>NC_091398.1:0-630000 GCF_032191515.1 Phaenicophaeus curvirostris
CATAAGTAAATAATGCGCATGCGTGCAGTCCAACATGGCGGCGCCCATATGCAGTCACTGCGGATGCGTGCCGTACAGCATGGCGGCGCCCATAGGCAGTCAATGCGCATGCGTGCCATGCAACATGACGACGTCCCTTAGGACTCACTGCGCATGCGTGCCGTAAAACATGGCGGCGCACCTCATGGAGCTACTGCGTTCCGTTTAGCATGGCGCCCGCTCTCCCCGCGGGGCCCGTTTCAACGGCAGCCTGCCGGCACCGAGCGGAACCCAACGCAGCCTGAGCGAGCCGCGCGGGGCCGAGCCGAGGGGACTTGTGCACCGCGGACAGGGGCGGGGGGGGCTTCAGAGGGGGATGCGGGACGTTGTCCCTCTCCGTTCTGCACCGCTCCCCTCCCCGCGCCCCGCCCTGCTCCCCGCCCCGCCCCTGTGGGCCGTCCCGTCCCCCTCAGCCCCGGGCTGCAGTACCGCTCCGCGGCCACGGCGCGGCAGCACTTGGCACCCCCCATTCATTACCTTGGGCATCGAAGGGCTGTGCGTTCCGTGCTCTGATTGGTCGCTTCTCGATCCCACCTTGTCAGCGCTGCCTTCTGATTGGCTGTTCCTCCGGCTCTGATTGGTCGATTCTCAATCCCACTTTGCCAGCTTTGTGTTCCGATTGGCTGTGTCTCCGCACTCTGATTGGTCGCCTCTGGATCCCGCTTTGCCCGTGCCGTGTCCTGTGCCCGTTTGATGGACGATTTGCCCTCTTATTGTCAATTTGGCCAGTTTGCACTTATGTGCTCAATTTGCCCTTTTATGGTAATTGGCCCAGTTTGCCTTTATTTGCTCAATTTGCCCTTTTATGGGCAATTTTCTCAGGTTGCCTTATGTGCTCAATTTGCCCTTATATTGTTAATTTGACCTTTTATGGCAATTGGCCCAGTTTTCCCTTACATGGTCAATTTTCTCTCTTATGGCAATTTGCCCGTATATGGTCACTTTGCTCTTTTATGGCAGTTGGCCAAGTTCGCCCTCATATACTCAATTTGCCCCTTTATGGCAATTTTCCTCTTTATGGTACTTGGCCCGGTTTGCCCTTATATGGTCAATGATCGGGCCCCTGTGCGCCACCCCCCGCCCGGGGCTGCAGTACCGTCCGCGGCCACGACGCGGCAGCACCGAGCCGGCCGAAGCTCTTTTTGCCGTCGTTCCCGTTTTTACCGTTTTCTCCCGTCGCGGGTTCGATCCCGACGGGCGCCGAACCGCCCGGAGCAGCAGCTCCCGCGGCGCTGCCCGCACACCCTCCCCCGCTGCCTGGCTCTGCAGCAGCGCAGACCGCGCCTGCCTTCCCCCAGGCCGCCCCTTCGCTCCGGTCCCGTGGCGAGCAGGGCTGCGCTCACGGGCACCGCGGAGGCCGCGGGCTCCGCTCTCCCCGCCGAGGGGCCGCTCTCCGAGCCCTCTGCGGCCGGGAAACCTCCGAGCAGCGGCTGAAAGGGAGAGGTGGCGCCTCCAGGGGAAAGGCCGCGGCTTTCCCCACTCCCGCACGTCGTCTCCGGACGACGGACGCCGTTCCGACGGGAGGCCCTGCGGCTGTGCCATACGGGCAGGCTGGAAAGGAACAACTGACCCGCTGCAGGAAAGGACACGGAATTCCAGTCCGACACGAGGGGACTTTGGAAGCGGCAGACGCATCGACAGCGAGAACACTTCCCTGCCGAACATCCGCACGCCATCGCGATCCGGCACGTGCCCCCGGCCGCCAACTCGGAGCCTGCGCAGCACAGCGTTCCCCGTGCCGGACTGTGGCTCGCGGCGCCATCGCCACGTGCCCCGAACGGCCTCCACCACCTTCTTTCTTCATTTCCAACACTGAATAAGCAAAACGCGTACGGCAGTCGGCGACCGATCAAAAGCTTTAATGTGGACACCACTGGTTTACACGGGGTTCCTCTGGCTTCCCCACACCTGGGCAGAAGAGGCCAAAGGGACCTTGGCGACAGACACGCTCTTCCCAGTCACGCAGCAAAGGTGGCGGCAGCGCAACCGGGACAGAGGGTCTGGACGAGGCCGCGCCTTCCACCTGGGCGTGCGCAGGAGGAGAGGAATCCACTTCCTACGCTGCAAAGAGGAGAGAGACCTGCAGGAGGGAATGCACAGAAAGGATCGTTAGCAGGGCAATGAGATGAGGCGGCCCTCGGCCCCAGGACAAAAACGCTTTCCTCCTTCACCCATGTTTCCTTCTCTGACCTTCCAACTCCCGCAGCCCCTGCTCTACAGCCCCCCCAAAGCAAGCCGAGAAGAGAATCTCCTTCAAAAGAACGGCCAAGGGTTTCACTCATACCCCCGAAAGGAAACCGCAAGGAACGGGAGGACTCGCCAGACAGAAAGCAGTGTCACCGGACCAAGTTTCACAGAAGTCCATAGAGAACGTGATTCATTTTAACAGTTATTCTGTTAGACGAACTTGGTCAAAAAGAGAAACAAAACCAAACCGAGCCTTACCCCGTGTAAACTCATTACACTAAGATGTTCTAAATCACACCCGCGTGACAGCCCAGCGTAGCAAAGCAGCCCGGGCACCCTGCTATTTATCCTCCTCCAGAGGCACAGAAGGCTCCCCCCGGCATGCCTCTTCTCTTGCCGGGGTCAGACCTACAACGCGCCGGCTGGCAGGAACCACGTCACTGCACGCAACTCGAGCTTGGCCCAGACTACAGGCCTGAGAAACACGCGCGCGGAGGCGAGAGGTGCGACGGCGAGGCAGCTCTTCCAGACACACGCGTCGGCGCCCGTTCAGCAAGCGCCTGTCACCAAAGCCTCTGCAGGAAAGGGACTCAGCCCGGCAGAGAGGGGCAGCGATCGGGTGAGGCATTTTGGTTTAGTTCAGGCACGCGATATTGGTAGGAAGGAACAAAGCCTGGTTTGGCCTCCAAAGAACAAGATGCCTGGAGGCAAAGCGAGGCCACAGAGACCACACGGCACTGCCCGCGTGCCGTGCCTCAGACGGAGCTCACCCCCACCCGCACATCAAGCATAACAAGAAAAGAACCGAGTGTAGGTTTGAGGCTGAGCAGCCACACAAAAGCAACCGCTCCCACTCCTCTCTGTCAAGAGAGCGGAGAGCAATGAGACCTCCCTCCTATGATCACATGCAAGCCCATCCACACCAGAAACTACCTGAGACGTCGGGAGACTTCGGCACGGTCAGTGGCCGGTCGCCGGCTTCACTCCTACGCTGCGGTATTTATTCGCGCACTGGGTTTGCCTCGTGAACCTGTGAAAACAGCAATCAAAGCCCAAAGGAAGCAAACACTTGCAGTTTTGACGAGGGTGAAACTGGCAGCAGGGGAGTGGGATTGGGGGGGATCATCGGTGCGAAGAAGGCAGGAGACACCTGTCTGTAAGTGCGCTCGCTGCCTCGGGCACTGGAGCGAGCCACCAGGAAGACGTGAGGCACGCTTCGAGGTTGTGGATTTCACAGAAATCATTCCGCTTCCACAACCACGCTTGTAGAGCTTGGAAACCCAGCCAGCTCGGCAGAGCTGCCTCTGTCGTTTGCGGGGCTGGCTTTGGGAGCTTTTTTTCAGAGCAACTGTAAAGTTAACGAGGAGTCAGTTTGCAACAGGGAAACTGAAAAAGACAGTCTGAAGGCAGCTCAACAGCGACACTGGCTCCTTTAGTATGCTCTTGCATAATCCCTCTTGGGGTTACTTCACAGCTCCCTTTTTGTTGCCGGCACAAGGAACAATTTTGTTCCTCACGTTGCAAGCAACGCTTCCCTTCGCACAGGTTCGCCTGGCGAAGCACATCGCACCCTAGTACTCTCATCTCGATCTGGCACAGACTCAAATGTGATGCCGTCACACGCTAACTCGACGTAGAGAACACTCCAGCTCGCGCCGTCAACTCGATTGACAGTGATTAGCAAAGAGGAGTGAGTCCCAAGAAAGCCACGTACCTGAACGCTGCTGGCCTGGAGGGCACCGCCATGTCGCTTCCCCCCATCTCCCTGAGGAGGGGTCGGGATCCCGCAGGGGCTCTCTCATCGCCAACACTTCTGCCAGGTTCTCTCTGCTGACAGAGCAAAAGGAAGGAGCTGTTACAGCAAAGTACTCCAAGTAAGCGTACTTGAAATGAACCACCTCCTACCCCTGCAGCTCTTGTCACCACACATGACACCCCAGCACCCGGTATCCTCTGAGCAGTGCCAGTTGGGCCCGAGCCCACCACGCTCCTCTAGCTCTTCCTGTCACTCGGAGGGAGGACAAGCGACTGAGTTTTCCAAACAGAGGCTCTCCTCAAAGGAGGCAGGCGTACTGCGGTTGACCCAGGTACAGCAGCCTCTGAAAGGCCGCGCTTCCATCTCATCACCCCGAGCTCAGCGCCACGGGATACCTTAGCCCTTGAGCTAACAGGAAAAATATTTTAGCAGCCGCTCTTTCCCACCTGGCGACCTCCTGAGGCACCAGTTCAGCCACACTTAAAGTAGAGGACAGACGCTGAGGGGGCAGCAACAAGCACGAGAAAATCACCGTTACTCCTCGCGACGGGACAGAAGAATACCGGGCTTTGAAAAAGCAGGGCTGTTCTGCGAGACTTTTGCCAGGTTTTCTGCAACAAGGACATTCTCCAGACTGGCTTTTTGGGCTGTCAGGAAAAGAGACAGAATCACACAATCATTAGGTTGTAAAAGACCCCCAGGATCATCGAGTCCAACCATTCCTATCATTCACTAAACCATACCTCTCAGCACCTCACCCACCCGTCCTTTAAACACCTACAGGGAAGGTGACTCAACCACCTCCCTGGGCAGCCTCTGCCAGTGCCCAATGACCCTTCCCGTAAAAATAAAACAACTCGCTCTAGAGCCTCAACATCCTTCTTGTGGTAATGAGCCCAGAACTAAACACAGGATTCAAGGTGAGGTCTCACCTGTGCCGAGCACAGACGGAGAATAACCTCTTTGAACCTGCTGGCCACGCAGTTTCTGATCCAAGCCAAGATGCCATTGGCCTTCTTGGCCACCGCTGGCTCATGTTCAGTCGCTGTCAACCAACACACCCAGGACCTTCTCCTCCAGGCAGCTTTCTAACCAGACTTCTCCTAGTCTGGAGCTGCTCAGGGTTGTTGTGCCCCAAGTGCAGGACCTGGCATCTGGCCTTGATAAACCTCATGCCATTGGTCTCAGCCCAGCGGTCCAGCCTGTTCAGATCCCTTTGGAGCCTCCCAACCCTCCAGCAGATCCATGCTTCCACCCAGCTTAGCGTCATCCGCAAAAGTTGCTAAGGGTACACTCGATGCCTTCATCCATGTCATTGATAAAGACACTGAACAGAGCTGGGTCCTGGGAAACCCCACTTGTAACTGGCCTCCAGCTGAAGTTAACTCCATTTCCCACCACTCTCTGGGCCCAGCCATCCAACCAGTTTTGCACCCAGGAGAGTGCGCGCCTGTCCAGGCCAGAGGCTGACAGTTTCTGAAGCAGAATGCTGTGAGAAACCATGCCAAAGCTTTACTGAAGTCCAAGAAGATACATCCACAGCCTTTCCCTCGTCCAGCAGGCAAGTCACTTCATCATAGAAGGCTGTCAGGTTAGTTTGGCGAGACCTGCCTTTCATGAACCTGTGCTGACTGGATGTTTCTCCTCTCACCTGAATAGCAATTGCTTCTGTTACACCATGGGCACCCTCCTCTTCTTCCGCCACGAGCGTACAAGAGAGATGGGAAGGCTCCATAGTGCTCTGCAAGGACGAGGGACATCTAAGAGGTGCGTCTGCATTTCCCCAAGGCACTCGAGGTACCTTAACTCTACAGTTACCGTTAAGAATGCGACAACTCCCCTTACATGCCGCTGTTACCAGACAAATTTTAACACAATTACTAAAAAGAAGTCTAAAAAGACGTTAAGCTTCAAAACAGACAAGAAGGCTAAACAGGTATTCTGTGTAACTGGAAACAGAGAAATGTCTGAACCAAGAGGATCTGCAGCAAGTGTTACGGATGTTGCACCATTGTAAAACTCTGTGACACAGAAGAGTTTCAAATGCAAAGAAGCCTGGTTACAGAAGGGAATCAAATCCTGGCTCTCTCTACACTGACAACATAAAAGCGCTTTCCAAAGCTCCCCTTCCTTTCCTTCCCCTCTCGGCACACGTGCAGCGTGCTTGCAGTGTGTCTGGTGTGTGCACGGCGTGTGTGTGGCATGTACATAACACGTGCATGGCATGCGTGGCATGTTGTTTGTGTGTGCAGGGCGTGTGTGTGGCTGATGTTTCACCTTCATGGTGCGTGCTAGCGTATGCACTGCCTGTGGATGGCACGTACACTTCACACACAGAACACGCGCACGGCCTGTGTGACATGTTGCTTGCACGTTCAAAGCACGCGCGTGGAGTGTGCGTGGGGTGGTTGTGGCGCTAGCCTGGCACGTGCACAGCGTGTGCGTGGGGGCAATAGCATGTGCGTGGTGTGCGCAGGTTCGGCTGGCAAAGCCCACGGCACCCTGGTATTGTCACCTCAATCCGGCATTCACAAACACGATGCCAGCGCTTGCTAACCCAAAGCGGAGAACACTCTGGCTCACACCGTCAACTCGATCGACAGTGATTCGCAAAGAGGAGTGAGCGCCGAGAAAGCCACGTACCTGAACGCTGCTGGCCTGGAGGGCACCGCCACGTCGCTTCCCCCCTCGCCCTGGGGAGGGGTCGGGATCCCGCAGGGGCTCTCTCATCATCAGTCGTCAGACTCTCTCTGCTGACAGAGCAATAGGAAGGAGCTGTTACAGCAAAAGACTCCAAGTAACCGTGCTTGAAATGAACCCCCCCTGCCCCTGCAGCTCTCGCCACCGCACACGACACCCCAAAACAACGATCCCCCCCGCCCTCTCTAGACCGACAACACAAAAGCGCTTTCCAAACCTCCCTTTCCGCTCCTTCCCCTCCTCCCCACCTCCTTCTCTCCCCACTTCTCCTCCCATTGTGCCCCATACTCCCACCCTGCTTTCCCCCTCTCTCCCCTCCTTCCCTTCCCCCGCTCCCTCCTCCCCCTCCCGAGCGGGGATCTCCCCCGCGGGGCCGCACGCCGAGCGCAGACGCAGCCCCGAAGGCCCCGACCGCCCCTGAGCCCGAGCCGGCCCCGGGAGGGCCGCGGCTCACGGACAGCGAGCCCGGAGCGGCGCCGCCGGCCACAGAGCGCTCCCCCGCGCCTCTCCGGGCGCCTCTGACTCACCCGACCCGGCCCCGTTCGAGCCGCTCCCGAGCGGTGCCGCTGCGGCCGCGGGCCCCGTGCGGAGCTCGAACCACCCGCCCGCGCTCCGCCTCGGCCCGCCCCCCGGGCGCTCTCCCGGCGCTGATTGGCCGCCGCTCGCTGAGTGACGCGCGGCGCAGCCAATGGGAGCGCTCTGTGCGGGGCCCTGTCCAGGGGCAGCCGAGCGCCGCCGCACCGAGCCGAGCGCTGCAGAAACACGCGGAGCCGGGGCACGCGAGGCTGTCAGGGGACACAGGGGACGCGGGCACCCCGGGCAGGGACAGGGGCACACGGGGCTCGGGGAGAACGGGGTGGGGGCACGGGGGCCCTGGGGGCGCTGGCCCTCTCCCAGCCCCAGCCCGCACCCCGTTGGCCGCAGCCGGCGGCGGGCGGGAGGGCAGCGGAGAGCAGAGCCGAGCCGTCCCGAACGGCGCCGCGCGGAGCCGACAGCAGCCGAGCGGATCCGAGCCGCTCTGCGAACCGCCCCGCTCCCCGCCCGGCTCGCCCGCCCCTGGGGGCCGTCCCGTTCCCCCGCCCCGGGCTGCAGTACCGCTCCGCGGCCACGGCGCGGCAGCACTTGGCACACCCCATTCATTTCAAAGGGCATCGAAAGGCTGTGAGTTCCGCGCTCTGATTGGTTCTTTCTGGATTCCACTTTGCTTGTGCCGTGTTCTGAGTGGCTGTGCGTTCCAAACTTGACTGGTCGATTCTCGATGCCACTTTGCTAGCGCTGTCTTCTGACTGGCTGTGCTTTCCACGCTCTGATTGGTCACTTCTCAATCTCTTTTCGCCAGCGGTATCTTCTGATTGGCTGCATTGACCGCGTTCTGATTGGTCGTTTCTTGATCCCACCTTGCTTGTGCCGTGTTCTGATTGGCTGTGCGTTCCGCGCTCTGATTGGTCGCTTCTCGATCCTGCTCTGCCTGTGCCGCGTTCGGATTGGTTTTGGCCCTTTTATGGTCATATTGCCCTGTGACGGCAATTGTCCCAGTTTGCCCTTATAGTCTCAATTTCCTTTTTAACGGTCAATCTATCCTTTTATGGCAATTGGACAAGTTTGCCCTTGTATGATCAATTTGCCCTTTTATTTTCAATTTGCCCTTTTATTGCAATTTGCCCTTTTATCGCAATTTGCCCTTTTATGGCAATTTGCTCTGTTTGTCTTATATGGTAAATTTGCCATTTCAAGAGCAATTTTGCCAGTTTTCCTTATATGCTCAACTTGCCCTTATACTGTTAATGTCACCTTTTATGCCAATTGGCCCAGTTTTCCCTTATATGGTCAATTTTCTCTTTTATGGCAATTAAAGTAGTTTGCCCTTACACGGTCAATGACAGGGACCCTGTGCGCCCGCCCAATCCCCCCGGGCTGCAGTACCGCTCCGCAGCCACGACGCGGCAGCACTGAGTCCCGCCCGTTCTCCCCGAGCGCAGGGATCCCGCCCCCGGCCGCGCTGCCGCCGCTGATTGGCCGCCGCGCTCCGAGTGACGAGCGGCTCAGCCAACGGGGGGAGGAAGCCGGGGGGAGGCGCGGCCTTTGAAAGCCGACGGGGCGGGGAGGGGGGGAGGATCTTTAACCCCTCGCTGTGTTTTGCGGATCAAACTCTATAACTCAGGGTGCGCGGGGGGGGTTGAGGCACGAGTGTCGTTCCGTGTTGTGTTGTTCCGTGTTTCCATGTCGTTCCGTGTCGCTCCTTATCGCCTTATATGGCGAATTTGCCCTTTTATGGTGAATTTGCACTTTTATAGTCAAGTTTCCTTTTTCTGGATATTGGCCCCGTTTGCCTTTATACGGTCAATTTTCCTTTTATGGTAAATTTGCCCTTTTATGGTCATTTTTCCCTTCTATGGTCACTTTGCCCTGTTATGTTCAATTGGCGGTTGCCTCACTCAAGATGGCGGCGGGCCCATCCGCCTTCCTCCCAGTGTCCTCACTCAAGATGGCGTCGTGACTTCCCGTTTCCCTCGTCGTGCCCTCACTAAATACGGCGGCGACACCGACACGCCATGCCCTCACTCAGGATAGCGGCGAGACCCCCGTGCCCTCACTAAAGATGGCGGCGAAACCGACACGCCGTTACCTCACTGAAGATTGAGGCGGGCCCGCCCGTCTCCATCCCCGCGCCCTCACTCAATATGGCGGCGATACCGACACTGCGTGTACTCACTCAAGAAGGTAGCGACACCGACACGCCATGCCCTCAGTCAAGATGGCGGCGAGACCCTCCCCTGCCCTCACTAAAGGTGGCGACCAGATTTCTATTTTTCCCTTTGCCCTTACTAAAGATGGCGTCGAAACCGACACGCCTTTCCTCATTCAAGATGGCGGCGGGAACCGTGCCCTCCCTCAGGAGGGCGGTGGCACTGGAACGCCGAGGTCTCACTAAAGATAGCGGTTGGTCTGCCAGTCTCCCTCCCCCGTGCCCTCGAGATTGCGGAGAATATAACACGCCGTGCCCTCACTGAAGATAATGGCAAGCCCCCCCGTCTCTCTCCCCGTGCCCTCACTCAAGATGGCGGCGCACCCTCCCGTATCAATCACCAAGCCCTCACTCAAGATGGCGGCGACGCCGAGACGCCCTGCCCTCACTCAAGATGGCGGCGAGCCCGCGCATTCTCACTCCCCTATGCCCTCACTCAAGATGGCGGCAGTCCCCTCCTGCCCTTACTCAAGATGGCGGCGACACCGACACGCCCTGCCCTCACTCAAGATGGCGGCGGGCCAGCCCCGAGTCTCTCACCGTCTCTTCACTCAAGAGTTTTCGGTAATTTGCTCAGTTCGCCCTTTTAAGGCGTTTTTCCGGTTTGCCTTATATGGTCGATTTGCCCTTAGAGAGTCAGTTCGCCCTCCTATTGTTTCTGTTAAGGGTTATGAAGCAGGTGTGTGTGACGTGCGGGCATATGAGACAGGGGAAAAGCTCGAAAAACTTAGAGGGCTTAGCTCACTGAAATAGGCACTGTCTGCTAGCAAAGGCCTCCAAGACCCTGGATGGTGATAAGGGAGGAGCTCAGTCACTGATAAGGGGAAGCCGAGTGCCTCCTGCTCTGCAGACTCGGAGCTCGACCAGGATGAGAAGGCGCCTGCGCACAGACTGGGCTCACAGACGATTCACGAGGAAGATGGAGGCGACTTCAGCCCTGAGCCCCAGACCACGACCCTGCGCCTGCGCAAGGACGGGAGAAGCTTCTCCAATCTAATTATAATAAGAAACAGGGAAAGGTCATGAAGATGTAATAGGCGCTTACGAATAGGCCCATCTTTACACTATAACTATCTGCTTGTCAGACCATACGGTGTGTGAGTTAGGAGGATCAGCCCCTCGCACCCGCCGGCGAATAAACACATACCTGCTTTATAACCCTTAACGGAGTTATAGAGTTTGATTCATTATCCATTCCCTCCAGTTATACAATTGTTTCGGTTACTCCCTGTGTGAAATTCTATGTGAGGATGTACTGCAGAAACCAGAACCAAACCGAGGGCATTGCCCAAGCAACACACAGCAACTCCAGCTGAGAGAGACACGACGTGGACAGGGCTGGCAGTGCCCTCTGCGCTAACTCGCATAAACCTCACTGCATCCCAATGTGAAAACCAGCTCACCCTGCACAGCGACTCCATTAAGTACCTTTACGGAGCAGAGACTGCCAATTGTATTTAACTGTGCCAAGCCACGTGACGGTTTTGGAACAACTTCTAGAAACGGCAGAGACCGAGTTAGGGCTGAGCTCTATTTACAGTAAAATTGTAGCAGTTTTGTTCGGCATAACAGTCTTAAATAAAATACATAAAATATGAAAAAAACCCCAGCTTGGCTACGAAGAGGCAAGCTAACAGTTTTCTTGGGCATTTCATCAAAAAGTTCTGGGCAAACATAGTTTTCAACTGCTTACGACACAAACCCCAAATTAAACAAACCACCTCTGGGAAAAACGGTAACAGATATCGCTAAAACTACACTGGAAATCTGGAAATCTTATTTAGGCTGAGCCTAAATCCTTAGGGCCCCAATAGATTAAAGAAAAAAAAAGCTAAAAAAAAAATCCCTACTTCTACTAATAAAACAAGAACAAAGAAAGACGACATTGACTGCAAACGTTTGTGGTAACATTTCTCTGAAGCTGCCACATGGCAAACCAGTTTTACTCTAAGACTAAAAAGCAAACCCACAAGCAAAAGCATTACCTGAAACTCAAAGAAGAAACAATGACTGGAGGCTCAAATGCACCACAAAGAAAACCACTCAACTGTTCAAAACCCAGCAAAGAAAGGAAGAAAGGCAGGCTTCTGTAGCCCCTTCCTTCACTGAATGCTCAAGCTGCAGGGGAGAGCCAGCTCTAAATCAAGAGGCCTTTTAAGGGGCAAACTCCTCACCCGTACCTAGTTGCTGACCACAGGTGTGGCACAGACTTAACCAACCCAACTAGGACCTTCAGAGGTTTTGAACAAGACCCACCCTTTTAACAGCAAAACTATAGCATCCCCCTTAGGATGGATAATAAGAAATTACTCCTAAGTATAAAATGTTGGTGGTTTAATGAAAGTTCAATGTATGACAGCCAGGCTTGATAGAAATGACATAAAATTATAGATGTTATTAAGCCACCAAACATCAATTATCACTGTTAAAAAACTGTACAGTTTAAAAGATTCCTTCCACTGTTTCTTGTCAATCCTCTTCTTGCCATTTTCCCAGCAGTCTTCCCATCACATTCAGCCACACCTTATGCACAGTCACAAGGCTAAAACTCAAGTCCAATAAAGCTGTCTTAAAGAAACTAAAAAAGAGAGCAGACATAAGAGGAAAGGCTGTGTATCCCCGCACTCCCCCCGGCCCCACGCAGCACCCCGGGCAGGAACAGGAGGGTTTCAGGGGGACGGGAGGGACACGGGGCGCTGTCCCTCTCCCAGTCCCAGCCTGCATCCCATTGGCCGCAGCCCGCGGGAGGGCAGCGTGCTGCCGTGTCTGTGGGGCGTGTAAGCATGTACGAGGCATAAACATAACAAGCACGTGGCATGTGTGGCATGTGTGACATGATGCTTGTGTGTGCAAGGCGCGTGCGTGTCATGTGGATGGGGTGGTTGTGGCATGAGACTGGCATGTGCACAGCGTGTGCATGGGTGGAGTGGCGTATGTGTGGCATGTGTGTGGTGTGTGCATGGCTGGTGCGTCATCTTGATGGTGTGTGCTAGCGTGTGCAAGGCACGTGGATGGTGTGTACACAGCATGTACATAACATGAACATTGTGTGGCATGTTGCTTCTGTGTGCAAGGCTTGTGCCTGGCGTATGCATGGTGTGTACGTGGCATTTACGTAACATAGGCATGGTGTGTGACATGTTGCTTACATGTGCAAGGCACGTACGTGGTGTGTGCATGGGGTGAGCATAGTGTGAGCCTAGAATGTGTATGGCATGTGCATGGGCCACTGGCATGTGCATGACGTGTATGGCTGGTGTGTCATCCTGATGACCTGTGATAGCGTGTTTGGTGCATATATATAGCATGTACACAGAATGTATGTAACATGCACATGGCATATGTGGCATGTTGCTTGTGTGTGCAAGGAATGTGCATGGCTGGTGTGTCACCTTCATGGTGTGTGCATGGCGTGTGCATGGCGTGTCCATGGCTGGAGTGTCATCTCGATGGCATGTGCTAGTGTGTTGGATGAATGTGTATGGCACGTACATGGCATGTACATAACATGCACATGGCATGTGTGGCATGTTGCTTGAGTGTGCAAGGAATGTGCGTGGCATGTGCTTCACCTTCATTGAATGTGCTAATGTGTGAGTGGCATGTGGATGGCACGTAAACAGCACATACATAGCATGTGAATGGTGTGTGTGCAGTGTGTGGAACGTTGCTTGCATGTGGAAGGGGTGTGCATGAATGGTGGGTCACCTTAGAATCACAGAATAACCAGGTTGGAAGAGACCTACCGGATCATTAAGTCCAACCATTCCTATCAAACACTAAACCATGTCCCTCAGCACCTCGTCCACCCGTCCCTTAAACCCCTCCAGGGAAGGGGAATCAACCCCCTCCCTGGGCAGCCTCTGCCAGTGCCCAATGACCCTTGCTGTGAAGAATTTTTTCCTAATGTCCAGACTAAAACTCCCCTGGCGGAGCTTGAGGCCATTCCCTCTCGTCCTGTCCCCTGTCACTTGGGAGAAGAGCCCAGCTCCCTCCTCTCCACAACCTCCTTTCAGGGAGTTGTAGAGAGCAATGAGGTCTCCCCTCAGCCTCCTCTTCTCCAGGCTAAACACCCCCAGCTCTCTCAGACGCTCCTTGTAAGACTTGTTCTCCAGCCCCTTCCCTGGCTTTGTTGCTCTTCTCTGGCTTCGGTCCAGAGCCTCAACATCCTTCTTGTGGTGAGGGGCCCAGAACTGAACACAGGATTCGAGGAGCGGTCTCACCAGTGCCGAGTACAGATGGAGAAAAACCTCCCTGGCCCTGCTGGTCACGCCGTTTCTGATCCAAGCCAAGATGCCATTGGCCTTCTTGGCCACCTGGGCCCCTGCTGGCTCATGTTCAGTCACTGTCAACCAACACCCCCAGGTCTTGCTAAGGGGGCACTCGATACCTTCATCCAGGTCACTGATAAAGACATTGAACAGGGCTGGATCCAGCACTGAGTCCTGGGGAACCCCACTTGTCACTGGCCTCCAGATGGAGTTAACTCCATTTACCACCACCCTCTGGGCCCGGACGTCTAACCAGTTTTCCACCCAGAAGAGCGTGCGCCTGTCCAGCCCAGAGGTGACAGTTTCTCAAGCAGAATGCTGCGAGAAGCTGTGTCAAATGCTTTACTAAAGTCCAAGAAGACCACATCCACAGCCTTTCCCTCGTCCAGTAGGCAAGTCACTTTGTCATAGAAGGCGATCAGGTTAGTTTGGCAAGACCTGCCTTTTGTGAACCCATGTGGACTGGGCCTGATCACCCGGTTCTCTTGCATGTGCTTCACGATAGCACTCAAGATCGCCTGCTCCATGACTTTCCCTGGCACTGAGGTCAGACTGACAGGCCTGGAGTTCCCTGGATCCTCCCCGCAACCCTTCTTGTAGATGGGCACAACATCAGCCTCCAGTCCAGCGGGACTGCCCCAGTCTTCCAGGACTGTTGGAAGATGATGGAAAGGGGTTTGGCCAGCACATCTGCCAGCTCCTTCAACACCCTTGGATGAATCCCATCCGGCCCCAGAGACCTGTGGGTGTCTAGTCGGGCTACCAAGGCTCTGATCACCTCCTCTTGGATCATGGGAGCCTCATTTTGCTCCTCTAACTCCTGGGTTTGTACACAGAGGGAACAACCTTCCTTACTATTAAAGACTGAGGCAAAGAAGGCATTAAGTACCTCAGCCTTTTCCTCATCCCCTGTCACTGTTGTTCCTTCTGTGTCCAATAGGAACTGAATGTTCTCCCAAGTCCTCCTTTTATTATTTATATATTTATAGAAGAATTTTTTGTTATCTTTCGCAGACTTTGCCAATCTGATTTCTAGTTGAGCCTTAGCCCTTAGAGATTTTTTCTCTACACAATCTCACTTCCCTCCTGTAGTCCACCCAAGAGGCCTGTCCCCTCTTCCAGAGCCCATAAATGTTTCTCTTCTTCTTGTTATCCCTCAAGATCTCTCTATTCAACCAAGCTGGCTTTCTCCCCTGCCGGCTCCTTTTCCGGAACACGGGGATGGCTTTCTCCTGAGCTGCTAGGATTTCCTTTTTGAAGAGCTCCCAGACCTCATGGGCTCCCTTGCCCTTAAGGACTGTCTCCCATGAGACTTTGCCAACCAGCCTTCTGAAGAGATCAAAGTCTGCCCTCTGGAAATTTAATGCTACTGTCCTACTAACCACCCTCTTCACTTCACCTAGAACAGAAAACCCTATCATCTCATGATCACTTTGTCCTAGGCGTCCACCAACTGCCACATCCCCCACAAGGCCTTCTCTGTTCACACCTTCCTGGTGTGTGTGAGCACATGCGTGGCTCGTGCGTGGTCTCTCCACGCTTGATGTGACACCTTGACGGCATGTGCCAGCATGTGCGTGGCATGTGTATGGCATGTACACAGCATGTACATAACATGCACATGGTGTGTCTATAGCATGTGGCATGTTGCTCACATGTGCGTGGTGTGCGTGTGGCCTGTTCATGGATGGTGTGTCACAATCATGGTGTGTTCTAGTGCATGTGGCATGTGGATGATGTGTACACAGCAGATACATAACATGCGCATGGCATGTTTGCCATGTTGCTTGCATGTGCAAGGTGTGTGTATGGTGTGTCATCTTCATGGTGTGTGCTAGCATGTTTATGATGTGTGGATGGCGTGTGAAAGGCACGTACATAACATGCACATGGAATGTGTGGCATGTTGCTTGCAGGTGCAAGGTGGGTGCAGGGGATGTGCATGAGTTGTGGTGTGAGCCTAGCATGTACATGGCACGTGCATGAGGGCAGTGGCATGTGTGGCATGTGCCTACCTGGCGTGTGGCATGCACGTGTTTGGCTGGCCAAGCCCATGGCACCCTAGTATTGTTCTCTCGATCCGGTATTCAGTAAACACAATGCCGTCACGTGCTAACCCTAAGCAGATAACGCTCCGGCTCACGCCGTCACCTTGATCGACCGCGATTAGCAAAGACGAGTCCCGAGAAAGCCACGTACCCGAATGCTGCTGGCCTGCAGGACACCGCCACGTCGCTTCTCCCTCTCTCTCTGTAGAGGAGACCAGATCCCACAGGAGCTCTTGTTGACAATACTCCTGTCAGATTCTCTCTGCTGACAAAGCAAAAGCAAGGAGCTGTTATGACAAAAAACTCCAAGTAACCGTGCTTTAAATGAACCACCCCCCTCCCCCGCAGCTCTCACCACTACGAGCGACACCCCAACATCCAGCAAGCTCTAAGCTGTGCCAGACTGGCCCGAGCCTGCCACGGGACCGGGCAGAGCTCCTCTAGCTCTCCCTGCCACTCTGAGGCCGTCAGCGGGAGGACAAGCGACCGAGTTTTCCAAACGGAGGCTTTCCTCGAGGGAGGCAGGAGTACTGCGGTTCACCCGGGTACAGCAGCCTCTGAAAGGCCGCGTGTCCGTCTCCTGACCTCAAACTCAGCACCATGGGATACCTTAGCGCTTAAGCTAAGGGGAGAAATATTTTAGCGGCCGCTCTTTCCCACCCGACAACCTCCTGAGGCACGGGTTCAGCCACACTTGAAGAAGAGGACCCTGAGGAGGCAGCAAGAAGCACGAGAAACTCGAGCTTATTTCACTTACCTTTGCCTCGAAGCAGAGCCCTGCCTTCAGGTCTCACGGCCCTTTCTTCTCCTTCACCAAACCAGGATCGGGAATCGGGTTTCAGTCACCTCCCATGACACAACCCTCCGGCCATGTGCAAGTTCTCCCCAGAGAAATGGTTCTAGTTCCCTTGTCGGCCCCCAACAGAAGGATGCTCGTGACGTCCACTCTCATCCGATTCAGCAGCCCACTCTAGAAGGGAAGAGAAAGCGGAGGTCGGTTTCCACATACCTCTGAGGAGACACACCACCTGCAGGACACTCTTTACGTAAGCGCATCACCCGTCTCCCACATGGCGCCTCCCTGCACGAAGGGTGTCTTCAGCACAACAACCCACAGGCAGCAGCAGGGGTTACTGCAGTCGGGGAATCCAAAGATTTCCCTTTCTATGGGACCTGGGAGCATACGGAGCCTTCTGCATTTGCTTGAAGGATGAGATCTGCCCAATTCAGGCAGAGAGAGGCAAAAGAAGCCACTTCAGCAGCAGATACCCTAACGCTATGGAGGCTCCTGGTGCTGCCGGCTCTCGTGTGGCGAGGACGCCCAACACCGCGTCACCTTTCCACCCCTAGAGCTGGTCCCTCTGGCTTAGCAAGCAGATCGGCGGTCCCAGCACAGGGCCTCCGCACTGGAAAAATTCAGACCCACAGGACGACCCCACAACAGCTTCCAGCTGCAGATCCCAACAGCGAAGCTACCCGCTTAGTTGCGCCGTCATCCATCTCCACGCCAAGCGAACACAAGCGTTTCACCCTTGCAGGGCTCTGAGGCACCTCTGTGGGCTCATCGGGGATCTGACCACTTTCTGAGGAATCACGTTGGCCGGCCTGCCCGCGTTCTGCTCGGCCATCACCTTCCCCATGGCTTTCACCCAACAGCCGTGACGCAACATCAACTCATGCGTAAGCACACACATACACATGCACAAAGGAATGCTAAAACAGCAACAACACAAGGCCTCGCTCGGCCACAGTGCCGTTAAGACGGTCCCACAGAAGCCAGACTGGGGCCTTTTCATTTAGCCAGCAGAGAGCAGGTAATGTTCACCCTCCTTCTCCCTGCCCTGTGCCATGCCAGCTCGCTCACCGTTACTCCTCACGACGGGACAGAACAATACTGGGCTTTGAAAAAGCAGGGCTGTTCTGAGAGACTTTTGCCAAGTTTTCTGCAGCAAGGACATTCTCCTGACTGGCTTTTCGGGCTGTGAGGAAAGAGAGACGTGCCTGATACGTTAAGGAGTTTTTAACGCCACCTCGAATACCATCACGATGCTAACAGAGTCATTTGTCCAGTTACAGGGGACAATCAGAGCTTAAGTATGAAAACAGACAAAGACCCCCTGCCCTGCATGATGAACGACGATGTGGTCAACGACAGGACCACGCCACTGGCACAGAAGCAGGGCCGATACACCGAACCAGGAGTCAGCATCACGAACATCACCCACGCTCAGAGCTGCAAAGCGGACGTTTCTCCTCTCACCTGAATGGCAACCGCTTCCATTTCACCCATGGGCGCCCTCCTCTTCTTCCGCCGCGAGCGTATGAGAGAGATGGGAAGCCTCCACAGCGCTCTGCAAAGATAAGGGACCTCTAAGAGGTGCATTTCCCCAAGGCACTTGAGGTACCTTAACTCTACAGTTACCATTAAGAACGCAACAACTCCCCTTCCGTACCACTGTTAAGGGAGATAGTTTAACACAAATACTAAAAAGAAGTCTAGAAAGACGTTAAGCTTCAATATAGAAGAGAAGGCTGAACAGGTATTCTGTGTAACAGGAAACAGAAATGTCTGAACCAAGAGGATCTGCAGCAAGCGTAACAGATGTTGCATCGTTGTAAAACGCTGTGACACGGAAGGGTTTTAAATGCAAAGAAGCCTGGTTGTAGAAGAGAATCAAAGAAGCGACCTCCCTCCTGGCACTCTCTACACTAACAACATAAAAGCACTTTCCAAACCTCCCCTTCCCCTCTCAGTGTGTGTGCAGCGTGCTTGCAGTGTGTCTGGCGTGTGCATGGTGTGTGCCTGGCTGGCGCGTCATCTTCGTGGCATGTGCTAGCATGTGCATGGCGTGTGTATGGTATGTACACGGCCCGTACATAACATACGCATGGAGTGTGTAGCATGTGTGGCATGTTGCCTGCATGCAGAAGGCGAGTGCGTGACATGTGCTTGACTTGTGGCATGAGCCTGGAATGTGCATGGAAGCAGTGGCATGTGTGTGGCATGTGTGTGGTGTGTACATAACACATGCATGGTGTGTGCATGGCATGTTGCTTGCGTGTGCAATACATGTGTGTGGTGTGTGGTATGTTGCTGGCGTGTGCAAGGCATGTGCGTGGCATGCGCATGGGGCAGTGGCATGTGCATGGGGCAGTGGCATGTGCATGGCTGTGTGTCATCTTCATGGTGTGTGCTAGCGTATGCCTTGTGTGTGGATGGCATGTACATAACATGCACATAACATGCGCATGGCCTGTGTGACATGTTGCGATGTGTACAAGGGCTCTGTGGTGTGCGTGGCATGCCGCTTACACGTTCAAAGCACGTACATGGGGTGGTTGTGGCGCTAGCCTGGCATGTGCATGGGGGCAGCACAATGTGCATGGGGGGTGAATTGCATGTGTGGGGCGTGGGCCTGGCGTGTGTGTGGCATGTTCATGCTGTGTGGCGTGCACAGGGTCGGCTGGCGAAGCCCCTGGCACCCTAGTATTGTTGTCTCAATCCAGCGTTCACCAAATGCGATGCCGTCACATACTAACCCAAAGCGGAGAACGCTCCAGCTAGTGCCGTCAACTCGATCAACAGTGATTAACAAAGAGTAATGAGTCCCGAGAAAGCCACATACCCAAATCCTGCTGGCTTGGAGGGCACCAGCACGTCGCTTCTTCCTCTCTCCCTGAGGAGGCGTCGGGATCCCACAGGAGCTCTCTCATCGCCAACACTTCTGTCAGATTGTCTCTGCTGACAAAGCAAAAAGAATCATAGAATCATAGAATCCATAGGTTGGAAAGGACCCACTGGATCATTGAGTCCAACCATTCCCATCAACCACTAAACGATGCCCCTCAGCACCTCATCCACCCGTCCTTTAAACACCTCCAGGGAAGGTGACTCAACCCCCTCCCTGGGCAGCCTCTGCCAGTGCCCAATGACCCTTCCCGTGTAATATTTTATCCTGATGTTCAGCCTGACCCTCCCCTGGTGGAGCTTGAGGCCATTCCCTCTCGTCCTGTCCCCTGTCACTTGGGAGAAGAGCCCAGCTCCCTCCTCTCCACAATCTCCCTTCAGGTAGTTGTAGAGAGCAATAAGGTCTTCCCTCAGCCTCCTCTTCTCCAGGTTAAACAACCTCAGCTTAGTGTCATCCACAAACTTGCTCAGGGTCCACTTGATGCCTTCATCCAGGTCATTGATAAAGACATTGAACAGGGCTGGACCCAGCACTGAGCCTTGGGGAACCCCACTTGTCTCTGGCCTCCAGCTGGAGTTAACTCCATTTCCCACCACTCTCTGAGCCCGGCCATCCAACCAGTTTTCCACCTAGGAGAGCGTGCGCCCGTGCAGTCCAGAGGCTGACAGTTTTTGAAACTGAATGCTGTGAGAAACTGTGTCAAAGGCTTTACTGAAGTCCAAGAAGGCAACATCCACAGCCTTTCCCTCATCCAGCAGCCGAGTCACTTTGTCACAGAAGGCGATCAGGTTTGTTTGGTAAGACCTGCCTTTTGTGAACCCATGTTGACTGGGCCTGATCACCTGGCTCTGTTGCATGTGCTTCATGATCGCACTCAAGATCACCTGTTCCGTGACTTTTCCCAGCACTGAGGTCAGACTGACAAGGCCTGGAGTTCCCTGGATCCTCCCTGCAACCATTCCTGTAGCTGGGCACAACATCAGCCTCCAGTCCAGTGGAACTGCCCCAGTCAGCCAGGACTGTTGGAAGATGATGGAAAGGGGTTTGGCCAGCACATCCACGGCTCCTTTAATACTCTTGGGTGGATCCGATCTGGCCCCATAGACCTGTGGTGTCTAGCTGGGCAAGCAAGGCTCTGACCACCTCCTCTTGGATCATGGGAGCCTCATTCTGCTCCTTTAATTCCTGGGTTTGTACACAGAGGGAACAACCTTCCTTACTATTAAAGATGGAGGCAAAGAAGGCACTAAGTACCTCAGCCTTGCCCTCGTCCCCTGTCACTGTTGTCCCTTCTGCACCCAATAGGAACTGAACACTCTCCCTAGTCCTCCTTTTACTGTTATTGTATTTATAGAAAGATTTTCTGTTATCTTTCACAGACTTAGCCAATTTGATTTCTAGTTGGGCCTTAGCCCCCCTCATTTTCCCTCTGCACGATCTCACTTCCTCCCTGTAGTTCACCCAAGATGCCTGTCCCTTCTTCCAAAGCTCATAGACCCTCCTCTTCTTTTTGATGTCTCTCAAGTCTCCCTATCAACTATCTCCCTAGTCAACCAAGCTGTTTATCTCCCCTGCCGGCTCCTTTTCTGGAGCATGGCGATGGCTTGCTGCTGAGCTGCTAGGATTTCCTTTTTGAAGAGCTCCCAGCCCTCGTGGGCTCCCCTGCCCTTAAGGACTGTCTCCCACAGGACTTTGCCAACCAGCCTTCTGAACAGTCCAAAGTCTGCCCTCTGGAAGTTTAATGTGACTGTTGTGCTAATCTCCCTCTTCACCTCACCTAGAACTGAAAACCCCATCATCTCGTGATCGCTTTGTCCCAGGCGTCCTCCTACCACATCCCCCACAGGCCTCCTCTGTTCATGAACAGCGGGTCCACGAGGGCACCTTCCCCTGTCAGTTCACTCACCAGCCGTGTGAGGAAGTTGTCTTCCACGCACTCCAGGAACCTCCTAGACTGCTTCCTCTCCCTGTATTGTACTTCCAGCAGATATCTGGAAGGTTGAAGTCTCTCACGAGGACCAGAGGGAGCAATCTTGAGACTATTCCCAGTTGTTTATAGAAGAGCTCATCAGCTGCTGCTTCTCGGCTGGCTGGTCTGTAACAGACTCCATCACAACATCAGCCTTCTTGTGGGCTCCCCTGATTTCAACCCACGGGCACTCAGTCCCCTCCTCCCCATAATCCAGTATCGAAGCAAAAGGAACGAGCTGTTAGGGCAAAAGACTCCAAGTAACCGTGGTTGAAATGACCCCCCCCTGCCCCTGCAGCTCTCGCCACCGCACACGACACCCCAAAAACGACACCCCCACCCCCGCTCTCTCTAGACCGACAACACAAAAGCGCTTTCCAAACCTCCCTTTCCGCTCCTTCCCCTCTTCCCCTCCTTCTTCTCTCCCCCCTTCTCCTCCCATTTTGCCCCATACTCCCACCCTGCTCTCCCCCTCTCTCCCCTCCTTCCCTTCCCCCGCTCCCTCCTCCCCCTCCCGAGCGGGGATCTCCCCCGCGGGGCCGCACGCCGAGCGCAGACGCAGCCCCGAAGGCCCCGACCGCCCCTGAGCCCGAGCCGGCCCCGGGAGGGCCGCGGCTCACGGACAGCGAGCCCGGAGCGGCGCCGCCGGCCACAGAGCGCTCCCCCGCGCCTCTCCGGGCGCCTCTGACTCACCCGACCCGGCCCCGTTCGAGCCGCTCCCGACCTGGAGGGGACACGGGGGTCCTCGGGGCGCTGTCCCTCTCCCAGCCCGCACCCCGTTGGCCGCGGCGGGCGGAAGGGCAGCGGAGAGCAGAGCCGAGCCGTCCCGAACAGCGCCGCGCGGTTGCAAGCCGCTCTCCGCCTCTCTCCCCGCCCCGCCCCTCCCGGCTCGCCCGCCCCTGTGGCCCGCCCCTGTGTTCCCCCGCCCCGGGCTGCAGTACCGCTCCGCGGCCACGGCGCGGCAGCACTGAGTCCCCGCCCCATTCATCCCGAGCGCAGGGATTCCGGCCAATGGGAGCGCTCGCTGCAGGGCCCGCCCTACAGCCGCTCTACGGGCGTTGATTGGCTGGCGGTGGCTGAGCGGAGGATCCACTGCGCATGCGTGCCGTACGAGGTGGTGTTGCTTATAATGTAGCCACTGCGCATGCGTGCCGTACAACATGGCGGCACCTACAATGTAGCCAATGCGCATGCGTAGTGTACAACATGGCGGCGCCTATCTGCAGTCACTGCGCATGCGTGTCATGCAACATGGCGGCGTCCATTTGCACTCACTGAGCATGCGTGCAGTCCAACATGGCGGCGCCCATAAGAAGTCACTGCGCATGCGTGCAGTCTAACATGGCGGCGCCCATTTGCTGTCACTGCGCATGCGTACAGTCTAACATGGCGGCGCCCATTTGCAATCACTGCGCATGCGTGTCACGCAACATGGCGGCGCCCATAAGCAGTCAATGCGCATGCGTGCCGTGCAACATGGCGGCGCCCATAAGTAGACAATGCGCATGCGTGCAGTCAAACATGGCGGCGCCCATAAGGAGACAATGCGCATGCGTGCCGTACAACATGGCGGCGCCCATAAGCAGAAAATACGCATGCGTGAAGTCCAACATGGCGGCGCCCATAAGAAGTCAATGCGCATGCGTGCATTTCAACATGGCGACGTCCCTTTGGACTCACTGCGCATGCGTGCAGTCCAACATGGCGGCGCACCTCATGAGCTCCTGCGTTCCGTTTAGCATGGCGCCCGCTGTCCCCGCGGGGCCCGTTTCAACGGCAGGCTGCCGGCACCGAGCGGAACCCAGCGCAGCCTGAGCGAGCCACGCGGGGCCGAGCCGAGGGGACTCGTGCACCGCGGACAGGGGCGGGGGGGCTTCAGAGGGGGATGCGGGACGTTGTCCCTCTCCGTTCTGCACCGCTCCCCTCCCCGCGCCCCGCCCTGCTCCCCGCCCCGCCCCTGTGGGCCGTCCCGTCCCCCTCAGCCCCGGGCTGCAGTACTCCTCGGCGGCCACGGCGCGGCGTCACTGAGTCCCCCCATTCATTGCCTTGGGCATCGAAGGGCTGTGCGTTCCGCGCTCCGATTGGTCGTTTCTCTATCCCACCTTGACCGCGCTGCCTTCTGATTGGCTGTTCCTCCGCGCTCTGATTGGTCGCTTCTCAATCCCACTTTGCCAGCTCTGCGTTCCGATTGGCTGTGTCTCCGCACTCTGATTGGTCGCCTCTGGATCTAGCTTTGCCCGTGCCGTGTCCTGTGCCCGTTTGATGGACGATTTGCCCTCTTATTGTCAATTTGGCCAGTTTGCACTTATGTGCTCAATTTGCCCTTTTATGGTAATTGGCCCAGTTTGCCTTTATTTGCTCAATTTGCCCTTTTATGGGCAATTTTCTCAGTTTGCCTTATGTGCTCAATTTGCCCTTATATTGTTAATTTGACCTTTTATGGCAATTGGCCCACTTTTCCCTTACAGGGTCACTTTTCTCTTTTATGGCAATTTGCCCGTATATGGTCACTTTGCTCTTTTATGGCAGTTGGCCAAGTTCGCCCTCATATACTCAATTTGCCCCTTTATGGCAATTTTCGGTTTTATGGCACTTGGCCCGGTTTGCCCTTATATGGTCAATGATCGGGCCCCTGCGCGCCCCCCCCGCCCGGGGCTGCAGTACCGTCCGCGGCCACGGCACGGCAGCACTGAGTGCCCTACACGTCCCCGGGCTGCAGTACCGCTCCGCGGCCACAACGCGGCAGCACCGAGCCGAGCGAAGGTCTTTTTGCCGTCGTTCCCGTTTTTACCGTTTTCTCCCGTCGCGGGTTCGATCCCGACGGGCGCCGAACCGCCCGGAGCAGCAGCTCCCGCGGCGCTGCCCGCACACCCTCCCCCGCTGCCGGGCTCCGCAGCAGCGCAGACCGCGCCTGCCTTCCCCCGGGCCGCCCCTTCGCTCCGGTCCCGCGGCGAGCAGGGCTGCGCTCACGGGCACCGCGGCGGCCGCGGGCTCCGCTCTCCCTACCGAGGGGCCGCTCTCCGAGCCCTCTGCGGCCGGGAAACCTCACTGCCCTGCACCGCTCCCCCTCCGAGCGGCGCACGCCATCGCGATCCGGCACGTGCCCCCGGCCGCCAGCGAGCCCGTCCGAGCCCATCGGCCGCCCGTACAGCATGCAGCCGGCTGCCAACTCGGAGCCTGCGCAGCACGGCGCTCCCCGTGCCGGACTGTGGCTCATGGCGCCATCGCCACGCGCCCCGAACGGCCTCCGCCGCCACCTTCTTTCTTTGTTTCCAACACTGAAAAAGCAAAACGCGTACGGCAGTCGGCGACCGATCAAAAGCTTTAATGTGGACACCACTGGTTTACACGGGGTTCCTCTGGCTTCCCCACACCTGGGCAGAAGAGGCCAAAGGATCCTTGGAGACAGACACGCTCTTCCCAGTCACGCAGCAAAGGTGGCGGCAGCACGACCAGGACAGAGGGTCTGGACGAGGCCGCGCCTTCCAGCTGGGCGTGCGCAGGAGGAGAGGAATCCACTTCCTACGCCGCACAGAGGAGAGAGACCTGCAAGAGGGAACGCACAGAAAGGATCGTTAGCAGGGCGATGAGACGAGGCGGCCCTCGGCCCCAGGACAAAAACGCTTTCCTCCTTCACCCATGTTTCCTTCTCTGACCTTCCAACTCCCGCAGCCCCTGCTCTACAGCCCCCACAAAGCAAGCCGAGAAGAGAATCTCCTTCAAAAGAACGGCCAAGGGTTTCACTCATCCCCCCCAAAAGGAAACCGCAAGGAACGGGAGGACTCGCCAGACAGAAAGCAGTGTCACCGGACCAAGTTTCAGGGAAGTCGATAGAGAACGTGATTCATTTTAACAGTTATTCTGTTAGACGAACTTGGTCAAAAAGAGAAACAAAACCAAACCGAGCCTTACCCCGTGTAAACTCGTTACGCTAAGATGTTCTAAATCACCCACGTGACAGCCCAGCGTAGAAAAGCAGCCCGGGCACCCTGCTATTTATCCTCCTCCAGAGGCACAGAAGGCTCCCCCCGGCACGCCTCTTCTCTTGCCGGGGTCAGACCTGCAATGCGCCGGCTGGCAGGAACCACGTCACTGCACGCAACTCGAGCTTGGCCCAGACTACAGGCCTGAGAAACACGCGCGCGGAGGCGAGAGGTGCGACGGCGAGGCAGCTCTTCCAGACACACGCGTCGGCGCCCGTTCAGCAAGCGCCTGTCACCAAAGCCTCTGCAGGAAAGGGACTCAGCCCGGCAGAGAGGGGCAGCGATCGGCTGAGGCGTTTTGGTTTAGTTCAGGCACGCGATATTTGTAGGAAGGAACAAAGCCTGGTTTGGCCTCCAAAGAACAAGATGCCTGGAGGCGAAGCGAGGCCACGGAGACCACACGGCACTGCCCGTGTGCCGTGCCTCAGACGCAGCTCACCCCCACCCGCACATCAAGCATAACAAGAACAGAACCGAGTGTAGGTTTGAGGCTGAGCAGCCACACAAAAGCAACCGCTCCCACTCCTCTCTGCCTGTCAAGAGAGTGGAGAGCAATGAGACCTCCCTCCTATGATCACATGCAAGCCCATCCACGCCAGCAACTACCTGAGACGTCGGGAGACTTCGGCACGGTCAGTGGCCGGTCGCCGGCTTCACTCACCCGGTGCGTATTTATTCACGCACCGGGTTTTCCTCGTGAACCTGTGAAAACAGCAATCAAAGCCAAAAGGAAGCAAACGCTTGCAGTTTTGACGAGGGTGAAACTGGCAGTGGGGGGGGATCATCGGTGTGAAGAAGGCAGGAGGCGCCTGTCTGTAAGTGCGCTCGCTGCCTCGGGCACTGGAGCGAGCCACCAGGAAGACGCGAGGCACGCTTCGAGGTTGTGGATTTTACAGAGATCATTCCGCTTCCACAACCACGCTTGTAGAGCTTGGAAACCCAGCCAGCTCGGCAGAGCTGCCTCTGTCGTTTGCGGGGCTGGCTTTGGGAGCTTTTTTTCAGAGCAGCTGTAAAGTTAACGAAGAGTCAGTTTGCAACAGGGAAACTGGAAAAGACAGTCTGAAGGCAGCTCAACAGCGACACTGGCTACCTTAGTATGCTCTTGCATAATCCCTCTTGGGGTTACTTCACAGCTCCCTTTTCGTTGCCGGCACAAGGAACAATTTTGTTCCTCACGTTGAAAGCAACGCTTCCCTTCGCACAGGTTGGCCTGGCAAAGCACATCACACCCTAGTACTGTCGTCTCGACCTGGCACAGACTCAAATGTGATGCCGTCACACGCTAACTCAACGTAGAGAACACTCCAGCTCGCGCCGTCAACTCGATTGACAGTGATTAGCAAAGAGGAGTGAGTCCCAAGAAAGCCACGTACCTGAACGCTGCTGGCCTGGAGGGCACCGCCATGTCGCTTCCCCCCATCTCCCTGGGGAGGGGTCGGGATCCCGCAGGGGCTCTCTCATCGCCAACACTTCTGCCAGGTTCTCTCTGCTGACAGAGCAAAAGGAAGGAGCTGTTACAGCAAAGTACTCCAAGTAAGCGTACTTGAAACGAACCACCTCCTACCCCTGCAGCTCTTGCCACCACACACGACACCCTGGCACCCGGTATCCTCTGAGCAGTGCCAGACGGGCCCGAGCCCACCACGCTGCTCTAGCTCTTCCTGCCACTCCGATGCAGCCGGAGGGAGGACAAGCGACCGAGTTTTCCAAACAGAGGCTCTCCTCAAAGGAGGCAGGCGTACTGCGGTTGACCCAGGTACAGCAGCCTCTGAAAGGCCGCGCTTCCATCTCATCGCCCCGAGCTCAGCGTCACGGGATACCTTAGCCCTTGAGCTAACAGGAAAAATATTTTAGCAGCCGCTCTTTCCCACCTGGCGACCCCCTGAGGCACCGGTTCAGCCACACTTAAAGTAGAGGACAGATGCTGAGGGGGCAGCAATAAGCACAAGAAAATCACCGTTACTCCTCGCGACGGGACAGAAGAATACCGGGCTTTGAAAAAGCCGGGCTGTTCTGCGAGACTTTTGCCAGGTTTTCTGCAACAAGGACATTCTCCGGACTGGCTTTTTGGGCTGTCAGGAAAGAGACAGAATCACACAATCATTAAGTTGTAAAAGACCCCCAGGATCATCGAGTCCAACCATTCCTATCATTCACTAAACCACACCTCTCAGCACCTCACCCACCCATCCTTTAAACACCTACAGGGAAGGTGACTCAACCACCTCCCTGGGCAGCCTCTGCCAGGGACCAATGACCCTTCCCGTAAAAAAAAAACTCGCTTTAGAGCCTCAACATCCTTCTTGTGGTAATGAGCCCAGAACTAAACACAGGATTCAAGGTGAGGTCTCACCTGTGCCGAGCACAGACGGAGAATAACCTCCCTGAACCTGCTGGACACGCAGTTTCTGATCCAAGCCAAGATGCCATTGGCCTTCTTGGCCACCTGGGCCACTGCTGGCTCATGTTCAGTCGCTGTCAACCAACGCCCCCAGGTCCTTCTCCTCCAGGCAGCTTTCTAACCAGACTTCTCCTAGTCTGGAGCTGCTCAGGGTTGTTGTGCCCCAAGTGCAGGACCTAGCATTTGGCCTTGATAAACCTCATGCCATTGGTCTCAGCCCAGCAGTCCAGCCTGTTCAGATCCCTTTGGAGCCTCCCAACCCTCCAGCAGATCCATGCTTCCACCCAGCTTAGCGTCATCCGCAAAAGTTGCTAAGGGTGCACTCAACCCCTTCATCCATGTCATTGATAAAGACACTGAACAGGGCTGGGCCCTGGGAAACCCCACTTGTCACTGGCCTCCAGCTGGAGTTTACTCCATTTCCCACCACTCTCTGGGCCCAGCCATCCAACCAGTTTTGCACCCAGGAGAGTGTGCACCTGTCCAGGCCAGAGGTGACAGTTTCTGAAGCAGAATGCTGTGAGAAACCATGCCAAAGCTTTACTGAAGTCCAAGAAGATACATCCACAGCCTTTCCCTCGTCCAGCAGGCAAGTCACTTCATCATAGAAGGCAGTCAGGTTAGTTTGGCGAGACCTGCCTTTCATGAGCCTGTGCTGACTGGATGTTTCTCCTCTCACCTGAATGGCAATTGCTTCAGTTTCACCTTGGGCGCCCTCCTCTTCCTCCGCCGCGAGCGTACAAGAGAGATGGGAAGGCTCCATAGTGCTCTGCAAGGACGAGGGACATCTAAGAGGTGCATCTGCATTTCCCCAAGGCACTCGAGGTACCTTAACTCTACAGTTACCATTAAGAATGCGACAACTCCCCTTACATGCCGCTGTTACCAGACGTATTTTAACACAAATACTAAAAAGAAGTCTAGAAAGACGTTAAGCTTCAAAACAGACGAGAAGGCTAAACAGGTATTCAGTGTAACTGGAAACAGAGAAATGTCTGAACCGAGAGAATCTGCAGCAAGTGTTACGGATGTTGCACCGTTGTAAAACTCTGTGACGCAGAAGAGTTTTAAATGCAAAGAAGCAACCTCCCTCCTGCCTCTCTCTACACCGACAACATAAAAGCACTTTCCAAAGCTAACCCCTTCTCCTCCTTCCCCACTTGGCACGCGTGCGGCGTGCTTGCAGTGTGTCTGGTGTGTGCACGGTGTGTGTGTGGCACGTACATAACACGTGCATGGCATGCGTGGCATGTTGCTTGTGTGGGCAGGGCGTGTGCGTGGCTGATGTTTCATCTTCATGGTGTGTGCTAGCGTATGCACTGCCTGTGGATGGCATGTACACTTCACACACAGAACACGTGCACGGCCTGTGTGACGTGTTGCTTGTATGTTCAAAGCACGTGCGTGGAGTGTGCATGGGGTGGTTGTGGCGCTAGCCTGGCACGTGCACGGCGTGTGCGTGGGGACAATGGCATGTGCGTGGTGTGCACAGGGTCGGCTGGCAAAGCCCACGGCACCCTGGTATTGTCACCTCAATCCGGCATTCACCAAACACGATGCCAGCGCTCACTAACCCAAAGCAGAGAACACTCTGGCTCGCACCGTCAGCTCGATCGACAGTGATTAGCAAAGAGGAGTGAGTCCCAAGAAAGCCACGTACCTGAACGCTGCTGGCCTGGAGGGCACCGTCACGTCGCTTCCCCCCTCTCCCTGGGGAGGGGTCGGGATCCCGCAGGGGCTCTCTCATCATCAGTTGTCAGACTCTTTCTGCTGACAGAGCAATAGGAAGGAGCTGTTACAGCAAAACACTCCAAGTAACCGTGGTTGAAATGACCCCCCCCTGCCCCTGCAGCTCTCGCCACCGCGCACGACACCCCAAGACAACGACCCCCCCCGCTCTCTCTAGACCGACAACACAAAAGCGCTTTCCAAACCTCCCTTTCCGCTCCTTCCCCTCCTCCCCTCCTCCTTCTCTCCCCCCTTCTCTTCCCATTTGGCCCCATACTCCACCCCTGCTTTCCCCCTCTCTCCCCTCCTTCCCTTCCCCCGCTCCCTCCTCCCCCTCCCGAGCGGGGATCTCCCCCGCGGGGCCGCACGCCGAGCGCAGACGCAGCCCCGAAGGCCCCGACCGCCCCTGAGCCCGAGCCGGCCCCGGGAGGGCCGCGGCTCACGGACAGCGAGCCCGGAGCGGCGCCGCCGGCCACAGAGCGCTCCCCCGCGCCTCTCCGAGCGCCTCTGACTCACCCGACCCGGCCCCGTTCGAGCCGCTCCCGAGCGGTGCCGCTGCGGCCGCGGGCCCCGGCGGGCAGCGAGGGCGGGCGACGCCCGGGCCCCGTGCGGAGCTCGAACCACCCGCCCGCGCTCCGCCTCGGGCCGCCCCCCGGGCGCTCTCCCGGCGCTGATTGGCCGCCGCTCGCTGAGTGACGCGCGGCGCAGCCAATGGGAGCGCTCTGTGCGGGGCCCTGTCCAGGGGCAGCCGAGCGCAGCCGCACCGAGCCGAGCGCTGCAGAAACACGCGGAGCCGGGGCACGCGGGGCTGTCAGGGCACACAGGGGACGCGGGCACCCCGGGCAGGGACAGGGGGCACGCGGGGCTCGGGGAGGACGGGGTGGGGCACGGGGGCCCTGGGGGCGCTGGCCCTCTCCCAGCCCCAGCCCGCATCCCGTTGGCCGCAGCCGGCGGCGGGCGGGAGGGCAGCGAAGAGCAGAGGCGAGCCGTCCCGAACGGCGCCGCGCGGAGCCGACAGCAGCCGAGCGGATCCGAGCCGCTCTGCGAACCGCCCCGAGCCGCCCGGCTCGCCCGCCCCTGGGGGCCGTCCCGTTCCCCCGCCCCGGGCTGCAGTACCGCTCCGCGGCCACGGCGCGGCAGCACTTGGCACACCCCATTCATGTCTTAGGGCATCGAAGGGCTGTGAGTTCCGCGCTCTGATTGGTTCTTTCTGGATTCTTCTTTGCCTGTGCCATGTTCTCATTGGCTGTAGATTCCGGGTTCTGATTGGTCACTTCTCGATACCACTTTGGCAGCGCTGTCTTCTGGCTGGCTGAGAGAACCGCACTCTGATTGGTCTTTTCTTGATTCCACTTTGCCTGTCTCATGTTCTGACTGGCTGTGCGTTCCAAGATCTGACTGGTCACTTCTCAATCCCAATTCGCCAGCGCTGTCTTCTGATTGGCTGCATGAACCGCGCTCTGATTGGTTGTATCTTGATCCCACTTTGCTTTTGCCGTGATCTGATAGGCTGAAGATTCCGCGCTCTGAGTGGTCGCTTCTCGATCCTACTCTGTCTGTGCCGCGTTCTGATTGGTTTAGGCCCTTTTATGGTCATATTGCCCTGTGACGGCAATTGTCCCGGTTTGCCCTTATAGTCTCAATTTGCTTTTTAACGGTCAATCTATCCTTTTATGGCAATTGGACAAGTTTGCCCTTGTATGATCAATTCGCCCTTTTATTTTCAATTTGCCCTTTTATTGCAATTTGCCCTGTTTGTCTTATATGGTAAATTTGCCATTTCAAGAGCAATTTTCCCAGTTTGCCTTATATGCTCAACTTGCCCTTATACTGTTAATGTCACCTTTTATGCCAATTGGCCCAGTTTTCCCTTATATGGTCAATTTGCTCTTTTATGGCAATTAAAGTAGTTTGCCCTTACACGGTCAATGACAGGGACCCTGTGCGCCCGCCCAATCCCCCCGGCTGCAGTACCGCTCCGCGGCCACGGCGCGGCAGCACTGAGTCCCCCCCGTTCTCCCCGAGCGCAGGGATCCCGCCCCCGGCCGCGCTGCCGCCGCTGATTGGCCGCCGCGCTCCGAGCGGCTCAGCCAACGGGGGGAGGAAGCCGGGGGGAGGCGCGGCCTTTGAAAGCCGACGGGGCGGGGAGGTGGGGAGGATCTTGAACCCCTCGCTGTGTTTTGCGGAATCAAACTCTATAACTCAGGGTGGGCGAGGGGGGTTGGGGCACGAGTGTCGTTCCGTGTTGTGTTGTTCTGTGTTTCCATGTCATTCCGTGTCGCTCCTTATCGTCTTATATGGCGAATTTACCCTTTTATGGGGAATTTGCCCTTTTATGGTCAAGTTACCTTTTTATGGATATTGGCCTTTATACGGTCAATTTTTCCTTTATGGTCAATTTGCCCTTTTATGGTCAATTTGCCCTTTTATGGTCAATTTTCCCTTCTATTGGCGGTTGCCTCACTCAAGATGGAGGCGGTCCCATCCGTCTTCTTCCCAGTGTCCTCACTCAAGATGGCGTCGTGACCTCTCATTACCCTCACTCAAGATGGCGGCGACACCGACACGCCATGCCCTCACTCAGGATGGCGGCGAGAACACCCCCTTCCGCACCCGTGCCCTCACTAAATATGGCGGCGACACCAACACGCCATGCCCTCAATCATGATGGCGGCGACACCGAGACGCCATGCCCTCACTCAAGATGGCGGGGAAACCCCGTGCCCTCACTAAAGATGGCGGAGAGACATTCCCCCCCCCTTGCCCTCACTCAAGATGGCGGCGGTAACCGTGCCCTACCTCATGAGGGCGGCGACACCGGAACGTCGTGGACTCACTAAAGATAGAGATGGGCCTGCCAGTCTCCCTCCCCCGTGCCCTCAAGATTGCGGAGAATACAACACGCCGTGCCCTCACTGAAGATGGTGGCGAGCCCACCCGTCTCTCCCCTCGTGCCCTCACGCAAGATGGCGGCGACACCAATACGCCATACCCACACTCAAGATGGCGGCGTGCCCGCGCATTCTCACTCGCCCTTGCCCTCACTCCGGATGGCGGCAGTTGCCTCGTGCCCTCACTCAAGATCGCAGCGACACCGACACGTCACGTCCTCACTCACGATGGCAGCGAGGACACCCCCCCGCCCCCTCCCGCGCCCTCACTAAAGATGGGAGCAATACAGACACGCCGGGCCCTCATTCAAGAAGGCGGCAACACCGACACCCATGCCCTCACGCAAGATGGCGGCGAGAACTCCCCGTGCCCTCACTAAAGATGGCGGTGAGTTCCCCCCCCTTGCCCTCACTAAAGATGGCGGCGGAAACGTCCCGTCCCTCAAGAGGGCGGTGACACCGGAACATCGTGGCCTCACTAATGATAGAGGTGGGTCTGCCAGTCTCCCTCCCCCGTACCCTCAAGATTGCGGAGAATACAACACACCGTGCCCTCACTGAAGATTGTGGCGAGCCCACCCTTCTCTCTCCCCGTGCCCTCACTCAAGATGGCGGCGATGGCAATACGCCATACCCTCACTCAAGATGGCGGCCAACCCGCGCATTCTCACTCCCCCGTGCCCTCACTCAAGATGGCGCCGACACCGACACGCCGTGCCCTCACTCAAGATGGCAGCGGGCCCGCCCCGAGTCTCTCACCGTCTCTTCACTCAAGAGTTTTCGGTAATTCGCCCAGTTCGCCCTTTTAAGGCGTTTTCCCAGTTTGCCTTATATGGTCGATTTGCCCTTCGAGGGTCAGTTCGCCCTTCTGTTGTTTTGGGGAATCACCCTCTCTCACTCTGTTAAGGGTTATGAAGCAGGTGTGTGTGACGTGCGGGCATATGAGACAGGGGCAAAGCTCGAAAAACTTAGAGGGCTTCGCTCACTGAAATAGGCACTGTCTGCCAGCAAAGGCCTCCAAGACCCTGGATGGTGATAAGGGAGGAGCTCAGTCACTGATAAGGGGAAGCCGAGTGCCTCCTGCTCTGCGGACTCGGAGCTCGACCAGGACGAGAAGGCGCCTGTGCACAGACTGGGCTCACGGACGATTCACGAGGAAGATGGAGGCGACTTCAGCCCTGAGCCCCACACCACGACACTGCGCCTGCGCAAGTGTGGGAGAAGCTTCTCCAATCTAATTATAATAAGAAACAGGGAAAGGTCATGAAGATGTAACAGGCGCTTACGAATAGGCCCGTCTTTACACTATAACTATCTGCTTGTCAGACCATACGGTGTGCGAGTTAGGAGGATTAGCCCCTCACACCCGCCGCCGAATAAACACATACCTGCTTTATAACCCTTAACGGAGTTATAGAGTCTGATTCCACAAAACAACTTAGTGAGAAAGACAAAACCAAGTCACAGTGGGGGCTTTGCTTACCTAAGCCAGAGGCGGATGGCATTCCAGGGACAGGGAAGCACCATCAGAGTAACTGCCTTGTACAGCATTCATCACTCAGATAACTATTACTTTGAGCTGCACTGCACTTACAGGACTATGGGATGCCCGACACTAAGCTTCCAGAAGAGAACTTCTGGCCTAAGCCCTTTAATGCCTGCAATTTAAGCCAAACTGATGAATGCTCAAACAGTAAAAAGCTGCACCCATAAAAGGGATATTGAGAAATGTTATGAAATGCACAGAGCATTTATGCACTTTGAGTGTGAAAGGACTTTGAAACCCTTCCCCTCCCAACTGTTTGTATGGATTCCAGAAGCTTTGCCTTAAAATTCAATGAAGAAGAAAAGATGCACTTGATATTAATACAGCCACTGAATTCCACACTTCACAATTTGTCATTATTACAGACAAAATATTCTTCTTCCTATGGACCTGCAAGTAGGAATTTTTGGATTGGCATTTCCTCAGTGACTAAAGATGCAAGACACGGGCAGATGATCCATATCAGGTCCTAATTATCATTCTTGCTTCTGCAGACAGTCCCTTTCTGATCTTATGATAATCTCTGGCCTCACATCAATAAAGGAGTCAGGCACAGCAGCAAGCCCTCCCCACTATAGGGGGGAGGAAAACAGAGCCTGTTTAACAGAGGGAGTTCCCTAGCTCCATGGGAAGGCGCTTGCATTATCCATTCCCTCCAGTTATACAATTGCTTCGGTTACTCCCTGTGTGAAATTCTATGTGAGGATGTACTGCAGAAGCCAGAACCAAACCAAGGGCGTTTTCCAAGCAACACACAGCAACTCCAGCTGAGAGAGACACGACGTGGACAGGGCTGGCAGTGCCCTCTGCACTAACTCGCATAAACCTCACTGCATCCCAATGTGAAAACCAGTTCAACCTGCACAATGGCTCCATCAAGTACCTTTACGGAGCAGAGACTGCCAATTGTATTTAACTGTGCCAAGCCACGTGATGGTTTTGGAACAACTTCTAGAAACAGCAGAGACCGAGTTAGGGCTGAGCTCTATTTACAGTAAAATTGTAGCAGTTTTGTTCGGCATTACAGTCTGAAATAAAATACATAAAATATGAAAAAAAAACCAGCTTGGCTAGTAAGAGGCAAGCTAACAGTTTTCTTGGGCATTTCGTCAAAAAGTTCTGGGCAAACGTTTGTGGTAACATTTCTCTGAAGCTGCCACATTGCAAACCAGTTTTACTCTAAGACTAAAAAGCAAACCCACAAGCAAAAGCATTACCTGAAACTCACAGAAGAAACGATGACTGGAGGCTCAAATGCACCACGAAGAAAACCACACGACTGTTCAAAACCCAACAAAGAAAGGAAGAAAGGCAGGCTTCTGTAGCCCCTTCCTTCACTGAATGCTCGAGCTGCAGGGGAGAGCCAGCTCTAAATCAAGAGGCCTTTTAAGGGGCAAACTCCTCACCTGTACCTAGTTGCTGACCACAGGTGTGGCACAGACTTAACCAACCCAACTAGGACCTTCAGAGGTTTTGAACAAGACCCACCCTTTTAACAGCGTAACTATAGCATCCCACTTAGGATGGGTAATAGGAAATTACTCCTAAGTATAAAATGGTGGTGGTTTACTGGAAGTTCAGTGTATGACAGCCACGCTTGATTGAAATGATATAAAATGATATATGTTATTAAGCCACCAAACGTCAATTATCATTGTTAAAAAACTGTACAGATTAAAAGATCCCTTCCATGTTGTAGCTGCTGAGATACAGTGCGTGGAAGCATATTGGTTACAGTTACACACAATATGCTTTACATAAGCACAGTCCCATCTACCATTTAGATAGAACTGAACTTCTATTAAACTTCTTCAATCTGTCTCATGCAGTAGCAAATTCAGGGACACTCCCATTTCTCAGCAGCGGGACGAGCAGCAAACTCTAAAGGGCGTGTTCCACTGTTTCTTGTCGATCCTCTTCTTGCCATTTTCCCAGCAGTCTTCCCGTCACATTCAGCCACATCTTACGCGTAATCACGAGGCTAAAACTCAAGTCCCATAAAGCTGTCTTAGAGAAACTAAAAAAGAGAGCAGACATAAGAGGAAAGGCTGTGTATCCCCGCCCTCCCCCCGGGCCAGGACAGGAGGGTTTCGGGGGGACGGGAGGGACACGGGGCGCTGTCCCTCTCCCGGTCCCAGCCTGCATCTCATTGGCCGCAGCCAGCGGGAGGGCAGCGTGCTGCCATGTCTGTGGTGCGTGTGAGCATGTACGAGGCATAAACATAACAAGCACATGGCATGTGTGGTGTGAGCGACATGTTGCTTGTGTGTGCAAGGCGTGTGCGTGTCATGTGGATGGGGTGGTTGTGGCATGAGCCTGGCATGTGCACAGCGTGTGCATGGGTGGAGTGGCGTATGCGTGGCATGTGCGTGGTGTGTGCATGGCTAATCCATCATCTTGATGGTGTGTGCTAGCGTGTGCAAGGCATGTAGATGGTGTGTACGCAGCATGTACATAACATGAATATGGTGTGGCATGTTGCTTCTGTGTGCAAGACTTGTCCGTGGTGTATGAATGGTGTGTACATGGCATTGGCATAACATGGACATGGTGTGTGACACGTTGCTTGCACGTGCAAGGCATGTGCGTGGTGTGTGCATGGAGTGAGTATAGTGTGAGCCTAGAATGCGTATGGCGTGTGCATGGGGCACTCACCTTTGCCTCGAAGCAGAGCCCTGCCTTCAGGTCTTTTCTTCTCCTTCACCAAACCAGGATCGGGAATCGGGTTTCAGTCACCTCCCATGACAGAACCCCCCGGCCGTGTGCAAGTTCTCCCCAGAGAAGCGGCTCTAGTTCCCTTGCTGGCCCCCAACAGAAGGACGCTCGCGACGTCCGTTCTCATCCGTTTCAGCAGTGGAAACTCCTTTGTTCACCAGGCATCAGCGTTTCTCCCCACTTTGAATCTAGCTGGCCGCTTGCCTCGCTCTGGTTTTCTCGGCCTTGCAGCCCATCCTCGGCCCGCTCTAGAGGGGAAGAGAAAGCGGAGGTCGGCTTTCACACGGCTCCGAGGAGACACACCGCCCGCAGGACACTCTTTACGTAAGCGCGTCACCCATCTCCCATGTGCCCCCTCCCTGCGCGAAGGGTGTCTTTGGCACAACAATCCACAGGCAGCAGCAGGGGTTACTGCAGTCAGGGAATCCCCAAACTTCCCTTTCTATGGGACCTGGGAGCATACGGAGCCTTCTGCGTTCGCTTGAAGGATGAGATCTGCCCAATCTGTGCAGAGAGAGGCAAAAGAAGCCACTTCAGCTGCAGACACCCTCACGCTAAGGAGGCTCCCGGTGCTGCCGGCTCTCGTGTGGCGAGGACGGCCAACACCGCGTCACCTTTCCACCCCTAGAGCTGGTCCCTCTGGCTTAGCAAGCAGATCGGCGGTCCCAGCACACGGCCTCCGCACTGGAAAAATTCAGACCCATGGGACGACCCCACAACAGCTTCCAGCTGCAGATCCCAACAGCGAAGCTACCCGCTTAGTTACACCACCATCTGTCTCCAGGTCAAGTGAACATGAACGTTCCAACCTTGTGGGGCCCTGAGGTGCCTCTGCAGGCTCGTCGGGGATCCAACCGCCTTCTGAGCAGTGTTGGACGGCCTGCGCGCATTCTGCTCGGCCATCGCCTTCCCCGGGGCTTTCACCCGACAGCCGTGACGCAACATCAACTTGTGCGTAAGCGCACACGTACACACGTGCAAAGGAACGCTAAAGGGCAACAGAAGATGGTCCCACAGCCCTTTCGTTTAGCCAGCGGAGAGCAGATGAAGTTCATCCTCCTTCTCCCCCCGTGCCGTGCCAGCTCACTCACCGTTACTCCTCACGACGGGATGGAAGGTGGAAGAATATGGGGCTTTCAAAAAGCGGGGCTGTGCTGCGAGACTTTTGCCAGGTTTTCTGCAGCAAGGACATTCTCTGGACTGGCTTTTTGGGCTGTGAGGAAAGAGAGACGTGCACAATACGTTAAGGAATTTTTAACGCCACCTCGGAATACCATCACGATGCTAACAGAGTAATTTGTCCAGTTACAGGTGACAATCGGAGCTTAAGTACGAAAACAGAAAAAGCCCCCCACCCCCACGCACGATGAACGACGATGTGGTCAACGACAGGACCACGCCACTGGCACAGAAGCCGGGCCGATACACCGAGCCCTCATCCACAGAGAAACAAACGGAGGAGCCGGAAGCCGCTTCCCAAACCAGGAGTCGGCATCACGGACGTCACCCTTGCTCAGAGCTGCAAAGCGGACGTTTCTCCTCTCACCTGAATGGCAACCGCTTCCATTTCACCCGTGGGCACCCTCCTCTTCTTCCGCCGCGAGTGTATGAGAGAGATGGGAAGGCTCCATAGCGCTCTGCAAAGATGAGGGACCTTTAAGAGCTGCGTCTGCATTTCCCCAAGGCACTTGAGGTACCTTAACTCTACAATTACCGTTAAGAATGCAACAACTCCCCTTCCGTATCACTGTTACGGGACATAGTTTAACACAAATACTAAAAAGAAGTCTAAAAAGACGTTAAGCCTCAAAATAGATGAGAAGGCTGAACAGGCATTCTGTGTAACTGGAAACAGAGAAAATTCTGAACCGAGAGGATCTGCAGCAAGTGTAACGGATGTTGCACCGTTGTAAACGCTGTGACACGGAAGGGTTTTAAATGCAAAGAAGCCTGGTTATAGAAGAGAATCAAAGAAGCGACCTCCCTCCTGGCATTCTCTACACTAACAACATAAAAGCGCTTTCCAAAGCTCCCCTTCTCCTCCTTTCCCTCTTTGTGTGTGTGTGGAGTGCTTGCAGTGTGTCTGGCGTGTGCGTGGCATGTGCCTGGCTGGTGTGTCATCTTCATGGCATGTGCTAGCGTGTGCATGGTGTGTGTATGGTATGTACATGGCCCGTACATAACATACGCATGGAGTGTGTGGCATGCCTGGCATGTTGCCTGCATGTGGAAGGCGTGTGCGTGACGTGCTTGACTGTTGTGGCATGAGCCTGGAATGTGCATGGAAACAGTGGCGTGTGTGGCACGTACATAACACATGCATGGCATGTGTAGCATTTTGCCTGCATGTGCAATACATGTGTGTGTTATGTTGCTTACGTGTGCAAGGCATGTGCATGGCGTGTGCCTGGCTGGTGTGTCATCTTCATGGTGCGTTGCTAGCATATGCATTGCCTGAGGATGGCATGTACACAGCATGCACATAACATGCGCATGGCCTGTGTGACATGTTGCGATGTGTACAAGGGCTCTGTGGTGTGTGTGGCATGCCACTTGCATGTTCGAAGCATGTGCATGGGGTGGTTGTGGCACTAGCCTGGCATGTGCATGGGGGCAGCACAATGTGCACAATCGACCGTAATTAGCAAAGAGGAACGAGTCCCAAGAAAGCCACATACCCGAAAGCTGCAGGCCTGGAGGGCACCGCCACATCACTTTTCCCCCGCTCCCTGAGGAGGGGTCGGGATCCCGCAGGGGCTCTCTCATCGCCAACACTTCTGTCAGATTGTCTCTGCTGACAACGCAAAAAGAATCATAGGATCACTAAGTTGGAAAGGACCCACTGGGCCATCGAGTCCAACCATTCCCATCAATCACTAAACCATGTCCCTCAGCACCTCATCCACCTGTCCCTTAAGCCCCTCCAGGGAAGGTGACTCAACCACCTCCCTGGGCAGCCTCTGCCCATGCCCAATGACCCTTACTGTCAAAAATTTTTTCCTAATGTCCAGCCTAAACCTCCCCTGGAAGAGCTTGAGGCCATTCCCTCTCGTCCTGTCCCCTGTCACTTGGGAGAAGAGGCCAGCACCCTCCTCTCCACAACCTCCTTTCGGGTAGTTATAGAGAGCAATGAGGTCTCCCCTCAGCCTCCTCTTCTCCAGGATAAACACCCCCAGCTCTCTCAGCCGCTCCTCATAAGACCTGCTCTCCAGCCCCCTCACCAGCTTTGTTGCTCTTCTCTGGACTCGCTCCAGAGCCTCAACATCCTTCTTGTGGTGAGGGGCCCAGAACTGAACACAGGATTCGAGGAGCGGTCTCACCAGTGCCGAGTCCAGAGGGAGAAGAACCTCCCTGGACCTGCTGGTCATGCCGTTTCTGACCCAAGCCAGGATGCCCTTGGTCTTGGTCACCTGGGCACACTGCTGGCTCATGTTCAGTCGCTGTCAACCAACACCCCCAGGTCCCTCTCCTCCAGGCAGCTTTCTAGACAGACTTCTCCTAGTCTGTAGCTGCTCAGGGTTGTTGTGCCCCAAGTGCAGGACCCGGCATTTGGCCTTGTTAAACCTCATCCCATTGGTCTCAGCCCAGCGGTCCAGCCTGTTCAGATCCCTTTGGAGCCTCCCGACCCTCCAGCAGATCCAGCTTCCACCCAGCTTAGTGTCATCCGCAAACTTGCTAAGGGTGCACTCGATGCCTTCACCCAGGTCATTGATAAAGACACCGAACAGGGCTGGACCCAGCACTGAGCCCTGGGGAACCCCACTTGTCTCTGGCCTCCAGCTGGAGTTAACTCCATTTCCCACCACTCCCTGAGCCCGGCCAGCCAACCAGTTTTCCACCCAGGAGAGTGTGCGCCTGTCCAGCCCAGAGGTGACAGTTTCTCAAGCAGAATGCTATGAGAAACTGTGTCAAAGGCTTTACTGAAGTCCAGGAAGATCCATCCACAGCCTTTCCCTCATCCAGCAGCCGAGTCACTTTGTCATAGAAGGCGATCAGGTTAGTTTGGCAAGACCTGCCTTTTGTGAACCCATGTTGACTGGGCCTGACCACCCGGTTCTCTTGCATGTGCTTCATGATCGCACTCAAGATCACCTGCTCCATGACTTTCCCTGGCACTGAGGTCAGATTGACAGGCCTGGAGTTCCCTGGATCCTCCCTGCGACCCTTCTTGTAGATGGGCACAACATCAGACTCCAGTCCAGTGGGACTTCCCCAGTCTTCCAGGACTGTTGGAAGATGATGGAAAGGGGTTTGGCCAGCACATCCGCCAGCTCCTTCAATACCCTTGGATGAATCCCATCCAGCCCCAGAGACATGTGGGTGTCTAGTCGGGCTACCAAGGCTCTGACCACCTCCTCTTGGATCATGGGAGCCTCATTTTGCTCCTGTAGCTCCTGGGTTTGTACACAGACGGAACGATTTTCTTTAAAGACTGAGGCAAAGAAGGCATTAAGTACCTCAGCATTTTCCTCATCCCCTGTCACTGTTGTTCCTTCTGGGTCCAATAGGGACTGTATGGTCTCCCTAGTCCTCATTTTATTATTTATATATTTATAGAAGGATTTTTTGTTATCTTTCACAGACTTTGCCCATCTGATTTCTAGCTGAGCCTTAGCTCTCCTGTTTTTTTCCCTGCATGATCTCGCTTCCTCCCTGTAGTCCACCAAAGACGTCTGTCCCTTCTTTGAAAGCTCATAGACATTTATCTTATTTTTGATGTCTCTTAAGATCTCCCTACTCAACCAAGCTGGTTTTTTCCCCCGCCGACTCCTTTTCCGGAACATAGGGATGGCTTTCTCCTGAGCTGCTAGGAATTCCTTTTTGAAGAGCTCCCAGCCCTCCTGGACTCCCTTGCCCTTAAGGACTGTCTCCCATGAGACTTTGCCAACCAGCCTTCTGAAGAGTTCAAAGTCTGCCCTCTGGAAATTTAATGCTACTGTCCTACTAACCACCCTCTTCACTTCACCTAGAACAGAAAACCCTATCATCTCATGATCACTTTGTCCTAGGCGTCCTCCTACTGCCACATCCCCCACAAGGCCTTCTCTGTTCACAAAGAGCAGGTCCAGGAGGGCACCCCCCCCTTGTTGGTTCATTCACCAGCTGTGCAAGGAAGTTGTCTTCCACGCAGTCCAGGAACCTCCTAGACTGCTTCATTTCTGCTCTGTTGTACTTCCAGCAGATATCAGGAAGATTGCAGTCTCCCACAAGAACAAGAGGCATCAATCTAGAGATTAACCCCAGCTGTTTATCATAGAATCATAGAATCACCAGGTTGGAAGAGACCCACCGGATCATCGAGTCCAACCATTCCTATCAAACACTAAACCATGCCCCTTAGCACCTCGCCCACCCGTGCCTTAAACGTCTCCAGGGAAGGTGAATCAACCACCTCCCTGGGCAGCCTGTTCCAGTGCCCAATGACCCTTTCTGTGAAAAATTTTTTCCTAATGTCCAGCCTAAACCTCCCCTGGCAGAGCTTGAGGCCATTCCCTCTTGTCCTGTCCCCTGTCACTTGGGAGAAGAGCTTATAGAAGAGCTCATCAGCTGCTTCTCCTTGGCTCAGTGGTCTGTAACAGACTCCCATCACAAAATCTACCTTCTGGTGGGCTCCTCTGATTTTAACCCACAGGCACTCAATCTCCTCATTGCCACAATCAAACTCTCAGAGGGATCCTGCCCCCCTGCTCCTCTCTTGTGAAGCCTCACCTGGAGTCCTGTGTCCAGCTCCGGAATCCTCAACAGAAGAAAGATACGGAGCTGTTAGAATGAGTCCAGAGGAGGCTACAAGGATGATCAGAGGGCTGGAGCAGCTCCCACACAAGGACAGGCTGGGGGTGTTCAGCCTGGAGAAGAGAAGGCTCCAATGAGACCTTACAGGGACCTTCCAGCACCTGAAGGGGCTACAGGAAACCTGGAGAGGGACATTTTATAAAGGCTTGTAATGACAGGACTAGGGGCAGCGGCTTTAAATTGGAGAGGGGCAGATTCAGACTAGGCAGAAGGAGGATTTTCTTCACCACGAGAGTGGTGAGGGGCTGGAACAGGTTGCGCAGCGGAAGCTGTGGAAGACCCATCCCTAGAAGTGTCCAAGGGCGGTTGGATGGTGTGCTGGGCGGCCTGGTCTGGGGGGACACGGCCCTGCCCGTGGCAGGGAGGTTGGAATTAGATGATGTTTAAGGTCCCTTGCAACTCAAACCATCCTATGTACGTAAGATGTTATCATCTCCAAAGAACGAGCACTATCTGGAAAAACACTGCGCGAAGGAAAGCTCAGAGGGACATTCTGCCCAACTTTCAAAAAATACAATTACTGAGCTGAAACTCAGCTCCACTTTAGCTTAAATCAGAATGTTCCATTTTTCATAACAGTAACTGCTTCTTGGATCACCCCAACAGCACCGCGCACAGCGAACCCCAACCACCCAATCCGAGCCCCCCAGACCCACAGAGCCCTGCAGACCTCCCCAGGACCCCAGAACGCCCTCAGAGTCCTGCAGAAACCCCCAACCCCTTCCCCAGCCCCCCCAGCCCCCCCAACCCCTTCCCCAGCCCCCACAGAGCCCCTCCAGCACCCCAACCCCTTCCCCAGCCCCCCCGAGCCCCTCCAGCACCTCCAACCCCTTCCCCAGCCCCCCGCGAGCCCCTCCAGCCCCCAACCCCTTCCCCAGGCCCTCCAGCACCCCAACCCCTTCCCCAGCCCTCCCCGAGCCCCTCCAGCCCCCCCAACCCCTTCCCCAGCCCCCCCCGAGCCCCTCCAGCCCCCAACCCCTTCCCCAGCTCCTCCAGCACCCCAACCCCTTCCCCAGCCCTCCCCGAGCCCCTCCAGCCCCCCCAACCCCTTCCCCAGCCCCTCCAGCACCCCAACCCCTTCCCCAGCCCTCCCCGAGCCCCTCCAGCCCCCCCAACCCCTTCCCCAGCCCCTCCAGCACCCCAACCCCTTCCCCAGCCCTCCCCGAGCCCCTCCAGCCCCCCCAACCCCTTCCCCAGCCCCCCCCGAGCCCCTCCAGCCGCCCCAACCCCTTCCCCAGCCCCGCACTGACCCGGCTGCCGCCGCTGGCGGCCATGAGAGCTCTGCCGCCGCCATGTCTGCCGCCGCCCTCCACGCGTCCCTTCCCCCCAACCCCGACCTTTACACCCGCGGCGAGCACGCGCGCGGCCCGTCCGGCACGGCGCGGTGCGATGACGTAAGAGGCTGCGCGACACCCAGAGAGGGAAAGCAAGGAGCGGCCGAGAAGGGGCGGGGCTTGGCGGGAGGCGCCGCGCAGCGATTGGACAGAGCGCGGCAGGGGGCGGGGCTTCGCTGCCCCGTGAAGGAGGAGGGGGCGGGGCTTCGCTACCCGGGAGGGAGGGAGGGGGTTGAGGCTTCGCTACCTGTGAGGGCGAACTCGAGGTTTGGTCTCCCCAGGGCCAAGTCCAGAGAGAGAAGAACCTCCCTGTCCCTGCTGGCCACGCCGTCTCTGGTCCAAGCCAAGATGCCCTTGGCCTTCTGGGCCAGCTGGGCCCCTGCTGGCTCGTGTTCACCCAACACCCCCAGGTCCTTCTCCTCCAGGCGCTTTCCAGCCGGGCTTCTCCTAGGCTGGAGCTGCTCAGGCTGTCAGTGACTGCATCGTTAGAGATGATGAAGAAGGTATTTTTCCTACAGAAATCCAAAAAATAATTTGGGATAATACTGATGATTTTGAAAAGAACCTCCAGTCTTGGTGGGAGTTGGTGAATTTACCTATGATCCTGTTAAGAACACTCACAGCTTACGTGTTAACCATTCACAAGGCTTCACTAGCTTTGATTTATCCTGTTTTTGCATTGGGCTTGAACCATAACGGGACTAGACTCGATGCTTTTGAGCACAGAGCACGGGCCCGAAAGGTGAAGGATTGATGGCAAACGGTAGCCCTGGAATCCTGCATTGTGCGGGAACAACTAGGATTTTTGTGACAGGAACGCCATCACAACACAAGATTTTTGCCTAGACGCTGACCAAAAGCTTTGCCATGTTGAAGTTTGTCCTGAGGTTGACCCTAAAACTATAATAATTTCCATTGGCAAAGGTTGTATATGCTTGAGAGCAGCTTGTAATAATAGAACAGCAGAGAATGTAATAGCTCACACGAGTAATCACACGAATTTCTGTGTTTGTAGTTTTACTGAAATCACAGGATGTGACTTTTCCTGCTCAGCTCCAGTCACTTCCCAGCAGATTCTAAAATCTAACCTCACGGTGATTCATGAGTGAACACCCGTACCTATTGGAATGAATGTAACTTGAACAAAGGAATTATTACAGCATCGAGATTATAGTCAAATATTAGAGGAGATAAAGGAAAATGGACAAAAAACTCTGATAACAATTCACCATCGTGTGGACAAATTACAGCAAATTGTGAAAAGAGAGACGAGGGGTGGAGAACATAATTGGAGGGATTCGCTTTTCAGGTGGTCGTCTGCTGCTACCGGCGTCCTGGACGAGCTGTGTCACCTGCTGTCACTCTCCTGATTCTTTCCCTCATCAGTATCGCTCTGTCCGCGATATTGTATATTCTTAATTGGTGAATGATAAAGTGAATGAGACTTCTGTCATCCATACTCAACACACAAAAGTCCTTGAGTGCCACAGAAAAGTACTTGAGTGTCATATCCAGCATAGACATCCCGGAACTTATCGATGCTGAATGGGTTGTGAGGCAAAAAGGAATATAAAAATCTTTCCTCTCTCTCTCCCTCTCTCTCTCTCTCTTTTTCTCCCTGAGCGCTACTGCCATGTGGTCCCCAAGACAACTTCTCACGAAGACAACTGATCCTGAAGACAAATGTTGAGCCACCGGGTGGTGTAAGAGTCTGTCAAAGGATCGATTTCTGCCTCCACATTTTCTCTCGGGTGCTAAGCGCAGGTGCAGCCTCAGGGAAATGGCCAAAAAAGCTGGTACAGAACGGGTGGTTTGTACCTAACTACCTGTACCTGCCCCCTTACCTCAAAAATGTCTCGTGCCGGACTCTAAGCCACAATTAATAAAGCACCAGTTTATATTGAAATTGAACTCCCGTGACTTGTTGAATTATTGCAGTCTGAAATCATAAAGGAAATGAACTGTCACGCATCTGCTTGTGAGAGGACTGTGACAGTGGTGGGGGAGCTAAGGGAGGAGGGAAAGAGGCTGAGGAGAGGGAGACAGACCGGTGAAGCAGGGCCCTCTCGCTAACTCAGTGGCTGCTGGAGCTGGTGTGTCCGAGCACCATCCACCCGCAAACCGCAAGGTTGGTGAACAAGAGATGGGGAACGGCAGCAAGTTCCTGCCAGACAAAGGAAACCTGCTCCCCTCACCCAGACAGCAAAACCCCAGATCCCCCTGGTGAACAAGTACGAAGCGCTGCAGGTGGAATCCATCCCCAAGGATGAAGAAGATGGCTCCCACAGCCTAGAATCCTTCCCTCACCCCAAGAAGGATGTTGAGGCTCTGGAGTGAGTCCAGAGAAGAGCAACGAAGCTGGTGAGGGGGCTGGAGAACAAGAGAAGCGGCTGAGAGAGCTGGGGGTGTTTAGCCTGGAGAAGAGGAGGCTGAGGGGAGACCTCATTGCTCTCTACAAGTACCTGAGAGGAGGTTGTGGAGAGGAGGGAGCTGGGCTTTTCTCCCAAGGGACAGGGGACAGGACGAGAGGAAACCCAACCCAACATCCACCAAACCAAACCCAACGTCCACCAAACCCAACCTAACATCCATCCAATCCAATCAACTCAACCCAACGCCCACCAGACCCAACCAACTCAACCCAAGGGCCACCAAACCCTTGGGTGACGCCACCAAACCCAACCCAACATGCACCAAACGCAACCCAACATCCACCCAACTTATGGTTTCTACTGGTTTATTCTTGGTTTCTACTGATTTATTCTTGGTTTCTTCTGGTTTCTACTGGTTTATTCTTGGTTTCTGCTGGTTTCTAATTGTTTATTCATGGTTTCTTCTGGTTTCTACTCGTTTCTAGTGGTTTATTCTTGGTTTCATCTAGTTTATTCTTGGTTTCTTCTGGTTTATTCTTGGTTCCTCCTGGTTCCTCCTGGTCCCTCCTGGTTTACTCCTGGTCCATGGTCCCCCCAGTCCCCTCCCTGGTCCTCCCCCTCCAGCTGCTCCATCAGGCAGGGCTGCAGCTCCCTCATGGCGTGGAGGAAGACGCGGTGGCCGCGGGGGCCCCAGGCGGAGGCTCCATCCAGGAGGCGCCTCATCTGCTCCTGGGGGGTGGGGGCGGCGGCGGTGAAGGCCGCGTCCTCCCTACTGATAGCACCAGCCGCCTGCAGATGGTCCAAGATGGCTGATACGGCCCGCGTCCTCCCCACCAGCGCTGCACGGTGACGGGACACGAAGGCCTCGCCCGGGGACAGCGCCGGGAACTCCTCGAAGGCCTCAGTGGGGCCTGCGGGACAACAGAGCCTGGGATGAGCCCACCAAACCCTTGGGAGATGCCACCAAACCCAACCCAACATCCACCAAATTAAACCCAATGTCCATCCAACCCAACCAACTCAACCCAGGGGCCACCAAACCCTTGGGTGATGCCACCAAACCCAACCCAACATGCACCAAATGCAACCCAGTGTCCACCAAATCCAACCCAAGGGCCACTAAAGCAAATGAACTCAACCCAAGGGCCACCAACCCATTGGTTGATGCCACCCAACACAAGCCAAGGTCCCCTGGACACCCTCCCCTCACCATCCCCTGCTTCGAGGGTGTCTGCGAGGTCCCTGCGGTGGATGCTCCTGAGGGCCCGGGCGGTGACGACGGCGGCAAAGGCCTCGCGGTAGCGTCCCACCAGCAGCTGCGTGAGGTCCAGGGCGTCAGCGTCTTCCATGGTGCCGCGGGGGATGGTGCCCAGCGCCGCTGGCACCGCCGCCCGGTTCAGCTCTGCCTTGAGGCGCCGAAGCTCTGACCCCGACAGCTCCTCCAGCGCCCGCAAGATGCGGTCACGGCCCCCCGGCATCGCCCCTGGCAACCGTTACGGCACCGGGACCAGGAATGGCACCAGCAACAGCACCAGCAACAGCACCAGAACCAGTTATGGCACCAGTTATGGCACCGGAACCAGTAACAGCACCAGTAATGGCACCAATAATGGCACTGGAACCAGTAACAGCACCAGTTATGGCAATAGTTAAGGTACTGGAACCAGTAATGGCACCAGTTATGGCACTGGAACCAGTAACAGCACTAGTAATGGCACCACTTAAGATATTGGAACCATTAATGGCACCAGTTATAGCACCAGTTAAGGTACTGGAACCTGTAATGGCACCAGTTATGGCACTGGAACTAGTAATGGCACCAGTTACAGCACCAGTTAAAGTACTGGAACCAGTAACGGCACCAGTTAAGATACTGGAACCAGTAAGGTTGCTGGTTGTGCCCCCGGCAAGGGGCTCTGGTGCTTCCGGCACCGTTGGGGAAGGAAGGAAGTGGTGAGAGGGCGGGGACCGGGCTGGACTGGGGTATACTGGGAATGTGGGGGGGTATACTGGGTTATACTGGGGCCAAGGGGGGGTTATACTAGGGTATACTGGGTTATACTGGGTTATATGGGGTATACTGGGATCATATTGAGTTATACTGGGGTTATACTGGGATTATACTGGGGTATAATGGGGTCATATTGGGTTATACTGGGGTCTACTGGGGTCCTGATGTCTCACAGAGAGGTTCTAGGGCTCCCTAGAATGATCCTGGGGGCCCTAGAGGGGTCCTGGTGGTCCCATAAATGACTCCTCCTGTCCAATAAGTGACTCCCCAGCCCCATAAGTGACTTCCCTGCCCCACTAGAGGAGGTGGTCAGAGCCTTCCTAGCCTGACTAGACACCCACAAGTCTATGGGGCTGGATGGGATCCACCCAAGGGTATTGAAGGAGCTGGCGGGTGTGCTGGCCAAACCCCTTTCCATCATCTTCCAACAGTCCTGGCTGCCTGGGGCAGTTCCGCTGGACTGGAGGCTGATGTTGTGCCCATCTACAAGAAGGGTTGCAGGGAGGACCCAGGGAATTCCAGGCCTGTCATTCCAGGGATGATCACTGGCAGCCAGTTGGGGGAGGCGTCATCCTGCCATGGGCAGTGCACCCAGACTGGCCCCACGACGCTCCCCCTACTAGAAGAGCTCTGCCAGCTGCCAGGAGTGGGGACAGGACACACGGTCATGGACACTGCAGGGGACCAAGCTGGAGCAGCACCGGAATGTCGGGGATGGAAACAATGAGCGATGTTTTCGTGGTTCTCCTGTTGCCATGCACCTGCAGGGTCGGAAGGGTCGTCATGGCATCACCGAGTGGTGGAGGTGGATGCCAGTGCAGTGGACTGTGATGTCACAGAGCCGTGCATTGTGACCTCGCGTCCCTTGCTGCTGGTCTCCGGGTGCCAGCAGAGCCTGGCCCAGTCTGGCGTGTGCCTGGACTCCCGCTGCGTGTGCCTGCGAGGTCTGGAGCACCGAGCCAGGCTTCTCCTGGTGCTGGGTGGTGCTTTGGGGCTGCGGCTGGCAGCTCCTTGTGCCCATCCCTAAGCCATTCGGAGTTTCCCCGGCCCTGCCTGGCTCAGGCAGCCGGGCACCGCGAGGTGCTTGCAGCAGCAGGGTGAGCTGTGGGGGCAGACGTCTTTGGGGCGGCTGTGGGGCAGTGGGGCTTGGGGAGCCAGGAGGGTGTCCTTCTCCAGGGGCCTGGGTATTTCTTCCTTCTCCCTCCACAACAGTGAGTGACCTGGACTCTCTCCATTTGCAGCACGTGACGCTCTTTGGCAGCACCGGTGCCAGCGATGGGGAACAGATCCTCATCTTCAGCTCATCCCAATCCACCACAATGTGCCGGCACGTCTGTGGAGACAGAGTGGAGCTGCCCCATCTGCCGCAGCTCTCGGAAGACCGTGGCTTTTGCCCGGCCGTGCCAGCACCAGTTCTGCCTGGGCTGCATCCTGTGCTGGACCAACAGGGCATCCCTCTGCCCGCTCTGCCGAGGACGGATCGAGGGGTTCAGGATTGCTACGCAGGGAGGAGATGACTCCTTAGAGGTGTTCGTCAGGAGCCCAGCTCAGATCCCAGTCACCAGCAGCCGGGCAAGCCGACCTCCTGGACACCAGTGCAACATCAGCCCCCGTGATCCCACGACATCCCTGGAAGAGCAGGGGGCTGCCGGGACAGAGGCTGGGGCTGCTGTGGGTGGCATCCTGCCGGAGGAGTGGGCGGCGCTTTTCCAACGACACCAGCATCTCCTCGACCCCATGCTGCCCTGGCTGCGCCGAGAGCTCGAGGCCATCTATGAACAGCGGTGGTTCCTGGCCATGGAAGCAGAGAAGCTGATCCTGTACGTCCTGTGCCACGTCGGGCTGGACGAGGAAGCCCTGCTCCAGAATCTGCAGCCCACCTTCAGGAAACACACAGCCTCGCTGGTCCATGGCCTCATCCGTGCCATCGTGGAGTCGTGCGGCGAGGAGGCGCAGAGGCTGCTGCGCTTCTACACTGCTGGGGACGAGGCAGACGGCCCTGCAGGCAGCCCCGGCCCCACCACCTCCCAGGGGGACACTGACACCCACCCCCCAGCCTCCTCCAGCAGCCCTGCAGGCTCCGACACAGAGGAACGGCCCAGCACATCCCAGGAGCCTTCCAGAACAGCAGAGGACCAACGGGACGAGGCCAACAGCCCTGCAGGCAGCCCCAGCCCCACCACCTCCCAGGGGGACACTGTCACCCGCTCCCCAGCCTCCTCCAGCAGCCCTGCAGGCTCCGACCCGGAGGTGCCCAGCACGTTACAGGCCACCCGCCACCAGGGTCCCAGCCTGCCCCCATCTACCCCCACCCCTGCGGAGCACGAGCAGCCCCACGAGGAGGCGGCAGTGCCAGGGCCCTCGGCTCCCAGCCGGGACAGGAGCCGCTCGGCCAGGGGTCCCCGGCGCCCCCCGAAGAGGAGCAGCCCTGGCTCCCCGGACTCCCCGCAGCCCTGCAAGAGGCCAGACCGCCGACGGCGCTAGCAGGGCTCTCCAGACTCTTGTCAAGTTAACATTAAGTTAACATTAAAAGGTTCATTTACCATCTGGCCCCAGCACATCTATGTTATACCAACATTTGGCTGCAAAGCTTTAATTAGAACCACAGAATGATACCCAACATCACAAGCAGGAAGCACATTCAATAACTCAACGTAATATTTAATATTCTTTTTCCCCCCCAAGCACACTAAATTGTAACCATCCAAAACATTTTTCACCATCCTACATAAGCAGTAGTCATTAATACACTGACCTTTACAGCCAGTCAAAAAGACCACCATTCTAGCTGGGAAAAAGTTCACGCTGAAAGAGTCTGAATAGAAGGACAGGAGAAGCTTTCATGTCACTCTCATACTGGTGGGGTAAGAGAAGACAAAAGGTGCTTCTGTTACCACATCAGTGCCTCTTAACCAACAGCCTGGTTGGATCTCTGGGGACGCGTCCCTGAATTCGTAAGTGCATGGCCAACCTCTGCTGACTCTGCTAAAGCTTCCAATTATAGTATCTAGGCTCCTTAAATTGGCTTCTCAACTTAGAACCAGACTGACAGCATTTAATGTTGGTATTTAAAGATATTTAGAAAAACAAGTTACCTGTTTTAAAGGAAGTTTTAACAAGGAAAGAACAAATATGAGCATTGCAAACTTTCCACAAATACAGACATTTCACCTATAGAAATAAATACCAAAAATCCCTGCAGAGGATATGGACATCACACGACCAATATGACCTAGTGAAGCCATTTCATTCAGAGTTCACAACACATTTGTACCTCTCTTTGGCAGAGGCAGCCATGGTGTTACAAGCTGATTCGTCAGTTCTCCTTTTGCAGTAAACAATCATTGTTTACATACATTATTATGCTTTCCCATGAGAAACGGCTCTGTGAGCTAGAGAGTATGCGATTGAAAGATGCACTGTATTAGCGATGTTGTGACTTGTGATTTAAGGCCATACTGGATCACGGCAGCTTTGAGTTTCTCCAATGGTTTCCAGTCGATCGGTTCCAAGTATTGACCTCCTGCACCATGCATTACTGGAAATGCTTCTGGTGCAGTTATGAAATCTCCTTCTAAAATTGCATTTGTGATTATGCTTCTTCTATCTCAGGGTCTGGCTCGACAAATGAGGGTTGCACTGATAATCGTTTTGTGGCAATTGTGAGAGTTGGACCAGATCCATCCATAAAGGTATAATTTTTACGTGCAAGGGGTTCCGGAGCCGATGGCAGCTCTGGCTTCTGTTGAATAGCCAATTGTTGCAACGCTTTCACTAACTCTTTCAACTCCCCTTCAAGCGAGGGCATTGCAGCCGCTCCAGCAGCATCACCTTCTGTTGTTGCCACATCTGGGTTATAGGGAGTTAATTCTTCGGGAGGTGCAGAAGGATGACAGGCAGCCCCTCCTTGCTCTGCATCTTCCGTCACTAACACAGTCTCTTGGGGTTTATCAGACGGTTTTTCGTCTGTCTCCGTCTGGGGAGGTAACGCTTTAGGCGTCTCTGTTACTGAAATATTGTTAGGTGCAGCTGCAGGGGTGGTGAGTGCTCTGCCGACAGCACCACGTGCATTAGATGGGCTAAATTCCAGTGGGGCCCATTGTGGGATGTTTAGCATGTGGGAGAAGAGTGAGGTTGCTGGGAAAGCCTGCGGAGCTGTGCCAAGCGATACGGAAGCCCCAGACGCTCCGAGTACCGCTGTAGCCACTACGGCTGCTGATCTCTTTCCTTTCATTGTCCGCAGCACCTCCACTATTTCCCTCCACACTGGTCTGAATTTGGCTGTTTCTTTTGCCCCCTTGCCTCCTTCGGCCACTGCATCCCATAATACGTGACCTACTGCTTCCCAGGTAGGAATTTTGAATGCAGCCTGTGCTCCTGGGATTAATTTATGGCGCCAGACCCAGTTCAAAAATGCTTTAATAACGGAGGCATCATATTTTTTCCCTCTCTTAGAGAGGATATGTTGGAGGAGTTTTAGGACACCTTCTTTCTCGTAATCGTCCAACCCCCTCTCCTCCCCAGCATTCCTATCACTGCACTCCTTGATTAAGAGACCTTCCCCAGCATTCCTGTAGGCCCAATTTAAGTACTCAAACGTCCTCCTTGATGTACTGGAGGATGAAAAATACCGTAACTGTTAACAATCACGATGTGCCTAGGAATTTTAAGTGTATATTCCTATAAACAGCTGCACTGGTTCTGTTAAAGGGTCTATCTTGTCCCTCTATTCTTGTCTCAACTTTCAAAGATCTGCAGCTGATATTGAGAAAAGCATGACCAGAAGTGCTTGATTTCACCACTGTAACAACAAGTCAAAGTTTCCTCTTCTGCACACAAGCCAGAAGGCCACGTTGCTTTGATGGAACTAATGCTCTTGACTTTAGCAGGAGGAGAGGAGTAGAAGAAACACACAGACAGCTTAAGTGGTGGTAATAACCATTCAGTGGCCGTAAACAAATGCTAAGGGAAGAGTTAGGGCAAAGGAAGCGTGCCTGATGCTTGGTAGACTGTGGGAATATTATCTCCTCCCAATCTCAGATCACTTTTAGCTCAGGGAACTTTCCAAGTCTGATACGGCAGACTTTTCAGTAGCCCTCAAGGGGTTCCACGTTTCCAAACACTTGTCCAGTCTAGCCAAGACAGTACAGACAAAGACACACAAATTTTTGTATCCACAGCATCCTTTTGCAAGGAGTTCCATAGATCTTCCACCTACTGCATGAAGAGCCACCCCTTTCTGTCCATTCTGAAATTTAATTCCCTCACTACTCCAACTTTATGGATCAAAAGTGATTGGAAATAATAGAATCCTGTTGGTCATCTCCATCCACAAGTGATTTTACGAATCTCTATTACAGTCTCTCGGGCATCTCTTTTCCAGGCCAAGAGGAGTCCCAGCTTTCTGTTGGTTCTTACATGGAAGTTATTCCCATATTTCATTGCCTTCTCTAAACCATTTGCAGCAATTAAGTCCTTTATCTGAAAGAAGGGAAACAGAAATATATGCCCTATGCCAGATACAGGGAAGGCATGAGTTCATGCAACAGCAAAATGATGACCTCCTATCTTGCTTTCCATTCTTTCCTTAATTCCTTGTACTCAAGGTACTCATGAGTTGGTATTTCCACTGATCTGATGAGAGGGTTTTGAAATTCACCAAACACTTCATCTGCTTTGAATAACATCATATCACAATTTTTTGTCATCCAGATACTTATCCCTTTACCCATGTCAATTGTGAAGATACTAAACAGCACCAGTCTTAAGCACTGGCACACAGTTCTGTAGTGGAACCTCTTTTCATTGTAAAAAGTAACTGCCCACTTGCTATCTGTTTATTATTTAAACATAAGCATTCTTTTCTTTTCCTACAGCCACTTAGTTTCCTTAAAAGCCTCCCATTAGGGTATCTATCAAAAGCTTCTTGGAATTCCAAACAGACTATGTGAACTGGATCACTTTTACCTCACTCCTTTGCTGACCCCTTTCAAACCACTCCAGAAAAGTTTGTGAGGAAGGATTTCTCATCACAAAAGCTACATTCTTTGCTTCTCCATCCACTCTAAGCAGATCTTATTTTTCCACATGTCCACTAATTCCTACATGTTTTTTCTAAACCATTTCTATTCAACTGTCCAATAGAAGCTGGACCACCTGGAACCCTGTACTGCTTTTGGGCAGGATGGAGATAACTTTCCTCATAGCAGCCCGTATGGTGCTGCGTTTGGGATCTGTAGCCAAAACAGCATTGATAACACACCAGGATTTTGGCCCTTGCTGACGGGAGCTTGCAGAGTGTCAAGGCTTTCTCTCTGCCCCACTCTTGCATTCCTGCAGTGAGTAGGGTGGGGATGGGAAACAGATTGGTAGGGACACAGCTGGAACAAACTGGCCAACAGAATATTCCATACATCCTGTTCAGCAATAAAAAACAGGGAGGCAAGGGCGTGGGGTTGGCCTCCAAGGTGGCTGTTACTCACAGAATGGCTGGGCAGGGATCAGTCTGCTTGTGGGAAATGCTGAGCAATTGTCTTTGCATCATTTGTTCCCCCCGCCCCTTCCCTTCACTTATTAAACCGTCTTTATCATGAGCCAAGAGTTTTGCCGCTTTTGTTCCTCCTATTCTCTTCCCAGTTTATTGTCTCTTACTATGTAAATGTTACTGTGCACAAATGACAAAAGAATTTAAAAAGAAAGTCAGCAATTATTAACACCTCCGTGGGAAGGCAGCTATTTTCAATTACCATTCCTAAACTGGATCCTGCAAAAGTTGAAGTGGAGGAGGAAAGACTCATACGACTCAAGTTACTAATACTTGCACTATTCTGCGACTGCACAATGAGGATCAGTCTCAGGTAGAAATAGCAGTATTTCCAGATGTATATATCCGACTTTTATTAGCTCCCTTCATTTGAAATTTTCATGAACTAGATCACATCCAGATGAAGAGCTGTTACAGTTATTTGAAAGCCATAGAAATGAACACAAAGATTCATAAACTTGGACTTGAATCTGGTTTCAATCAATCCTTTTCCTTAGTGGTTTCCCCATAAAGAGGCAGAAGTTCTACAAAAAGATTTTTCAGGAAAAAGAACGTTTCTCCTTTTACTGGGTAATAGTAAACAAGCAAAAGGCATGAGCCATCCCGGCCTGGGAGATACTACTGGCTTAAAGTTAAGAAACATTCCACGAGGATGCCATTAGAGCAAAATCAAAGAAATAATTTATGGAATTGTAGAGTCATAGAACGGTATGGGTTGGAAGAGACCTTAAAGATCATCCAGTTCCACCCCTGCCATGGGCAGGGACACCTCCCACTGGATCAGGGGCTCCAAGCCCCATCCAGCCTGGCCTTGAACCCCTCCAGGGATGGGGCAGCCACCCCTGCTCTGGGCAGCCTGGACCAGGGCCTCCCCACTCGCACAGTCACAAATTTCTTCCTAATATCTAATCTAAATCTTCCCTTTGCTGGAACAAAAGTCTTATGTTTGCGTTCATGCCTGCATTTCCCTTTCCGAATGCTTCCCTGTGGTTCCTGGGGTTGCACAGAGATGATTGATGTTGGAGCTATCAACGACAGTTCAAACTAAACTCACGATACTGTTATTAATAAGACGTTTACAAACAGCAAGCGCAATTTCACGATTTTAGAATCACACACAATACTTCTTATTGCTCCTCCATGAAATCTATGAAGACGAGCCCCAATTGTCACAGCTATTTACTAACTAACTTCTTCTTCTCAAGTCACTTCATATACGACCCTAATTATCTGACATGAACCGCAACAGAGGCTTTCTAAAACACAAGGGAACAAACACTCTCTTTGAACCTGTGATGCATGACGATTATGCCTTACAGATAATGCAGCTGAATTTAAAAACCAGTTGCATCTAGAGCAAAATCTGAGGTCACTTTACAGACATCAGGTTTTCTGTGGAGAACAGAAGTTTACAGCTGAGTACAATTTCAGAAGACAAGCAGGGTACTATTATAGCCTTTCTACCTCACAGCACACTCCACACAAATCCAATGAAGACAGTTATCAACATTTTCCTTCGAGTAAACTTAAAGGGTTCTGGGGGTGGAGCAATTTCTGATGTTTCTTTGGTTACACAGTGTTCATTGATTTTTATATTTAATGCTGGTTTTGTTTTCAAGAACCTAAGCATTAGTCACATATTTTAGATGACAAAAAAAACCAACCTATCCCAATGATTTGCTTTTTAGTCTTATTGTGCTCTAAACAGACAGACTGGCATGCAGCTGTTCCCATTTTTTCTTTTCCAGACACCAAAGAACAGCTTATACGCCAAATAAGGGTCTGTGCCCCTTCCCCCAAATATACATATAGTAAGAATTTCAAATTATTAATCCCATCTTGTTTCTGTTCTGAAGCACCTGGCAACTTTAAGCAAAAGCATGTGAGTTTCTTTGCAAACACTGCGATTAGTCTCTCCGCTGCCACAGACCCTACATGCATCCACACGCGGCACAAATTCACCTTCTATAGAAGAACACAACTATGGAAACTCTAAACACGTACATACAGATTATTTTTCCATCCTTGTTTTTACAATCTGTTTTTTCTTCATTACTAAGAAGAAATGGGACCAGCCCCTCTCTCCATAAAGGACGCAAAACTCTCTGAACCCACGCATCACAGGAATGGTTGGTGCCCCATGGTGCAGCCGAATCCCTGCAGGGAAAAGTGAAACCCCTTTGTCCATGGGTGGGGTGGGCTGACCCCAGTGGGCAGATGAGCCCCACACCGCCTGGGGATGGAGGAGAGCATGACAGGGGCAGAAGCAAGACAACTCACGGGTCAAGATAAAGACATTTTAATAGGTAAACCAAAAGCTGCGTGTGCAAACAAAGCCAAAGGAGGGATTCATTCACTGCTTCCTCTGGGTTGCCAGATGTTCAGCCACCCCCAGGAAAGCAGGGCTCCATCACGCGTAACGACGGCTTGGGAAGACAAACGCTACAACTCCAAACATCCTCCCTTCCTCCCTGTTTCTCCAGCTTCCATTCCTTGAGCGCAGTGTCCTATCGTCTGGGATGTCCCTTTGGTCAGCTGGGGTCACCTTTCCCAGTTGTGTCCCCTCCCAGCATCTCTCCCACCCCCAGCTGCCTTGCTGGAGCATGAGAAGAGAGGAGTTCTTGATGTTGGGCAGGCCCTGGTCACCAGCAGCCAAACAGGGCGGGTATCAACAATCCCAAAAGAGAGAATATTACCTACTGGAGGAGGCATGCAAGAAAGCACGAGACAGCGCGGTACGAGTGAGCACGGAGGTCCCTTCCACACTTCACTGCAAGCGTCTTGCAGGAAACGCTTTCAAAATTAAGTGGGGACCTTATGGACTCTGTGATTACAGAGGTAATTTAAAAAACCTCAGTGCTCGCAGAGGGGGAACAGCGATAGATAGCACGCCAACCCCTATCGATACAGCAATGTGAATCTTCATCTTCTTCTTCCATTCCTGCTCAGCTTTCTCATGCTGCTGCTGCGCACCTGGGGACAGAGAAACAGAGGTGTTGCAAAGCAGGAGCTGAGACCCCAAGCTCCAAAGGAGTTCTCTTTTCCCCCTCCCATCATTCCTCTAGCCCAGAAGTTACGTTTCAGCTCCTCTTCCTTATCTTTCAGGGACTGGTCTATGGTGAGAATGGCAGTGGTTATAGCCTTGATGTCCTTGAGGAACTTCTCCAGGACAGCAGCAGCCTGTAGGACCAGAGACAAAAGAAGTCAAGAGAAGAACCAGGTGCTTGGGGGAAATGGTTTCCGGGGGGAAGGGGATGAGATATGCAGCATCTCCCCTCAAAGAGGAGCTGCACTTCTTCCTACCTTCACTCCCTTGCCAGGCATTTCCCAGTAATTCTTCACCAGTGCCCGCAGGTCTGCCTTGAAGAGCCCTGACCCTCCTACCACACTGTAGACACCATCATGAAGGCGTCTCTCAATGTCCTGGAAGAGCTTCCTGAGAGCACCCTCACATTTGGCACGGGATGCCTCCTCGTTGCCCGTGCAAAACTTCTCCTTGACTTCCTCCACCTGGCGCTAACCGAAGACATGCAGAGGGAAGGTGTCAGCCCAGGTTGAACTGAAGCCACCGCTCTCACGCCAGGCAGAAACCAAGCCAGGCTGACACGGAGATAGGGATCTCCAGGCTGTGGCGTAATCCACTGGGAGGTGACAATGGGGAGGCCATTCTGTGCCCACAGACCCCTCTGGGCCAAGGTGCACAGGAGCAGAGAGCGTGCCAGAGACACCGGGCTTCACAAAACCCAGAGGCAAGACCCAGTCAGCACGACAGGGGCGGTGGGGAAGGTTCCAGCCTTCCAGCCGGAGCAGAGGCACATCTGGGCTGCAGCATGGGACGGGACAGGGCTGAGATTCGTCCCCATCGCAGCACGGTTTTGGAGCCCAGGGAGAAGAGGCTGGTGCAGCAGGGACAACCACCTGGGGACCACCTACCTTGAGCTCTGCCTGGAACTGGCACGTGCCCTCCTCAAATGCCCGTTTGCGGAACAGCTCCAGAGCCTCCTGCTCGCACTGGCTGTGCAGCTCCAGGAACTCCTCAACAGTCTCTGTCGGCAGCTTTGCCCGCTGCTCCATCAGATCCCGGTACAACGTCACAGCCTCTTTCACTGCCGCTGCATTCTCCATCTCTGCCAGGGCCTGCACGGCGCTCTCCAGGCACGGCACTGCCCCGCTCTCGATGGCCTCCACGTAGGTTTCTGCCAGCTTGCCCAGCACTGCCAAGGAAGATCAATCAATAGAGAGCTGCAGCTCAATGTAAGGCCAGCTCCAATTCAGCCCTGGCTCCTGCCACATCCCTGCTGCCTCCCTGCCAGAGTCTTCCTCAACTTCTTTTCCCGACACTTTCCCACCCTCTCTGCAACTTCCAGAAGCTCCAGGTCCACAGGCAGGGACGGCACCAGAGAAAAGTTCTCCCTGTACCCACCTGCATCCTCTCACCCTGCAGCTGATCCTTCCCAGACACAGCCTGGAGCTGCTGCCCATCCAAGCCTCTACACACCAGTACTCACGGTTCCCTGTCAGGATGCGCCCACCAGGGATGGTCTTAGGTGGAGACTTTTCCCAGATGTGCCTGCAGAATTTCTCCACCTGCTGCTGGAATTCATGACTCATCTCATCATCCTGAAGCTCCTCCAAGCGCACCAGGTCACTCCTGCTGGCTGGCTGGTCAAAAATAAAGCACTTGCGATGTGGAAAGGACTGGCGGATGCATTCCCGGGGCTGGTTGCAGCGTTGGGTCTCCGGGCTGTCACCTGTGCAGTGAGAGGACACGGAGGGAGTTCACTGGCTTTGGGCTGTCGTTGACTGACACTGACGTGCTGCCGTGTTGGGGCTGGACACCATTCCCTTACCAGCCTCTAACTCCAGCGCATCCTCCAAGTATTCATCCTCAGAGATTTCCTCCCCGTCCTTCTCCAGCTGCAGGGTGAAATCCCGCACAGCCCAGACAAAAGTCGGCAAGAAGGGGACTAATTGTCCTGCCTCCTCCAGGCCATCTTCCCTCTCCTCCAGTGCTGCTTTCACCTTGACACGCTCAGTCAGCTTCATCACATAGCTGGGAGCTGGCTAAGGAAACAAGGACCTCAGCCCTGAACATGGGCACATCACCATCCTGCAACCACCCAGCACTTTGTGGGGAAGAGAGGAGCCTGCAGAGACAGGGAAGAGCCTGGAACCACCAGTACGATGAGGGGAACACCCCTCAGCCCTAAGGCCCTCAACATGGGACCCCTAAGGACTCAAAGTACTTCCCTGGGCATCAGCAGAAGGTTCTACAGCTCTCTGAGGAACTGGGATGTGTAAATGCTTTGGTCACCACCCAGGGAGAGGAGGGCATCCCTGGTGCCGCGCTCCCACCAAGGATACTACAGCTCCTCCAAAGCCCGCTGGTCAATGGAGCCTTTGCTATTGTAGATCAAGGTGCTGGAGAGCAGGACGGTCAGGACAAAGATCCACGTGTCGTTCTTGGTGTCACCCTGGAACAACAACCCCTGGCTCTTAGCAATAGGCTCCCTAAGAAGGAGCAAAGCCCCACGTCCCCAGACCCAGAATGCCCCTAACCCACACACCAGGGCCAGACCGGCTTTTGGACGGTCCCCCCATGACATCACCGTGGCTTTCTGTAGCTGGGATCATCCTCAGCTCTGCACTCCCAGGGTCCCACAATCCTCTACCCAGTGTTCCTGAAGCTCCTCAGGCCCGTCCTGCTGCTCTTCTCCACAAAAGTAGAGGAATTTGACAACTTCTCTACCCTAGCCTCCTTCCCCATGGCCTCTGGCTCTTCCCAGATGAAAGGCACCACAGCTGGTGCGACCACCTTGACTCAGGCCACCAAGGCTGCACCCTCAAGACCTTCCACAAAGCGCTGGGAATGCACAAAGGCAGCTGCTGCTGCTTCCACACCTTCTTCACGTCACCCAGTCCTTCACTGTCCAGCAGCACCAGAGTGTGTCCAGGCCGGCAGGGGTGAGGGACACACCACATCCAGATGCCTTTGGTGTGGGCCTGCACCCCAGAGCCCATGGAGAAACCTGTGGGAGGACACAAAAGTCTCACCAGCGTTAAACCCTGAGCAGGAAAACCCAGTAAGCTTGGCCATGCGGGGCTGGGACCTCCCTCACCTTTCCTCTGCCCAGCCAGCCTGTTCATGAGGTAGGACTTGCCAGTGCGGTACAGCCCGGTGATGCCGACCACCACCACCGGCTGGGGGATCTCTGACAGCACCTGCAGGGCCTCCTGCTGGACCACCAGCCCCTTCCTTGGGCTGTTCTCAATGAGGCAGACGGGCGCCGGCATCTGGGTTGCAGAAGCCATTGCTGACGGCACACAGGACCTGCGAAGGAGACGGGCCGAGGGGCTGCTTAGTGAGGGGGCCACCCACAGCCCAGACAGGGATGGGCATCAGCGGCCGTAATAACTGAAAGCCAATACAAGAATGATTTGAGAAGCTCGACATGAGCCAGCAATATGCACTCGCAGCCCAGCAGGCCAACTGTATCCTGGGCTGCATCAAAAGCAGCGTGGCCGGCAGGTCGAGGGAGGTGATTCTGGCCCTCTATTCCTCTCTTGTGAGAGCTCATCTGGAGTACTGTGTCCAGCTCTGGAATCCTCAACATAAGAAGGATATGGAGCTGTTGGAATGGGTCCAGAGGAGGGCTACAAAGATGACCCGAGGAGTGGAGCACATCCCATACGAGGACAGGCTGACAGAGTTGGGCTTGTTCAGCCTGGAGAAGAGAAGTCTCCGAAGAGACCTTATAGTGACCTTCCAGTACCTGAAAGGAGCCTGCGAGAAAGCTGGGGAGGAACTATTCATAAAAGCTTGTGGTGGTAAGACAAGGAGGAATGGATATAAGTTGGCGAAGGGCAAATTTAGACTAGACATTAGGAAGAATTTCTTCACCATGAGAGTGGTGAGACACTGTAACAGATCGCCCAGAGCAGTGGTGGCTGCCCCACCCCTGGTGGTGTTTAAGGCCAGGTTGGATGGGGCCCTAGGTGACCTGATCTAATGGGAGATGTCACTGCCCATGGCAGAGGGTTTGGAACTACACGATCTTTAAGGTCCCTTCCTACCCTAACTATTCTATGATTCGATGATTTGGAATGAGAAGGAAAATAACAATAGGAGAGAAACCTGCTCACTGGCAAGACGCTGTGAGGACGTCACGCTTGGGATAACGGGGGCATGACGAGGGTCAGGCTCTCTTCTTTGAAGGACAGCACCCAGCGAGAACTCTGTCCCTTGCCCTGATCCCCTTTCCAGGAGTGGGGCAGCAAGGCGGGGATTGGGAGCCTGAGTGTTCCCATTTGGCTTACAATCAATCTGGGTGGGGCTGGACTGTGACAAACAACAAGAATATCCATGTGTTCCTCTAGCCAGTTCCTAAGCACAGCTCCTGCAGCACTGAGTCCAGCCTGGGACCTTCCCCACCCACTAACTCCTCCTTTCCTTCCTCCTCCCTACAACACAACAGTGGTACTGGCGTCATTGTGTCAGGTCGGGGGTGGAGGATTTTGTACATTTCTACATAGTTTGTTATTTTTGGATTAATAGTATTTTCATTATTACTATTATTATTATTATTATTGCTCCATCAAAGTTTTTGTTCCCAATCCACGCATCCCCTTCCCTCACTCCTCTTTCTCCACTCCCAGAGCAGGGTGGCAGGGGGGCAACTGGGAGCCAAACTGCTTGCACTTGACCTCTGATAAGGCTGGGTGGGGCTGAACTGTCACAACCAATAACAAAAATGTCCCCATGTTACCAACCCTGTTCTCAGCACAAACTGAAACCCACTGAAACTCAGCACAAACTCCATCCCACCTCCCCTGAAGAAAAGGAACTCTGTCCCAGCCCAGACCAGCACAGGGGGCAGGAGAAGCTGGGAGGGGACACAGCCAGGACAGCTGACCCCAAATGAACTGTTGGGTTTTGTTTGTTTGCGCAGCTCTGGCATTAACTACTAAACTCTCCTGGCCTCCACTCATGAGCTTTCTCATTGCCTCCCAATTTCTCCTCATCTCACTGTCGACAGGGAGCGAGCAGCTGGGGAGGAGTTGCTGGCTGCGGTTAAACCCCGCCAACCCCCAGCCCCTGCCAGGCACCAGCAAACCCCACGGACGCAGAGGCAGCCCAGTGCCCCGGCCCATGCTTGCACCAGAACCTGCCTCCCTGCAGCCTCCCGGACATCCCAGCACAGGCTCCACGGACACTGTCCACTTCTGGGTTTGGAATCCTCTCAGAGGAGCTCACGAGCCCTGCCCTGCTCCAGGAACATCACAGGGATGGCCATAGGGGGACAAGGGGCTGCCCTGGGGTCCCAGGTGCTCCCAGCACAGCAGGTAGGAGAGGAAAGCTCAGGGCAGAGGGGCCAAGCTCAGGCGAGTCCTAACTTACACGCCAAGCCTTGGGGGTGTTGAACACAAGCTCCCAGGCTCCCGTCACCCCTGCTCTGTCCCAGGGCCCCAGCAGACACTTGCAGCTCTTCCTCCTCCCACCCACTGGGCTCCCTGTCACACGCTGGGCTCCCTGTCACCCACTGGGGTCAGCAGGAGCCCCCACAGCCCCATGTCCAGGGCTGCTTGCAAGGGGTGGGAGGAGGGATCAGGGGAAGGGACTCACCCTCGTCTTCCTCACCTGCGGGCAGCTGGCACAGCTTTGCTGCAGCCTGGCTCCAGCCTGGACTTTTATGCTGTGCCTTTCTCCTCCTATTCCAGGAAACGAAAGTGAAAGTCAGGAACCAAGAGCAAAGCAGGAAACACGATGATTAGCCTTTGGCCAGGGTTTACTCTCCACCGTGCAGCTCCACTCGAAAACTGAGAGCAGGCGAGACAGAGACGGGTTAATAAGTGAAGGAATGACAAAGATTAACAAGCAATGAAAAGCAAACCCTGACCACTCAACGCAAACCCAAAACCTCATGTTAGCACTTACCCTGACCAAACCCATAATCTCAACCCAAACCCTAGCCCCAATCCCAGAATCCTAGGAACAGGTAATCACGAATCACTGGAAAGCTTTCTCTGCTGACAGAGGGGTGAAGCCCTGGCACAGGCTGCCGAGGACAGGGGTGGAGTCCTCAGCCCTGGAGGGGTTCCGAACATCTGTAGCCATGGCAGCTGGGGACAGGGTTCAGTGGGCATGGTGGGGCTGGGCTGATGGTTGGACTGGAGAGAAACCCACATTGTGCTCATGGAGCACCAGATGAGCAATCCCTACCTCACCCTCAGGGCTTACCACCTCAACCTGTCTCGGCACACTAGGACATTACTTTTCTCTCACCAGGCATCAGCCACTGCATACCAGTCAGCTTCCCCTTTCATTGAAACACCTGATTTTCAGACTTGAGCACTTCCTGCACTTCTCCAACCGGTTTTGTTTAATACCTCTCTCGGGGTCTCAGTCTGCACAATCACACCTGGAACTTGGCTTCACCTCTCACAATCCTGGAAAGGTTTGCGGCACACCACCACTTCTGACAATAACACAACAGAAGAAGCAACGGCTTCTCATTTTTATTCACACCTCCCCTGTAGTAGCAAGGTAAAAAAACAAACAAGGAAACACAAAATAATTAAGGTCGGAAGTGCCAGGGACCAATTTGAGAACCCTGGTTTGACACAGATTCGAGATTCCTGTGAGGTGAAGAAAGATGCAGCTGCACTCAAAAACTGAGAGCAGGCGAGACAGAGACGGGTTAACAAGTGAAGGAATGACAAAGATTAACAAGCAATGAAAAGCAAACCCTGACCACTTAACGCAAACCCAAAACCTCATGTTAGCACTTACCCTGACCAAACAAGTAATCTCAACCCAAACCGTAGTGCCAACCCCAGAATCCTAGGAACAGGTAATCATGAATCACAGAATAGTTTGGGTTGGAAGGGGCATTAAAGATCATCTAGTTCCAACCCCTACCCTGTGATGGGCAGACACTAGGTCAGGCTGCCCAAGGCCCCATCCAACCTGGCCTTGAACACCTCCAGGCATGGGGCAGCCACAGCTTCCCTGGGTAACCTGTTCCAGTGCCTCACCACCCTCATCGTGAGGAAGTTCCTCCTTATGCCTAGTCTAAAACTGCCACTCTCCAGTTTGTAGCCATTGACCCTAGTCCTATCACTACAAGCCTTTGTAAAAAGTCTCTCCCCAGCTTTCTTACTGGCCTCCTTCACGTACTGGAAGGTCACTATAAGGTCTCCTTGGAGACTTCTCTTCTCCAGGCTGAACAAGCCCAACTCTGTCAGCCTGTCCTCGCATGGGAGGTGCTCCACTCCTCGGGTCATCTTTGTAGCCTCCTCTGGACCTGTTCAACAGCTCCATATCCTTCGTACATCGAGGATTCCAGAACTGGACACAATACTCCAGGTGGGGTCTCACAAGAGAGGAATAGAGGGGCAGAATCCCCTCCCTTGACCTGCAGGCCACGCTGCTTTTGATGCAGCCCAGGATACAGTTGGCCTTCTGGGCTGCTAGTGCACATTGCCGGCTCATGTCGAGCTTCTCATCAATCAGCACCCCCAAGTCCTTCTCTGCAGGGCTGCTCCCAATCACATCATCCCCCATCCTGTATTGCAGGATGCCCCGACCCCAGTGTAGGTCCTTGCACTTGGCCTTGTTGAACCTCATGAGGTCCACACAGGCCCACTTCTCCAGGTCCCTCTGGATGACATCCTGTCCTTCTGGAGTGGCAACCATGCCACTCAGCTTGGTGTCATCGGCAAACTTGATGAGGGTGCACTCAATCTCACTGACTATATCATTGATGACGACATTAGACAGCACTGGGCCCAGTACGGACCCCTGAGGGACACCACTGGTCACGGATCTCCATCTGGATATCGAGCCATTGAAGGATGGAAGTGATCAACTCCAACATCAGCCCAGCCGCACTATGCAGACTGAACCATAGCCCTGATACCAAAAATGCCAGCAAATCAACTCTCTAAGAGTGCTGTTGGAGTTTTAGAAAGCAAATGTCCTTTGTTAGGGCTGGGCAACACGAGGAGTGATCCCCATCAGCTGTGTGCAGTGGGACAAGAGCTGAGACAGAAGACGTTTCCACTTACACGCATATGGATAATTCCTCCCAGAAATCTCGGCCCATTCTGTTACTCTGCAAGGACTCATTTTGTGAGAACTGGTTGATGGGGTTTGCTGCAGCTGGTTTGTACACTTTTGTGATGTGGATCTGCCTCCTGTCGGGAGATGGTGTGCGGACAATCTCCAGACATAATTGGATAACGTACATAAATATTCTTTGAGGAAAACTAGTATGTATACTGAAGGCAAATCCTGGCCAGGTTGCAGTAACAAAGGATGTGACTGTAACAGGAGTTTAGCTTGTTTGCTAGTTAAGACAAGGACAGTCCCCTACAGGAACAAGGAGCAGACCTGAGCTCACCAAGAGGAGACAATGAGGAAGGAGCATCAGAAGATTCTGAAGACACAAAGGGACTGTGATATACATTTGAGAGTGGGTGATATGAGTTCTGTGTATGGCTAACCAACACTCCTTGACGATGTAACCCACGTTTCTCAGAACCTATATGAATATACATTTTTGACCAGTATAAAACTCCTATAACCAGCCTGTGCATTGTGCCTTTTTAGAAGAGTAAACAATTCAGCGCTGAATTGTAACATAAAAACATTATTGCCTTTCATTCGAGGACTTTTTACTTTAAAAAAACCAATATTTTACCAGTGAACGAGCGTTCCTCACAATTTTGATGTTATTTATCACCTTCACAAGAGTCAAACCTGCGCTGACTGGAGCTTTGGCTCCCGCTCCGCCTGCCCTCGCCTCCGGGCCCGGGAGAGACGGGACCGAGGGGCCAGAGCAGAGACCCGTGAGGGCCCCGCCGCTCCCCCCGCTCCCCCCGCCGCCCCCGAGCCGCGCGGGGAGGGGCCCTTTCCCCCGCCGCCGGGCGCCCTCCTCAGCGCCGGCTCCGGCAAGGCCCGCGCGGGTCGGGCGAACGGCACGGGCAGCCCCGGCGGGGTCCTTGCTGGAGCCGCGGCTCGGCGCGCCCCGCGCGTGGCGGCCATGGCGGCGCTGGGCAGGCGGCGCTGGGCACGGGACCGGGAGCCCGGTCGCCTCCGCCCCGGTTCCCGTCGGCACCGCGTGCAGGAGGGTGCCCGGGCTGGGGCCCTGCGGGAGCGGGGAGGGCGCCGGGCCTGCTCGGTGGAGAGGGGGAGGCTGAGGGGAGTGAGGTGGGTGCTGGGCTCAGCTCCCAAGGAACAAGGGGAGGGACGAGAGGAAACGGCCTCAAGTTGTGCCAGAGGAGGGTTGCATTGGATACTGGAAAGATTTCTCTGCTGACAGAGGGGTGAAGCCCTGGCACAGGCTGCCGAGGGCAGGGGTGGAGTCCTCAGCCCTGGAGGGGGTCCGAACGCCTGTGGCCGTGGCACCTGGGGACAGCGTTCGGTGGGCATGGTGGGGCTGGGCCGCTGGGAAAGGAGGAAAGCTCTGGGCACTGGTCCCTGCCCGTCCTTTGACCTGGATAAGCTGGTCCATAAGGAACGTTTTCTGCCTGCTGCTGAAGGTCAGTCAGTGGCGATCTGGGTCCGTGCTGGCTGTGGAAGCCTCTGTCTCCTTGTGTGGGAATGAGAGAAATAAACCCATGTTGTGCTCGCTGGGCAGCGTTCCTGCTGGTTTTGTTTGTGCCCATTAAACACTTCCATATGCCCAACAGCTTGGGTTTGTGCTGGAACACATTCTGTGACTCAGCAGCTGAAGCTCTCCTCAGGGATCAGCTTTTAACAGATTCCACTTCACGTCACTCCTGTTCTCGTTCTGGTAGGATGTGGCGATGGAGATGATGGCAGTTCCGTGCGCTGCTGCAGAGCCGGACGTTCTGCCGTGCGTTCCGATGGGTTGTGTCCTTGTTGTCAGAGGTAGAACCTGTCTGCCAGGCACACGGTGGATCGGGGGCATTTTGGCACAGCAGGTAAAGCTCGGTGGGAGGAGGGGACACCTGGTGGAGCGAGGAGTGCGGGGTGTCTTGCTTCCATGTCTGGGGTTTCTTGGGGTGAATACGAGTGCGCCAGGCAGACATCAGAGCTGCGCTGGGGCAGAGTTTGTGGCCAGATTCCACGTGCAGTGCTGGCTCTGGGTGTGATCTGCCCCGTGCCTGGTCGGGGAAGGCTGGTGGTGTGGCGGTGCCTGCAGGGGTTTGGCTGTGGGGAGCCTGGTTTGGTTGTGGTACCGGTTGGGATGGGCCCAAAGTCCCCTTGCCCCTCTTCTCAGTCCTGCTGTCAAATCAGCGCTGGTTTCTGGTTCTGCCCAGCCCTGGAGATCCTTGAGGGCTTCAGGCAGCCCAAGAGCTGGGCTCCAAGGCTTCCAGGAGCCCACAGATCTCCCGGTGGTTGGAGACATTTAAATTGTGCATCGCTGTGCACAGGTCAACCCAGCTGAGGTACTTTGGTGGTGGCTCTGCCTGCCCACCTGCAGAGCAGGAGCTGTGGGCTTTTCCGTGCAGTGGATGCCTAGATCCCTGGAGCTGGAATGTGCCCTTGACTGGGACTGAGGAAACTCTCCTGGCGCTGGAGAAGGGAAGGGGGCGGGGGGGGGGGTTGTTTTAGACCATTGCTGCTTTTGCTCAAAGTGAAAACTGGGCTTCAGCTTTTAGTTCTGTGTTTTTGATGGGGATTGAAATGTATTCCTGTTGTTCTGTCCCATTGGTTCCATTGCCCAACCTGCTGTGTTCCAGAAGAAAGAGCTCCAAGGTTCTCCCCCAGGCCTGCTGCTGCGTGGGCCCCGTGTTCCTCCAGAGGTGCCACTTGGGAGAAGGAGAGGAGACGGTGAGTATGGGCTTGAGGAAGCCCAGCCGGGCTCTTGGGAAGTGTCTGAGGCCTCGCTCCCTGGCTGAGCTGGGGCTGGATGTGTGCTCCCAGGGCTCCTCTCCCACCCCACAGTCGCGCTGCCATGCAGACGGGAGCTGTTGCTCCTCGCCCTGGTCCGTGATGTCTCTTGGCATGTATTATCTGAGCAGAAGGCTGAAGATGAGCAGTTCTACTCCTGAATTCCTCTGAGACCTGGCGAGCGAGCACCTTGTCTCTCCTTGAGCTGCAAGGAGCCAGGTGGTTTTGTGTTTCCTCCTGGCTGCCTTGAGTGGACGCTGTCTGGAGTCTGGCCAGGGCGCTGGGTTTAGAGTTGTGGGGTCTTGGACATAGCCCCAGCTCCTGGATTCCATTTCCACGTGGTGGAAAATGTCAGTAAGAGTTGCTGCCTGGAGAGGGACAAAGAGCTCTGGTGGTTTTTGGTGTCCCCAGAAGACCGGGAGGTGGGGTTGCTTAGGTTTGATGTGGCTGTGCCAGAAACACTCCAGGTTCCCTAGGGCACTTCCATTGCTCTGTTCTGATGCTGCACTTTTCTTATCCAGAGCTGAAACCCCGCCCTGCGATGGGGAGCGCTGAGGTGGGGCCGTGTTCCTGGGGCGGAAAGCGGTGGATGTTCTGGGATGGCTGCTGTGTCCCATCACAGGAGACTCGGACTGGAGTTGGAGAGAAATCTCTTCACCGTAAGGGTGGTGAAAGATTGGACTTGGCTGCCCAGGGCAGTGGTGGAGTCAGTGTACCTGGAGATATTCAGACATTACAGAGATGGCACTTGAGGACGTGGTTTGGTGGGCATGGTGGTTTTGGGCTGACAGCTTGACTGGATGACCCTCGAGGTCTGTTACAACTTTCACAATTCCATGATTCTCTGCTGGCTTTGGGTTTGAGCTGCCCTGTGTCCAGTCGGGGAGGGCTGGTGGTGCGGCCATGCCCGCAGGCATTCAGCTGCTGGCAGCCTGATTTGGTTCATCTTCCAGGTGGGAGGTGGCCAAAGTCCCCTTGCTCCTCTGTCTGTCCTGCTGTCAAAGTGGGCTGGTTTCTGGTTCTGCTCAGCCCCTGGAGAGCCCTGAAGGCTTCAGGCAGCCCAGGAGCTGGGCTTCCTTTCTACTGCCTCCTGGACCCATGACACAGAACAAGATTCCCTCGCTAGCAAAATAAAATCTTTATCGCTGGAACTCAGGCGGTGAAATCTTTTTTCTCTTCTTTTCCTCTCTCCCTCTCTCTCTTTCCTCTTCCCCTTTTCCTTATTCACTGAAACATGTAAACACACCAGAGTTTTATCCCCTGCTCAGTAAAAAAAAGTTCCTTTTTTCCACACTTCTGGTTCCTTGGTGCAGCCGCATCTTTCTTCACCTCACAGGAATCTCGAATCTGTGTCAAACCAGGGTTCTCAAAGTGGTCCCTGGCACTTCCGACCTTAATTATTTTGTGTTTCCTTGTTTGTTTTTTTACCTTGCCACTACAGGGGAGGTGTAAATAAAAATGAGAAGCCATTGCTTCTTCTGTTGTGTTATTGTCAGAAGTGGTGGTGTGCCGCAAACCTTTCCAGGATTGTGAGAGGTGAAGCCAAGTTCCAGGTGTGATTGTGCAGACTGAGACCCCGAGAGAGGTATTAAACAAAACCAGTTGGAGAAGTGCAGGAAGTGCTCAAGTCTGAAAATCAGGTGTTTCAATGAAAGGGGAAGCTGACTGGTATGCAGTGGCTGATGCCTGGTGAGAGAAAAGTAATGTCCTAGTGTGCCGAGACAGGTTGAGGTGGTAAGCCCTGAGGGTGAGGTAGGGATTGCTCATCTGGTGCTCCATGAGCACAATGTGGGTTTCTCTCCAGTCCAACCATCAGCCCAGCCCCACCATGCCCACTGAACCCTGTCCCCAGCTGCCATGGCTACAGATGTTCGGAACCCCTCCAGGGCTGAGGACTCCACCCCTGCCTTCGGCAGCCTGTGCCAGGGCTTCACCCCTCTGTCAGCAGAGAAAGCTTTCCAGTGATTCGTGATTACCTGTTCCTAGGATTCTGGGATTGGGGCTAGGGTTTGGGTTGAGATTACTGCTAGGATTTACTGCTAGGATCGCTTCTCGGCCTTTTGGCTAAGATCAAGTGTAGTGTAGTCTGTGATTTCCTTTTTGAAGAGCTCCCAGCCCTCGTGGGCTCCCCTGCCCTTAAGGACTGTCTCCCACGGGACTTTGCCAACGAGCCTTCTGAACAGTCCAAAGTCTGCCCTCTGGAAGTTTAATGTGACTGTTGTGCTAATCTCCCTCTTCACCTCACCTAGAACTGAAAACCCCATCATCTCGTGATCGCTTTGTCCCAGGCGTCCTCCTACCACATCCCCCACAGGCCTTCTCTGTTCATGAACAGCGGGTCCACGAGGGCACCTTCCCCTGTCAGTTCACTCACCAGCCGTGTGAGGAAGTTGTCTCCCACGCACTCCAGGAACCTCCTAGACTGCTTCCTCTCCCTGTATTGTACTTCCAGCAGATACCTGGAAGGTTGAAGTCTCCCATGAGAACCAGAGGGAGCAATCTTGAGACTATCCCCAGTTGTTTATAGAAGAGCTCATCAGCTGCTTCTTCTCGGCTGGCTGGTCTGTAACAGACTCCATCACAACATCAGCCTTCTTGTGGGCTCCCCTGATTTCAACCCACGGGCACTCAGTCCCCTCCTCCCCATAATCCTGTATCGAAGCAAAAGGAACGAGCTGTTAGGGCAAAAGACTCCAAGTAACCGTGCTTGAAATGAACGCCCCCTGCCCCTGCAGCTCTCGCCACCGCGCACGACACCCCAAAAAAGCGACCCTCCCCCGCTCTCGCAGACACACGCGGAGCCGGGGCACGCGGGGCTGTCAGGGCACACAGGGGACGCGGGCACCCCGGGCAGGGACAGGGGCACACGGGGCTCGGGGAGGACGGGGTGGGGCACGGGGGCCCTGGGGGCGCTGTCCCTCTCCCAGCCCCAGCCCGCACCCCGTTGGCCGCAGCCGGCGGCGGGCGGGAGGGCAGCGAAGAGCAGAGCCGAGCCGTCCCGAACGGCGCCGCGCGCAGCCGACAGCAGCCGAGCGGATCCGAGCCGCTCTGCGAACCGCCCCGCTCCCCGCCCGGCTCTCCGCTCCCCGCCCCGCCCGCCCCTGGAGGCCGTCCCGTTCCCCCGCCCCGGGCTGCAGTACCGCTCCGCGGCCACGGCGCGGCAGCACTTGGCACACCCCATTCATTTCCCAGGGCATTGAATGGCTCTGCGTTCCGCGCTCTGATTGGTCGCTTCTCGATCCCTCTTAGCCAGCGCTGCCTTCTGATTGGCTGCGCGTTCTGTGCTCTGATTGGTCGCTTCTCGATCCTCTGCCTGTGCCGTGTTCTGATTGGCTTGGGCCCTTTCATGGTCAAATTGCCCTGTGGTGGCAGTTCTCCCCCTTTGCCCTCATATTCTCAATTTCCTTTTTAACGGTCAATCTCGCCTTTGATGGCCATTGGCCAAGTTTGCCCTCATATGATCAGTTCGCCCTTTCATGGTGAGTTTGCCCTTTGATGGCAATTGGCCCCGTTCACCAATGGTCAATTTGTCCTTTTATATTTCAATTTGCCCTTTTATTGCAATCAGCCCCTTACATGGTTTGTTTGCCCTTTTATGGTTTATTTGCCCTTTTATGGTGTATTTGCCCTTATGCGGCAATTTGCCCTGTTTGCCTTATATGGTCGATTTACCATTTTATGAACAATTTTCCCAGTTTGCCTTATATGGTCAATTTGCCCTTATACTGTTATTTTCACCATTTATGCCAATTGGCCCAGTTTTCCCTTATACGCTCAATTTTCTCTTTCATGGCCATTTGCCCAGATTGCCCTTATATGGTCAATGATAGGGACCCCGTGAGCCCCCCTCTCCCGGTCCCTGGGCTGCAGTACCGCTCGGCGGCCACGGCACGGCAGCACTGAGTCGTCCCCCCCCGCCCCGGGCTGCAGTACCGCCCCGCGGCCACGGCACGGCAGCACCGAGCCGGGCGAAGCTCTTTTTGCCGTCGTTCCCGTTTTCACCGTTTTCTCCCGTCGCGGGTTCGATCCCGGCGGGCGCCGAACCGCCCGGAGCAGCAGCTCCCGCGGCGCTGCCCGCACACCCTCCCCCGCTGCCGGGCTCCTCGGGTCTGTGCATGTGTCCCAGCCTGTGGGAGCTGGAGGGTTTGCTCCCTGCGCCGTGTGCCCCCCGCGGGAGGAGCTGGTGGCGCATGTGCTGCGTTCAGAAGGTGTTTGTTCTCCCAAAGAAGCTGCTGCTGCTGCTCTCCCGGTTGGACTTTGGTGTCTTTAAGGACTTTGGAGTGTTCAGTGAGTCTGAGCAGCTCCCGGCGCAGGTGCCAGTTCTCGCCCTTATTTCTTTGACTGGCTCCATCACCCGTTGTGCTGCTGCTCCCGCTCCCTCGGTGACCACGCGGATCGTTGGGTGCAAGTCCCTCTCGCAGTCAGCCTTGGCCTCAGAAACTCACTCCTCATTTTGTGCATTTGTTCCGCGCGCTCTATCTTTGTGACCAGCAATTCCTTCTCCAGCTCTTTAATCCTTAATCACCCAGGGCACCGGGCAGAGCCTCACCTTGGAGACGCCGCTCTCACTCACGTTCTTCTCCAGCTGCCCCACAGAGGCGACCTGGGGGTTGCTCGTGCTCCCTGGTTGTGCATCTTTCAAGGAGGCAAGTGGCTCACACCCTGTGCCGGCTTCTCCACCTTGCTCCCCTTCTTTGCTGGAGAACACCAGGCTCTGGGTGTTCCCCTGGAGGGGCGTCAGGCTGTGCCCACTGCCTGGACAGGCAGGTCCTGCAGCCCCAGGTGCAGGAGCATGGCCTGCAGGAGGCTGTGCAGGTCCCCAGAGTTGACGAGACGGGGAGAGCCGAGGGCTGAATCCAGCAGCTGGGACAGGGTGAGTGTGGCCGTGGCCGCTGCCCTGCCTGGAACCACGGTGCGACAGGAGCCTCTTTGCGTGTTCATTTAAAAAATATCTATTTCTCATTAAAACAACAAAAAAAGCACAAAATTTGTAAATTTTGACCAGATTATTGACCACTTATTCCCTACATTAGGGATATATTTGCACAGACTGGTGAATCCAGACCATTCCACATCTGGTATGGCTGAAAATAAAGCAGCTTATCTGTAAATGACTTGTAGAGTGGAGTAAGTTTGAAACCATCTCTGTGCATCCACAAAGATGCTTTCTTAGAAAATCAAAATGAAGAAGTGTGTCATTTAAAAAAAATAAAAAAGTTGGGTTTGTTTCTATTGTAAATTTACTGACTGGGATTTCTTTAACTTGTGGTGTCATTTTAGTACATCTGGTCTGTCTGACTTGTGACACTCAATGAGATTGATGGATAGCATTGATGTTCTTAACGCATGTGCTCCCAAATATGTTTTTCAGAGGCCTGGTGTCTCACAAATGACAGACTGACCATTTCTGTTTGACTGACTCCTAAGCTGGGCTGCTCCTCAGGCTATCTGAGCTAGGAGCTGGTAATTAGTAACTGCACAGCAGACCTCCACCCCCAGCATTTAAACTGCCCTTTTACCTTGCAAGCGCTTCCAGTCCATTTCAGGGCAGTTAATCCGTTTGACTAATGACCCAGTTAATAGTACACTCAGCTGACTACTGACTTGGCCATGGAAAGTATGACAGGTGTTGTTACAGTCAGAACAACAGGCATGAGATATAAGAGGCTTTGGGAGCACTTCTCTCTGTGTAACAGAGAGTTAACCTGTTAACTGACTGTCAGAAACTGCCCATCTGTTACAACGTGGATTTAACTCACCTGTTAGTCTTTGCCCAGAAATAATTTCAATTGATTCCAGCTACTTACTGTGGAAGCTAATATTCTTCTGCTGTTACTTTTGTCTCTGTTGCTGTTTAATTCATCATGGGAGTAATTCTCATCCCATGTGTCCAGGACCAAGGTGCTTGTCATCTGCGTGTATATCTGCAAGATGCAAGGTCTCAGTCTCACAACAGGAATCCTCTCACCTGTCTTCAGCCGTGGTCCTCTCAGTGATCCTTCAACACGGCGGTATCGACGACCAATGTGATTTGTCAGTAGCTGCAGTGTTCCAGCTGGAGGCAGAATAGCCTCTGTGTAACAGCGCAGTTCAGATCCAGCAGTGAGTGCAGTTCACATCTCTGGTGCATAGCACGGCTTTGTGTAAGAACACACAGATGAAACTCAATGCTAAACCGCGGTGCCTTTCTTAAATAGGCAATCGTGAGAATTAATTGATAACTTTTGCTGCAGCTGGTTTTTATGCTTAATTATCTTGTAATATCAATCTGTCTTGTATCAAGAGAGAATATGCAATCTCTAGACGTGGATGGATAACCTGAAAGGATAAACACTTTCTTAGAGCTGCAAGAATTTATTGATATGCTTAATTGTCTTGTAAGATGTAGCTGTCTTGGGTCAAGAGATAACCTGAAAGAAGTCATAGTTGAATAACCTAAAAAATAAACATTCTTTGAGGACTTGCATGGTTCTTCATCCAAAACTAGTGTATATGCCCCACCCCCCCCACACACCCCGCCGGCTGAGCCGGGGGCAGCATCGCAGCCGGACCCAGCGACTCCTCCTGCCTTCGGGAGCTGCGGCTCAGAGTTGGGTGAGTACTTCGGAACAGACTTTCAGTTTTAGATTAAGGATCTTTTCTTTTAATTTTTTTTTTTTTAACTTTAGATGACAGAAAGGCGAATCTCCTAGTGTGCTTTGTTTGGGCTGTGGGAAATGCTGTAGTCAGAGATTTAGATTCAAAGTCCAGCAATGAGTGCTGCAAGAAAGGGAGATCTTTTTTTTCATGGTAAATTTAGGACAGTGAATATAATTTAGTGGTTATTAATACATCTAACCTTTGGTTGTCAGAGTCTCAGACTGAGGTATTTTGAGCCCCAGGACGTTTCTTTGACAGAAAACCATCCTAAAGGTGAGTGTTTTAATTTTGATCAATTCCCGGAGTCTGGAAAAAAGCTCTCATTTTTAAAAATAATTTCTCCCCTACAGTAGATTCAGGGGAGGTTTAATTCAGACAGTGGTGTGCCAGACTATTTCAGATCCTTTCAAGGCTTGTAACGTTTGAAGCGCTTAATGTTTGAGTGGTGGAAACATTTTAGGGGAATCAAACGTAGCTGATGCTACTGTAAGCCAGTTTCATTCACGATGTATACTGAAATTCTCAAAAACCTGAAAATCCTTGAGCAATGAAGGAGGTAGTAAATGGGGCTCACAGTAAAGCCACTGCAACAATCATGATCTCTCCTCCCCCAGCCCTGCCAACCCAGAATACTATTGGTGATTTTTGAAGTATTTTACTTGGAAGCACTGATGTAAACTTCATCTTTGGTAACTGTGATGCAAGACAGTTTTATACTAACCTATATTTAAAACAACAAAAAGTTAGTTAAAGTGTAAATAACTATGCTTTAGAAAATCTAAATGCAATTTGAATGAGGAAAAAAAACAATGGGAAAAGTGGGTAGGAACAACAATAATAATTTGGATGCGGAATGTATGTGAAAGGTCAATGTGGCTTAGCACTCCAGAAATTAGTCATCAAAGTTCTTAATGGAAAACATGTAAAGATATAAAGCTTCCTTCCTGAGTGTCTTACGGACAGACGCAAAGACAGGAAGCCCAGCTGTCCGTATAGATATGGACGGCAAAGGCACGCTGCAGGAATTGCTACGCGCTTACTTGGGTAAAATTGTCAGCCTTTCCCATTTGTAATCTTCTGCTCAGTCCTTAATTCTACCAGGCCTGCGATGGTCTGTGAAGGCAGCAGGTATCTTTAGCCACAATAAATTAATCTAGAATATTGTTTAAGCTAAATTTAATAATTGTTTACTTTGAGTCTAATACACACTGAGCAGTATTGTGGAGGTAAAGATGATTAAACCACACTCTGCCCTTTTCTCCTTTCAAATGTGTGGAAGTGTTCACTGAGAAGTAGTTATACGGCCAATTGCTTGATAAATCCATTTCTTTGAAATTTTTATAGCCTTTATGCTGGAGAATCTCCAAGCGTGCTTTAAAGTGGCTTGCAATAATCCTTGTGTTTGTCCTTCTGTTGTCCGTTGCAGTGTTTGCAATTAAATCTGGAGATTTAATGCATTTAAGCCGTCCAATGTAGTCATATGAACTTCGAAGTGCAGAGCCCACATACACTAATATTGCTATTGAAGACTCAATTGTAACCCGTGCAGCTAACATTCTAAATGCAGAATAGCTGTAAACTAAAGTTTTATGATCTTCTTGACTCAGAATAGATAGAACAGTTAATGGAATTTGTTGATCCTTAGTCTCATCGGATAGTAGCTGCCTGGAAGTGCTTTGTAACTGTCATGATTCTGTTGGTGTGCGTTTGGTCTGTTCTTAGAATGTCTGCTGGAGGGAGTCAGCGTGTGTGTGAGAGCAAGAAAATAAAGTGTGTACTAAAAAAACAGAACATCAGTAGAGCTTAGAAGCCTCAAGAATTATTTGGCTTTTGTCTCTCACAGGTTTGGAGTAAACTGTTTAAAACCTGTCTAATTCCAGTACTGACCATTGCATTTTGTTTGGGATACATTTCCAACGGTCATACTTTCTCTCAAAGAGCTGGGAGAAGCTGACAGTTCCCAAAGATACCAATACAGGATAGATATTTCTTGCTCTCACACACACGCTGACTCCCTCCAGCAGACAAGAAGATCATAAAACTTTAGTTGTGAAGGTGGGATCTTCACATCTAAAGCTGCTCTTCACACTGAAACCAGGGAGAACTACCTTAAAAAATAGGGACAAACTACCTACTTCTGTGGAGTTTTTTTCTGAAGCTGTTTTTCACTTTACAAAAGGAACAGAGGCCTCTGGGGAGAACAAAGCAAAACCATATGGGGAATTGTATAATTCCTTTTCTCTCACAGTTTTTTTTTTTTTCACAGCAAAATAGAAATATTTTTAGTCCTTTTAATTTTCTCTCATAAATCCTTTGCTGGATTTCCTTAATTATTTCCTGTTGCTGTTAATACAGCTGTTCATTTTCCATCTTTAGTACTGTTGCCATATTCCCTTACGTGTGCTGTTCATAACTGAGTATACCTCTGAAGTTAACTGGTTAATTTGATTTACTGTTTAGTAAAAAAAAGAAAAGTGGGCTTTTTAACTTGTTGACCCAGCTTATTATCTGGACACAAGAAAGTTTGACTTCCAGAAAACAGAGCATTCCAAAAGAACTAGTTTTAAAGCAATTATACTAAAATAGCTTTTTTTTTTTTTTTCAGGTACAGCTTTTATGAACTTCACAGAAAATTCTATAGGAGCTTATTAGCATTTTATCATAGAATGGATTGGGTTGGAAAGGACCTTAAAGGTCGTCCACTTTCATTTTCTCGAAACTTTTTCTACTTTGGCTAAGAAGCAATCATTTTTTTTCTATATTTGTACAATCCCTAACATAATGAGAGTCTGAAAAATGATTTCTGGTTTCATCAGTTAGAGAAAAGATAACGTAGAAAGGTGAGGGTGAAGTATTCTCTGCTCTGAGACTCATCTGATGAAAGCTGCAGGTCTGCCCCTGCCCCTGCCACCAGAATAAACCACACCATCTGTTCTATGGCAGTGTTACTTTGTCCTGGTTTTAAGTATTTAGGGGGATAGTATGAGGCAGTCTGAATCTGGGGGTATTCCCACCGGTGACAATTACAGCATTTCCAACCTGTATGATGATCTAAAGCTTGTACCTCCATCACAGTAAAATGTTTTGTGGTGTCTCTGACTGGGAAGATGGGGTGAGCTAAATTTTCTTGATGAAGCAAGGGAACTTGTTTTTTGATCTCCGGTATGCGTGCAAAATGTGATGCATGTGATTAAAGTACAAATGGTTTACAGTCAGATGTTGTCAAAATCAGTCACAAGAGGCGTCGGTGTGGCGGGTAGTTCCCTCCTGTGCCTGCCTGTTGTGCTTTGAGTAACCAGCACCTTCCCTTCAGTGAAATCGAGTAGTTGTGTGTGTAATGTGTGCAATGTAAAATTACACACAGCTGGGTTGGTAACAAATGTACAGGACTGAAATGGCTCTGGTAGAGAAGGTTCTGGTGTGTTAACTGACCTCTAAATGCATAACTATTTATCAATAAGAACATAGGAGATTTGAAAACATGCACCATACTTCCAGTCCAAACTGCCAGGGATCTGAATAGGCTGGACCGCTGGGCTGAGACCAATGGCAGGAGGTTTAACAAGGCCAAATGCCGGGTCCTGCACTTGGGGCACAACAACCCTGAGCAGCTACAGACTAGGAGAAGTCTGTCTAGAAAGCTGCCTGGAGGAGAGGGACCTGGGGGTGTTGGTTGACAGCGACTGAACATGAGCCAGCAGGGGCTCAGGTGGCCAAGAAGGCCAATGGCATCTTGGCTTGGATCAGAAACGGCGTGACCAGCAGGGCCAGGGAGGTTCTTCTCCCTCTGTACTCGGCACTGGTGAGACCGCTCCTCGAATCCTGTGTTCAGTTCTGGGCCCCTCACCACAAGAAGGATGTTGAGGCTCTGGAGCGAGTGCAGAGAAGAGCAACAAAGCTGGTGAAGGGGCTGGGGAACAGGCCTTATGAGGAACGGCTGAGAGAGCTGGGGGTGTTTAGCCTGGAGAAGAGGAGGCTGAGGGGAGACCTCATTGCTCTCTACAACTACCTGAAAGGAGGTTGTGGAGAGGAGGGTGCTGGGCTCTTCTCCCAAGTGACAGGGGACAGGAGAGAGGGAATGGCCTCAAGCTCTTCCAGGGGAGGTTTAGGCTGGACATTAGGAAAAAATTCTTCACAGAAAGGGTCATTGGTCCCTGTCCGAGGCTGCCCAGGGAGGGGGTTGATTCCCCTTCCCTGGAGGGGTTTAAGGCACGGGTGGATGAGGTGCTGAGGGACATGGTTTAGTCTTTGATAGGAATGGTTGGACTTGATGATCCGGTGGGTCTCTTCCAACCTGGTTATTCTATGATTCTATGAAGTCCTCGTGCTTAGTACAAGCTATCATGGGGTAAGTATAATGCCTGTGAAGTATATAGAACTGGAAAAGGTCTGGTTTTATATTGGAGGTGGCATACTCCTGTCTAAGGAGACCTTTTTAATTTTAGGCTGTGCTAAATTCAGCCTCTAACTAAGCATGTCCTGTCTCCTGTTATTTATTCCTCTGTTTACTTGTATCCCCCTTTTTCTATGTGCACTTCCATTTCCTGGGCTGTCAATGTGCCTGAGTCACTTTTACAGTCATTACAATGTTACTTTATGCCATTTTCTGAAATGTTTGGTTTTAGCTACTACTGGAAATGGTAGCTTTTATTTTGCCTTTTCCAGTTAGTTTGTTAGAGATAAATACCATGCTGAAGAAATATTTGTTTCTAAGGATTCTGGTAACTATAGAAATTAGTGTTGAACAGACTACTAAGTGAAAATAAATACATATATGCGTGTATGTATATATGTACACATCAAAGAATCCGATTCCAGAGGCTACAAACTGCACAGAGAACAGAGAATTTTATGTTGGTATGTCTTCAGCGAAAAAACTTTGAGAGTTTCCTGCTGTTTCTGTGTTTAGGTGGCAGTATAAGAAGTTGTAGTTATAAGACCAGTTGATAAGGATCTGTTGCTGGGAACATCCTTGACTGCTTGTGATCTGCTCTGTCTACATATATTCCAGCTTCAGGGAAACTAGTGGCATTATTCACAAATAAAAGCATTTAATTATACCAGTGAATAAATCTGTGCCAATAATTACCCATAGACCTTTGATCTCCTTTGACAAGTAATGTCGATGTTGTCGTTTATAGATGTAAAAGTGTCTCATTCAAAAGGAAGGCAGCATGGGAGCGGTAAGAGTGCCAGTTCCTAAGGAAATGTCTTAGGAATTTCTGAAATTTGCATTAACGGCACTTCGATGTAGTGAAAAGCCGATATTAATGCTGCACAGATTCTTGCCTGTCCTAAATTAGAACAATTCTTGGGTAAGGGGCTCTATTTACTCCTGGAGATTTTAAGGATTTGACCTAGACAATCAGATTTTAACAGGCAGTCGTTCACGAATGTGTGCATTTGATATTTTACTGAGCCATGTGTCACAGTTCATCTGTATTTTGAATTGTGATTTCCACATAAATACAATAAAAAATTTAAAAATGCATTAAAAAAGGAAATAAAATCAGTATTGTAAGTGGCTTGCAGCTTTAAAGTTCTGTTACTGGGCAGCTGGACATTAAATCAGTCCATTAAACCTGGACTTTTCTAGAGGATTTGGGATTTTTAATTGAAAAAGCAGTGCCAAGTTCACTTTCCTCTTGAATTTCACTCTTAAGAATTAAAAGAAATAATTAAGATACAGAAGGATTTAAACATTTCAGTACTAAAACCTTCACCCCACCCCCACCCATACCTGACATAATATTCTGGGAATGTGTGGCCCTGGGGGAAGGTTAACAAGAAGATAAAGGAGATTGTGTTTGCAGACTTTGTGGGAAGGCAGGCAGTTAGTTATACACCCTAAATTTTTGGTCTTGGGAAATTGCCCAAGCCCTAGGAAGCCCTGCTTTTGACAACGTACTCTTTTAAGGGACACACGGGAATTGAGTGGAGGAACGAAATATCATACCCTTGCAAAATTTGTTCTCTCTACAAATGCACTAATTTCTCTTCATAAACACACACTGATGATTATATAATGTAGCCCATGTTATATAAAATTCTGTTTTCAAATGGAAAAAGAGAAGCTTATTGAGGATTTCAATTTCTGGTTGATTGTTTCCTATATTTTTCTTAACCTCGGGAACAGTCTTTGGGAACATTGGATGACTGAGTAAACATGGATTACTAAATTTTGCTATCTAAATCTATACCCTGCAGGTTCCTGGAAGAAGGACCCCAAGGCCTCAACTTAAGTGATCCAGAAGCAAATTAAAATAGAACTAGCAAAAGTTTTGCCATCATGTTTGGAAAAACTCAAATATAGGAAATGAGAGCTCAGGGGCAAGCTTGGAATTAATCCGTGGGCAACTGATGTTGTGGTTAATTTTCAAGTTCCTCTATTAATGGTCTCTACTGTGCCAGTGGTTACAGATAAAACCTTCTAAGGAAAACAGTGTGCTTAAAAAATTTCTATTTTCCATATAATTTCAAAACTGAAAGTTGAAAGCGTGGCTTGAATTTTTTTTTATCCCCATGAACTCACAGGAGTCAGGCAAAGTGTGACAGATATTACTATCTCAGTATCAATTCTGAATATTTGGTGATATTTCTGCTTTTATTTGGCCTAGTTTATGTCAAACCAGCACCACCTGTATTTAAATTATAATTCCAAGCACAGTGATAGGTCACCCCTTGGCTCCCTTAGCTCTTCCTGTCCTGTTTTAGGTGATGCAGATGTGCTCTCTTTACAGGCATGTAAACAAAACCACTGAAGACAAAGAACAATATCTGAATGCTAGGAACTTCCCAGGCCTTAGATCTTTAATTTCTCTTTTCTTACTCTAAGGAAAAATAATATCTACAGGGAATCTATCTGTTGGCAGCTAAAGGAGATATTGAACCAATTGTCTAGTTAGAATCCAGACACCTTTAAGGAACTTCTAGTTACTTGGGAAATACTTATTTCTAAAAAAGTTAAAAAAAAGGTTTTCCAGAGGCACTGTCTTATGTGTGTGCATAACCTTCTCTGTGGCAACTTGAACATGTCAGCTGCCGTGGAATAAAAGTATTTCTTTGTGTGAATGACTGTGGTTGCATTGATGCCATGTGAAAGATAATCGCTCTGCTCTTAAGTGAGGTGTTCAATAAGGGATCTACGAGGTACAGAATACTGCCCCCTGTGAAATGCAACTTACACAGAAGTCTAGGAACTTGTTAACTATGAATTGATGAAAAGTTTATTAAAAATAGAATGCTACATTTATGGCAAGGTATTTAGGGGCTGCAGAAAGGTTAAAACTTACTTGGAAGAACTGGACATGCCGGCCAACTAAAGGCAGTGTAGAACTAATCAGGACGTTAAAAGTATGAAGTGTTACATTTTATATCGTTATGTATTCTGGGAGGTGATTTCAATTGCAGCTTGAAATTAAAATAATATCAATGCCTCTAATCTGCACTGGAGGTGGGATAGGGCACTTGCTGTCAGCTGAGCAAAACTATAAATCTGTCTTCTTTTTCATTGTGCTTACAGCATAATCATACTAATACAACTCACATTATTTCCAAAGCTCCCAGTCTGTACATCTGCCCATATGGCTGTGCAGTACCCTACTAGTGATGCCTGCAGAGCACTCAGGGAATTTGATTGAAGTGTTTATTGTCATTTATATGTTACACAGGAAAGATGAAAGGAAGAAAGAAGGGATGCTCCTTAACTTTAAACTTTATCTTGCTGTTTGTCTGTATCGCTGGGCATGCAACTACTGACATAGATGACAACGAAGAAGAGGATGTTCTGGGTAAGAGGTTACTAAAATGACACATAAAACCATTTCAAACAACAGAAAGCACTGTATTAAAATGCACTGTACATGTAAACTCTGTACTTGAGAATTTTTCTAGGAAACTTGAAAGTTGAACTAAACTAAAAACGCACTGGTTTCTAACTAACAGGAAGGTGGTCAGAATTTTTCATTAAGCTCTAGGAAAATTTCTGTCTGTAAAGGCTTGTGTTTCCCATGCTTTTTGGAACTTCTAATCCCCATCAAACATCAAGTTAGATGTCAAGATTACTTAAAGATCTGCTTTAGGAACCATGGTAAAGCTAAATGTTTAGGGAAAAGAACATACGGCTGGCAGACTCAGGTTTTACCTCCCCATGCAAAGGGAGAAGAAACCTGAAGAATAACATTGTCGACTTATGTTTGTCCTGTGCACAACACCCTTGAGTCACAGTCAATTTGCAAAGTTTGGTCTAAAGATGATGCAGTTACTGCCCCAGATGTTTTTGTGGGATTTGAAGAAGCTCTTTGTATAGCATCAAGTGATTTCATATTGCTGGATAAATGAAAACTCACCAGCCAGAAAGAGATTTTTTGTTAAGAAAACTGATTTCAAAAGCACGACAGTTAGAGCTGGGGTTGCTCTTGGATTCTTACCATTGTAAGATCATTGTTTACATACACTTCATTGAAATTAAGTAAGGTGGATCAAACTTCTCTGCTGGGTAGAGACATGTTTTAATTTTCTCCCAAGCAATTTTGAGAAAACAGATGAGGGAAAACTACACTTTTTGGGCCACACTAAAATATTCTTCTTTCCTTCGAGAAAGTGATTTAAAATTGTGGTCTCGTTGTTAAGCTGCAGACAGCTATGCAGCTGAGACTTCTCCCATTGGACAGGTCTGATTTTGAAGACTAGCTGGGAATGCAGGTAAGGGGAAACTTCTGTTTTTATGTTGACACTACTTCATCTGCCCACTTCTTGTCTGATTTCCATCAAAATTATTTCTGTCAGCCTTGTGCAGCAGTGTTCCTTGAGACAAAAGTATTAATTGTGCACAATCATGGCTATACTACAAATAAAGCTTCTGCTTTAGAGCTGTGGCACAATTAGTCATGACAATTTAAGATATGTGCCATTAAGCATATGCTTAGCATGAATGTATAGTCAAGGCTACAAAATAAATTTGTTTCTCTTTAACCCTGAAGTAAATAAATGCCCTTCTTGTTTGAGGGAAAAGTCAGTTTTATCTTTGGTCTATCCTGCAGCTCCTAGTTTCATAAAAATCCTTAGCCTAAGCTTTCAGTTCATGAAGACCAAATTATCTTCCTTGTTAAAATAACACATTTTGCCACCAGAACTAGGAATCTGTTGGATTATTTTTTCCCTCTGTTTTCTTATTTTGTTTATAAAAGACAATGATAAAATAATCTCAAGGAAATTAAATAGTCTTTATTGGGCATTATTTTATCACTGATTATTTTATAACCAGTCATTTAAGATTATACAACCAGTAACTGATTCAGTGTGAGGAACAGTTCTGAACTTTTGAGCTTGTATTCCAAAGCAAAAAAGTAATCAGATGTGATGCTTGGAAATTTAACAAGTACTCTGGTTTTGTGACTACTGAAGACTGAGTTGCAGTGTTTGCAAGGAAAATATTTTTGCAGTACTCTTGTTTTCTGTAAAATTATTAGATTGTTGCTAGTTAAAATTATATTTGTGGTTTCTTAAGAGTAAAATTCTGGTCTCAATGAATTTAATTGTAGAAACTTTGTAGACTAAAATATCACTGATAATAATTATTTTCTGAGTTAGATGGTTATAAAACATTGACATGTTTTACTTTAATACGTTTCACAGAATCACAGAATCATTCTGGACCACAGTGGGTACAAGTGCTTTGTGAAGCTAAGACATTTTTTTGCCTATTAGAATACAAATTGCAGTAATAATTATGGTTGCAAATCAAGTCCAATGGGATAAAAAGGAATTCTCAATTTGTTTTCTTGTGTCACTTTTCCACCAGTAAATAAGGGTAATAACTAAAATGAAATATATGAAAATAACTAAGTTTTTTTATATTGTTCAGTAATACCTTATGTAGTTGGAGCACTTTAGTTGATGTTCTAAAGCCTGAAGAAAATGACTCACAAATTGAATGCACTTTGTATTTGGATATGCAAGTTTATCAGGAATAAATGTGATTGTGTATAGAAAGGATGGGAAGAGCAGTGTGTGGGTGGGGAGCTGTCAAAGTGACAAAGATGGAGAGATAAAGCTATTCATTAGTGACAAGGTGCTTAGTGTTTATATCACTTATCAAAGAGAGACATTTACGAGAAAGCCTGGAAAGATCATGGTGTATTTTTATAATTAAGTTAACCACGGAACCTCATAAGGCTGGGAACCCATAACCTAAGCAAATGAAACCAGAAAATATTTTACATTATAAATCAGAAATATATCTGAAAAAGTTTTATTTTCCCAATTTTATTTATGTAGTTGTGGCATGAAAACAACTGTGCAATAGTACTTTTGTCTTTCATGTTTATTGAGCCATAGGTATAATACAGAAATCAATTAACTTGCTAATTAAAAGGATGTGCTTTTAATAAGCAGTTCTGCACATTATCCTTAGGAGTCTGAAAGTGAACTTTGAGTCTTTTATTATGCCTGCAGTCAGGGGAAAAGGTATTGTTTTGACTTGTGTTAATGTAAGAGGATTAGATATATTATTGACCAGTTCTGTTTTTTTAATATTACATTGCTTACTAGTAACAGTGTTTTGCCTTGATCGTATGAGGTCTTCGTGCTCAGGGCTTGACTAACTGCAGATTATTAGAGCTCTCACAATGAAAGTACTGAATGTTAGTTGATTGTAGCTGTTGGTGTGTTAAACAGCCTTGTCTTGAACTGCCAAAGTTGCCACCTGAATGGCAATAAATGAGAGAATGGCTCTGGTATGTAAGGAACAGTCTTGGCTAGCATCCTGTTTCTCGCAGTTGTCAAAAGTAGGAAGACTGAAGGAAGTGAGCAAGAAAGTAAGTGGCAGAAAATATCTGTGCTAAACTTGTGCTCCTTGTGAGCCATTTCATCAGCGTTACTGTGCCCATGCCAGCTACAGAGTGGAAAGACTGTTAAGGCAGAGCAGTGGACACTTGGTGCCTTCTGTTATGCAAATCTATGTAGCTGATGTAATTAAATCATCAAATTAAAAATTCAAGGCAGTGGGACAGAAGGAGAGGGGTTCTGCTTTGTTTTGTTTTAGTAAGTCAAGTAATCACTTATGTGTGATGGTGAGCATCAGCTGTAACCATTACTTAAAGTATTTCTAGCAGATTTCTAGCAAATCTATTCAATTTTCTTGGTTTAGGGTAGGACACTCCTATTGTGCTATAGATTTTCTAGTTTATTTGGACTGGATGCCTAAATTTGATGAATAATTAATATCCAACTGGAACAGATCCAATGTGGAGGATTAAACTGATTTTCTTCTTAAAATGACAAGCATAATACACTATACTTAAGAAGCAGAGTAAATGAATTCATAAATATAAGGTGGAAAATAACTGTTGAATCACCTGTTTAACATGGTGTATTTGCTGGAAAGTGGAGGTGCCAGAGTGTTACAAAAATAATGCATGTTGTTGTTAAAAAAAGGCAAGCAATTCTATGATGTATTAAGAAAAAACCTAAAGGATAATTATTCCACTCTATTTGGCACTGGTAAAGCCTCAGGTAGAGGGCTATGTTCAGCTCTGGGCAGCATGCTTCAACAGTAATTCAGACCAATAGGAAAAGATTCAAAGGAGAGTTGTAAGGGGGATAGAAAGCAAAACCAATAAAAAGTGGGTTTGGTATACAGATAATTAAGAGGAGACAAAAGTCTTCTAAAAGAAAGAAAGATTGGATGGTTTTAAACTATTCTGTCTATGCACTCAAGGAAGTACAAAATTATTTATTATGCAATAAAGAGTATGTAAGCTGTATATTATGAAAAAAGCCTGTCTTGCAAGAAGAGTAGGAAATCCTGGAACTGACTGCTTCAGATTGCTGGGAGTTTTACTTCACTGGAATGTTTTTTTGAACAGTTTGGACATCTGCCAAAAAAAAGGTCTCAAGGTATTTGTCCCATAGATATATGGCAAAACTGGAACAAGAAACTCCATTGAAATTCCTTCCAGTTTTAACTTCCCGTGTTTGTATCAAAGAATATTCACCGACCTTCCTGATGGGCACCTTCCCTAAATGCAATATACCGTGCTTTTAACACAAGACACAAAATGACGTAGGAATGATTTGTTCCAGTGTTTAAAAGCAGAGGAAGAGACTTTATATTAAGAAGGTATATTCCACATGTGAAATAAGTACACGCAGATTTGTATCTGTGCAGATCTACCAGGCAAACGCTCACACTTGCCTTCTCATCTGCTGCTCTGATCTGAGAAAGTTGAATTTAAGTAAACTATGTGAGTTAAGTGTTCCTAGGTGGAAAATAATGAGGAAGAATTCTGTCACTGTTCCCAAACACAAGAATGACTCAGCTCCTGTGAATCCCTTCGAGACGTCCTTCTGCAGTCACTTGCTGTTCGAAGTCAGAGGGTTTGGCCCCTGGGTGTTTCACAGGGTTCAGATTTTAGTCAAAGCATGGTAGCTTTCTAACTCTCCTAAGAAAGTGAACACCCGATTGCCAAGAAATGTGACACCGATAGTCATGTTTGCAGCAGATGTTTGTACATCTGACAGTGGTAACAAGGTCACAGAGACCGCAGAGGAAAGGCCTTCGGAATTAAGCCAAACGATGATTTAGTTCTGTGGGTTTGATGGGAAAAAGGCTAGGACCTGAGATGAGAAATGTCCTAAGATAAACTCTACTAAGCCATTTGTTCATCTCATTTCTGTAGTTTTGCAACTATGCCTGCACACTGCTTCTGTTTGATAGCCCATGACACTGGTGTGGCACAGTCCAGCAAGCAAAATGAGCAGATGTAACCAACCCCATGTTGGAAATTCCAGCAGTTAGGAAACCTAGTAAGTTTTCACAACCTCTTCTAGATTGAGATGGGTCACTGACAGAGGTCACGTAGGCGACCTCCTTTATTGTGTGCCAAGAAAACAACACGCTTATAAACCAGCTGCCAGCCCTCATCCCAGCTGCATTTGAGTCAAATTGGTTTCTATGGAGCTCTGAATGTTTGATTTTACCATTTCAGGAGTTATTCCAAAGGTTACTGAGAACTGTGATGTTTTGAAGGCATTTTTTCCCTATTACAGATTTTCATTTCGCAATGCAATATCCTCTCAGCTTTTGAAGTTGAGCCTTTTTAAGTCACTTCCAAGGGATTCCTGAACCTGTAGGAGAACTTGACATTTGAGGTCCAACTTGGAATCTCTTGTCATTGCTAAATCCTAGTTGTTCATAGATTCAGGAAGACCCGGATAAGGAAACTGGCAAGAAACAAAATTCAGGAATCCATTTGTCAAGCTGAGCTCCACGGGGAGTTACTGAATCTAACCTCTCTTCAAAATGTTTGTTTTAATTCATCTGCATTTCCTATTAGACGGTTTTCAATAATATGTTCAAATCTGTTTCCTAACTTCAAAATCTGCAAATCTAACTTCCTAATGAGGAAACAGTCACAGGCTATTTTAGGGACTGGATATTTAATGAGAATTTTGAATTTAGTCATCTTAATCTGTATTTTAAAACCAAATTGACTGTTTTTTTGAAGATCTAGTTGTGTGCTACAATTTTTGTGTTGATGTTAACTGTGTAATACAGGTTTATTATTTTTTTTAAGGATTTAAATGCTGAATTAGAAGATTTTAGTGTTGAAAATTGTTTCTTTCCTGTATGTTTCATAGTTACAAATGGCTCAAATGGAATAAAATTACTAAACTTCCCTGAACCTCAATATTCATAAGGATTTGTCTCAGGTGTGCATTTCATGTCAAGATTATGCAATAAAGCTAATAATATATGTTAAAATGAGATATCCACAGAGCAGGTAGGTAGTAGTTATACAAATTTCCTTTTCACAATGTCACAAAGCCTGGTTTTTGTTGCTTCTTTTAATTAAAACTGGAAGCTTCATCTAGTTGGTAGTAGGAAGCTGTGCAATGATCATTTAAACTCTTGTCCTCATCCTTTTCTTCTCCTGTTTCTAGGCCTACTGCAAAAAGCCCCGATACATACTTTTGCATCTAAGTGTTAGGAGACACCAGTGTTCTGATTAGGGCTGGGAGAGTCAATGAAAAATTCAGGTCTTTTCTTCTGGCTGCCATTGCGAGCGCCTAAACTCTGTAAAGCCTTCAAAATCCCCTAGGGCAAAATAGCTCCTTGGAAGAGCAGAATGGGAAAAAATATTAAACTGTACAGTGATAGCAGGACAGTGTCACAAACTGGATCATCAGTCAGAATTTTCTTTCGGACACTGTTACATACATGGCAATTTTTACAAAACTTTCCCTGACCTAACAGACCGTGTGGAGGGGCGTAGAGATGATACAGTTTCTTTTCACCTTCACTTTCTAGCTGTGTCCTTCTGAGCTCTTGCGGGCTCTGATGCAAGGACGATGAGATCAAAGGAAACAGGGATGCTGATGGCTTTTCAGCTGTACCGGCTGGGTTTGTGTGCTGGAGCAGGGTGCTCCGGCAGGGCAGGGGTGCCCTCTGCAGGGCTCTCTTGCCTGGTTCATCCCACACCGTTGGCCTTTAGGAGCTATGTTCCCTAGTACAATCCGTGGAAGAGAGCACAAGGAACCCTCTTTCTGTTGTTTGGTTGGTTGGTTTTAATTTTTTTTTTTTAATGCAGACTCTGGGAGCTGCTAGAATTTCTCGGTGTATTTGTTGTTCAGAACTGTTCACTAGCTCCTGTGTCTAAGCCGCTACCCACAGCGGTTTAAAGATTTATGATGAGTTACAGTTTATTACATGAGTTGTTTTGTTTGCAAATTGAAACCACATATTCGGTTTGATTAAATGGAAATTGATCCAATGCAGATGATTTTCTTTCTGCATCTGTGTTTAGAGTGTCCAGGGCTTCACAGCCAGATGTTACGCGGTGCCTCTCCGGCAGATGATGCAAGCCATCTCATTTTGAAGTTACGCTGTGCAGTGAAGGATACTAACTTCATAACAGTTAATCTACCTCTCCTCTTTACTACAGGTGCTGCTTTGCCACCGCTGAAACTAGGGCATTCAGTCTGTGCCATGAAAGCAGATGAAGGTCCATGCAAAGCAATCCATATCCGCTATTACTTCAATATTCAAAGCCGTGAGTGTGAAATGTTTGAATATGGTGGATGCCATGGCAATGAAAACAACTTTCCAACGCTGGAAGAATGTCAGAAGAAGTGTGTGGTAACAGGCCAGTACCCATTCTTTTATTCTCATGTCAGTTCTTCATTTGTATCTGCTGTTTCTCATCCACAAACCGTATGAATTTTGGAAGCAGAGGCCCTCTTCAGTTCTTGTCAATACAGTAGTGTCATGGCCCTAATTATGTTCCTAAGTATTATAATATGTCGTGGGTATCTGAATTATTTTCTGTAGTGCAAGCACACATTTAGGATTTGGAAAGATAAGTGTGATTTTTTTTCCCCAGTGTATCTCTAGAATAGCAATGCCAATACAAGAAAAAAGCTTGTTTTCTAGCTGGAGTCCTGTTTTGAATGAGTCTTTAAAGAGAAATTGAATTTGGGGCTGGGCTAAGCTAAGCACAGCTGTGCTAAGCAGCACAGCTTTTTTTTTTCATTGCTTTCAGAGTTTCTAACCCAATTTTTGATCCCAGGTTTCTCTTCCACTTGAGAAACTGACACAGGCTGTCCAAAATCTTGGACATCTGCTGTGACTCCACATAATTAGAACTACAGTAGTGAATAATTCTCATTAAAAAATGTCAATTAGAGCTGTTTGTCTTAAAAATTCTGTTTTGTTGAAACCTCAGTAATCATTAGAAAGAGGAAAATGCGATTCAAAATATGATACACAGCAGAATACACAAAGTGCCTTGTGAATGCTGGTTTTGCTATTAAAAATTATCTCTATAATTAAATAAGGCTTTCAGCCCCGTGAAAGTAATTTACTCCTGATCCTCCAAGGAGTGTATGAAAGTTAGAAGATTATTGAATTTGGGAAGTAATGCCAGTGGAGCTGGAAATTTGACATGTTCATATTTTTAGAGACTGAAGGAATTGAAGCCTTAATGACAGTTTCCTCTGTGCCTAATATGGATTTTGCTGTCATGGGAATTTATATGGAGCGTATCTGGTTACGTAAACATGAGGTGATAATGAAGCAGGTATGGGGCAGAGTTGCGGGGGGGCGGGGAGGCAATAGGAATAGAAAGAAAATATGAGAATGAAGGGCTTCTCAAAGGTGTGTGATAACCCATAGGTAGTATACCAGCTGTGTGGTTTTTTTCCCAGGTGATTTCATATATTGAATGTTCATGTGTTTAGACTTTGAGATAAGACAAAATAATTAATTTTCATTAGAAGAACATCTTCAGCCACATGTGCCTTGCTGAGCAGCAAAGGATAACGTTAAATCTTACTAAGCTCAAGGCAGTGATGCTGAGCAATTGTGCAGCAGAGCACAGATTACATGTTATTCTGAGGTTGAGTCAGAGGAAAACTGTTAATCTTTCCTGCCTATTAGAGATGTGCCCTAGTAGCAACTACTGCTATCCAGATCTTGATAGCTGTACTGTAAATAAGCAATTTATTATGTTCCCTTTTACTGCCAGGAAACGCAGGGTGGTAAGGTAACAGAAAAATCACAGAATCACAAAATCACTAGGTTGGAAAAGACCTCCAGGATCATGAAGCTGCTCCAGATCTTACGTGTTGCGAGCACTTGTCCAGTTGCAGTAGAAGCTGTTCCAGATGTTGTGCATTGCGAGCCCAGTCCAGGCACGGTGGAAGCTCTTCCAGATTTTGTGCATTGCGAGCCCTGTCCAGGCGGGTGGAAGCTGTTACAGAAGTCGCACATTGCGGGCGCTGTCCAGGTGCAGCGTGGATGCTCTTCCAGATGTTGCGCATTGTGAGCCCTGTCCAGGTGTGGTGGAAGCTGTTCCAGATGTTGCGCGTTGCGAGCCCTGCCCAGACGGTGTGGGAGCCGTTCCAGATGTTGCGCGTTGCGGGCTCTGCCCAGATGGTGCTGGAGCTGTTCCAGATGTTGCGTGTTGTGGGCCCTGCCCAGACGGTGTGGGAGCTGTTCCAGATGTTGCGCGTTGCGGGCCCTGTCCCGGCGCGGTGGAAGCTGCCAGGAATGTTACGTGTGGACTGCGTTGCGGGGGTCTCTCCGCCAGGAGTTCCTCTCCGGCTCGCTGCCGGGGACCCGCTGACGCGGCGCCTCTACGTTCCGAGTACAGAGGGAGAATAGCCTCCCTGGACCTGTTGGTCACACAGTTTCTGATACAAGCCAAGATGCCAGTTTAGAAAATTGTGATTAATCTGTTTCCAGTTATGTTTCCACAAAGTTTAATGAATACAATCTTTCAAGATGAAAAATGGAAAGTTATTTTTCTTGATTACCCTTTGGTGTCAGAAAGACCTGAAATCTCAGACACGAAGACAGCTTTTCTTTTCTTTGTTACCAGACTGGCTTTTGCTACTTTACATCTGGTATCTGGTTTTGGGTTTCAGCAGGGCCCCCAGCATTTTGGTTATTATTGGAGCAGGGCTGTTTGCAGGACTGCAGCTGCAAGTATCTCATCCAAAACATGCAACTTCTGGTAATTTGGCGTGTTCGTCCTAAATCCCAGTTTAAAGGCTAAGACAGTGGGATAAACTGAAAAAGGCAGGGTTGATAGATGCGGAATTTGGAATTAAAATTGTCCAGAAGTCATGATCAGGTGCCATGAATGAAGTTCTGTAAAATTGTTTCTTCAAGCTGATGTTATTAATTTCACTGATACTTCTATTTTGATTCTCATATATATGTTGCATCAATGTCTGAACTGATCTTCTGGACCAAATCCTGCATTGGCATATAATTGGCATAACTCCATAGAACAAATCTGAAATCTCATTAAAATGAAAACTGGCTTAGTGTCCACATCTTGGTACTTAGCCTGAGTACAGTATTTGGTGTGTGTAATAGTGATCCAAGAATCTGCTGGTGTTGAATTTGCTGTGGGGAACTGGAGCAATAAAGGCTCATTATTTCTGTAATCTCTGGATGAATAACAGCAGATGAAATGGTTTGGTGGCACACAGTGTGCTGTCAACTGTCAGCCATAAACCAAAGTAAACTGACAAGTTAACCCCCTTTTGCCTACATAATTCGATAAGAAAAATCTGATTCAGTAGGATCTATTTGTTAAATCTGGCTCTGTCTGTGCAGTCTTTCTGTATATGGTTATATTCATCTTACTTAATGCTTCCAGTATTTATTACTGCAGGAAGACCACTATTTAATAAGTTTACAAATCAGACTGAAAAGGCAGTATGAGTGACAGGAAAATACTTCAAATAAAGAAAAAATGAAGAGACATTCAAACAGTTATTACTGTCAAAAATGTAAAGGTTAAGTTGGCTAGAATAAACTAAAGGGAAGTTTGTGATAGATATTCAAATTCCAAAGAAATAATGTGAATAGGCAAAGTGTCTGATATTCCAATATTAAGCACAAATGCAAGAATAACTGAGCTAACATGGGTGTATTGCAGGCTTCTTAGATCAGAACAACTTTTTACAGTTTTTGAATTAATAAGCCATCAAAGAAAGAAATTAGTAGGTTCCAGAAACGAGTGAAGTCAGTACAAGAGAATTCAGAGAGCTCAGCTACAGGATAGCCAAGACAAGATTTCAGATTTTGACAAGGTAATTCTGAGTCACATCTCCTAGAAATAAGCTGCATTTGTTGTTTCTTGTGCCCAATACCCACAGCTTCAGAGAAGAGGAAATTACTTTTAAAAGGAATTTGCCCATGTACTCCATTGCGTACTGGATATGAGTAGAATCACAAATGTCATCCTATTTTTTGAGGCAGTGAATATGTAACTTGGGCTGCTTAAGCTTCTAACATGGGAAAATACCTAGTGATGAAAAGTTCTGGACATGACAGCAGTTCTAATGTCTGTTGTTTACACAGCAGATCTACTCAGAAATACAGTTTGTTTACAAAGAAGAAATTAACTCTGCTGTGGATCTGGCGTTTTAACTGAAACCAGAAGCAAGAAGGCACTGTTGACGTGGTAGTAAAATTAAAATGTTCTGGGCCTGTACAAACACACAATAAATTCTTCCTGTTCTGTGCTAGAGGAGTAGAGATCATACGCCAAAGTATGAGTGCTGATTTTGGCCTGATGGGGACGACTGAATGAAATTAGTGAAATGGCCTGATGCGTGTCCATGGTTTAGGTCATGGGTTTATATGCTGAAGGCACAACCTCCTAGTAACAGGAAGATGTTCACATATAAATGATACGTCACTCTAAAGTACATGTCATGTCTTTAAATAATGTTGCTTTTAAGGATGCCAGCTGCATTGTCACGGAGGTGGAAGGACAATGTATTGTGAACAGAATTTCTACCCAATAGATTTACTTTGACAATGTAACACAGGCCATGATTCCCAAAGAAACAAACTGTGGTAGGATTATGGCACACGGGGGCAATACAGGTAGTGCTGAAAGCCTGTCCGTTGTCAGCAGCACCTTTTGAAATAGGAGCCAGGAAAGGTGTAGCACCGGATAAGGGATGGCCAGAAACACTTGCTCTGGAACACAGGTGGAGCATAAACTGCTAATGTTCCTTTCCATTTTGGACCGTGAAGAGATTGTTATAAAGGGGGGAAGGGTCAGGCAGACCTTATTAAAATTACAAATTAGAGAAAAGTTGAGGTTACAGATGGCTCAAGTCTGTTACTGCTTCCACATCAAGGAGGGGAAGAGCAGCATCTCTGCTTTCTAGCAGGAGTTGTTTTCAGTCTGAGGCCTTGCTAACAGATACCTCCAAGCTGAGATAAGGCACAGCACTCCTGTATTCCTGCCCTTGACGGCCGGGCAGAGCAGCTGTCTCTCTCTTGCACAAAGTCCCATAGAGGCTGTAGGGATGTCCTTTAGGTGTATGAGTCACAGACTAATGCATCTGATTTAAATTCAGATTAAAATCTATATTTCCCTTTGAATTCCCATTCATTTAATGTTTCAAAGAAGGCTAGACTATGGGTTACACTGAGGCTTTATGAGCAGATCTCTGTAAGCCATGTGTACACTGAAGAAGGAAGAGCCATCAGCAGTAGAAAGCAGTTTTAATATGCATTTGCTACTGAACTGCCACTCTTGGCATGTACTAAAAGGAATTGGTATCTTAAGGGAACCTGTGGTAGTAAGGTGGACAGGGTCAGGTAAACGTATTGCCTCATTACAGTATGTTTGATTGCCTGAAAAAGCAAAATGCAAAATACAAAAGAATTTGCTTTCCAGCAGAGAACTTCAAGCAGAGCATTAGCTGTGCCACTCGGTGCCTTCTCTCAGATGCAAGAGTCAGTGGGCAAAGGAGGGCTTTAGAGAAACTAGCATTTTATAGTGCCAATAAGAGAAGCACAAGTACAAAATAAGAATTGTGATGCAATACAATGAAGATGACTTAGATATTAAGTCCAGAAGCTACTATTTGTATGTCTTGCAAAATATCTCTGTAATAGGAAATGTAGATGTCATCCTTGGACACATTTCTTCTTCTTCTCAGCTGCTGAAAAAAATTCAGCTTTTACTACTCATAGGCTGAGCCGGTCTCCCCTTGAACTCCTTTGTAGTTTTGTGATTAGGTGATCATGTAGAAGGGGGAGAAGATTTGTTTTCAGTCACTGAAAAGGAATGTGGGGTTATATCCAGCTTCTTGAGCAAGTACAGTAAACCCCAGTCTCCTTCATTAAAAATGACAAGAGCAACTTCATCACTGCTGAGCAGGCACTGAAACAACAGTGTAAACACGCATGTCCTCTATGCTACCCTAAAGATAGTTGGAAATACATGCCTGAATGGGCTTTAGTATCATAAACAGCATAATGAACGCTTCACTCAGATGCTACACATGGCATAGCAAAGGGAATAGCGTGAGAGAAATCTTTGTTGTGAACTGGATAAGCTCCGAATCAATTAGCAGTATCAGTAGCTACAGCAGCTGGGTTAAGTTAGTCAGCTAATTACTCCTCTTTCAAGGACTAAGATTATATAATACGGGATTCTGGCTCCAGTAACACAAAGGCAAATTTCTGTGTTTGATATTCGCATAATTTGATTCCAGTATTTTCTTTATCCTCAAATTTCCAATACAGCAGGTCGTCTTATACAAATGAAATGATGCTTCCCCTCCATGGCAGGGGGGTTGGAACTAGATGATCTTTAAGGTCCCTTCCAACCCAAGCTATTCTATGATTCTGTGATTCTCTATCAGAGAGAAGAAAGAAGGGAAGAGATGCTGTTTCCTCCTCACTGCTTATAGTCACTGCTAAGGCCCCAGGTGTCACATACCGTCTGCTTTTACTGAATGTTTTTCTTTTTGATTTATTTTTCAGAATTGCCTCTGAAGATGACATTAGCAAAAATTCAGGAAGGTAATTATGTTTACATGGTAATCTATGACTCTTATACAACAGTAAGGGATTTACTTTCTTTTGATGACTTCTTTATGCATGGTTCCAAGCTTACCTCCTAATAAAAACAAGGATGTCAGACTAAAGTGAGTTCTTATCCCCAGTCTTCGTCTTCCATATTGAAAAAGTCATGAAAGGCTTTGAGGACAGCTGTGGTCACTGAAGGTAGCAGCTGCTATCTCTTCTCCCTAGACTAGACACATCATGACATTATTTTCTCTTCAATAAAGAGAAAAGAAGGATTCTGCATATATTCAAGCAATATATATAAATAGTCATGATTTTTATGTGTTCTGAGAATAATCTAAATACTTCCTCCACTGTTAGCAAAGTAGGAAAAAATCACACTAAAGCAGAACTTCCAAGCATTGCCTGTGCAGGAGCTAACAGAGGTTAGGGCAGATCCCCGTGTTATTCATTAAGTTTACCGCTCCTGAAGGGGCAGACTGTTTACAGAAATTTAAATACCTGATACTCAGGCTTCCTAAGTAGCCAGTGTTTAAGCACTGAAAATCACTGTTGGTCTGTCGAGGTAACCTGTGTTCCTAACAAGGATACTTAAGTCTCACACAATATAGCTTGTGAAGACTTACTCCACCTCACTTTCTTTTTCCACATTAGAGACTTACCTGGCTTGGGCCCAGTGCTGGTACCCAAAGTTACCCCAATACTAACTTGAGTAAATTTCTTTACAACTCAGCTCCTCTTTCTCTGTTTATCCTCTTTCCCTTATCCCTCCTTACACTTGCTTCCTCTTGAACTGGTGTGCATTTAACTCCTCACACAAATACTGATATTTACATACATTTTGAAATAGACTAATTAGATGATTTGTCTTTGCAGAATGGTATTCTGGAATATTTTCATACTGAGGTGATGGTTTTGCTGCTAGATTTTTTTCTGTTCTTTTTTTTTAAACTGTTTCCTTTTCCCTTCTATTTTAACATTTCTTTCTGTATGTTTCACTCTAACACTGACTAAAATGACTACATAAATTACAAGAACGTGTACTTACATTCAAATGATCCCGCTGTGATTCAGGTCTTAATTCAGAGTAAAAACTGATTTTCTTCCAAGATCCTCAATGACACTTAAAGGAATCATTAGTCCTTATTTTCCAAGATACAATTTACTGGCTGCTTGAAGAGAGGAAAAAAAAACCCCAATAAAAATGTTCCTATAGCACTCCTGCATAATATCACAGTGTTATATATAGGACAAAAGCAGTACAGTAAAGCAGCAGTTATTTCACACCTGATCTTTAGTCCAAAGTTACACATTTATTTGATAATCTTCCTCCAGTTCTGTTGTTGTCTTGGAACGTGCATTGAGTTTGTTTCTTCCCCCACCCTGTTCATCGTTTACCATTGTTTGTAGAAAAGCCCAACTTCTGCTTTCACGAGAAAGACCCTGGAATCTGCCGAGGCTATTTTTCCAGGTATTTCTATAACAAAGAGACAAAGATATGTGAAGTATTTAAGTATGGTGGGTGCCTAGGAAACCAGAACAACTTCAAGAATTTGGAAGAATGCCAGACTACCTGCCAAGGCAACAGTAAGTTGTTGTCCTCATTATTCTCAGTTTTATTCTTGTATAAACAATGTTACGGTTTGAAGGTATCTTATGTGGGGAAAAAAGGCAACTTAGGGTACCCTGAGGTGGCAATAATTTATATCTGAAATTTAATTACATATATTTAAATAAAAATACAAAAATGAAAAATATAAACTAAAAAAACCCAAACCTGGTAGGTACTATTAATTTTAATGAGTATTTCAGGACTCCTAATTTTTTACTTTTCTTGTGACAGTTAGTTGCCTGCATAGATGTTGATTCTGCAACCCCTTGCAAAATAGAATTTAAACCTGTCTGTGTAAGAAAGAGCACTATGTTAATTTTCAGAAATCTGCATGCTATTTAATATATCTAAGTTAAACAAGTAGAGCGTGATCTATAATTTGAAACAGAATCTTAGAAGCAGTACAGTCAGATGAAGTAATTAAGTAACAAATTTCAACTGAAGAGAGGATTTGGTCCACAAGGAGTGCTGTTCCCTGGCCCTACCTTGACACTAGAGCATCACATCTATCCATTAAAGTTGCTGTTGGGGGGGAAATTCTACAATCCCGTGTTCCAGGACAGAAATTTGGGGAAATTTGATTTGACGTACACTGTAAAAATATCGGTACCTACCTTGAAGAAGGCAGAGCTCACAGTAACAGAGATTATAATGACAGGGAATGAAAAACTGGGCCCATTTTGCTCACAGCCACATGAGACTAAAATCTGCCACCTGCTTCACTTCTATAATATTATAACATTTTAATATATATTTTTGACCAGTACTTCTGAGTATACTCTTTTGAAACTAAGACTTGTAATGAAAAGAGGTGCCGATACCGGAGTTTCTGGTTTACTGTTTCCTCATTGTGCATTGCTAGCCTTCCGCCAAGGAAGCGTGAGGAACCCATCCCTCGCGTCTGAACCACCCGGCTGTGCAACATGGGCTGCAAAACAGCTGTTCATATTGACTATGAATCGTTCATCCACTTCTTCATTCTGCTAGTTCCTATGAACCATTCTGTGTCAGAATGTACTAACCTTCATAACTGCTCTCCTCTTCACAAAGTACTTGATTTTATTTATAGGATGAGTACAATGTCCCACGTGGAGCCTCCAGACCCTTTTGTACTGCTTGTCTCTAGTAGGCCTTTTTCCAGGACGGTTTCATAATCTGTCATTTTGGCAAGGGGAGCTTGAACTTAACCACATTTAGAAAAGGAAGGACCCACTGTGCTGCTTTTTAAACACTTTTTAAAAGATACGTACGGAGGCACGTGCTTTCTCCCTGCCTCTGCTGGAGCACTTCTTCCTTGGGTCCCGAGGCCACTTTCACCTTCTGGACTATAAGTTGCAGAATGCTTTTTTCCCCCCTGACTTTAACCTGTAATAACCCCTCTGTGTAAATTTGTATGAATACACAAGAAGAGAGGATTAGGAGTCATTGCCATGGTTTGGATAGATCAAAGTTTTTACTTTAGTGATATTGAATAACAGATAGCAATTGTTTGTGTGTTTTTCCTCATTGTTTTCCTCTCATTTTTCTTTCAGTAAATTTATTGCCAACTGTTCCAGCTGGAGAGCATCCTAACACAAGGAACAGGAGTTACCCAGAGGAAGAACCCAAGAAGTTGCCTGGGATTTTTGGTAAGAATTTACTTTTACTGTTCATAATGTTTTTTGGTTTTTTATGCAGACGCTCCTTGGCTTATCCACTCGCTTTCCTGTTTACTTGAAGGTGTGCCTGTTGGATGAAATACACAAGCACAGTGAATTCAGTAGCATTACAACTGGCTTCACAGATGCTTTGTTGTCAGTCAGTAATAAATATTTTGAAAAAGGCTTACAATTGCAAAGGTTAGAATGTCTGCTAGTAATATAGAAATAACCTTACCAAACCAAATCTTACATCAGTAAAATTAAAGAAGAGGAAGGAACCCGTCCCAAAGTTGCCTCAGCACATCAGTTTCCGCTGCCTTTGGCACTTAGAGAAATGCTGCCTTTTAGTGGTATTAATACCTGCATGGAGCAAGGCAAACAGGTAACAATCATAGCTTATTTTCAGAATTTTCATTTCATGTTTCCTCTTCTTTTTAGTCAATTTGTTGCCAACTGCTCCAAATGAGAAGTCCCACACTGCGAACAGTAGTTCCCCAAAGGAGGAGCGCAACCAGTTTTCCATCTTTTTTGGTAAGAATTCACTTCTGCAGTTCTTAGCTCTCTGTCTTCTATATAAGCCCTGGATTGCTTTTCCATTTCCACCCATTTTCCAACACGTCTGAGACTAAAGAATGGGCTTCTATCTATGTCAAATGTTCTGATAAGCAGAGGAAGTCAAAGCAAAGAAATATATTGCTACTCAAAGATCTTCCATAAATATCAGAAAGTGGGAAGGTTGACCACTTCTTGTGCTCTTCTGAAGCTGTACCCTTCCTGAAGGTCTAATAAATGCAAATGTTAAAAGACCAAAAGCAAAAGCAGTGATGCAAGGTTCTCTTAGTAAAAATTAAGATTTTTGTGGGGATCTAATTGGCTGCTGATTTAAAGCTCCCTTTACCTGTTAAAAAACTTCCATATTTGGATTTTGGCATATGGCACTATATATATATATATATAAAATGATAAATTTTTATTTTCACTAAGGTCATATTAAACTCAGTTCTTGGTTTGGTTATAATCAAAGTGAGTGTGCATTAATTTTTTGTCTGTGTTAAGGTATTTTTGCACTGTGTATTACAATGTAGGTGAGAACTTGGGCTTTCACTGTAAAGGGCTAGGTTTTAAGTTTCTGCAGCTGGAGGCTGTCCACTATAGATTGCTGGTACTTGCTCACACTGTGAAGGGCGACTGAATTTGAGGCATTTCATTTTTTATGATCCACAGTTATGCAAGAGGAAACAAGAAACAGCTGGGAAAAGGCTGAGCATTCTTACCAAGTATTTCTTTTGGGTTTTTTTGCATTTACAGTTACTTGTACTTTTGGGAATTGAGTGATGGCTTATAATTTCATTAAGGTTTTTGTGTTTAATATCATCTATAAAATAAGGGGCACATAGGATAACATTCCTGTGCTCTTTGCTTAGAACGATGTGTCCAATAAAGCTTGACTGTGTGTTGTATTCTATACTTTCTTCTGCCTGCACTCTCATCCATATGCACTGTTGGGTTGAAGTAAGTTTTTGTGATATCTGGATTGTTTGTTTGCCACATACAAAGCATCAATTCACTGTGTTATTAAAATAGCTGAATTTAAAACGGTAAAGCTTATGGCAGGTTACTTATTTCACTGAAAAATAATTGTATGATTTAAGGCCCGATAAAAAGTCTAGGGACATAAGAGCTTACACATTCCCTGAAGGTTTTTACTCACAATAAGAATCCCCAAATCCACCAAGCAACTAATCTATGCAAGGAAAGGGGCACGATTCACTAAGTTTTCTCAGAGGAAATTAAAGGGTTCTCAGTTGTATCAGCAATTGTGAATTTTCTGATAGAGCAGATTTTGGGAGGAAGAAGTGAAGATAAGAGGAAGAAAAGACTGGAAAGTTGGTGGAAGAAACGGTAGGAAACAAGGTTGGGTGGAGTCAGTGTAGGTGGATGCATTGGGTAAGAAATATGACCTTGGAAGTACCATTGTATTTCAGTGGAAAGGCTGAAGACCCCACAGGTTCTTCCTAAATATAGCCTTTCTCTGTCTGACACTGTCTGCTGCGTGTAGCGACCTGCTGCCATTCTGCTTATCATCCTGTACCTTTCAGATTGCTGGAATGCATTAAGATCTTGAGCCTCGTGAAATCCTGGTACAGCGGGAGGAAAGGGTAGGGCCAAAACTGACAGCAGTTGTCTCCACAGAGATTTGGAGACTATAGCTTCCGTTCGTGCTATTACTAGAGGTAGAGGTGTAAACTGAAGTTGCACGGTAGAGCCATCTCACACAGAGACGTGTTGTGACTGCCCTTGGCCCTCAGTGAGGGATGAGAATCCAGCTGTGCATGTGAGGTCAGGAGAGGCTGTTGGGGAGGGAGTGGCCAATCCCCATCTTTTCTAGCAGAGGTAATGTAGCTGGTCTGCCACTGTAACATCTATTTTGCATGTATATTCGTGTTGCTATTTAACTGCTTTAAAAATACATGACCATCATTAAAAAAAACCAACAAATGTTGCAAGGAGTTGTCTCTTATAGAACACCTTACCTCACAACAGAAATGCTATTTCATCTCAATTTCAAGAAAAAAAAAAAACATGTTACTGGTGATACGTATAACTCTGTAATGGTATCAGATTAATAGATTTTTCAACAAGGTTCTTGATCTTCAGAAAATAAAACTCCTGGCCAAACAAAAACTTTTTTTTCTTTGCATAAAAATGGGGGATACATCTAATGGACTCTTTCAGCAGTGAACTTTCTGCAGAGCGTGAAGATTGTTCTCATCTTACTCTGCTGCAAGACCTTAGAAAACTTCTATGCTGGGGAAGTTAGGAGAAAGTGAAGCCAAGAATCAAACCTTTCATTTTTAGATTATATGAACCCATCTATGTTAGGAAATGATGAGTGCTATACTCTACATTTGATTTGCGAGATGTGAGTGGGATGCAGAATCAAAAGTCAATTTCCAACTTGGCTAATGTGGAATGGAACACAGAGGCAGTTCCTTTTATTACTTCTCAAAGTCAGGGCCGTATCTTTTGCTGATATAAACTGACACAGTTCTATTCGCTGGAATCGATCTCCATCAGGTTACAGCTATAGGGTAGCATCAAGTGCAGATGACTCATTATTTTTGTAACAGCTTGTCTACTTGAAGATTCTTTTATTTTCTCTTTGCTGCAGCCAGAAATGCGATACCGAAGTCTGCATATACCAAAAATCTGGCAATGGTTCTGAAGCTCTGTCAATGTTGCACACCTGCATCTAGCAAAAGAGGCTGCAGTGGTGTTGTTTCTCATCCAGCTCACCAAGATAAATTTAGACTTGTTTTGTACTGTGACCAGTTATCAGTTCATTGTCACACAACCCCAGCTAAGCCGGAGGGATAATGATTATTGCTGCAATGCAGGGTTGGGGTTATTTTTTATAAAAATGAGTCTGTATCTGAATATGCGTATTTAAGAGATTCTGAAGCATGATTGTGTCATCTGTTCACACCAGAGGAGGGTGCCTGAGAGTCAAGAAAAAAACTGTATTATGAGGATTAAAACTTAAACAATCATGAGATGCATATGGTTTAGGTAGCAGTGAACTGTAAGATACGATAGACTTCTCATGCGTAGCTGCTAGCCTTTTTTAATCTACTGTTTATTTCATATAATTAGTTTACCTATTTTTTTTTCAGAAACAACTATAAATTATTGCAGTTTTGTGTCTTGTTCTCTCACCAACAAAAAAATCAGTCCAAACATCTCCATTACCGAGAAAAAGGAATAACAGAAAAATAAGATAACAGATATCTAAATTGTATTATTTCTCTTACAATAACATCACAGTTATGAAAAGTAATTAAGTATTGCTTATTTTATAACCTGGAATTAACTTAATCTATCCTGAAAAACAAACTCATGACTCATTTTTTGCATTTTAGGATTCTTTTTGAGTAGCATGATGTTGCTAACACAGCTTCCAATACTTTATTAATTTCATTTTGCTGTCTTAGCTTTCCATAAATTACCACGCTATTTCTTTCCCGGCAAATTTTCATACTTTTTTGCCACGCCAGCTCAGCTCTTATCCTTGGCAGAATGAACCTTTTCCAGCAGGTGTAATACGTGTAAGACAAGTAAGATGTAAAATCTTCTTGGATATTTTCTTGTCAGCCTCTTGAGTTGCCCAAGTTAATTTATAACTTGTTGCTTTCAGCAACTCATGTGCTTCCCACTTATGTGACAATAGGATGTCTTCAGCTCTGTTGTAACCCACGTTATTCCCTGAAGTTTTTCCTTTGTTTTTTTCCTCTGAACCACTTCTACCTGGCTGGTCAAGAAGGCCATCTAATGGGCTTCACATTTCCATTTTTGCCTTCTAATCTCAGCTATCTCAATTCTGCTGCTTCTAGAAGGAAAAAGGTGCTCCTTTAGGTCTCTCATAACTCATTCAGTTTCATGCATCCTGTGCAGCAGTTTTGTCAGTTCTAACTTTATATGTGAGTCGCTCCAGGGTTATAGATGACAGAGTTTCTCCAGGTTTGGGAATCCTGGTACGGATTTGCTTCCTGAACTTGTTCCAGTGCCCAGGTAGTTTGAATACCTTCGGTTCATCTTCCAGTGTTTCAGTTCTCATACTCTTACTTGCATCGACACTGAAGAAAAAAGCCATCAGCCTGCTTCTTGGAATGGTAAAAATCTAACAGCAGCACTAATGCACTACCATCTCGGTCACTTTGAGCACTTGTTCTTCACATTCAGCCCTTTATTATTTCAGAATTTCTAGTACTAATTAGGACAATTCACTTCATTAATTATCAAGAATATTTACCCAATTTTTTAAGTCGTCTGAGTTTAATTTATTTCACTTCACTTTCTACAAATACTTCACTTGAAACTTCTCTAATTGAATTTGATACTATCTCCAATCACAGAAATGGCAAGTTTATCACTAAATATATAGGAAACAAACCTTGCTTTGCTTTCATTTGCTGTGGTATTTCTTGTAATCATAAAAAGTCAAATGCTTACGTAAAGCATCCTGGATCTTCAGGAGAGTAGAATTAAATTTGCCAGTAAATTTCATGTGAATTTCAAGGTTCTGTGAGCTTCAAATCTCATATATAATATCAACATAACAGCTGGTAAACTGCAGTGTTGTCTCTAACTTTGTTTTTCTTGGGTTTTTGTGTGTTGTTTTTTTTTCTAGAACCACCCCCTATCCCTTCGCTGTGCATGACCCCTATGGACAGAGGACTTTGTAGAGCCAGAGAGTTACGATTCTTCTACAACTACTTAACTGGAAGATGTCACCCATTTAGCTACACTGGTTGTGGTGGGAATGAGAATAATTTCATCTCCAGGCAGTCATGTTTGAGGATCTGCAAGAAAGGTATGGGAAGTGATACTGCCACAGACTCTGGTAAGAGGTGAATATGCAGGCTGAAATATTATTGCAACTTTTGGTATTAAGAATTGGCCTGGTAAAATATTGATAGTTGAAGGTCTTAGAAAAGTGAAAATGGAAATCAGAAAAAAGGCAGAGCTAGAGAGAGAAAGATGGATGGTGAAATACAGCGCACGAGAACAGAAACAAGACAACTTACCATGTGTAAGGCATATGAAGGCTTTGGGTAAATATCTCTGATGTGTTCTTTTTTCTTGTATTAGGGATATTTCTTAGGAAAGAACTTCAGTGTTATTTCTGATAATCTTAGATGTGTTAGTCATACAGCATCTAATCCTACTCTCTTCAATTTAACTTTAGGATTTAATAAAACAAAAGGCAAAAGAAGATTAATAAAAATCAAGAAGAAAAGAAAGAAACAGTCAGTAAAGACACTGAGTGAGAAAATCATCCCTGAAAGAATACGACTTTGATTTTTATGGAAATGTGAAGTTAAGTACTATTCACCCGTGAATGAGAGCCTTTAGCGTACACCATATAAACATATCCACTGTACTGACTGGTTTTGTTTTGATTACATACGATTATGCTGCTTATATTTTTATTATGTATTCCTTATCCGTGTTAATAAACGTCACCTTTTACTCCAGTAAAGGCTGTTAAATTTGATTTTATGTAATTGTCAGAGTTGAAACAGGACAGATTCTGTGCGCATAGAACTCATGATGATTACAAAGTATACGAGAGAGTCAAATTTGCTTCATTATTATTCTTTTTTGAAACCTGTTTTTGTGCTAAAGAAAGCATAGTGCTTGTCAAGGAGTAATCACTTGTCAAGCATAATTGTTTCAAGCATATGTTAAAAGATAGGTCTGTTGCTAGAAACGGGATATAGACACTGAATTTGTTTCAATCAGGTCACGCAAGCTACATCTAACTCCATTGAAGTGCGTGTAATTACAGTATTTTAAAATGAATGTGTGATGAGAATGAACCCACCCAAACCCACAGAGGGAGAGTTAAAGGCGTGTGAAGCACTGTGACAGATACCGGCTAAAATTTAAAAATGTATTTGCTGGGGTCACTGATTTTTATCCTTGTTACTGAACCAGAGTTATGGCTAGCAAGATAATAATTTCCAGAAATACATATGGAATTTTTACATAGAGTTTCACCGTTGTGTTGGAGATAGAACGATGCTCACGCTCCCATTGACTTTGAGGGTTTTGTTGCGTTTTCTTGGGGTTTGTTAAGACTGAGGTGAAACAGCAGCGACCATTCCTGCCGTTCTCCAAGGCACTTCTCTGATCTCGGGGAAACCTCTTATAATGGGCAAGGGGAAGGATAGGTGAGACCCCCCTGGAGCCCCGCGCCCAGGCCTGCAATCCCCAGGGAAAAGCGGCTCCGGAGCGGCTGGAGCGGGTCCGGGGGGGGCTGCAAAGCTGACCCGAGGGCCGGGCCGCCCGGGCGCTGCACCGCGGCCTCGGCGCGCCAGGGGGCAGCACTGAGCGGGCTCCGCTCGCCGCGGCGCCCGCCGGTCTCCGGGGTCGGTCCGGGTGGGCGCCCTCGGGGCGGCCGGAGGGGCGCGGGGCCTCCCGTGTCTTTCGAGGGCGAAGCACAGCGGGCAGGGGGCTCGCACGCTTGCGGAGGAGTGAGGAAGTGCCAGTGACGGCTAAGTAGGATGTAAAGCTTTTGAATCATAAAAACCCCGACCCCGCTGGGTCTGACGGGCCTCATCAAAGACGGGCTGCGTAACAGGCCTCTCCGGCTGGTGCCGGCGCGTCTCGAGCAGGTGCTCCCGGCTGGGGTACAGGGGCCGCTCTCCAGGCCACAGCGAGCGATGCCCCACGCTGCAGTCCACAGCCCAGACCTAACGGGCCTAGAACAATGCGGCCATGCTGACTTCTGATGGAATTCCACTACCCGAGGTGACCGGTTACAGCAGAGAGGTCGGTTTCCATCACTGCTTGGAGTCGGAGCTGATCCCCGGCTTGTAGCTCGCTGCGTTGCTACAAGTTCAGAGCACCAGCTCTCGTTTCTTCACTGATGACAGTGCTCAGCCTTTCTCCTGCTGATGTAAGATCCTAGAAGCACCAACACTCGCTTGTCAAACGGGTACTGAGGTCCTACACCTGCTCTTTGTGTAACCTTAGAGTGTGATTTCACAGTTTGTATTATCCTGTGGCTATATAGCTTCAAAGTATTCCTGCCTCTCTTTCCTCTCTTCTCATTTTTCCTGACCCTAGCTTGGGGGTAGGAGGGATTTTTTGCTTAGTTTTTCTCTGTTGTCATTTTTGATGAAGAGATTTTTCAGCGGTCAGATGAATTGGCCTCCCTTGCCTGGAGGAGAGGGACCTGGGGGTGTTGGTTGACAGCGACTGAACATGAGCCAGCAGGGGCCCAGGTGGCCAAGAAGGCCAATGGCATCTTGGCTTGGATCAGAAACGGCGTGGCCAGCAGGGCCAGGGAGGTTATTCTCCCCCTGTACTCGGCACTGGTGAGACCGCTCCTCGAATCCTGTGTTCAGTTCTGGGCCCCTCACCACAAGAAGGATGTTGAGGCTCTGGAACGAGTGCAGAGAAGAGCAACAAAGCTGGTGAAGGGGCTGGGGAACAGGCCTTATGAGGAACGGCTGAGAGAGCTGGGGGTGTTTAGCCTGGAGAAGAGGAGGCTGAGGGGAGACCTCATTGCTCTCTACAACTACCTGAAAGGAGGTTGTGGAGAGGAGGGTACTGGGCTCTTCTCCCAAGTGACAGGGGACAGGACAAGAGGGAATGGCCTCAAGCTGCACCAGGGGAGGTTTAGGCTGGACATCAGGAAAAAATTCTTCACAGAAAGGGTCATTGGGCACTGGCAGAGGCTGCCCAGGGAGGGGGTTGAGTCACCTTCCCTGGAGGTGTTTAAGGCACAGGTGGACGAGGTGCTAAGGGGCATGGTTCAGTGTTTGATAGGAATGGTTGGACTTGATGATCTGGTGGGTCTCTTCCAACCTGGTTATTCTGTGATTCTATGATTCTATGAATTACCTCATCCGGCTCACAACGCGCGGTACAGATGCTTCTGCTGGGTGAAAGGGCCGGCTGAAGGCCGGGTTGTGAGGAGCAAGCAGAATATCTTGTTTCATGAGCAAACGTAACGACCGTGATTTTGATGAGCTCCTGCAGTCCTGCAGCCTTTGGGAGGCCCCTGGCGCCTCGTGCAGCAGGTGCTACAGGTGTTAGTGTTTGAGCTGAGTGGCCACGCCAGCTGCCCCCTCCCACAGGAGCACGCGGGTGAAGTGCTGCAAACAACAAGCGGCGAATGCTCTCGAAAGAAGCGTTTTCGGGTCCCGGCACCAGGTTCTTCGAAGCTAGCAGAAGGACTCCTCCTAATTTTTCGGCAGCTTCCGAGCCAGGGCACTCCCCGGCGCCCTCCCCGCTTCGTTCCGCCCTGGATACTTCAAACACGTGTTCGTTTAACACAGTTTTTCTCTCGGATTTGAAGCCAAGCGGCACCCTAACCGTGCTCGAGCTCGGTTCTGCCCCCGCCTCTCGGCTCCGGCCGCTGGCGGGACCCCGGCAGGTGAGCACCCGGCGTGGGGTAGGGGGTGTCCCGAGGAGCCCCCCGGGCCCGGCGCGGGGCCGGGGCGGCGGGCGGGGCGCTGATGTCACAGGAAGCCGCGAGGCTCCGCCGCCCGCGCTGCCGCCGCCCCGCCCGCGCCGCGGGGAGCGGAGCGCCGGCCCCGAGCTGCCGCGGGAGGCGCGGGGAGCCGAGCGGCGGCCGGTAGGTGCGGACGGGGCTCCGTCGGGAGCGGCGGTTCGCCGTTCTGCCTTCGCGCGCGGAGAGGCTCGGGGGCGCGCCGGGAGGAGCTGGGTCCTCGGGAGCCGTCGGACGCACCTGGAGCTCCTGGGGCTGCGGCGAGGCGGGCCGGGGGTCCTCACCGGGCGGCCCTTCGCTCCCGTCGGAGCTGCCGTGCCGAAAGAGGTCACGCGCGGCTCATTTCATAACGAGGTTTTGTGTTGGTTTTGCGCAGCTGAAGGGGATGAAGCTCCTGGTCGCGGCTTGCCTGGGGCGCCGTTGGCTCCCGTGGGGCTCCCGCGCCGTCCCCGCCGGGGGGTCGGGGGGTTCCCGGTGTCTCCCTGCCGCCCCCCGGCTCTCCTGAGCACGCGAGCCGCTCTGTTCTCGCAGACGCGGTCCGGTGGCGGGGGTCGCCGCCGGCAGCCGCTGGCTCGTGTGGGAGAGCGATGGGTCTGCGGGACCGGGAAAAGATAGAGCGTGTCTGGAGGATGGTCGAGCAGTGTAGGCTATAAACCACGCCTGGAGTTGATCTACAGTGATTCATTTCTCTTTCTTCTGTGTAATTCTGTGATTTGGGCAATTCGCACGTTTTATAGGGCTGAGATTGAAAAAACAGTAAAAGTAGCTGAGGGTCTTTGCTCTGTACCTTAGTAAACCTGTACCAGATCCCTCGGGGCCAGGTTTTGCTGCTCTTAACGATTGAGCCAGCGCAGAGTCTTTCCAGTCACGTTGTTCGTCCTGGGGATCCCGCTGCTCCTCTGCGGTGACAGCCGCGTGGATCCGTGACGTGCCGTGACCCTGGCGGCTGTGCTCAGTGTCTGAGCTGGATTGAAAGGGGACGCGCCGGATCCAGATAAATATGAATGAGCCCAGGTCTGAATCCGTATGCTTTCTTTCAAGGTACGCAAGCGGCTGTGCTGTCTGAAATTCTCAATTAAAAATAGCGATCAGCACTTTAACAGCATTTGCTTTTATAGTCTGCCTAAGCCCTCATTGACTTCGCTGCGTACAGGAGCAATACGAAAATCTTTATCCATCTTTGAAAACCTTCAGCACAAGAGGCGCTAGGTGATACTAAATCTAACAAGATGACATTTCAGATAAAAAGTATTCATGCTGTTTTAATGACCAGTGCAGTAGGACCAATTGTCCTCAGAAGTATTTCAGCTAAATGGTATGGGTTCTTATTTTATGCTCTTCTCAAGTGACTGGTTTAGGTTGTGGTGAGGCTGCTCACAAAGGACGTGTCAGGCATACGTGTGTTTGCAGGTTGGATGCCAGAATCTACGTTATGTGCAGATTAAGCAAAGACATTGGCAGGATAGTGATACGGAATGGTACAACTGCACTTTTAAGTGGGCAAAACTGAGTACTTGAGTATATAACATGCATTGCAAGTTCAACAGTTGCACTGTGTGTGTCCTGTCAACTTCAAATGTTACCATACTCTGAATTCAGCTGGAGTCTTTCTCTGTTTGTCCCTTTGAATAGGCTTTTCCTGGTACAACACAACTGTTGAAATCCTGTCCCACTGAGAGCCAGTGGGAATTCGTCCACTGACTGTCAAAGGGCAAGATATTCCTAAAAGTGAGGCTTTTTTTCTGTTGAAGGAGTTACACATACATCACCCACCCGGCCACTCATGTTCTGCAGTCTGTTGGCAGCTGGTCTTTGATAGCTTCTATAATTTTTGAGTGCTCAAGTTGAAAAATGTGTGTGTCTGGTTCTTGATGACCGATGCCTTACCTGGCTAAAAGAGGGGTCTGCTCTAAAGTGTGTGCTGGCTGAGTGTTGCCATCCAGACTTAGGCTGGGGTGTAGTTAAGAACAAGACTGGGGGAAGAAAGCACACTCAAACGTTTCGTTTTCCACCAATATAATTACTGACTTAGCTCTGTATTCTGTGTATTCAAGTTATTCAGACGCTTCTAACAGTGTTCCAGCATATGCAAGAGCTGGGCAGGGTTGGGCCAGGATGGTACAGATGAATGATTTGAATCAGTCTGCGGTCATTTGGAAGAAACTATTGCAATCAATATTTTTTTAATAATATGTACACAGTGATATTAAAAAAGTATATATCGATATACTTTTATCCAGTTCTCTGGTAAATACTGAGCATAATGTAAGATATTTAATAAAGCAGTTGGCGGAATTTCTCCAATGAGAGGTCCAAGTCTCTTTAAGATGTTGTTCCCATCTCTTCCCAGTGTGTTTACAGTGTTCTTGATCTGCTAGCAAAATTCCTTCTGTGATTCTGATTAGCTGTCATTTCTATAGAGTTTACATGTGATATTGGCATTACTTCTGTGTCACAGTCACGGTTGTTCAAAGCGTGTGTAGCTAGGTCACTCGGTTTCAGATGTAGTAGTTTCCTCGCTTAAGCTTTGCACTTGTTGGAAACAATCTTTTAGTTGCTTGTGTAACTGTTCTGTTACTGGGAAGTGTTCTAAGTCTTTGGTGCAGCAAATTATCAGAGCTCTGGAATTAACTGCACTCTTAATATCATTGTGTCAGGGAAGGGATGGATACTTCTATTATCCAAAAAAACTTGAGTTGGCAAACAAAACAAATAACTTATAAGCCTTAAAATAAATCTGGAATTATGCTTGTATATGTGTTTACATATATGAGGCATATAATAATACATGTAACATATTATTTCTATTTGCATGTGCAATATGTGTGGGTCTATATCATGATGACTTTTATTATTCCTAATGAACCAACCGAGGACAGAACACGTGCATTTTTAAAGTCTTTTGAGTTAATAAATTAGTCCTAAACCTCATCCTTTGTTTAGGAGACTGTGAATCATGACTCTTAATGTTTTAAATTGAATACATTTGAATATTGTTTCCTTTTAATATTTAAAAGAAAAAAGGGAAAGCTTTCCACGATGTTCCCAGTGTACTAGCCCTTACACAGAGAGCAGCAGAAATTAGCCTGCTATTATACTTACCTTTTATTTTCATGGAGAATTCCACAGACATTATAGTAAAATATAAGATATTCTTATTAAATTTGTTTCTATTAGAGCATTTTTTAGCAATACTTTTTGTCCTATTTTAGGATCTGGGCACAACTGGAAGGCTAAATTTTTGCATTTTCAAAGTTTTGTTGTTGTAGTTCTTTCTCATGCCTATATGCCTTAGTCTCCTAAGCTTATTTATATTGTTTACATTTTCCCAGCAAAGTCGTTCTTTTTCTGCCCCAGTTCTGTGCAAACACTTTCAATCATGGCTGCAGCGTATGCTGTCCAAAAGAACAGGAGTGATTTATTTAGAGTTGTTTTTCCTTGGGTAGATGCATTTGAAATGCACTTAACTGAATGTAATGCATTAAAAAATAGGCTTTCTGCGAGGGAAGCAATGTACTTACCTTAGTAAAAGAAATCTGCTCCTCAGCTGGTGTAAATTTGCATGTATCTCTGAAGCTGTTGCCTTTTTACATAGCACAGATGTCACCCAAGACTTTCTGACAGTTTTGGCCACTGTTAAGCTGTAGCTAGCTATCAAGATACTAATTGAATTTCAGAAAATAAACTGATGTTGTATTTGTGGATTTATGCCTGGATCATGCAGGCCTTATTTAAAAAATACCCCAATCAAAAGTAGTGGCAGAATTTTGTTTAGGGAAGCCCGTACCAGTCTGACTTCCTATGTAATGCTAACGACAAGGAGTGAAACACAGTGATCAGTGACTTTTTATTGCTATTTTAATATTCAAAGCATCTACCTCGTATACTGAGATATACTGTCAGCTGCATTTCGGCTGAATCTCTTTTTAGTTCCTAAAAACTACATTGTCTTTTCCACGTATTCTTCGATAATTCCTTAATAATTACTTAATTTCATTAAAGTAAGCAAAAGATGTACTGAAACATATTTGTGACACCGTAACTAATTTGTTTTAGACTTTTTCATATTAATATGAAAATGAACATAGTTTGTCTCCCAGCGTTGAGCTCTACTATCCTTCCTAGGTAGAAATTTAAAAATATGTTTTTCAGAAATGAATAAGAGCTTTGGCCCTCATTCTTCTTTCCTCTGTGGTTGCATCTACGAATTTGTTTACTGCCTTAACTGGAGCAAAAAATATGATGCTGTGCAAATGTGCCGTTACTGAAAGGGCACATTTTTGCAATTATTATCCTGAAATGTTCTGTATAATGGGGATATCTGTCCTTTTGTTTCTGCTGGGGAAAGCCAGCAGGTGTCACTCTGGGGACTAAGTATGTCACAAACAGAGAAAATTCTTTTTTGAAGATGAGATGTAGAATTTACAAGTATTTGTTCTAATACATTTTTCCAGGATAATTTTTTGACTATGCATGCTTTTTTAATTTTTGTTTCCTTTTTAAATTATGTGATTTAATGGGTCTATTCATCTTTCTCTGTATCCCTCTGAACATGAAAAATAACACTGTAATTGGTATTGGACTATACAATGAGATGTTTTACTCACAGGTGTCGGTTGAGTATTGCCTTTATGATACTAAAAATGTTTTAGTCACCTTTTGTTGGAACAAAAATTAACCTTTTTGTCAATGGAAAATCTAGTTGCACAAGGGATGTGTTTTCAGTTGTAGTGAACTTGAGGAGGTGCTTTGTGCTAGGCTGCTGCAGGTGACCGTACTTACTGAAAGAGACTGTGTGCTGTTTTCTGTTTGAATAGGCTAAAACTGACATGATACTTGGCTATCTATCCAAAGTGTCACAGTAAAAATAATTGCAGAAAGGAAACTTTCACGTTGCACCAGCTTCCTAATACAGGGAAGTCAATATTGCTTTTTTTGAGGGGGAGGGAATTAAAAAAAGTCTTGTTTAATTCACAGTGTTTCTTTAGGGAATGGTATAACAAAGTGTTTGTTACATTCCAGTTGATTTTTACACAAGTGTATAATGCTGCATTCCATATTGTGTGGAATAGGAGTGTAATTGTTACACACTTGCGACGTTCTAGAGAGAGGATACTTGTTTATTTCTTGTACTGTGTTAATGCCACCACATACTGAAATGACTACCTCACCAGGCAGCTTTGGAAGACAGTTCATGAATACAAGTCTCTCTTCAAATGGAAAGAGGTTGAGTTTTATAAATACATGCATCCATACCTGTATTTTTATATATGCATAAATGTGTGTGCATATACATATATATGTATTACATGTGCATAGATATATTTTACATAGGTATTTTAAAAAAATAATCTCGTTATGGAACTCGTAACCTCAGGCCACATGAAACAATCCAGTTTCCTTTCTCTCACTTCTTTCTCCTGTTGAAGCCCCCATCCTGTTCCGCTTTTTATTCTGTTCAACTTCCTTTCCTGTGATGACTCCGAATGAGTCACTTTGCCAGGCATTAAGAATGTGGCTTGACAGTATTTCCAAAAGCTTATACTACCCTGGCTCATGCAGATTAAATTAACCTCTGCCCTATTCTTCCTCTTGGAGAAATGTCTGTCTTCATGCCTCTTGTTTCTTGGAAGGGAGGAGGTGAGGACCCTTTCCATAAATGACTATATCTTGATATTCATAGTCATCTTCCTTGAAGAGGAACAGTAGATGTGTATGCCGTAGGAGTACCACGACACGGTTTAGTTGGGAAAAGGTTAGTTTAAACAGTTGAGGAAAGCCAAAATTAAAGTGTCTTTCCTGAATGCTATTCAAGTACTCTTTGCATGGCCAGCGTTCTGCATCCTTCATTTTTTATTAAACGTGCTGTTTGTTACATCATAGCGCATTGAAGGCCACCAGGATTTTGCTGTGTTTCTGTAGAAAGCAGCAATCAGAAAAAACAGATGCTCGACACTAAGTGGGCACTTAAACACTGATCTAAATTGCAGCCTTTCTTGTGGTTGTGTGCATGACAGTGTAGTGGGTTGGGTTTTTTTCCTTTGGATACGTGTTAATGTGTTTTGGAAGGAGTGGGTAAAGAAGGATTAAAAAAAAGTTTCTATTCCCTTTCTCGTGTATATGCATCAAGAAATAACAGTCTTGCTGATAAATTAGGAAATTATAGTCCTAGAGAAGAGCAACTTTGGAAACCAATCCACAAATAAGAGTGAGAACTCTCATCGAATCAAACTCTGCCATCACAGTGTTCCCCTTGCCCCGCAGCAGCGGGCAGTCTCATACATGGTTTTCACTGTGGCTAATTTGAAAGATTATAGCCCTTCTGTCATTTTCTGCTTGTTATATCATCAGTGTAATTAACATTGACACAAATTATACATCAGTGGGCAGAGCAGCTGTCACAAGGTAGATTTTATATAAAACGAGAGTAAAGGTTGTAATTGGAAGCTCAGGCAATTCTGTCTGGTGTGCAGCCATTGAGTATTCATTCATGTTGGTTTGAGTTTATGTTCACTTTCTCATGCTGGAAATGCTTAATTTCTGACTAAAGGAAGTGGTTTGAGCAGTCTTCAAATCTTAACAATATCATTCTCAGATCGATTATGGAAGTCACAGCACACTTTCACAAGAGACTTATGTCCCCCCACCCTCTCAGCATTTTCAGAGTCTCTAGAAAACTAGGTAGAAAAACACCATTCAGAGGTTTTTTTAACCTTCTAGCATGAACCACTGGAGTAGCTCCTAGGTCTAGTTTTTTGGTTTTTTTTTTTTCTCCCTCAATTATTTTAGAAGAGATTGTGCAAGTGTAGTTTCTTCTCCAGAGAAGATTCCTTTTCTAGAAAATATGCATGCAATCCAAAGGTAGAATTGAGCCAGTGTAGTTGAACTGGACACTTTTTATTTAGAGCTGTGGAGATAAAATAGCCTGCTGACATGCTAAGCTTTTCCTAGAGTCACATTACAGCCCAGTGAAGGACATGGCAGCAAATCAGGGTTTGCTGGAAAGATGGCAAAATACGTGTGCTGTCTCTGCGGGGCAGCGGGGCACCAGAGTGTGTCAGTGTGTGCTGCTGTTCGTAGGATTAGTTGTATGTGGTTAGGGTGCAGTCACCACCAAAAAAGCCTAGATTCAAAGCAGGTTTTAGGGACCAATTGCAATAAGCTTTCTCAGTCAGATCAGACAAGAGGCAGAAAAGATATCGTCTATGTTTGGTCCAGTGAGGAGGGACTGGTATGATAAACAGTTGTCTGTGACAACCCAGCTTCCTCAGGGAATGTACATTTGCTGAACCACAGTGTTCAAAAATAGCATTTTACCATGTGAGAACATGGGACCCCTTAAGCCAGAGGTTTGTTTTGTTTTATTTTATTACAATGTCTTTAGCCTTTCTGTTTCCTAAATTTCCAAGCTTTTATGTTTTTTAAAAAATTACAGGTTTTATACAGTACAATTGTCCAACCCCTCCTTTGCTGGGCACTAAGTAACAGTGAAACAGTGAAATCTGGTAGCAAGGAAGACAAAATGGTAGAAGGAATGACAAATGCACAAAATATGAACCTCCGAATGCAGTTCTCATAGGAAAGTAACCTGTGAACAAATCAGTAAACGGAATGATGTCTAATTGCAGAGACAAGGCTGAATCGGGTATCCTGAGCTCAGTCAAAAGCCATGTTTATACATACTTAGCTACTGGGATACACCAAAAGATTCCTTTACTTGAATTCGCAGTAGGGTTGCAAAATTAATTGCCTATTCATTATTTTAATTTGGCAACAAAAGCAGATGCTGGGTTTCAGTACGTGATCTAGTTAAGATGTAAGTAACTGCAGCGATAAGTTAGCTCATTGTTTCTCATAGGGAGTAAGGGTGAAACATCCAGTTGTCACACATAGAAGATGCTTATTAGCACATCTTTACCTATGCAAGGGAAGGATTCCTCCTATTTCTGCTACTGTGCTATTTCTGCTACTGTGTTCTGACTATAAGGCTCCATAATCTCTCAGAATTTAAGCCTATGATATTCCTTTTCAATTCCCATTCTTGTTATCGTTTGTTGCTCTTCATAGGTAAGATGGTTCTCATGTCTTCTCAGTGTTTACAAATTCTTCAGAGGTTTATAGGTTAATATTTTTTGTCTTATTCAAGTTATGCAAAGGTGTGAGGTTGTTTTGCAAGGCTCCGCATCCATTTAACATCCAGCTCAAAACTTCTGTCAGTGTGCTGGCGTCTTTTTCTCACCTCTGTTATGTGCCATGATTTGCGCCCGTGCAATCCCACACTACGTTGGTTCCTTTGCTGCCATGCGTCTGCTATTAAAAAAAAAATGCTGAATGAGACTAATAGAGAGGAACAATGGGCTATTACAGGATGTTCGAGACGAGGTCATTACAGTATATTTTCTTGTGCAATCTTGTTATGAACAAGCTTCAGATATACCAGCTTGTTTCATTTGTTGGCACCCTGTTTTTAGTGTTGTAATGCTACAAACTGCCTGTGAAGATGTGAAATAGCCCGTAGTGGGCCTTTGAAGCAACTGTTCCTGTGATGTGTGATTTCAGTTCTCTAGCTTAAGCTTAAGGACACCCAGTAATGGGCACAATTGCAAACATGTAAAAAGGTTTCCAGATAATAAGGAGTTCAAGCAAGAAGATTCAGTCAGATTTGGGGAGACATGAATTTGGGATTAAGATCCAGGGATGGGTAGATTAGAAATTAATCCGCAGGATTTAGGGTGCTGATGCAAACTGCATATGTTTTCAGTGTTGTATGAAAAATGTCTCAATTTTTTATTAAGGCACATCATTTTCTGAAATGTGAAAACAGACTTGTGTTTGTTCTTGGAATAAAACCAGCCTGATTTGGAATACTGGGCTGTATTTGTGTAGTAGAGTAACCAGTTGCAAAGGAAGGGTACTGTAGGTCAGTGGGGAGGTTAGCAGAACTGGGAGGGGGAAGTCTGGCAGCAGAATGTCCTGCAGCATGTCTGGGTGCTGCCTTTTGCATGCAAGGAGAAGGAGGGTGGGGGAATCGGCCACCGCAGGAATATACATGTGAGTCTGGTTCTCGCAGAATAAGGAACACGTTAACTGACGTGAAGTGTCAGTGGATGAGGTTTGAATTAATGCTGCTCACCAAAAGCTTTTTCAAACTGTACAGATTTTGTCCAGTTTGACAAATTGCTCATTGAAAGTGTTTGGAGTTCAACTGTTTTTCCTCAGATTTGGCTTTTGAGTCTGCAATCCTACAGAATCCTTGAAATCACCAGTATTAGAGCGCTTGCACAGTTCCATATAGTTACTTAAGCTATACGGATGATATGCAGAGCACAAAACAAGGCCCAGGGGTTTGCAAACCTGCAACAATTTAAAGGGAGTTAGAGGTAGGGGGGATAAAAAAGCTGGTGACCTGCAGGAAAATATTGAAGAGAAACCATGTGACAGAGGTGATGGCTTTTGTCCACTGGGTCCACACTGCTACTCCTTCTGAAAGGTGAAACACAGCGAGTGCTCAGTAATTATGTACCACACCTGATGTTATCTGTATCTGTTTAACAAAGAATATTAACATATCGCTTGGTATAGCTGTGTATATAAAAGAACTGCTTAATGTAAAACTAAAGCAAATAATTAATGCCAATCAAAAATATTTCTGTCGCACTAACTACAGCACAATGTGTTCCTCCTAAAATACCACATGATGTGCACGTATGTAAGCAGTTTTTTGAACTGAAGGAGCTCAAAAAAATACATGTGCATTTCCAGAACCCATTTGTAACTTTTTAAAGTGAACGCTTAAAGGCTTAGAGCATCAAACATGGCCAAAGGATTACATGTGATTTTTTTGTACGTCAGCTGGATTTTCTCAGGGGGTGACCCTTTGAAAGAGCAGTGTGCCTCTTGGGTGTATGTTATGGCAGGAGAGGGACCACAAATGTGGTTAAAATTATTTCTGTTGGGATTACAATGGGGTAACCTGCAAACGATTGCAGAAAATCTTTCTCTTGACTCTCTGAAGAGAGAGAGATTGTAAGCACACTCTGGTAGAAAATAAATTAGTTCCAGTCCCATAGAGGGGAAAGAACTCAGCTTGTCACAGACAGACAGTTGTTTCCTGACATTAGGCACTTGGCTAACAACTTCCAGTGTTTGAAGATGTCACGGGTCATATGGATTCTGTGTGTTTGTGGCCCTTTGGGCTTAACAGGAAGGTCACTGAGTTATCGAGAAACTGCTGTCTGTTTGAAGAGATTCAACTGCCTTTCCTGCCCTGCTGTTAGAGAACCTCAGCTTTCAAAGAGAAAACACTGCTGCTCCTGTGAATTTGCCAGAATCTAGACCTTGTTTTTAAGCTAAAAACAGCAACAAAAAGATTTAAGTGTAATTCTTTTCATTCTCATTTCCTTTGCGTTTCATCTGATCCTATTGACTCTCTTTTCAGCTACCACAATCTCTGTGGAACAACCAAATGAATCTTAGCTCTATTTCTTTTTTCTGTGTTTTGAGAGTCTTGGACTGCTGCCTTTCCAAAGCTGTCTGTATCCACAAGTCTTTAGAAGGATTCTCACTTCTCTGCAACCCTCTGGAAGAACTTAACTGTGTTGTCCAGGTATATCCTAAGAAAATATGTTGTAATAAAGCATATGGTGGTTGAGCCAAGAATCTTCTTTCCCCAGTAGACCGTTTGACTGACTTTATCCTGATTGTATGAGAGCATGGTTATCAGAAGACCTCTTTGTAAGTTGCATCTCTTTCAAAGGAATGCAAGATGTCCATGTGGAAATTTTAGTTATGCGATCATTCACAGGAATGTAACTACCTGTATTTTTGTAGTCAGTGTTAAGAGATAACTAACAGAAAATCGGAGTTGTTAGTGTGGTTTTTTTTCTTCCAAAAGGTATTGGGTTGATGCAAAAATAATTGCTGTTTTTAACCATCAACTTTAAGTCAGCGTATCTCAGCTTAGAATGAAATCTCATAATCAAAATAAGAACCATTAGACTCTATGCACTTTTGCCAACAAGAATCAAGTCCATTTATTTTGGTAGCATAGGCTTCTGGAATCCTGGGACTAAGGAATTCTTTGAAGGCGTTTTGAGCTGCTGCTTGGCTGTGGAAAACCTTCTCTTGCAGGAAGTTGTCAAGATGCTTGAAAATGTGATATCAATGGGATACAGGTCTGGTGAATAAGCTGCACAAGGCAGAGTTTTGTAGCCCAGTTCGTGCAGCTTCTGTAGAGTACCTTACGGGACATGCGGTCAGGCATTGTCTTGGAGAATAATTGGTCTTTTTGATTGACCAAAGTTGGACATGAATGTTGCTGTTCTTGGTGCATTTTGTCGATTTCCTGGCAACACTTCTCTGCAGTAATGGTTTTGCCAGGTTTCAAGAAGTTGTAGTGGATGATTCCACTTGCCAACCACCAAACGGTGACCATGACCTTCTTTTGATGCAGCTTCAGTTTGCAAGTGTTTTGGTGCTTCACCTCAGTCCGGCCACTGCATGGGATGTCATCAGTTGTCCTGTGGAATCCATTTTCATCACGTGTCACAATACGACTATTTTTGTGGCGCAAAAGAAGCGCAGACTTCATAATGGCGATTTGTTTAATTTTTGTTCAGCTTGTGCGACACCCATTTGTCAACCTTTTTTGATTTTCCAGTTTGGTGCAAATGTTGAACAACTGTTGAATGGTCAATGTATAGTTCTTCTGCAGCCTCTTGAGTTGTTTTGCATGGGTCTGCTTCATTAATGGCCCTCAGCTGGTTGTCATCTGTCTAAGAGAGACATCTGCGACCCTGATCATCTTCAAGACTCTTGTTTCTCTTAAGAAATTTTTGGAACCTATGTTGAGCTCTATGTTCATTGAAGGTCCCCTGGCCAAATGCTTGGTTGATACTGCAGCACTTTTTGCTGCTTTACGTCCCTTTACTTGTACCACAAAATTGCTCAGATTTGTTTTTTTCCATCTTTAATTTGACAGTGTGATATGAAATGAAACAGTGAAAACAAAACCATTAGCATAATTAGTAGAGTGAACTTCACATTTTAAAATGGCATACTACACAAACAGTTAAATGAACGTTTAAGTCAAAATAAGCATCGCAATTTACAATGACAAAAAGAGCAATTGTTTTTGCTCCAGCCTAATAGCAAGCATGTTGTCATTGTTACTGATAGAAGATTCTTTTTCACAATCTTTCAATGAATTAACTATTTTTCTTCTTTTGCATATGGACGGTAACCTTTGTAACATCCTGTTTTATTTACCAGCCATATCTGTAAGCTGCAGGAATCCTGTGTGAAATCATAACACGGTTCTTAAGGAAGACAGAAAATCCTTGATCTCTGTTAGAAAACCATTTGATAACAAGCTGAATGAAGCTGTGGCTCCTGTCAGGTGCTTGTTTTAAATAGCACCAGTATTTCTTAAAATTAGAAAAGATTGAAGTGATTAAAATGGAAATAGAGTCCTCTTCTGTCTTCCCCAAAATTCAGGGTGTACCGTATTGCATTGGTGAGGAATGGGGAAAGAGTTCTACTACCGTTTACTGTCTTTAAATTTCACACGCCTCTGCAGTTCCTACTCTTTTCCTGGAGTTGGAATCAAAGTACCAAAATACTGTGGAAAAAGGTTGCTCTTGCATTATTTCTGGCAGAATTATAACCTGGGAGTATCCAAGATGTCATCAGAAAGCCTGTTCTCATGCGAATTCTGTCCAAATTTCCAGACGAACAAATCAAAAAGTGTAGATACTTAGACTATCACACAATTACAGAAGAATGTGTGGATGACTGTTTTTGATGTTTTGGTTGTTTGGGTTTGTTTTTTGGTTTTGTTTTATTTGGTTGCAGTTCTTCCCTTGTCGCATTTTAGATAAAGATTTTTGCATAATTTTCTCTATTCTTTCACTCCTCTTAGCTGTGTGAGAACTTCCCTTGTTAACTTCTTTTTATTCAGAGTGATCATTCTCCATAGGGTCTGTTAACACTCACTTTCTAGTGGTGACTGTGTTGCTACTGAAGATTAACCCAAGTTAGTGTGTAGGTATTATTTAAGAAAATGTTTTTCTCTGCTTAGTTTCAGGTGGATTTAATAATGCTGTATCAGATTCTCCTTACTAATCAATCTTTGCTAGATGTGCATGTTTTATGGTTTTAGACACAGTCGACTACTTTGTTCAAGTTCTACTGCAGAAGTACAATACGTGCCAAAATAGTTCTGGAAAAGCTCTTTATCAAAGTAGTGGCTACCATGAGCAAATGGCTTGTTTGCTAGGCTGTGTAGGTAATACAGTTGTCAATGCTAGTGCTGTGTTAATCAGTAATTAATTCCATTGCTTGAACAACAGCGCTCAGAGACCATGTTATCATTCTAGCAGAGTCCTGCCAAGCAGCTGGTGCTGTTTCTTGTTTTTGTTTTGTTTTGGGTTTTTTTTTTAGTTAGGGAATTAGTATTGAACACAATGGAAATGTTTCTCATCTTTCACTGATACAAATTAGTACACATAATCATAGAATCACCAGGTTGGAAGAGACCCACCGGGTCATCGAGTCCAACCATTCCCACCAATCTCTAACCCATGCCCCTCAGTACCTCATCCACCCACACCTTAAACACCTCCAGGGAAGGCAAGTCAACCACCTCTGTGGGCAGACCGTTCCATTGCCTAATGACCCTTTCAGTGAAGAATTTTTTTCATATGTTGAGCCTGAACCTCCCCTGGCAGAGCTTGAGGCCATTCCCTCTTGTCCTGTCCCCTGTCACTTGGGAGAAGAGCCCAGCTCCCTCCTCTCCACAACCTCCTTTCAGGGAGTTGTAGAGAGCAATGAGGTCTCCCCTCAGCCTCCTCTTCTCCAGGCTAAACACCCCCAGCTCTCTCAGCCACTCCTTTTGTTCTCCAGCCCCTTCACCAGCTTTGTTGCTCTTCTCTGGACTCGTTCCAGAGCCTCAACATCCTTCTTGTGGTGAGGGGCCCAGAACTGAACACAGGATTCGAGGAGCGGTCTCACCAGTGCCGAGTCCAGAGGGAGAAGAACCTCCCTGGCCCTGCTGGCCACGCCGTTTCTGATCCAAGCCAAGATGCCATTGGCCTTCTTGGCCACCTGGGCCCCTGCTGGCTCATGTTCAGTCGCTGTCAACCAACACCCCCAGGTCCCTCTCCTCCAGGCAGCTTTCCAGCCAGACTTCTCCTAGTCTGGAGCTGCATAGGGTTGTTGTGCCCCAAGTGCAGGACCTGGCATTTGGCCTTGTTAAACCTCATGCCGTTGGTCTCAGCTCAGCGGTCCAGCCTCTTCAGATCCCTTTGGAGCCTCCCTGCCCTCCAGCAGATCAACACTTCCACCCAGCTTAGTGTCATCTGCAAAACTTGCTCAGGGTGCACTCGATGCCTTCATCCAGGTCGTTGATAAAGACATTGAACAGGGCTGGACCCAGCACTGAGCCCTGGGGACACCACTTGTCACTGGCCTCCAGCTGGAGTTAACTCCGTTTCCCACCACTCTCTGGGCCCTCAGCCAACCAGTTTTCCACCCAGGAGAGTGTGCGCCTGTCCAGGCCAGAGGTGACAGTTTCTGAAGCAGAATGCTGGGAGAAACTGTGTCAAAGGCTTTACTAAAGTCCAAGCAGACCACATCCACAGCTTTTCCTTCATCCAAGAGTCTAGTCACTTTGTCATAGAAGGTGATCAGGTTAGTTTGGCGAGACCTGCCTTTTGTGAACCTGTCTGGACTGGGCCTGATCACCCGGTTCTCTTGCATGTGCTTCATGATAGCACTCAAGATCACCTGTTCCATGACTTTCGCTGGCACCGAGGTCAGACTGACAGGCCTGTAGTTCCCCAGATCTGCCTTGTGCCCCTTCTTGTAGATGGGCACAACATCAGCCAACCTCCAGTCCAGTGGTACCTCCACAGTAATCCTGGACCGCTGGAAGATGATGGAAAGGGGTTTGGCAAGCACATCTGCCAGTTTCCTCAAAACTCTTGGGTGGACTCCATCCGGCCCCATAGACTTGTAGACGTCTAGCTGGGCAAGCAAGTCTCTAACCACCTAGTCTTGGATCATGGGAACCTTGTTCTGCTCCTCCAGTTCCTGGGATTGTGCGCAGAGGGAACAAGTTTCCTTAGTATTAAAGACTGAAGCAACTATGGACAACTTATGCAGAGGTGACACCTGCTTGTGGTTCCCTGATTCTATAATAGGTAAACTACCAAGATACGTGGTTTAAATTTTATTTATGACGTCAGTATTGACAGTCTCCTAAAATACAGTTTGATGATCACATAAGCTTGAATTAATTTGCCTTTTAGGCTGTCAGATAACTTTTATAATACAAGGGACAGAAATTTGCTGGCTTAAGCAGTTTCAAGGTGCTGATGGTCTATATGGAATCGTACCACATATTCATACCATATTCTATACATATTTGTACCTTGCAACTGTAGCTGTAGCTTGAGAAATGTTGTAAAACTGACAAACCTGCCAAGTCTCCAGTAAACTAAAGAAAATGTGCAAGTTTGTTTACATGTACTGAGACTGGGCTCTTTTTTTTTTTTTTTTTTGCCCCTGCCACCTTTTCTCCAATACGGATTATTTTTGTTTTTTCTTAAGCTTTTAAAATTTTGGCTCCATGACAGATTGCTCACAAGCCCAATTAATGTTGTGGAATTAGATGGGTTTGAGTTGTTAGTAGTGGCTTCTTGTTTTCAGGGGTTAGAATATCACAGTGATATTATATTTTTGTAATGCCACTCATGCTTTTCATTATTTTAGAATACTTAATGCTATTTCACAAGTATAATTGAAATGGAAACTTTGCAGTCGAAATGGAGGATTTTCCATCTTGAATCTGATCTAGGCTTTAGTGGCCTTCTTTTGACTTCTGACTGTACCCTGTGTGAGGTGCTTCCTGAAAAGAAAAAAAAATGGATGCATCACCTTAAGGAGTTGAATTTATTTTTGCAGTGCTTTGCAAAAAGAAAAAAATAATTTCTTCTTGATGGTCTTTGAAATGAATTTACTGCTCTGAAGCTCGTATTTTTATCCAACTACAAATTTGGCTAGCAAATTTAGTATAATATTATCCAAACTTTAAAAAAAAGCCAGTGACTGAAAGCAGCTGAATGAAAAACCTTCAGTGTTTATGCAAGCTATATGCTGGGCTAAATAAAGTAACACACTATTTTTATAATTATCAGCCATTAATTATGTTGACTTCCTCCTGGAATTAGTGCAGAAAGGAAGGCACGCTCATGTTTTGTGTAACGTCTTCATCAACAACAGCTCCCTAGCTGTCGTTTTTACTGTTCTAAAGTTTACATGGTCATAAATGGTGTTTGTCATAGTGACAAGATTCATGTTTGCCAGCTGGGAAGTACGCTTGTTAAGACTACTACTTTGGTTCTCCAGGAACGGTGATGAAATGTGTGCGCAAAGACCTTTTCAGCAGCTGGCATTATTAAGGACAGAACCAGTACTCACCAGCTTCTCTAGTCTTGCTCCTTCCTACATTGACGTGAGAAGAGAATTGAATTAATAATGTGAGCATGAAGCATTCTGCATTTTAATAACACCCGACGCCCTCCATGTGGCAGTTGCATTTCCATGGCTGTTACCACTCATGATGGCATGAGGGCCGGTGGAGCATGGAGAAGAGTAAGGGAAATATCATCACAGTTTCTGCAGCGAAGAAGCTTTTTGGGAAGAGCCCCGATCAAAATTAACTGTCAGATGTACCAAAACATGGCAAGAGTTAGAGATGGTCACACTTCTAAACAGCTCTTAAACTGTTGCATGGGAGATAAATCATGTTAAGACTTCACTTTAGAAATTCTGGATTTTTAGGACTTAAGCAGTTCTGCTTTCTTACTTCCAAATTTTTTAGTAAATGAGAAATAACGTGCAAATAACACTGAAAGTTATTGAAGCGTATTATCCCTTGGACACAAATGCAGCTAATGCTGCTGAAGCATGGCTCTGAAGGACAACATTCTGAAATCCATAGCTCAGATAACAGCTTTCTACAATAATGCCTTAGTTATCCCTCGGGATGTGGTAGATACAGCTAAGCTGAGGAATGCTAACAAACCTTAGGATGCAGCAGCAAGTACGTCATGACAACTTTTGCCAAGAAGCTAATCCAATCCCACAGTGATCAGCTCCACCTATGTAGGAGGGAAAGGGTATTGCTAAGGGAAATACACTGGGCTGTTTTATGGTAGAAAGACTGGTGATACATAGGTTTTCAATGAGAATTTAATATAAACTCAGTAGATTTTTAAATTTAGGTTTGGCTTTGTTATGTTATTTTATTTTGTTATGTTATTTTATGTTATTTTATTTTAATCTAGAGCAGGTTATCATAAAAAAATTACACAGTGTAGCTTTCAAAACTGACTACCTTAATGTATGAGGAAATAAAAAATAATTTTATAGAGTAGGAGCCCGTCAGTTGGAGTCTAACATCTTTTATAAATAGAACACTTTTAATAGTTAAAATACAGTTGCATGAAGGCTCTACAAGCAGCACACAGTGCAGTGATGAGAGATGTTCATACACAATTCACAGTTTTGGCTGTTGGAAGCTGTATTGTTAGGCTGCTGGCTGGGACTCAGGATATCCCTTACTGCTTTCAAAAAATCTCTTGGGCCCTCAATTTCCAGCTGAACAGTCACCAAAGGTCCAGGGAAGAGACCTTGAGCAAAACTTAGACCTAGTACAGCAATGCGGATGTGGGGGTTTTTTTGTTGTTTTTTTTGTCGTTTTTTTTCTGTTCGGTCCTTTCAGCTCTTACTTTTGCAGTGAAAATACTTTTATTTGAGAGACCTTAAGTTGTTCAGGGGACTATCTAGATTTACTGCCTGGCAAAGCACAGCACTTCTCCTTGAATTTATATTTCTTCATTAAATATGTTCCCTACAAAGTTATATTTCGTTAGAGCTGCTTTGGGAAGTAGAGGAGGGTGCTGGTGTATTCCTTTTATGAGATCACAGAAGCAAGCATCTGAGCCCAACAGATAATGATACTTCAGTAAAACCAATCTTTTTTTGTGAAAGGATACCACCCTTTCCTCCACCTCCTCTCTGTAGTGCAATATCGTTAGACTCTTTTGGTCACTTAAACTCTGGGAGGAGCTGTTTCCTGCAAAAGTGACTCTGTATTTCTACATTTGTTCATGTTTCTAGTATACATTGTTTAAAAAAAAGCCTGTGTAAACAGGAAAAATTAAATACAGCCTACAGTACTCATCTGTCCTGGTGACTGTAATAGATTACAGTTGCTGGAAAATTGTACAAGTTGTGTTTGCAATGTTCCACCAGTCTTCTGGATTCTGACAGTGAAGCCGATGTTTCAGTCCATTGTTGGGATCTCACCCAAAATCCCCACAGCGCTCTTCTGGCCCTTTTTGGGGTTTATCTGAAAATTTACTTAACAAGTTCCCCTTTCTTTGCAGTCTTTGGAGGTGGTCTGTCTTTCAAGTGTCACCCTCTTTTCACATGACATCTGTTTTTGAATCGTTGATTCTCCCTGGGTATGACATGAGTTTGTGACTTTAGTGGAACTCCTAGAAAATCCCAAACATAAACATGCTGTGGGTTTTTTATTCTTCGTCAAATTCACATTTTGGCAGTTTTCTCTTTTTTTTTTTCTTCCTGTTCTTTCAACTGAGCCGTTTTAATGTTAGTCACTAAAAAGGGAGGGATTTGTTGTGTTACATGTGATTACCCAGTACATGGGCATCTCCTACAGCCTGGGAAGCCCACCAGGTCCCTGGCGGGTTCCATGCAGGATGCACAGTGGCACTGGGGCCAAGGTTGGCAAATGTCTTATTATACCTTCAAGGCATCTCAAAGGGCACCAGGGGCTGTTGCGTGAGCAGGCAAACCTGGCCTTTGGTCTTGATGTCTCTCATTTCCCGTACGTGTGAGGAGTAGCACTGGCAAGGTGCAGGATGTGTGTGGTGAGGTCTGTCTGTTTGCAGATTGCAGCTGCGAGATAAGGGGAGTTGCTGCTGGGGACTGGTTATGCCACCAGCAGTTTGGGGGAGAATCAAAATGAAGGACAGTGGTTTTATTTCTGATGCTTTAGAACTTCCTCTAATATTCATATGTGTCATTCACCTTTTGCTATTGCAGAAGATCAGTTGAAAATGGAAGGATTGTCATGATTAGCTAGACAGGTCCATTTCCACTGCACCAGCACCTGTTGGGAATGTCTCTAGGGTATTCTCTGGAATGCAAAAGGTTAATGGTCCTGGTACTTGAAGAGATATAATTAGCTTCTCAAGTTAACACCCTTTCTGTTCTCTTGTTTTGTTTCCAGTGCAGAGAATTGAGAAATCCTTGGTGTATTTGGACTATTATGAATAAATTTCCCCAACTAAAATGACTGTAGAGTTGTTCAAAATCACTGATAGTCTGAGAGAGAGCTTCAGAATCTAAATGAAGACATGAGTCTTATGTCCGTAGCTTTTAAAAATAGGTATGCAGTAGTTATTATCATGAGATACCATTTTTTTTAATCTCCCGTGGAGTGAAATGGATAGCTGTCTCTTATTTATGTTATGCATAATACTGCAATGCAAGTTGTATTCTATTTAACATGGTAGTAAGTTCTTTTTCAAGTATTAATAATTTTCATATGGTTTCTGTCCTTTGCTAGCATTCTTGTCCTCTGGCACATGTTTAACAGGTCAGACTACTTACGGTAGTTTATTCTGGCACTGTAATTGTATAATTTATAACAATAATAGTAAAGAGCATGAGTTTGGCTGCTGTCACTGGGCAATCACTTTAAAAAATCAAGAAGTATTTAAAACTTGATGTGTTTCAGATGGGTTTATTTTATATGCGATGCTATAGAGGATAATTAATTCAGGATTCTCATTGGTCAGGATGGCTTGTATGACAGCTGTGATTCCTTTGTGATCATGGGTCTAGGAATAGGTTTCTAATTCCTCCTAGGGCTTTATGGGAGAAGTGAAGGAATCGTAGAAATCAAGGTGACTGATTGCCAGATTGTTAAAATCAGGTATTTAAATGACCTTTATTAATACCTCTGTATTGCTGGTGACTGTTATGTTGTGGAACGTAGCACTACTGTTTCATTACGCTGGTGTAAGTCATGATTAAGCTGGCTGAAAAAGCTGTCATTCAGAAAGCTCTTCTATGCAATTTAGTCTATAGAGTGAGTGCTTGGAACAGGTAACATGAGATTGGAAAGGGATGGAGCCGGGCACAGGAGGTCAGTTTAGGTAATGATTTTACCTAAACTGTATGAGAGGAGGCTGCTTCATGTTTCTTAGGTGCAAAGAGGATATTAATGTAAGAGTTACTCAGGTAACACTGGGAATTTCTTGTAGTAGATATTTCTTTAAACTCGGGATCTGAAGTGCCCCTAGCAATACCGCAGGCAATTCTGTAGCTGCAAACAGTTTCTGGTCTCAGACTGTCTTACAAACAGGTAGGTAAAGTTACAGATGAAAGACAGGTGTAGATAATAAATTACTTATAAATTATTAGCAGTAATACTGGGTTATGTATTCCTGACTTATTGATTGTCTGGGTTTTCTCTTACTCAGCCCAGGAACTTTTACTCTCTTTTTTGAGTCCCTTTGACAGTCTCTGCAGAACTGGATGGTAAATCTATTGCTAATTTCTGAGCAGGTATTTAAGCCTCCGACGTGACACAACATGGAGTGTGGTGATGGGGAAGTCACTTAAATTGTCTGATTTTTTTTTTTTTCTCAGACGCGTCAGGGAATTATTCCTTATATCCTTCAAAATTGATCTGTAGGGTTTTGCAGGCCTCTCAAAACCATAAATCAAAGTAGTCGACTGATTCTAAACACTACCTTTCTCACTGCTGTTCTCTTCTACACTGAATGAAAATTACATCTCTATTAGCAGTAGAAAGACACTGAGATTCTCAGGAGTGTCTGTCAGATGTTAAGCTGGTTACAATACCTGTTTCCTTTGCTGTGTCCTTAAGAGCCAGCTATTGCTTAAGAATTCCGTCACAAACCCTGTACTGATAATGGCAGCTGACTCTCAGCTCTTCGATTGAGGATCAGTATTATTAATTCTCTTTCTCTCATCTCCCCTTTATGTTCTTTCTTGGCGCTTCTCCATGACCTTAAAGAAAAAGCTACATGGAAGGGTTTTTTCATTTGTTTTTTTTTTTTGTTTGAATCCATTTTCTTCATAGCGTGATCATTCTGCACTGGGTAGCACTTTATTTTTTCAGTAGCTGATTTGGCTCTGGCTTTTGGATTAGTCCTAATTTCCCATCAGTTTGGTAGTCTGATTTTCAACAGATGTTTAGGGTCATCCTCTGTGTAATGTCTGACCCTCAGAGATGACCAGCCAAGTGGGGTTCAGAGTTCAGATCTCTGGGTGATGGCCGCCTCAGATTAAGTTTTCTTTTCCTTAATAACACTCCTCAATGCTTTGATTTTCTTCTCTGTAGCCCTGGAAAGTGGTGTAAAGGCTGCAGCCTGAGGATCAATAATGACCTCCAGGTTAGAAGTTGTCTGATAGCAACAATATGGGAATTAATTTACATAGCCTGGTGGTTGCAACTGATGCCGACTGATAACCCAGCATCTTACTGAATTAATATCTGGGATGTGATGTCTTTTAGAATAGGGCATTTGATCCATTGTATGCTTTGCCTAGACAATGGATAAAGTACTTTGCTTCCTAGTTTATAAAATGTTTATATGATATCTAGAATAATTAATGCCATCACTAAAATGCCACTGGTTTTGTAATGATGTGCAACAACTGTTTAGCAGTGCAGGGTCAGGAAAGATTTGGGATGTTTTAAAAGGAAGTGAAGAATAAAGATACTTTGTGATTTTTGTGCAGTATCCTCATTATTGAGCAGTTATAAAACATGCTAATGCAGTAGTTGTTTTCTAGTACTCTCCTGAGAAAGGAAAATGGATTTACTCTCTGGAGGGAGGAACCAACCATATTTTATTCCTGCAATTTGGGGTTTTTTGGTTTTGGGGTTTTTTTTGGTTTGTTTGTGCGTTTTTTTTTGAGAAACCCGGAGGGTTTGAGAAGTTAGCTCATGAGATGTCACCTGCTCTTTATGTGGTGTAGACCTGCATCAATAGCCAAGCATTTTTATTTCTATAAAACTACTTACAGGGTCAGTAAAACAAGTACTTGATATGGAATTCATTTGCCAGCAAGTCTTGCTGTTAAGAATTAGTACAGATATTTTGTATCTGTTCTTGGCTCAGTTATGTATCTCACCAATGAAGCACTTGATAGTGCTTTTGGAAAATAAAAAAGATGGCTGTTCTGGCAAACAGAGTTCTCTCCCCACCATATATGCTGATTAATTCAAAATACTGCATTTATTACCTGCTGTGTTTCAGCAAATATTCGGCTCTGTCAACAGCAGGAGGAAGCCAATGCAAGAGAAATCTGGATTTCCCCAAAGGAAGCTTGGCATAAACCACCTTGATGGAAATAAATTCAGGAGATTTTTTGTTTGTTTCTGAATGATTCCCTCGCATGGAATCAGTTGGGCGATGTTGTTTCCGTTGGCTCCAGCAGCTTGAAGGCCATTGATGATGAAAGTTTTGTACTGTTTTTCCCCATTGCTTGGAAAATTGCCTCTCCTCTTCTCCTCCTCTCCCCCCCTCCACAACTAAATCCCTGCCAAGCAAGCAGCTGTGAACAAAATTTCTCAGCAAGATGAATTTGGAGGTTTGTGTGCTCTGTGGAGCAAGATATGCAAATACAGCTTTGAGGGGGTAACGGCTGAGGGATGCAAGTCCCGACACTCTGAATAAAATAAGTGTGCAAGAAGTGGATGAGCCTTTTAAGGTGTCTTATGAAGTTAAAAGCTGCAGGAGAGAATTGAAAAATGCACGCAAATGTTATTCTTCACAGTGACTTTGGCAGCTCAGTCTGAGGTTAATAATACCTGAAGGTTTGATGTCCAAGCTTTGTTATTAAAGTCTGTTAGCAGAGCTATTGACTGTGGGTACGGCAGTTGCATCCGAGACATTGGCAGACCAAGCTCAATTGAGTATGTTTTAACTTAATTTTGGTAGATGTTATCCTTATCAAAGCTTCCCATTAAATTCCATGTGTTTTGTTTCCACCAGGGATTTTTTTAATGGAGGAGTGTGAAATCAGTATGAGAACTTTCGAGGTGTTTTTTTTTATGCAGGATGTGAATGTGCAGAAAATGTGGACACCTATATTAAACCCACCTAATATTTTCCATGCTTGCAGCGGAAATTTTCAGTTGCTTGCAATTTTGACAAGCTATAACTGAGATTTTCCATTACGTGTATCTGCCTTTATATTATTATTATTATTACATTTGGAGGGGAGTTAATGTGCTTAAATCTGTAAATGACATATAAATAACATTTATACATAATTTATGACCAGAATAGCTGTGCTTCATTCCCATTCCTCTGCTGTAGTTCAAGTGCTTGTAATGTTTTATTACATTTGGTGTGTAATATTTCATCTCCATGAAGCACCTTGTCCAAGTGAGACTCCGGTTTATCAATTTTTGTGTCCAGTTTTTATTGAATTTTTAATTTTGATAGTTATTATTTTATTTTGGTTTGCATTCAGGTAAGTCAGAGCGGAATACTGCAAAAGGATATGGAAAAGTCTGTTTGTAATTAAAGGAACACTAATTGGACTTTGGGGACTGTGTGTAAGATACACCAGTCTTTCCCACGGCCACACCCTGAGCATATGATCTTTCACTGAATTCATGGAAACATTCACACTGCTTCCTACAGAATGCAGCTGGCACTGCCTATAAAATCCCTGCTTCACAAAGAGCAGAGGATTTTATGTGATGATGTGCAATGATATATTTCATTCTGCTGCGGTGTTACTATACAGTGATGCGAAACAGATGGAATGCATTGTCCAAAGGCTGTAATATGCAGTGCAGTTATGCAATAATAGAGAAATCCTAGTCGCGGTCATCCTTGCAGTCTTCATTCACAGGAGGTGAAGCAGGGCAGTGCTTGACCATCAAATATGTGTGTGGCTTACAGATTGCGTGCCAGCAAAGTTGTTAGATGACCCACAACTGCTTTTGCTATTTCAAACTTGTAACATCTTTCCCGGAAGCACAATCTCTGCAAGCAGAATTTTTCAATGGCACGGAATCACTTTTCTATTAACAGCATAAAAATGTAATAGGATGTCAACTGAAATATGAGGTTGGTTGGAGCCAGCCGGTCCAGCTCGCCACCCAGTTTATAGCAGTTGCTAATATGTGGTATTTCAAAGAAAGAATTAAGACTTTGCAGGAGACAGTTGATGGACAAACAGTCACCAGTGCCTGTTGGGGGAGTGTATGTAACACGAGAAAAGTCTGAGACTCTTGCGTTTGTACTGGTGCCGGTTGTGTTGTGTTCTTCGTGTGCACCTTCAAATCAGAAGAATGTGCAGTGCAGATACCCCGCGAGGTTAGTGTAGTCACTCGGTAGCAGTCTGCTTCCTGTTCAAAGGATCTCACTTCTCATTTTGTTAAGCTGGTTAGTTAATTGCTACAATCCTGTAATTAATTTTTAAACTCTAGCAAAACAAGTTCCTACCTGAATATTCCTGTGGGTGTGGTAGGATGTGGATGAAGCTGCAGGGAATTCTTATTTAGAAGACTTTGAAATATTGATTAATGTTTTTTTCCTCAATCTGTCAACACTGATGTTAACTCAGATTGATGGAAAATGATGTTAATGTACAGTATCATTGGCTGTAGCAATATCCTGGGGCATGTCTTCACCTGAAGGAGACTTAGGTAGAGGAGAGAAAAACCTTTTATCACTCTACGTGCTTTATGGTGACCTTAAGATGATTTCTGCAGCTAATGTGTGAGGAGAGAGGGAGTTGTGTATAAAAGGAAAAGCTGTGGCTATAAATGAATGATTTGACATTGTTATATTCTTAATCTGCTTTTGGTGTAAGCGCAACCATTCCTTTCTGTCATTAGAAGTCATTCATAAGCATTTGTTCTCCTTCGCTGAGCTGAGTATAAATCTTGGAAGTCAAGGGCTGTGTCTGTGGGCACCTCCACAAGGTGTGCACACACCGATATGCAGCGAAGGATCATTATTCAACACTATAGACTTCTAAAAATATAGAAAGAAATTTCTTTCCATACCATTGAGATGAACTTTAACTACTCTGGCTTTTAACTTTCTTGAGTCTCATAAACTCCTTTATGGCTAGCACACTCTGTGTGAGCCTAATTTAAAACATTTGCTGCTAAATTGCTGTTTTAGGAATATAACAGATGAAAAAACATGGGAAAGATGAGAAATATCTGTAGCTAATTAAAAAGCAAAGGAGACAATCTTCAGACCACTAGAATTCAAAAGGCTGGTTTTGGCTGCTGCTTGTTCTTGGCTTTTGCTACAGGATGGATTAGTAGTTTTGATAATCGAGCACAGTATAACTTGAAATATCTAATATCTAAAGGGTGAAATATTCCAGATCTTGGACTTTTGACTTCTGGTGTTTGAAATTTTAAATTCAAGAGGAAATGTTCTGAACTCTGGTGACTTAGGTTGACCTGATAAAGGCTTTGAAGTAGATGGTGGTTTATTTTCTTTTGAAGAAGTATACTAAGCCGAATTTTTCTAAAACTGCCTTAGATTTACAGGAACTTTTTTTGAATAGTAAATGCATCAGAAATAAGCCATGAGAGAAGATGTTGATATTTGGCATGAACTTCCATCTCATCCAGACTAAAATTATTACTGGTGAAAAGAAATTTGCTTTGGTGATATTTTAGTTCTTTGTATTTTTTAAAAAAAAAAAAAAGGAAAGGAAAGAAACCCAGCAAAAGTTGGAAGACCATAGTGCCTCTGACATTTCCATGGAGAGTTTATCTATGTTTGGTTCATCAATTCTGTTAAAGTCATTGACCAGTGGTGAACTCAAAGTTAGGACGTGGGTTCTGATGCAGCGGCTGCAGCAGCAGTGTGTTAATGCTGGCATAAGCAGTGCCGTTTCCTGGCCACCTGCTCCTTCTCCATCCTGCTCTGAGTTGCTGGCGTGGCATGGTCCACCTAAAAATTAATACATTAATTAAAAATAATACTTTACAACTTCAGAAAAATTTATCGAGTACTGAATGATAGCAAGTTTGTGTATATTTACTTACATTTCTGAATGACAATCTTAGAAGAAACTGATGTGAAGCCTGTGACTTCCATCGCTTAACTGCTGAACTGGGTAGGGGCCAGTGAGAAAAAAATCATAGAATCATAGAATCACCAGGTTGGAGAAGACCCATTGGATCATCTAGTCCAACCATTCCTATCAAACACTAACCCATGTCCCTCAGCACCTCGTCCACCCGTCCCTTAAGCCCCTCCAGGGAAGGTGACTCAACCCCCTCCCTGGGCAGCCTCTGCCAGTGCCCAATGACCCTTTCTGTGAAAAATTTTTTCCTAATGTTCAGCCTGAACCTCCCCTGATGGAGCTTGAGGCCATTCCCTCTCGTCCTGTCCCCTGTCACTTGGGAGAAGAGCCCAGCTCCCTCCTCTCCACAACCTCCTTTCAGGTAGTTGTAGAGAGCAATGAGGTCTCCCCTCAGCCTCCTCTTCTCCAGGCTTGAGTGGTAAGCTCTGAAAAAAACAGAAGTCCTGGTGCGTTTTGATTAAACCATTTTCCCATTCCCATTGCCTTGTTCTGACCCTGAGAAAAGTTTCTGAACTGTGGAAGTACTGTTCTTGTAAAATTAGCATGTGTCAATGAAGGAATAATAGAAAACTTTTAAAACTCAGCCAGCTGAGAAAATGACTTCACATTGTAGACATTTTCACTAAGAAACCTTTGGATCTCTTTTCGGTCATTACATGATAAACACCATCAAACAGAATCGTTTGAATAGAAACACTGACTGAAAGGGGTGCACAGAGCAGCAGTTCACTCCGTGCAGCCTGGAAGCAGTGTCTGGGGAAAAAAAACCTACAGACATCTCAGCAAGAGTTTTTGAACAAATGTTAAGGTTTATTTTATGAATTCATGATTTCATACTGCCATTGTATTAACGCAGAACAGTGATAATTTTGCTTGGAGGTAGAGAAGTCTTCTTTGAAGGGGTGGACTATATTTTTCACGTCTATCATTAAATCATAGAAAATCTCCAGTTGGAAGGGACTGATAAGGAACATTGAGCCCATCTCAATGCTATGACCAGGAAAATGGCAGAAAATGCTATGACTAGGAAATCACTGTGAATTTATTCTGGAAGTGTGGAGTCTTCTGTCTCTTACTTATCCTAAATAATTTAACCTTGCTTTGATTTTTTTTTTTTAACATTCATATGATGCATTTATTTAGCACAGTAAGATATCCTGCCAAATAACTATAACCCCAATTGAGTCCTTGCCTGTCTTCCACATGCAATTGCAGCATTTGCAATTCAATAGGAAGTTCATCCTATGTGAGAAGAAGGGGTAGTGTCTTTGTAATGTATAGGAAAAGCATTGAAAGCACAGAGGCCAAGAGAAGACCTGTGTAAAAGCATGGAGGAAATACTCCATCTATTTTATCAGTGGAAATCTTATTTTAAAGAGCCAAAATTGGTGTGGTGGACAAAGACACAAAACCATCTTGGCTCTGTAGTCTGCTCTGTAGAGAGAAGTAATGTTGCCCAAGCGCTGAAATTGAAGAATATTGCAGGGAAAGAACCTTATGGAGGTTTCCTTCCCCAAACCCCAATTTGCAGTGTTTTGTTGTGGTTTTTGGTTGGTTTGGTTTTTGACTGAACCTCTGTAGCCCACATTTCTTCTTGGGATAATTTACAATGTCATCCAGGCCTGTGAACGGAACAGCAGAAGAAAAGCTTTGCAAAACAATGAGGGTTCCCTCCTCCCTAGGAAAAACTAGCACCACTCTGTGATAGGTTCTTGTGATTTTAGGGATTGTTAGAACTGGCCAAGAGTGGAGACAAAACTTAGCTGAGTAGTAGCCAAGCGCTATTAATGGGAAGAATGACACAGGAGTAATTTAATCTGTGTAATCTTATCTACAGATGGTTCTGCAATCTCTGTGAGGCCTCTGGCCAGCAGCTAGAGTGATTCAAAAACAAAACCAAAAATATCTGCATGCTAATAGAGAGAATAAAACATGCGAAGCATCTTTGTGAACCAGACCTAATTTTCTGCTTGCAAGAAGCCTGAGAGCTTGAGACACACATAGCGTGTGGCCCAAGCGAGGGCTTTCTCATACTGAGCTGAACTGCCTCATGCACTGTGAAGTTCTTATAAAATAATAGAAGCGTGAAATTGACATATGACACTCTGTTTCTTCATTTATTTTGATTGAAGTGACCAAAGGCCATTGTGCCACAACTGCTCCCTAGGAAAAACTCTCAGAACAGTAGAAGGAGGAGGGACCGTTTCAGTGTGACTTTTTTTGATAGAGTCTCCATGCATGTGAGCAATGCTGTGGGTGCAGAGAGTGTGATGTCCACAAACACTCAGCTTGTTTAGAAAGTTTGGCTTTATTTCCTATAGAACTTTTAATGGTGGTTATATGAATATCGCAAATCTTTGCCTAATTACCGATTCACTTGTGAAGGTCCGTGCACCCTATAAACCTCTTTGTTCTGCAGTGCGGGAAGGGCTCTCGCTTTGTCTCTTTGTAAGCAGCTGCATTTCCCAGACAAGCTCTTTGCAGTGGTCTGTCTTTATGATGCTGCTTGCTACCAGCTTGTGGTACACATAGTGATCTATCATAGTACTCCTAATGAGTTCAAAATATTATTAGGAGCATTTTTTTATTTTTGTTGTTCTGTTTTTCCTGATACGTGCTCCACGTGATTTGAAGAGAGGAGATCGTACTGGGAGTCTGAAAGCATAGCTGCAGTTATAATAAGAATGCCTTCTTGTAGCAATGCCATTAGCATTGCAGCTAATGCTATGTACCAGGGCTTTAAAACAGTATAATAAGTTAAATTTTGTTTATTGTAAAATTCAGTAGCGTGGGGATCTATATATTTGGGGACTGTAGCAATTCATTCAAGTGTATATAAAAGAAGGAAAATACATTTGAAAATCAAACAACCAAGCCCTGTCAGTAATTGGACGAAGAACACAGTGCAGTGCAATCTGTTAGAAATTGTGAAGAGATGGTGCTTCTGTACTGTAAAAACTGTCTCGAGGAGCATCAAACTCTCTTGATCTCCTGTCTCACCTGTTCTAGGAGTCTGAAACTGCTGATGCTTCAGTGATGAGTGGAGGATTCTGTTGTTGTGAAACAGTGCTACCCTGAGTTCATAAGTTTTGTTCCATAACTCTTATTTTTGAGCCTTCTTAACCCCACAGTTGTTAGGAGGATGGACTGTTTACCAAACATACAGCTGTGGGCTCTTGTGTGATACCGTCAGAGCAGTTTGGTACAAATCTTGGCAGAAGGTAGAAGAAAATCTACCTCCCTGCAGGCAATTTTCCAGAAGATTTATGTGAGTGAAGATGTCAGTGAAAGACCCCATGTGTAATTCCACTGGCTGCTTTTTTCTGACAGTGTATTACAGTGATTCAAATTAGGGATGCTTGAAAAGGGGTGGGCAATTTCCAACTTATTGGTTTTGCCTGTATATTGGGCTGAAACAACTAAACATTGCCTGGGGTTCTAAATACTTTTGAGTTGTATGTCTCGCTCTACAAAGAACCAGAAATAACAGAACAGTTTGTATGGGTATTTATGAGAGATATTGCAACAAAACAGAATCAGGGAGTGCTAGGACAACAGCAAGAGGAGGGGACTTTGGGTCAGGAGAATTCCTCTCAGTCAGAGAGGAAGGCTGTAATTGCACATGTTCAGCTTCGGTGTTGCAAGATTATAACACACTGCAAGGTATGTAATTTTTTACTGGAAAAGTTTTGGGATTTTGGGGTTTGGGGTTTTTTTTTCTTCTTTTCCTGGGCAAATCAAAGATTACCAGTTATTGCAAAATGTTTGTTCATGTGTCTGAATGCAGGTGCAATGATGCAAGCAGACTCTCCCTCCCATCCCACTGCTACAGGCTTGCATTCTGACTTAAAAGGAGACTTAAGGGCAACTGCTTAAGGTAGAAGCTGCCAGTGCTTTTCCTTTGTACTAAATGTAGTCAGGTGATGGAAGCTCATAAAGCAATTTTTCTTGCTGACTTTTTTTTTTAACCCTTTGGCTGTGTTGTTGAAATGGGAAGTGTCTAGAGCTCAGCAGGGATGACATTTATTCTTGGGAGGATGGGAAAAGGTTAAAAGTAGAAACAGCTGATGAGGCAGGATGGCTCTGTAGAGAAAGCAGGAGGAAGAGAAACCTGAACATCTGTTAAAGCTATACCAGAGACTATTTTGGCTGAGTTCAGCTTGCAGTTCCTTTTCAATTCCTTCTCCTTCAGTAGATGTCACTGCTATCAGTGACAAACACGATACAGGCCTCTGGAGTGTAATTAATTTGGTTAACAGAGAATGTAATAAAGAGGAGAAGCAGGCAGTTCCCCTTTTTTTTTGTGTTTGTTTGTTTGTTTGTTTTTTGAGTATCCCAGTCTTCAGTACAACGTGCATTAAAAGTGAAAACGAAGTTTTGAAGATCTGATTTGCTGTAGTAATTCCCTGTTCTCTTCCCACTGATGTTCCCCTTTACTGGGAAAACCCTAAAGCCAGCTAGTAGCTGTAGGACTGTGTCTACTGACTCACAGTTTCATTCAATGCATATCGCATAAATCACAGTCCTGCTGGCTTCTGTTCAGATCCCTGCTGTCGCAGAGCGGTGCCAAGGGATGCTAAGCTTCCACCACCTTTTTCCCTCAAGCTAATGTTCAATACACACAAATTAATCTTAGTCCAATACGTTTATCCTCTCTTCCCCACAGCAGGTTTGTCAAAGATGTTTAATAGCAGAAGAACAATTTGGGAAGCATTATTATTTACAGAAACCTGGGTCTCTTTGTTTATTGTTAATTTATTTTCTTTCTTCATCTAATAACTCCCAGCTCTGAGAGGGAGAGAACTTTCTGGTAATTATATTTCTTATGCATCTCATCAGAACAGATGATTAGTCAAAGCAGGCTGACTTGCTCAGCAGTGCTGGCTTACTGCTTCAGTCAGTGCGCTACGTTGCTGTCCCTTCTTAAGAAAGTTTTTAATCTTCCTGTGAAAGTTCTTTTCCAACCTAACTGGAATAAAAGTTGAGTGAATGAATTCATGTAATAATGCAAGAAATGCTTTCCTGAAATCCAAATAGGCATCTACCATCCTACATTTTGTAATTAATTCCAAAAGTAGTGACATTTAGAAAACAGATTTTTTTTTTTTTTCCTCTATGTATACATTTCTTGCAGTTAGCAACTGTGAGAAATAGAATGGATTATGGATTATAGACTTCGCTTTGTCTTTTATCTCCTGGGAAGAATTAATAATTTGGCACTGGATATTGGAATACCCTACAAACCCACTAGGTATGAAAAGATTTTGACCATTAAAGGAACTGAGCTAAGAGGTGACTTTTAATATTGTGAACCAGAAAGAATCCTGGACTGTTAATCAAACCAGATAAATTCTGCCTTAATTTGTATGATATTGTATCTTTTATATAAGTAATAATAACCGAGGCTAAGTGAGGGTGATAGTTGAATATGCATTTTAAATTTGCCATCCAACAGTTGTTTTAGCAAAAGGATTCTTGGGACTATTACAAAGGAAATAATTTCAAACAATTGTATGCGTGTATATTTTACTCCATTACTTTACAACCAAGCAGGTAATTCCAATTTCCTTAGAAGGCCAGTGTGTTTTTTTTTTCTTCCCTAGGTAGGCAGACACAACTATAAATGAATGAAACTTGTGATAGATTTGAATTAATCTTCCTTGCCATCAGTTATCATGCAGAATGGAAATAATAAATGTCTTTTTGCTAGTTTATTCATCTCCGTTTTTGCTTGTGTTTCACTCTTTAGTGACTATATATAGGTATTTAGTTTTTTCTGTAGTTGAGACAGTGATCTTTCTAGTTACATTCGTTGTAGTTCTCATCATTTTCCAGCATTAGGTCAAACTGAGAATATAATTAATGTATTGTTGGTGTTCTAGAAGCTTTTAGAACAGCATACTTCAATTTCAGTGTCTCGCTAAATTGCCTGTGCAATTTCTAGCAATCAGTGTTAAAGGGTTGGATGCCAGTGGTAAAAATAGAGGGAAGATTATTGATGCAGTTTTAATCTGGGTTAAACAGACACAACAGTAACTGATTTTACAACACATTTCTTGTATTTGCATCAACCTGTACAATAAAAAGCAGCGATCTCATATTTTGTGGTCAGTAAATGCAGTTTATTGTGTCACAGTTGTGTTAAGAGGATTCAGTCTCAGTGCAAAAGCAGAAAAGTAATAGATAGAGAATGGTTGGTTTTGTGAATAAGACTTTTTTTCCTAGAAGATGGGCTTTTTGTAAAGCGGACCAGTGTAGAATCAATTGTTTGTCATATGAGTGCTGGGCAAGAAAAACTTCCAAGCCAAGGGAATATGGCTTGGGTCAGGAGGCCGGTTTGCGTTTAGGTACTTGGCTTCCAGCAGTTTGGCAGCAGTGGGATCTTTTGAGCTGGGTATATGAGGGACCTTTGGGATACCCGAGTTTTATACTTTAAGTAGCAGTGTGTTGTTCCTAGTGAGTTAATCTGTAAAAGGGAGCTAAATTCACTTAAATGTTCCTCTTTATTTTGGCTGATAATAGCTTCATTAATCTAGTATAGCAAAATACTTATATTTTATATGGTGGTTTGGTTGTAATAACTTAATCTAAATGTGGAGGTCTTTTGCTACCATGCAAGCAGAAGAGAACCTCTTAACTGAGTTCCAGGCTCAGCTTTGTGGTCTTCTCAGGATACTTCAGGACACAGTAAAATATTTCATGAGAAATCTCTTATACATTTCCCTTCATTTTGAAGGAGAGGTTACAGCAGGGTTATTATAAGTGGTCTAGGTGCATAATAAATAATTTTGTATATTGTACATCGTATGGTTTAGGTGCATTTTACACTTCAAGAATCAATTCCCACGATAGTCTGCACGGTAAGATGATTATAGCTGTTTTAGAAACCAGTGTATAGTTACTGCAGATACAGAAACCAGTTTACAACTCACAATTCTTGCACTGCCATTGCCATCCTTGCTGAGTTTAAGATAAATTGGCTGCTTACTAGATCAGTTCTTCGAGAAACGGCAAAACAAAAAAATCGGCTTCTATGAAAACAGGAAATAATTGTGTGTGTGTGTGTTTAAGTCTACTTGAGAGGAAACTGAACTGCAGTTTGCTATGGTTGCCCAAAGGCAGTGGTGTCAACGAGTAAACTCGTATCTCGGGGCTAATAGCTGCACGCGTATGTTACAGCTGATACCAGGTACCTGACTGAGACAAACCCTCTGAGAACTGGTGATAGTTCAGGCAATGGAGGCAGCAGTGCAGGAGAATCCCTGCTGCTGGAATTCACTGCAGGTGAATTGAGTGCATTTTTTTCATGTCATATTGTACATCTCCATTTATAACTCATGGCCTCACCGTGAGTGAATAAAAAATTGAGAGGGCCTCCACTGTTTTGTTTTAACTCTTAGTTTGTTTTAAGTCGTCTATAAGTTCTGTCTTTTGTGAATTCCTGCTTCTTTTCTGTTGCAGTTTGAGATTATTCAACTATTGAACAAAATTCACTGCACTGGAAATAAAAATGACAAAAAAGGGAATGACTTTTTTGCTGCTTTTCTTACCAGTTACTGTGGTGAGTCTTACATATTTTTAAATCTCTTCCAAATGTATTTTAATTTCTATAAGAGTAAATGTTGTGTCTTTCTATTACCTTTTTGTATTCTGAGGGTTAACTTTATGGTTCACAAGACTATAGAGAAACAAAACATCCCTCAAGAGGCCAAGAGCTTAAGTGCATACAGTATATGGAAAGTACCTTTTCATAAAGGATCATTTGGGCTTCATTCAAATGCCTTTTAGACTAATGTTACTTCAATGTATTTTACTGGGTTTTGCAAAAGCTGTTTGCATGCTTCTGACTGTCTCTGTTTTCTATGCATTTTCCCATTATTATTTACAAATCTTGCAGACTGTTAGTCTCCCATGCTCATTCAGGAGATATTTGTCAAGATTCAGTAGTAAGAGGACTTGCTAAATTAACCAGAAAACCACAAAATCATATTGTCAGTAATAAGATTTGAAGATCATTTTCCTTCAGTAAGATAATATTTGAAATATAATATTTTAAAAGATTGAAGTTTAAGAAGTTTATACTGGAGTTTGTACATGACTTGCTAAAACAAAGTCTTTTTCCTCTTAGTTTTTTGCTGCTGCTGTACCATCTGAAGGGCATCAGAATATGACAGAGGACTTCGCTCAACTTAGTGTTACACGGAATAAAATTATGACAGCGCAGTACGAGTGCTACCAGAAAATCATGCAAGATCCTATTCACAGGAAGGAAGGTAAAATTTGTTTTCTTACAAGGTTTTACAAAGGTCAACACATATAATTATAGTCTTTTAGGATCCTTTAGTTATAGTCATTTCTTGTCTTGGTAGCACTCACTTTTTCAGACTCCAGCTGTGTTTTTATCGTTTTTGTAGAAATGTCACTGTGGGAATCATGAAGACAAAGTGATACGTTATATATATTACCTGTCCAAAGCAGCACTTCTTCTATAACACAATGATTTTATTTTTGATAAGAAAATGTTAATTTAAGTAGATATCCAGAGTAAAAATTGATGACTTACAAATCTTAGCACTTTATTTTGTTTTACGCCCTTATAGTACCTCTGTCTCCCTGGTCACATCTGCCTTTGAAAATTGAAAACATCTTGATGCAGATATTTTCCCTGCCTTGAAGCTGTATTAGTGTCATTAATGCCTTTCCTGGTAGCTTGCTAATAGCTAACCTCAGTGACACTACCTGTCTGTGTTCACTGTTTCTGGCTTTGTAACTTAGAAACATGGAACGGCTTTTGGGGCAAGGAGAGGTAATTGCATTCTTTTACAATGAGTTTTCGTCTTCTGAGATGGTTCTTTGGAGGAACTGAATGTCTGGAGGTCAGAAATGGATATGAGTATGATGGTGAAAGCTTATGTCCAGCCTGGGGCATCACAGCTTCAGAAGGATCTGAGCAAATTATAAATTCTTCAGATGAGAAGAGGAGGAATTACCTGATGTTTGAAACATGCAGCCTTTGAGGGGGAATTCTTAAGTCTTAAAAAGGAAACTGAAGGAAAATACTGAAAACATCTTCAGATTATTAGAGAGGGTTCGTCATTCTGCATGCCTTTTTGGGAAAGATTTGTTTATAAAACCCTGGCTCGTTCTCAAGGGAGGCTTATTTCAAATGTTAAGATTAACGTGAGTGCACTGAAGCTTTGAATAGGCTCGCGAGGGAAGCTGTGGATCCCCTGTCCACCGTGACTGCTGCTGGCTCAGCTGTGGCTGCCTCCCAGCCAGGCTTTCTGGTAGCTTCTAGGATACCACTTTGTTTTCAGTGAACTAGTAAACATATAGATAGGCTTGGTATACATCCAAAATGTAAATAAATTCAGTAAAATAGTCTCTGCAATTCAAGGCTCTTTGTTAGTGTGCATTGTCTGATCTGAATTGATTTAGTTTGTTTTGCCTACCATACTCTGGATCTGAGGTTTAGAAGTTGTAGATATAGACCATTTCAAGGTGATCAATGATTTTAAAGTGTGTTCAAAGAAATGTACTTATAAGGAACTATTTCCATTAGGTGGAGTTTTAACTACTTCTAAATCTTATGTTCCTATTTTATTTTTTTTTTCCTCGTTGCTGCAAGTGAGAAACTTACTTTATGCAGTCTTATATCTTACTTTAGAAAGACTGTTAGAAAGGGTTGTTGTTATTTGATTATCTGGTCTCTACTCATTTGCAGGTCCTTACTGTAACAGGACATGGGATGGTTGGTTGTGCTGGAATGATGTTGCTGCCGGGACTGTGTCAGTCCAGCGTTGTCCTGACTACTTTCAGGATTTCAACCCATCTGGTAAGTGTGCACGGGCTTCTGCATCAACATATATCTCTTTAAAATCAGGTTTTGGCTGCTTGATGTTACCTTTCTGCCCCACCTACGTCGCTAATGCTCCAGAATTTCAGTGACTCCAAAACCATTTATCACATAGAAAACAGACAAGTTACTTATTTCCTTTTCTGAAATACATCCTTGTGAGATTCTGTAGATTAGGAAATAGAAACTGAAGTTAGATGGCAGTTTTTTCCTCTGAGTGATAAACTTTTTTTTTTTTTTTAGCAGAAATATGATTTATTCTTTCACCTCCAATTAGCAGTTGAAGTTGACAAGAGTTTCTCCCAGAAATGAATCTTTTCCTGCTTCTGTAGGCTAAATTTTGCATCTGTGAGCATGTGGAAATTGTCATGGACTTTCGCTTTTGTCTCTTTCTGCTGCATTTGGTCTTTCCCAGGGTCCTTTCATGCCTCGTTCTGTTTGATGATTTAAATCATTATGGGGTCCCAGAAATTTTCCACTTTGGTTCTTAAGCAGTTTCTTTATTGAGGTTTTCCTGCCTGTCCAGTCCTAATATACTGTGGCAGGATGTCAGACTTCAGTTTAGCTCTTGGATATTAGACAAGCCATTTAAATGTTCTTGTCGCTTCATCTGGTAGTTCTCTAACAGTTAGTTTGATATATTTTGATACTTACTGGATTGGAGGAGGGAAACCTATTTGTTTTTTTTAAGAAAAACACATCATTGGTTGCTGCTGCCAAGCGAAAGCAGTGGCCTCTAGTTTCTCAGAATTCATCATAACAAGCAATGTCTCTTTAGTCATATAAAGCTGTCATTTGTTTGCCAGTCTTTCTTTATTAAATACTAGGCACCAGGAAGTAGAACTTCAGTGCTGACTGCTGTGCTTTTGTTTTTCTTTTTTTGTTTTTCTTTCCATCTACTTTGACTGGTTGTAGAAAAAGTTACGAAGATCTGTGATCCAAGTGGCAATTGGTTTAGACACCCAGAAAGCAACAGGACATGGACAAACTACACTCAGTGCAATATCTATACCCGTGAAAAAGTGAAGGTAGGAAATGAATGATTGCATGTTACTGGTGTCAAGAAACTGATCTGAAAGTGTTTCAAAACTGGAATGGCAGCAGGCTTGATGGGACATCAGAGTGCAAAAAGAAGAAAGCATATTAAGTAAGGAGGATGAGTTGTGCAAAAGACCTCAACACCCCTATTTTGTCTTTTACAGCTAGTTTCAACAGTTTGAATAATACGATCATGTTTTCCTTCATGGGTGTTTTAAAAGTGTAGGTATTAGAACTTGTCTCAGTCATCCACAGTCACTTACTGGTAAGCAGAATGTATGCCTTAAAAGAGCTCTGGAATTTCGAAGCAGGGTCCAAGCTCTGCAGAGCTGCAGGAGGTTTGCGCATCTCTCTAAGATGTGCTGAGTCTATGGGTTTAGCCAAATAACCAAAATTTTACTTGGGGTTAGTCTGTCTTCAAGGCAGCCTTAAGCAGAGTTTGGATGTTTGGGTTATTTGTCTCCCAGTATGAAAAGCAGGGCCCATCTCCTAATTTTTACAAAAGTGTAGGCAAGCTGCAGTTGAGTGGATTCACCACAGGATCTCTGGGAGGCCAAGGGAAGTAGATGGTGAGAAGTGCTAGATAGGGTTTGTTTTTCTTGTGGTCTTTTTCCTGTGGATGCCTTGTGTCCTGGCTACAAGTGCCATTTTTCTTCAGTTTCTGAGATATTAGGCTACTCACACAAATGGAAAATCTGTACTTTGACTTTATTAAAAGTGAAATTTTGCAAGCATCCAAAATTATCTCAGGCCAGGCAGAAAAATGCTTTGACAGTTGTTTTTCTATACATCAAAGGTAGAGTCTAAGCACACGCATGACTATGTGAGTATCTGTATGGATGGTATTCTTATAGATTTCAGTTTATCTTGAAGATAAGCACACTGAGAAAGGTGATAATAGATGATCATAAGGGACTTTTCTATTTCTTTTACTCAAAACATGAGAGACATTGAGTACATTAATGACAGTGTAATTCTGCCCACAGATAATATGCTATAATTCACTGATTCTTGCTAATATGGGACTGGAAACAGGGAGAACAGTATTGAGATGGGAGCAGATCCATGTGGGTCCTTCTTTATGGATAATGAGATAATTTCCCTCAAGCTGTTTTGCCCATGTATTTCAACTCTGTTATGCCTCAGAAGCTATTGTTTAAGTTGAATAATGGCACCAAAGAAAGCCTTACTGCAATTCTATGTGTTGTTTTATTAAACAACTTTATCTTTTCTCTTTGCTTGGAAGCCGGGTTAGATAACACACACTAAATGTGACTGCTGTCCATTGTTCAATTCTTATTGTTATTGCCCTCATCCACAGTCCTTGCTGCACTGTCTTTGTGCTGGTTCTAGATTGTGCATAAATACTCTCTTTAACGTGCTCTTCTGCCTAAGCTGGTCACTGAATGAGGTGGGGATATGGGATGTGGACCTGTCAGGAAGGCTGTCATCATGTAAACATACCCTAGCTTTAATGATAATTTTAATAACTGTAGCGTGTACACAGAGGTACCTTTGTCTCGTTCTATAACCTTCAATATATGTAGGAGGCTGCGGTTAGTATGTCTCAAATTGGAACAAGTTCAGTGGACACATACTGTTTGGAGTATATGAGCATTTGGATGTATGCTGTAATTCTTCTTATGGAATCCAGATAATTATGCTTCATTGTGACAGTATAACATTCAACTTGAAATTCTTCATGTCTTTACGTGCAAAATTATAATCTTACATTATAAATTATAAATTATAATCTTAAATGCTGAATGAAAACTAAATTTCCAATATCATAATCACAGCTTTGCTTTGAAGGAGGCATCTTTAAATTATAGGAATAAAACCTTCAATGAGGAAAAAATAGATAAATTCATATAGGAAGCATATGTTTTACTTAAGAGTTGTATTAAGAGATGAATCAAGCCTCAGACAAGAATGCACCTAATGCAATAGCATAAATAGCCAGATTTATGTAAATACTCAGAAAAAACATAGCAGTACATGTTAGAAACCTAATGTTTTAACAGATAAGAGGTAAGTTTTAGTGATGATTTCAGTGTTTCTGTTCTGTGCCCTGCAGAAAGAACTTTTAGTAACATATTAATTTGTAGGATTCAGGGCCCCTCACCACAAGAAGGATGTTGAGGCTCTGGAGCGAGTCCAGAGAAGAGCAACAAAGCTGGTGAGGGGGCTGGAGAACAGGCCTTATGAGGAACAGCTGAGAGAGCTGGGGGTGTTTAGCCTGGAGAAGAGGAGGCTGAGGGGAGACCTCATTGCTCTCTACATCTACCTGAAAGGAGGTTGTGGAGAGGAGGGAGCTGGGCTCTTCTCCCAAGTGACAGGGGACAGGACAAGAGGGAATGGCCTCAAGCTCCACCAGGGGAGGTTGAGGCTGGACATTAGGAAAAGATTTTTCACAGAAAGGGTCATTGGGCACTGGAACAGGCTGCCCAGGGAGGGGGTTGATTCCCCTTCCCTGGAGGGATTTAAGGCACAGGTGGACGAGGCGCTGAGGGGCATGGTTTAGTGATTGATAGGAATGGTTGGACTCGTTGATCTGGTGGGTCTCTTCCAACCTGGTTATTCTATGATTCTATGATTATCTGTAATGTTTTTATTTTCTTAATCCTATTACAGATATTTTCTATGCAGAAGAGATGTATAAATATGTGCTTTATCAACAGCGGTTCTGTGTGCATCACATGTGCTTACTTTTGGTTTTGTATTGCAGACTGCTCTGAATTTGTATTACTTGGCCATCATCGGACATGGGCTTTCAATTGCATCACTCCTGATTTCTCTTGGCATATTCTTTTATTTTAAGTAAGTATATTTAAAATCCTTTACCAAATATCAGTGGCTGCAACAATACTAGTTTTGTAATAAAATTTTAGGTCAGAAACCTAGAATCCCAAATCTGCAACCCAAAATCTGTAGAATATACTGAGAATAGGAAATGAGAAAATGGGAGAAGTTTGGTTTGTTTTGGGGTTTTATTTGGTTTGCGTTTGTTTTTTCTTTAATAACAAGTTACAGGGTAGATCTCCCAAACAACCAAACTAAAGAGCAAATGGAAACCAAAATACTGGTGACACATGATCGGTACAGTAGCATTCCAAAGGAGGTAGCCACCAAATATGATTAAGTATAAAGAAAGTAAGGCTAAGAGCTACAGTAGGAATGGGAATAATAAAAATGATTCTGTGGTTTTTTTTTTTATTCACTGTATTATGTCTGTGGCAGTTATGTCATATCCACTGACTGACAGTCATGTTACCTTTTTGAGAGAGAGTTTGAGCAGTCACAACAACTGGTAATATAATGCACAGGTCTTTTAAAATTAGTCCTGTTACTTCACATTTTGTGAACTTACTTTTCTTTCTTGTGAAAGATTCTTTTTTTCACTTTTTTTAAAGCGGTCAGTGAGGCTCAGTGGAAAGGTGAAATCAGAAGTGTTGCCACATGAGCAGAGCTGAGGCACACGAGTTGTCATCTCTGCCACATGCTGCCCAGTACAGCGTAGGCTTTCCTCGCTTACTGGCTCTAGTTTAAATAACTTCTGCATCATTTTTTGTTGGATAGTATAGATCTGCTTTACTCTTATCCATTTTCTACCGCCCCACACTGCTGCCTCACTCCATTTTTTATTTTATTCCTAACAATTAAACATGAATAGTACATACACCAGCAATTGTGGGGCCAGCTCAGATTTACTTTCCTCATACTCTGGACTCTGATTAGGTAGGGGTAGCAGATATCTGATAAAAAAAATTCCTTTTAGTCATGTTGTTAAATGTAGTGTTTCCAGTTTAGATGTGCAGTATTTCCCCAGGTTCTGGGATAACATTTCCACAAATCGCCAGCAGACTAGAGTGTCGCAGCTGTCTAGCCTCTCTTTGTCAAATCCAGTAATCGAGATGACTTTTCAGTATTTTCTGACTTCTGTTCATAAGGACAAATCAAAATATTGGTACGTTTTTCATCAATTTATTTGCAAATGTCCTATAAAAAATGCTTACTAATTCCAAATTCATATTCCCTCCTCAAAATCAACATGGGAAATGGCTCACAGCCGTTATAAGAATCTTGATTTGGCATAAAAAAAGGGCTATACTGTTGTTATAAGTACCATAAAAAGTTTACAGACTAAATACCTAATATGGCAGGAAAAATGTTGTGACAGACTTCTCAGGAGAAGACAAAAAGATTTGGAATAGGGAATGGCCTCAAGCTCTGCCAGGGGAGGTTTAGGCTAGATGTTAGGAAAAAATTCTTTACAGAAAGGGTCATTGGGCACTGGAACAGGCTGCCCAGGGAGGTGGTTGAATCACCTTCCCTGGAGGTGTTTAAGGCACGGGTGGATGAGGTGCTGAGGGATATGGTTTAGTGTTTGATGGGAACGGTTGGACTCGATGATCCGGTGGGTCTCTTCCAACCTGGTTATTCTGTGATTCTGTGATTTTAAAAAGTTCAGAGATGGTAAAGCGTGTTTTTTTCAGTACTATAATATAAAAACCAAGCTGATTTAATCTTGGCTTGTGGCACTCACTGCAAAAGCAGGTGATCTGCTTTGCTGCCATTACAGCTATGTCATGTTTGTCTAACCCTCCAGGGATTTCTTTCTCCCTCTGGTAAAGGATCATCTCTCTTCAGAGAACCACATGGAATTAATCCAGACCCACAAATCACAGTTTCTAGACTGTGGTTATGTTAGGATATAAAAGGAAATTACAAAATTTAAAGGAAGCTAAAGAAAGTCCTCTACAAGCTGTTCTCTTGGGATGTGCAGTTCCTCTAAAGTATTTATAGTACCAGAAGGATATTTAAGGATCTAGATTAATTCCAGGATGTATTATGTATCGGCTGAACCTTGTATAAAATTATTCATAGCTTTAACAGGTGGATGGGGTGGTTTTTTTTGCTATTGTGTGTGGGTGCCTTTTGAATTTGTCATTTTCCCCAAGAATTCGTTCTCTTAGTTGATTGATATTTTCCAGATGACACTTGCTGCATTGCTGACCATTAGACTATCTTTAGGTTTGACAAGAAATGTGGTACTTTTATTTCCATAAGACTAATGACAGGGTTTTTTTTCAAATATCTTCAGTTTTTCAAGATTGAAATGTTTTCCTGCATTTTATTTTTTCATCCGTAATTCTGTTTTTTCTTCATTAAATTTTCTCATTGGCGATACTTGACCTGTTTGTGACTTGTGTTCCCCAAGTGGATTAGAATTCTTGTTTTAATAGTGTAAAATGGGCTATAAACTTGGAACTCTGATCTTCCTCTCTGAAAAACCATCTATGACACAGACACGTAAAAGTAACTTCTAGCAACAGCTCTGCTTTCTCTTTCTGTTACATAATCTAGAGCACACGTGTGCTTATTGTAAATCTTCAGTTAATATAGTGGCATCGTTTTCATAAAGAAAGAAAAAAAAAAAGGCCAGAAAAACCTCAAAACACCAGTGAATTCAGAGAAAGGGGAGCTGTGATTTGAAAGATGCCCCTCCCAACTCCAAACTAAAAGCAAACCAAGCAAACAAAACACCCACAATAACCAAGGACTTCTTGATCAAGCATCACGTCGAAACATACACCAGCATTCGCAGAGGATAACAATGCTGCACTCAGAGAGTGGGGAGGCCACTGGCTGACAGATGGATAGACAGGAGGTTCATAAGGCATTTTAAGTTACTTTCAGCTGGATGGGTAATTCCCCTTAGGTGCATATGTGAATTTTGCAGTGTTTGAATACCTCTGGGGGCTTTTGAAAATGTTTTTTTCTTTTGGAGAAATATTGGAGAAAGCCATTTTTCCCTAATGCCCAAGACATACAGAAGTCAAAATAGGAAGGGAAATAGGTAATTTAGCAGGAGGTCTGTTTTTATTTTACTGCGTGTTTTAATTCAAGGGTGGGTCATTCAAATGTCCTTAGATTGTAATTATGAGAATTAAGTAATTAAAGGATATTATGTCATTAAGAAAAACAGTCATAAGAAAGAATATAGGAAGGGTAGCAGAAGAGGGAGGGTGGGGAGGCTTAGGAAAAAATCCTTTTGTTACCAAAAGCAGTCTTCGTTTGTCAGTGTCATCAGTCTTACTTTCTTGTTTCTTGTCCGGTGATCCTTTCAGTCCTTTTATGCATGGGTGTGGATGGGTGTGTTTGAATATTCAACAGGAACAGCTGCTGGATGACCCTGAGAGATGGCCCCAGTAGCTGTACGTGCTTTTCCTTGCTGGCACACTGAATCTTAACAATGAGCAGACAGAATTCCAGAGTTCTTCAGGACTTGTTTACACAAAGCCCTTAGCTGGAATCTCGTGTCGCCTCTATTTTCATATATAAACCAGAGAGGAAAAAAAACCCCAACATAGAAAAGTACATTTTCAAAGAACGTAAAACCCCTTCATTTTACAACAATCAAAGCTTTATGCATTTTGGGCATTAAAATGAAAAACAAAATTAAAATTTGAAAAAGCCTTATGGAATATACTTTATCACTTAATTCATAACCAAACCTGCATTCTGTTTTTTGGATACTTCTTCTTTTTTGTTTTCTTCACGCCAATAAAAGTTGGCAGCCGGAGGTCTGTGTAGGGTAGTTCCTTGTACTGCATGGCAGAACTGGTTTCTAGAGAGATTTCCTTCCCCCATACATAGTGATGTGAGACTTAGAATGTCTTAGGGCTCCAAGGCTTAAGCTACGGAACCTCTGCCTGGTTCATGGCATTGCACTATGCGTATCTGAACTTGGGAACTCGCTCCATGTGTCTGGGGCGCTTCATGTGCTCTTCTTGTGACAATTTGAAAGAATGCAACCAAGAAGTGCAGTCTCCTCAATCACCACTCTTTTTTGACTGTCTGTCTTGTTCAATGGGGCTATTTTGTTTCTTCTTTCGTCTGTCACATTTTTAAGAGTTCACAATATAGTCCTGCAGCTTTTGAGAATTAACACAACTAAATGCAGTTATATATTGCATTTCATGATTGTATCCTACATACTATTTGTAACTTAGTTGTATACAAAAGTCAGGATAAGATTTGCGTTATTTTAGTTGGGTATTTCTCTAGCTACAGGATTAAGGAGGAAAAATGACAAGAATGTGAATAGAAGGTGATTATCCTCAAAAAGTCTTAACAGGTTTGGGTAAGCGGAAATGTAGGGTAAGAGGGCTTCTTCAAGCTCAGATATGATAGTTAATTGGGACATTCTTCAGGTACTAACAGAGAAGAGGTGTCAGTCCTCTGGAACATTATATTATTGCTATTCAAAAACCACTACAAAACAGGTCCTTCACTGTAAATGTATTGGAACTGAATGTACTGGCTTTGCTTCCTGCTGGTGCTTAAGGGAAGGTATTACCTTTCACATCATTCTATTAAATTTGTACTTGAGCTTAAGGAAGGGTTGATGTAAGACTTCTTAATAAAATAAAGAGCTCTAGTATTTCAAAATTTCTGTGTCCCCAAGTACACATAGCTGTCCCCCTGTGAATTCATTTGTTCTTGTTTCCCTCTTCTAGGAGCCTGAGTTGCCAAAGGATTACCCTGCATAAAAATCTATTTTTCTCTTTTGTTTGCAACTCTGTTGTAACAATAATTTCACTGACTGCTGTTGCCAACAACCAGGAGTTAGTTGCAACTAATCCAGTAAGTAAAAGTATATTTGGCAGCCTTGTTGATTCATATGTGAAAAACTGCAGCAACACAGAGATACGCGAGACGTGAATGCTTGATGAAATATATACAGTGAGGTTAAAATGTTCAGTAATGATGGATCCATGTTCTGTAGTACAACAGATGTCTGACAATGATTTGGGAATTTCTTATTTGAGGTTTTGAAACGGTAAAAACACTTCTAAGAGACAGACCATACTGAACTGCTCTGCTGAATTTGTACAAATCACTTTTGCGCTGAAACAACTGTGAGAAAGCAGCCTATTCTCGATGATGTCAGCGAGGTTATGACAGTTCATTTCACCAAGGGCGGGCAGTAAAAAGAGCTTTGGAGTGTGTTTGGGATGTCAGCTACTTCCCTGTGGCTTTAATTTTACCATCTTCAGTTGAGATGAGAAGAACTATTTTTTTGTGAAGGGAGATGAAGCTAACCCTTATATTCCAAAAGTAAAAAAGCAAAATAAAAAGGCTGTCCGTTCAGGTCTGATTTTTCTCACTCTCATTTCCTGATAGTACTGGGGTAAGTGTGAATCAGTAGCCTCTCCCAAAAGGCTAGGAGTTATGGCAACAGAAGAGCCTGAAATTAAATACATAAACAAACAAACCCCTATCCGTGGCTTTATTTTTGTTCTTCTTTAGACCTGGAAGAAAAATTTAAATTCTGTGAAAGTTAGGGCAAAACTCCAGAAACTGAATCAAGTCCAAAGAGAAATTCTCTTTCTCCTTTAAAAGCGCTCATCGAAGTGCTGGAAAACAGGCTTGACATAGGTGCTAATAATCATCGTCAAGTGAGTTAGGTCACAGAACGTGGTAAAACAATATTGATTTTTGATTTATTTTAAGCTAAGTACCAGAAATCAATCAAACATGCAGCCATTTCAGAAGGGGGAAAAAAAAAAAGATGTACAGTGTCCAAATCTGCAATTGTTCCTTTTTACAACCTCACATTTGAAGCTGCACGATGAGATATAACATTTCAATTGAATAGTATGTTTTGAATGAAGCTAAATACCAAAATATGGTAACAAGATTTGTTCCAGAACCTGCAACGCACTCTCACCTGGCCCGGAGTGCAGTCGTGACTAGATTAAAATTGAAACTACTGTAAGCATTCTTAAATGGTGGATTTTTTTTCTGGAATAGTTATGTGTTGTCATTAGTAAAATGGAGAGGGGATTACCTTCATCAATGTGCATTTTCGTGTGTGGTTACCATCAGAGAATTTAGGGATTTTCTATTGATTGGAATGGTCAAATTTGGCAATGGATATATCATTATGTCTTTCTGCTGTCATGCTTGAGGATCTTGAGGTCCTCATGTTTGACGAATAAAGACACAGACTCATATACCAACTGCTTTGTCACCACAAAGTATGGAATTGTAATTCTATGAAAATTCTATTTAAAAAATACATAATTGTAGTGAAAAGCAAAATAAACATTAGCATGATTCTGTTTGACTTGAGCAGTGTTTTTTATCTTTTTTGCATTTGCAAATAATGGTCTGTGATTTTTGCAACTTAAAAATTTATCTTGCGCTCTGCTTTTTTCTGCAGGTTAGTTGCAAAGTGTCACAGTTCATCTACCTGTACCTAATGGGTTGCAACTACTTTTGGATGCTGTGTGAAGGCATTTACCTGCATACTCTCATTGTGGTGGCTGTTTTTGCTGAGAAACAACACTTGCTTTGGTATTACCTTCTTGGCTGGGGTACGCCATTTCATGTTCTGTGTTTTCAGGCTAACGCGATCTCTTACTCCCTTTAACGGGAATTCATGTGAACGTATGTCCCTCTGCTTCTCTAAGCTCGTAGCTTTGAACAATGATGTCGCACCCCACTTCTTTGTCTGTAGTGTTTTAAAAGGCGTAGAAATATGAATGTAGGAAGTTCTATGCACTTCTGTCTTTGCTGAAAGAGAGATTATGCATTTCTGGAGTCAGGAAGTGACTTCTCCTTTGTATAGAGAAAATAGTCTCCTATTATAAAAAAGACATTAAGAAGTAATTATTCATTGTTCTTCATCTCAAAGATGTTTATTCAGGAATGAATGTTTGTTTTCAGAGAAGTCTCGCCATGTCTAGGGTGGAGGGTCAGAAGCGAGTTAGAGATGGCCAAGGATTTATTTTTCCAGCAGTTCCATTTGACCTGTATGGTTCACTAAGCAAATACAGAATAGCTGTAGCTGAAGATCTCAAGTAATACCAGAATCAAAACTAACAAGCCAAACCTGGTCATTTCAGATAACGCACAAGAGCTTGTTCACAAAGAGCAAGTGAGGGCTTTCTCCTCAGCATATTCAGCTTTAACATGACTTGGAACCTGGGTCACTTGCTGTCCTGCTACAGATGCATCTGAGACAGGGTTAAAAGACCATAGGTGCTCAGCAGTTTCTGAAAATTTGGTACCACCAGAGTGTCAAGGACTCCAGACAACTATTGTTTATTCTTTTTAAATTCAGCCTGATTTCCAGAGTCTGATTTCAAATTTCCTTGTCAGGGGACCTTGTTTCTTGAATACCCAGCAAGCGTCTGTTGTTAATCATACTGTTAAAGCTATGGTCTTACATACAATTACCTTTTTAATATTACTTACCTACATAGCATTATTGCAGATGGCAGCCTGATAAATATCTGTGTTAATGAAGATTGATTGTTACATTCTAAAAAGTTCTAATTTTATTTTCCTTTCTGTGTGTTGTTGGTATGAATGGGAATAAGGTTCTGAGAAAAAAGAAACTGAGTTGATCCCTGTTACTTTATTTGCTCTGCAGGTATGTGGTATGGATGAAGTTAAAATACAGACGATTTCTGACAGAGGTGCAGGCTTTCTTAGATACTAGCCAGGTTTACAAATGAAGAAAACATTGTTTTTTCTTCACAGGTTTTCCACTGATCCCTGCCTGCATACATGCCGTGGCTAGAAGTTTATATTATAATGACAAGTAAGTAGCATTTCAACTTGCTTTGCAATACTGTTATATTTTCTTTAAGGGGAAAAAAAGGAAAGCAACAGATAATAAAATAGCAAATATTTTTTCTTTTCCTGTTTGTTTTCTCTAGCTGCTGGATCAGCTCTGATACTCATCTGCTGTACATCATCCATGGCCCTATTTGTGCTGCTCTGTTGGTACGCCTTTTTCAGATAATTTGTTTTTCTTATTTGTTTTTTGGCTATTCTTCATGGTCTTACACAGTTGGTAAGAGCCTAAAACTAACATTTGGAGGTCACTGTCATTCACAGGACTCTCACTGAACCCAGCAGGTGCCTCAGAGACACCAGATACACAAGTCTTGGCCTCGTTAAGGAGCTATACCCCTGGTCCTTTGAGAAAATCAGGTTCTGCAATGTTGATTATCATTCCAAGTAAATGCTAGTGACAAGGAAGGACTAAATATTACCTGGAGTACTGGATGGCCATGTTCAAATCTTCTCTGTAGCTGAGAATGCATTCTCACTGTCCAGGCCGTTTGCCAGGCTGACCCGACTACAAAGCATCGTCGTGTCACTGTTTTCACGTGGCCAGGCAGCTACCAGACTAGAAATTCCTGAGGTTCAGAAAGAGGGCTCAAATGCCAGGACTGACTGTGGGTGGGAATATGGGACAGAAAGAAACTAGAGCAGGCGCTTGGGAAAGGACCAGTGGAAATAGTTCTGCAAGTTTATCTGTGACTGCCCCTGTTCTGATACTAATCTAGCAGTGTGTGCTTTGGCCACTGGGTACAGCAAGTCCTCTGCTTCATTAGTCCTTGTGAACTCTTGTAGCTCAGTGTTCTGTCTTGCACTCTGAGCTCCGAGTCAATGCCAGCTCTGTTAAGCAGATATTTGCTGCTGAAGATCCTAAACTCTAGATGTGTCGCTCACGACTCCGCTGTATAAATATCAATTCAGTTATTCTAGGATTGAATTTAACCTATAAAATTCAGTCAATAGATTATTGGTAGATAGAAATCAGTGCATAATAAAAGAAAATACTAATGTGTACTTACTTACACAACTATCCACATCATTAATATCTATGCATGCATAATGCAGATAATGTTGCTTCTTTCTAATTTACACAGAAGGTGAACTGTTTTTGTAGAAAGGGATAGGATTTGTTTGCTCACTTCATTGGCGTTGTATTTTACCCAGAAACTGTATGCTATTCTGGACTGCCTTGTGGGCAGTTGTTACTCGCTTTGTCCAAGTGGATCGATCCCGAACGGTCAAGGCTTCTTTCCAAGGTGATACTAACAATGTCTTTTGATTTTATTTGAACCATAATAATTGCCTCTGTGTGGTTGGTTTGGGCAGAATCTGTGTTCATTCTCTTGTATATGTATACCTTTGCTGTTCCTATGATTTTCTTGAGCTGATTGAAGGTGTTTCTTTTGCATTTTCCTTGACTCAGTACGAGCAGTAAATTTATTTGAAAATGTTGTAGGAATGACAGAGATTAAACACAATTGCACATCTTGCCTGTGATGTGAAAATACCTTAAAGGAATTGCTTTCCTTTATGGTAACAACAAAAAAAAAAAAGCACTATGTCAATTCAGAAGAGAGAAGCCAGAAATAAAGAAGATGGAAGGCATGTGTTTAGGCTTTGTGAACAGAACCCTCATTTGCTTAAGCAGCTTGCTTGCCAGATACAATTTTCACACTTTACTGAGCATGACCTGCTTTAGAAGACATTTAAGCAACAATATTAAACAACAAATTAGATAACAAGGGAGGAGATACTGTTTATACTTGGAGGAGTAAGTTCTCAAAGAATATGGAGGGGACTATCAAGTCAGTGCCAGGGAGAACTGGCAGAAGCCAGTAGGAATTTAACTCTTGGAATTTAACTGCAAGTCCTGCAGTTACGTAAATTTAACAATAATAATGCTTTTATGGTCCCTGATATTACATAATTATGGTCAGATCCCTGCCAAAGAAACTGGAAGCGTGAGCTGCATTTTGACTGGAATTGGCTGCACTTCACCCCTTAATTGCAAATATTTGCCTAAGTAACCACAATTAAAGAAATACCGTGGGAATGAAAGAGTAGAGAGTGATGGCAGTTTTTATAGTAGACATATATTGATTGAAATGGAGACGGTATGTGTGTGAAAAAGCAATAGGTTTGAGCTTCAGTGAAAGCAGCAGTGATTTCAGCGTAAATTTCAGATGTGCCAGTGCCGTAGCGATTTAGTTTGCACTGGTACCACCAAAAGGCTAGATTTCAATTTAGTTATGTCGTTATTCATATAAATAACGTTATGGGGATGTTTATTTTACCCTATAGCAATTTTATGCTTTAGTGTCTTAGTCTGGCAGCCTTTCACAGATGCAAATTCTTTTGGCAGAAGCAAGGTAAGATCTGGAGCTTCCTAACCATATTAAAAGCCAAGCCATGGCTACCAGCTAGTATGTAAGATCATCTGAGTTTCTTGAGCTGAGAATGATCTGTTTATGTCATCCTAAGGGGGAATTTAAACAGAATTTAAACCTACGTGCTAATGACGATCACCATACTGCTTAGCACAAACCGGACATGGAGAGAAGTGGAAATAATCAGGAACCTGAGGAGAGTTTAATTCAAGAACATTGAGTTGACTATTGACTTAAAAGCTTGGCTAGGTTCAGAGGCACTCATAATGCAGAACCTAAATTCTGCTAAGTTCCCAATAGTCACCAACATGTCTTTTTATCTAGGATTGCCTTCTCTGCCTTTGTTTCCATTTTTGTTCGCTTCCCTGGTTCACATTTCAGGTCACTGGAGCTGCCAGTATTTTCCTGTGTGTTCATACTGCAGCAAGCAGAAATCATTCTAAGCATAACAGGGCTCCTCTAGGACCATCACCCCAGTCAGTGTGATGATAATATATAGGCGAGTAGTTTCACTGGCCTGCTTCTGCTTAAATGTAAAAACTACTCACTGCCTTTCTAAAATCAAGGCCTGTTTTCATCACTTCATTGAGAATTGAGTTCATCCTGATCTCACTGTATTTGTCACTGAACAGATACCCATCAAAAAATTAGTGCTGTGTGCTTTTAGTGACACTCATACTGCTCCTCTCAACTCCTCTCTTCTTTGCCTCATTCGTCTTCTCTGTTTGCCCTAATACCTATTGGCAGGCTCTCTGCATGCTTATTTTTGTGGGTTTTGGTTTTGATGGGTAAGTGGAACAGTGTTGTAAATGAAATTGTCTTCTGAGTGGTGCTTTACTCCTGGCTGCTACAACTGTCATCTTCAGTTAGCATTCAGGGACAGGATTGTAGGAGTTGGCTGTGGTACACAGCACGAGGGCTGAAAACTCTGTGTTTGAGACATATCAATGTTGAACTAGTAGATTTCAGAAGGATTAAATTTAGAACTGGAGGAAGGAATTATTGTCTATGTGTACTATAGGAAGTTGGATGAGGATTGTGGGCTGCATAAAATCTAAATAAATCCCCTGAGAAAGAGTCAGAAGAACTTGGTTGCTTAAACAAAGCTTTAAGGTAGACGGAGACTTCCAGAAGAAATTCATGCAGTAGTTGCCTATGTAAAACAATTTCCTGTTGGAATGATTTAAATAGCACGTAAGTTGAATAAATAACATGGCATATCTGTCAGGGGCCACGTTGTTATAACAATACACAGCTGTTTATCATGAAAAACCTAAACTGACCTGAAAGAATTATGCCTGGGTTGTAAAGGACATGGTGACACACATGATCTGAAATGACTTCCCCGCTTGCACTTGCCCTGCAGTAAGACAGGGGCCTCCTACACTAGGAGTTTGTAGTCTGCCTAGAAGGGAGTTGTCTGGCTGGCTGGCTTCTTCCCCTGCCCCCTGCTTTCGTCTCTAGGTAGTTGTTCAGATGGACAAACACTGATCCAGAAGAAGAGCAACGAGGAGGAGACTCCAGGTCTCTCTCCTATGGGCAGTGAGTCCTCTAAGCAGCATTGTCTTGCCTCCCTGCTTTGGGCAAGGTGATGGCACTGGCTGAGCTCTCAAGTTCTCGTCTAGCTCTAGTTTATTTAAGGGGCCATTGTTATTGCATGATAGATGAAAATGTGGTGTAATCATCCCTGATGTTGCTGTTGCTCTGGTTACTCTCATCCTTAGGCTGTTGAGGGGGTTGTGTGTGTGTTCTAGTTCTAGCACTAGTTCTGTGAGTGCTCCCACTGAGTGCCCACACGGTGAAAGACAGTCCGCATAGCTGTGATTTCAGTTTGGAATACTTTTTTTGTCAATCTGAATGAACTGCTATACACCACTGTTATCAAAAAAAGCCTTAATAGCCATGGAAATAATCAGGTTCAGTAGTGCATGAGAATGATGTAGACCATCATTTCAGTGCTTGCCTCATTTGCAGTTCTGCTGAATGATTCAAAATCTATCATTAGCAACTGTGACAAATGTAAAATCTGCTGTTTCTCTCCAGGGTTACACAGTTCCTAGTTAGGAGCATTTTGCCTGCAGTTTTATTTCTTTTTTAGTTTTTAAAAAATTTGATTTTTTCTTTTTTATAAATTTGTCAACTTCCTCTTTGAAAAATGAAGAAGTATCTTTTTGAAGAACCACATTTAAATGCAGAGAGAGAATGTCATCCTCTTTCTTCACCAACCTAAAAAGACATCAACATTTGAAAAAAACCTAATTGTTCACCTGTGTATTTCTATTGTGGCAGTAGAGAGGGGGTTGGTGGATTGTTAGCAGTGAAGACTAACAGTTACCTGGATGGATGCTTAGTAAGTTAGACGAATGGATGCGGGTAAGTGATGTTAGAGCCCACTCTCAGTTACTGAAAGCTGTTTTCAGAGTTTTAACTCATGTTCTTTGTGCAATCGCAATGCTATCCACGTAGTATGATTTTCCTGGAGTTTCTGGTTTGTAGTACCACAAAACCGGGCGTGGGATGATTTTTCAGTCTATATCTTGAGTGTAATTTTCTTTTCCACAGGTGAATCTTTTCTTCCTGCTAAATATCGTTCGTGTTCTCATAACCAAGCTGAAGGACACCCACAAGGCAGAATCCAACCTGTACATGAAAGCAGTGAGAGCTACCCTGATTCTCGTTCCACTACTTGGCATTGAATTTGTGCTGTTTCCTTGGCGACCGGAGGGCCGGATCGCTGAGGAAGTGTACGAGTATGTGATGCACATCCTTATGCACTACCAGGTAGGAAGCACTACAGAGTTTTTTTTGTCACTTGAGCTAGACAGCAGCTGGCGTGTGGAACATATGAAGGGAGAAATGATTGCTTTGATTTAATTTTTAAGGACCTTTATGCAATATTCTTGTACTTGACTTTACCTGAATTTTCATTTCTTAAAAGAAAGAAATGTTGTGTGCAATTACTGGCCCCGTACTTTTTAGTAACATATTTTTAGAAATAATTCAGCAAGTTTAGATTTAATCTACATTTTCTTTACTATATGTATATCTGAATTTTATCAGGAACCTCTAATTATCTCAAAACCGGAAAAATCCATGTGCATATAAATAAAGCAGAATCTTTTTATTTCTGTTTTACAGGGTCTGCTGGTCGCTACAATTTTCTGCTTCTTTAATGGAGAGGTAGAGTAACAGCTTTTAACATGTTTAACATTTAACATATAATACTTTAAATACATTTTTGTTTTGTTTCAACAATTAAGGAGCTGGTAATTTTTGAATATTTTTTGAAAAAAAACCCTGTAAATCTAAATTTTTCAGGTAAAAAAAAATGTAAAAAAATAATGTGGCTTCCAAGAGCAGAGCTTGGAAACACTATGCCATCATCCATGGCATCAGTAAGTTCTTTAAGACTGAATCTTTTGTGATGAGCAATATACATGTCCCTTTATTATGTAAGGAATTGAAGATACTTGTTGCTTCGATATAAATTCTCAGTAAATACCATGTAAAATGTAATTCAGTATCCAGTGTGTATATTCGTCTATGTTAGAAACTGTCTAGTGTCTGTTACTCTGGAGAATTGCTGCCTTGGTCTTTCTGCAGCAGCAGTAGAGCATATTGCACACGTCTTGCTGTGCTGGGGAAGTGTTGTGTTATGACAGCTCTTTGGTAAAATTTTAGGCTGAAGTTTGGAAAAGCAGCATAGCTACTGTTTTTTTAGCGTAGCTGAAGAACATCATTCAGAAAATTAGAACTTAACTGATATGCACAGATTGATTGATAGGATGTAGAAATAAATTCCAAGCTTTCTTCTCAGAAAAGATAGAATTTTGAATATTCCTCTTCTCTTGACTTTATGAGGCATTACGGGAAGTGGATTCAGCCTCTGTGAAGGTTGAAGGTTATATATTGCTAGTAATGCAAATTAATTAATCAAAAATTTCTGTGATGAAGCAAGAAGTCTCCCTTTAGACTTGTAAGAAATGCAGAATTTTGATATGAAAAGCAGTAAGATCACAAACTGAGAAGTATGAAGACATTTGATTTCTCTTCAGTGTTTGTAGGTTTGTGTTTAGATGTTTTAAGTGAATTTTAATGAACAGTAAAAGGGTATCTCTCTTGCCCTACATTACTACTTTCTTATGCTACTCAGTTGATATTTCTGCCCTTAACCTTTTATATTTTCTTTGTAAGTATTTTGAGAAATGTGAAGTTCTCATTTAAACAGAGGATTCTGATACCAGACTGCAGGAAGTCTAAACATTGCATCTCTTTTCATCTATTTATTTTTGTTTTTCATAATTAAAATCAGATTTAAATTAGACTAAAGAAGCCATTGTGTTAGGGAAATGTGAAGCAAACACAAAAGAGACCTCCAAGACATGTAGAAAATCCTAGAAGTATTTACCTACAGTATCAGCGTTTAACTGGAGGAAACACTGTTTGGTTTAGTTCTTTTGCGTGTAACACAGTGAAATGAAGGTCGTGCTTGTGGCTGTGATTTGGGGTGCACTGCGGGATAAATGTGGTGTCAATGCTCCCCAGCCTTTCCTGAAAGTCAGTGCCTTGCCAGTCAGTGCAGGAATGCTTTGTGTACAAAGTTTGGCTGAAGGGGAAATAAAATGTTCATGATCTGTGGGCAGGTTTTTTAAAGTAAAAAAAGATCTCTTGAAAAAGCACCCATGCTGGCAGTTACCATTCTTAGCATTCCCCGCTTGTCATCCATGCTGAAAAACTAATTCCATGTGAATTTTATGCCTGTGACACTTCATCAGTCCAGCACGCACAGGTGTTTAACTGCATTGTAGAAGAGGAAGGGTATGATAAGCATCACATCCTCTCAGTAGAGACATGTAAACAAGTTGGGGCCTTCAGCTATTTTATCAGCTTTATTTTTAACCGTAGTAGAAATAGAGGGTTCGGGAAATTGTCCTTCTAGTCATTTGATTATGGTATGCTCAGAAATTAAAAAGGCTTCATTGTGCCAGAACCATAGCAAATGTAAGTTATGGTTTATTGAGAGTATAAGAATTTTCAGCTGCTGAGAGGGTGTGATCTTTTGAATGGAAGGGTGAATAGAAATGACCTTTTCAACATGTAAATCACCTTTTCTCCTGTTCATACTGAACTTCAGTCCACAGAAGAGAAAGCAAAAACATTGCATTGCTGCTGCTCCTCCTGTCACCTGTGCTTCTTCTGAGCACCTGGTATGCTAAATTGTACAGTGCAGTTATTTCACACTGAATTTGTTGGAGATTAATGCTGCCTCATATTGTAAATCTTTCAGAACATCTCCTGTGACAGATCCCATGTAGGTACCCCAATTTTCCAGCATTACTGAACCTTATCACCTAATTTGCTTAGATGCATTTATTATGGTACTCATTCATCAAAGAATGATGTCTGGTGATATATTTCCAAATGCTTTATGTGCATTTCTATTTTGTTTTCTGGCATAGGTCCAAGCTGTTTTGAGAAGACATTGGAACCAGTACAAAATCCAGTTTGAGCACAGCTTCAGCCACTCGGATGCTATGCGCACTGCTTCCTACACTGTGTCATCAATCAGTGACGTCCAAGGCTACAGCTACAACCATGACTGCACCAGTGAACACTTAAATGGGAAGGGCTACCATGACACGGAGAGCGTTGTTTTAAAAACTGAAAAGCTGTATGGGTGACTGCCAAGGGCTCGGCCTATTCCAGCATGCTTCCTCCCATGGACTCCAAGTTTGATTTAATGACTTCACAGCCAGAAGATTTTACCTAACTTGGGATATGTATTTCTTCTGAATGATGCAAGCTAACCCAACACATTTTTCGTGTGTATGTATGTATGTACATGCATATATACGTATGTTTGTGGTTCTGTGTATCTACATAGTATGGGCATCTGTACATACATCTACCTATCTGTACATCTGTCTGTCTATACATACATGTATCTATATATGTATGTGCATTTATATAGGGATACAAACTTTGCCTCTTCAGTTTCTACTGTGTAGACAAAGTTGGCAATTTTTTGTACAAAGGGAATCAATGAAGGATTTCTTATTTTCTTGGAAGTTTGCATAAGACTGTGTTGTGTTGAAGCCACTTCATTCGCCTGTGGAATCTTAGGGTGTAAATACCATACTGAGTTGTCTTAATTCAGTTTCAAACAGAAGAAAGGTAAATGGTTAAAGTAGGTGCAATAATAACAATAGATTGTCCAGGTTAATTTTTTTGCTGTCAAAAATGCCCAACAGGCAATCTGAGGTAAGACTTGAACAAATGGATGGGTAAGGTCAAAGATATTGATGGTTTGGTTTGACCTGGCCAGTTTGGGTTTTCCACTGTTTTAAACCAGGCATAGAGACAAATCTGAGGCTATGCCTACTTCTGTACTGCAATGTAACATTTTACAGCAAGCTTTGAGCAATTTTATTTAAACTATTTCTGCATATACAGGAGTGTCTCCTCCTCCTCTAGTTCATGGAAGTCTCTTACTGGCTTTAACACAGGCAAGATCAATGAGGCCTTATCGCCAAAGAGAGAAGTAACCTGAATAACTGTAAATCCTTTCTGATGCTAATGCGTAACTGAAGCTGATGGAACTTCACTGTGTGCTTATGGAATTTACTCAACTGGGAAAAGAACACATACAGAATTCGTTGTAGTCATGTTGCTGGTTTGGGGGTTTTTTTGAAGCATTTCCCTGGCCATGTGCGTGATAATTTCTTTAAAGTGTGGGGCAAAGTTCTAACTAATTTTCTGAGTTTTTGTTTGTCTGAGAAAAGCACCCAAGACTGAGTGCAGTGCAAATTACTTTGAAGCCAGTGTATGAGATTCAGATTACTCAATCAAACTACTGTTAGTCGTTATCATTATTTGGAAAATCCAATATAAAGTTTGCCTTATGAAGGTTAAAGTCATTATGGAATGACAATTTTAGTATTATTTTGGAGTGCTTGATTCTGAATCTCTGTCTCAGTTGTTTAGCTTAGAGCAGTACTTTATAAATTTCTTTCTACTGGTTCTACTGGTGAATACAGGTCTCTGAAAATGAGGAGGGGGGGTCAGGAAGGTCTTGAAAAAAGGTGGTTTTATAGAGATCTGTGGTTTCGTAAACCTTAATGCTTTAAAAAAATAGTTGTTTTCTCAAGTGAAATGACAAAAATGCTCAGGAATTGAGGGCATGATATTAGTTTAGAAAAGTCTTACTAAAAATCACAACAGTAGAAAAAGGTTTAATTGGTTTATTTTGCAGATGCATCTACTTCCTGTGGGGGAGAAAATGAAACGAAGTAGAAGAAAAGTAGATGCTGGATTTAATAGACTGTTTTGCTAATGTATATCTGGTGCATCTAAGCCAATCAAATGAGACAGTCCTTTCTGAGACCACTTCAGTTTTAAATACTTAATTTCTTTTATGAACAACTTGCTTTTAACATTTATACATTTTTTGTTAGAAATCTTTCTGTAAGTTTCATTAGCATCTAGTTAATTTGCTGTCACACTATTCATTGGTTTGTGACTTCATAAGGCTTTAAATGCTTTGTATTTAGAAGGGAAACATTAGGAGGATGCAGTAAGTTCATGCCACTTGCACCTTTCTATAGTTTTTACAGTTCTTATGTCTGGATTTTGAATTTAGAAAGTGTTTTATTAATGATTTAGTTTCGTAATACAGACTCTCAGCTAGGATGCCCAGATTAAGTTTCCTGTTCTTCTGCAAGGCTGTCTGATTGATGGGAATAACTGGAAAACCGGTTGGATTCTGTACTTCAGAATAGTGTGAAATTTGGCAATCAGAAGTTACAATCTCTTAAACTGTAAGAACACGATAATGGTATCTGCTACAATTTGATTAGAGGTTGCTTACAGCTCTGCTTGCTGATCTGTGTAGTGTTACTTAAAATCTGTGCAGTGTTCTGAAAATACTAGTGGTGCAGAAAATCCCTGCTCTGGTGCAGCAGCTTTACACTTGGGGGACCAGATCATCAACTGGTATAAATCTGTCTCGTGATCCATTTTCAGACTCAGTGGGTACCAGCTGAGGATCCAAAGCTCAGGCAGATATCTGTCCATTTAAAAGTGCCTTGAAGCCCTTAGTGGAATGTTAACAGGCAGTTATTTAAATGGCATCTGTTGGGTTATAATTAAAACATATGTGACTGTTTAGAGTGTGATAAAATATTAGGTTGTGAATTAAGCTTCCTTATGAGCTAGGCAGTTGAAATTTAATAGCCTATACATTTTTATAATTTAGTGCAAAGTACTAGTTGCTAATTGCTCCCTGTTCTCTGGCAGAGAAGGTTGTAATGGTAATTTAGGAAGGAAAATTATTTTTCAGCAGAAATCATCCTGCTTCTAGGTGGATGATCACAACATACAAACTTGTGTCTTCACTATGGACAAGAAACACATCCACCTGGATGTGCAAGGAAAGCCTTGATGGCTGTGGAGGGTTACATGGCACAGGAGAGCTACATTTCCCCCTCCTCACAAGGTTAACTAACCGATTTCCTATTTTGCATTGACAAATACAAATTCCCTATTTAGTCTTCCTACCTCACCTTTCTCAGTTTCTACACAACAAGACAAGGGGCTGCTTCTTAAAGTATTTTTCTAACACAATAAATTAAAATCAAATCCTTATGCTGATTTCTAATGCCTTATTTTCTGCTTTACAGAATGTTGTATTCCTTACCTGTGTTCTCTGGGATGGAAGTAAACTCTGTTTTGTTAGGGCTGTGAGATTCCTTTGAACATGCAAACAGATAACTGTTATTATTTGCTCTTAACTTGTTGTTATTTAGTGAGGATTTATTGAATCAATCAACAGAAAATACTTGTCTTATATTTAGTATGTGTAATACCAGCACATTAGAATTTGACGAGAGGGAATGTCTATTTTTAATGCTACTGTCTTCAATTAATAAAATGCTCCATTGCAGGGTCCCCTCAGTTGTTATTTTATTTGTTTGGGTTTTTTTAATGTTAGCATTTATGCTATGTATTTTTCCATTGTAGTGATCTGCTAGAGTATTTGGCTGTAGAAATGCTGCAACACATACTCCTTTTCATGCCAGGCAACATTTGGGCTGGAAACCAGGCAACATTTACTTATTGTACTATGTAAATAAGATTATAAGAAGCTATAGCATTGTATTTATTGCTTACACTAAGAATGAAAGGGAAAAAATGTGAAGTTATTTTTTGGTTGTGCTTTATTTTCACTTTGTTCTTATGACTCTTCATGCATTTTAATTGCTGAAAGTAGTATTATGTTTGTGTTCAATAAAATATTACTGCATTTATTCAGATCTCTCGTGCTGTAATACGGAAATAACAATGTTGATCTAAGCTAGGCTTTCACAGATATCCCAACTGTGAGTTAATTAAATATTAACATGGGAAGAAAGTAATTGCATACCGTAACTAACAATTATTCATTTTTTAAGTGTTTGCTTATTTAATACTTACATTTTTAATGCATGGTAGTTCTTTGCATTTCTGGCTTCTCTAACCACCACCAGTGGGCACAACCCATATACTGAAGAGAAAGCACAAGGCGGCAACATTACACATTCTTCTCTTTCTTTTTCCTTCCTCGAATTCCCCTGGCTGCTTCTTTTATTCCCAACATATCATCTGTGATTCTACGTGATGAACTCCTGAGCCATCCAGGCCAGTTGACTACAATGGGAGCCAAGAAAAAGAAATTATTCCTCTTTCAGTTAGAAGTAATATTTACTGTTGCAGGTATTTACTGTAGAATTTAAATCTGTTTCTTGTTTCCAGACTACATAAGAAAGTTCCCGTGGACTTCAGCAAAGCAGCTTAAATAAGATGTCTAGACCAACTTTACTGACAATAAATGAGCATGACCTTTTTAAAAGTTGAAAACACTTTCTTTTTAGTAATTTTTCCTTTGGTTGCAGCTGAAAACAATATATAAATGCACTAAGAATGACTAGTCTAGCTATGGTTAAAGATTGAGAACACGAGATCCCCTCAGTAACAGACGGTGTGAGCATCATGTGCTCATTTCAGTGACAACAGTAAGCACAATTCAGAAAAAACGGTCTTGCTTTTCCCCACTTGCTTTGAACTCATAATTTTATTCTTGCAAGCTTTCTTCATAATCTGTAAACGCTTCACATGGCCATTTGACAGGGAATTACATCCCTCCAACTACATGTCATTAAAGTTAAGTTAATCTGCTTTGCTTTGAGATTCAAAGTCAATTCATCTGCAGATTAGTTTAACTGCCTCTGAATTCTTCAATCAGAAGAAGCAAGCTGCAGACCTATGGAAGCCTGCAGTGGGAGTAGAACAGAGGAGCTGCTGCCCTACCAGAGCTCCAGAAACCTGCAACCAGGACCCAGATGCTAAATACTTATGACAAGATCCATTCTTACCTGTCAGATCCATGAAGGCCTGTGACCATTCAGCCATCCTGACAGTCAACTAGTCCAGGTATCCTTTTTAGCTGACACTGTCTGGTGCTGGATTACCCCCTTATTCTTTCCTTTAAGCCATACAGGAACACCTACAAAAGAAGAGCTCCTTGAGACTTCCACCTCTCGTGTGAATTTGAACAGGGCTAAACATATTCTGGTCCTCCTTTGTTTAAATATTTAGTTTATTTAGTTGCCTTGGCTCCTCTGAGTCTATCTTGGCTCTGTTCTAAGAGCCAAAATGTTCTTTTCAACATCTAATGTCTTTTTTTTAGAAAGGTTTTTAAAAAGCCACTAAAGTACTCATCAGCAAGTGCTTCATACACTGGCAGCTTACTGCACTATCTCTTCCAGACTAGTTATTCTACAACTCCCCTTGTAGACGCTGTTCCTCCAGAACAAAAGAGGGTTATGTGATTTTATTCTCAATTTGCTTTATTCATGTTGGAACAAAACATTTTAACCATAAATAATTTTTCTGGGATATCCACCCTGGCAAATTTCCAAGCACAGTTGTCCCATCAGTAGCTAATGAGGAAACAAAAATAAGGCTCTGCAAGACTCCAGGGCATATTTTGGGTGTGTAAATCAGCATCCTCTATATTAGGTCCATAAAAAATATTTGTTTAATAATTTGGTGTTGAATATTGTTGTTCTCGTAGAGCTACCACGTGACTCTGTATCTGGTATGGCCCACTATGCAGCAACAGTCAGGGTAGTAAAAATGCACTGTACTAGCTTACCATTTCTCTATAAAAAATCTGGGCTTGCTGAAAGAGAGAGTGAAAGAAAACACTTGCAGAAAGCTTATATTTAAGCCTTCGATAGCTGTATCACTAAAAGTCTGTGTATTTTAGAAATGCACAAAAGCACATAAACCACAACCAGTGTTTGCAAGAGTATCAAAGCAGGATACTTACTCAAGACAATTCCCCAGAAACTTTGGTTTTATTCCTCTGTAACTCCTCCGAGCTCGATATGCTGCAGTGTATCTGACATCAGACTCTTCACCCAGGAGGCAGCTTGCTTGCAGGCAAAGAAACAAACCCACTCTTTTCTCAATCTAGGTCACACTCATTCAATGTGATTTTCTGTAACAACTACCAAATGCATTAATTAACAAGCTTTCAACCATCAAAAAGCTCTAAGCAACCAAATGCACTGAAATTTACAGGATCGCCCTATCTGTGCAATCTTGTGGTACATGATACTTTGTCTTCTGCCAGGCTTCATCCCAATGAGAGGGACTGGTCGTGTGAGAAGCCCGACAGAAACACATCCACCCTGCGCTCTGTGGTGGAACTCAGTGACCCTCATACGGGACAGGCTGCAGAGTTGCTGCTGTTTGTTCGTTATGCTGCTGTGGTCTCCATCAGAAGTGGTTTGTCAGCACGTGAAATATCAGGCTCTAAATCAAATGGCAATTAAACAAATGTTACAGATGAAACTCAATTTCCATCGCTCCAGGAGAAATACAGTAACTAAACTCCCCTCTAAGAAACTAATCCATTTAATCTCTTTTAGCAAAGTTATTTATTACATGTCATTTTCCAAATGTTGAGGAAATAGTGAAGGAAAGAATTGTTTACTTTTAGAAGTTATTCACTAAAACATGATTCTGCCTTTAGAGGAGGTTGCTGCTTTTAAGAGGGTAAGATAAAATATGGAATACAAAATCAAAATGCCTAAGACTCATAAAAAAATACAGAACCCAAAATTCAAAATTTTGAAATGCTAACATTTCCTGTATTCCCTTCTCTCTAGTTTTTTGTCATACAGCAAACATACCCTGGTTTTATTTTTCCCTGACATTTTCCTGTTGTCAACATATAGTATCATTTTAGACTCAGTAGATTAAAGCTACTGTCATCATACATGCTTTAATTGTTGGTGCAGGCCCCTAATTTCAAATCTCTGATTGCTGCGGTTTATCTTAGAAACAGCACAGTCCTATCTACTGTTCAGACCTGCTCTAGATGCAGGCTCCTGCTTTCCTATCAACTGTTTTCTTCAGGTTCTAGAGCAATCTTTTACAGGCTCTGGATAGACTTTTTCCTAAGCTCTTTCAAACACACTATTTAAGCTTATGATGATTTTGTGACAGTGGGTTGGATGAGCTCTAAAGAATTACGTCATAGTAATATTCCTGCCACAGCTTTGGCCCCTGGTGCCCTTAACAAAGCCAACTGTTCTCCCACAACACCGGCTTCTCAGCAGTGAAACCACATTATCAGTGGTTCCGTGCCTTTCCACTGACACCCCAGATATAACAAGGCACATCTACTGTGTCTGTTAACACAGAGTAGGCATCCTCTCTCATTTCAGCTGAAAAATAGCCAGGGCACACCTAATAGTTTTTCTCACGTATTTTAATATTATGTAGCACTCAGACTTGCAATTAAGCAAGTTATTTAAAAGCATCTGATTTCTGGTACTGAGGAAGATCCGTACCTCCTCAATGACTTTAAACAAACACCTCCCCCAGTTTATACAGTCCTCTTAATCCCATAACAGTTAACATATATCATGATATGTACATAACACCTTTCAAGAGATAACAGCAAACATCTTTAATAACATTTCAAAGTATCTCGCTTCAGTTTGAGGCTCTACCAAAAAAATCTAGAACATAGCATTCATACTATAGGCTAAAAAAGACAACTGTCGTTTTGGTTTATGTCTTCTGATGTCACTCAAAGCAAACGTGCTTTGGGGTTTGTGCTTTTAGCCAGTGCACCCAAATCCTTGAAATACTTCATGTTTATACTCAGTTTGGAAATTGTGCTTTTGTGTCTACAACACTCATTTGTCTGCTCTTGGAAAGAAGAAGAATATGCCAGGATAATTTTCGCAATTGAATTTTTTCATTTCAGAGGGTTTCGAGCAACTTGGCCCTTCCACGACTCCAGACTTTTTTCCCCAGCTCAACCCAATTAGAGTATGAATATTTTGTTTATCTGATCACAATAGCAATAATATTTGTTAGCGTCTGTGATGCACAAGTTGCAAAACCCGAGTTTCGCTTACAGCAGGACTGTGCCGGTGTTCTTGGAAAAGTCTCCAAACAGCTGAAGTTTACACTTGTCGTCCCAGTAACATAACCACTCAGACTAAGTCCTTGGTCCAGCTCTAATCCCATCGCAAAGACTGCTGATTCATGCAGCTATGTTAGGCAAAAGCATCCCCATAAAGGCACCCTTCCAAAGGAATCAATAAGCTCTGTCAGATGCAGCAGGCAGGACGCTTAATGTGACCGACTTAGAAAACTTTGTGCACTCACCTCTTTCCCAGGATTATTACATCCAGTATCATAAATTACGCAGTCATTTAACTATAGGCTGACATTCCCATTTCTTTCCAATGCTGTTTGAGCCTCCATGTGACCTCCCATTTCCTCTTCTAGAGTTCTAACTAAATCTCTGTACTGTTACATTTGTCTTCTGTTCAGCAACTTCTCCGAAGCGCTGAGAAGTCCTCAGACTGCAGCCTGCTGTAAGAGAGTCTAAAAGGGCACAAGTTCATACTCTGCCTGTATCTTAAGCTTAGTCCAGAAAAGTACCAACTGTTGGAAAAATACCTGATTTATCTATCTTTCAAATTATAGTTTTCTGAAGAAATGAAAATATTCCCTTTCATGCTGTTTGCAGACGTGAGGTAGCTGTATGCTGAAGCCATGCATAATACTTAAAGTGGAGTGGAATCAAAAAGAAAATACAGATGAATTTTACACCATTTTTTTCAACCCATAGTACGGATAATTATTATTTTCTAAATTTAGACGTGTGAAGTAAATAAAGTCAAAGCTCTGTGTGCGTGCATGTGTGTGTTTGTGAATATTGCTCTTAGCCATCAGAATATTTCTCCAAATACTGATTTCCTCTTAAGACAGACACTTGTGCTGCCTGGCATGTTTTTTGTAAATTTACTCTTATAAGTCTGTTTTCCGCTCACTGACAGCTAGAGAGTGTGAACCTTGAACTGTGAATTGCTTTGAACGTTCTCCAATTTTTATCATTATTTCTGTTCTTTGAAATGTATTAACAACAATCTTCAGAGGACACACTGCAATTTCAGCAATCCAGATTCAATATTTGACAAAAAGAAACAGCTGCCCTGGGGACAATATGGTCCCTAAGCTAGAGATGGTCTGATTGCTTGTCAAGACCATCAGGAATAAAGGATACAATGCCCAGGGGCTGGAGGAGTCTCCTCCAAAGAGATTACTGTACTACTTTGCCTGGAAATAGTATCATTGCCTACAATGCACTGATGTATTTTACGTGCTCTTAGAATTTTTCAGTGTTCTCCCTGCCACCCCGATGACAGATAAACCTCCTAGGGTGAATCGTGCTGTATGTAACATAATGAGTTACTGAAGATAAGAAGCTGCAAATAAATGTTTTTCTTACATTGAGTTCATATGCATTTTGTTGGAAATGTTAGAAAAAGGAGTATTTGATAATTGAATTACTGTGCTTCCTCTACTGAAGTCACTTCCTGATAAGCAGCCAAACAAATTTTCTAAAATAAATAAATGAGAGAGCTTGAATAACCCAGTCATCTTGGCTGGTCACGACTGGTGCAATATTATTCTGGCCAAGACAACTTATGTTATGACTTTACTCCTAAACAGAATGTACAAGTCAACTGAAAGTATTATGAATTTAACGTAGCATTCAGATTTCTACGTTCAAAGAGGTAAAACCATTTACAGCAAACCACTGTCAAAGATATTAACACCACATTCTACCTCAACCCTTGGTTTTATTTTCCTCCCCAAAGAGAAGTCCTGCTCAGTTTTCGCAGATAATAAAATGTATTTTCATAAATTATGTTTAAAGTATATGTAAGAAGCCCCAAGAAACTGCAGCTTCCACCTGAGACTCACAATGAAATAAACGCAAGACTATTCCTACAGAATTTAAAAAGTGGATTAAATTATATCTACAGAATATAAAGCTAACTAGTGCTGAATGTGCTTGTCAGATGTTTTCATACATCTGAAATCAAAGAGAGCATGCAAACTCCAAACATCTCCAAAAGCTTTTTGAATGTTCTACTAAATCCATTCCTGATGTTTTATCAGAAGTAGTTTCCATCCTCAAGAATTGCCTTTCATGTTCTGTGATCTTGTCAGTGAACCTTTGCAGTCATGCTTTGTCTTCTATAGGAAACCAAGCCAGGGAAAGTAGCTTTCTTTTCTTCACTTTTACAGTAACTACTTTTTCAATATTATGACCTTAATTCAAAACATTTTGTTGCATTTTAAAAACACTCACTGAATTCAGAGCAATAAGCTTGAAAGGCTTCTGAAAAGTTCTGCTAACTAGTTTCTGTTTCTGGATATCAGAGTTCTTAGATAAGTAAATAGGTTTGATAATTAATCCAATGTGTAAAAGCTAGCAATCCTTTATGGGAGCATTCTTAAATCAGCTTAAACACGTCTATGCTATTGGAGATGGAAGACTCCCAAAGTGAAAGTAATAAAGACTGGCAAATGTTCTTTACCAAATCTGCCATCCTCCTGGCCCTCCACTACTGAAGAAAGGCATAGTGACACGTTTCCTGCCTAAGCAGATTTGAAAGAATTCTAGAGCACAAAAAATGAAAGCATTCCACAACTAAGTTCACGCTTTAAAGAAGAGGAGCACTTAACACTACTGCACAGCCAAGTGACCATGCTTAAATGCATTACCTTCTCACCTAAATTTTAGACCACACTAAGACACTTACGCAAACCCTACGAATTTAATTGATTTAGACTTCAAAGCAGACAATTTAGATAGATAAAAAGTGCAGACTCTATTCCAAATTTTAAATTATTTTTCAGTTTGGTTCAAAGTACAGGGTGTAAATTTCTGTTTATAGAATGCAGTTTAACCTATGACATCATTACTAGTCCAGAACACCACTCTGTCACTCTGTTTACCGTGGCTAAGAAAAAGAACCAACCCAACAACTATATAAACATCCAATGGCAACTTTCACAACAACACCTACCTGCCATATCTGAATTACTCTGCGACTACTTCTAGAGATTTATTATACACACGTGCCTGAAAGAAACAATAATTGCCAGGTAATACTGCGCAATATGTAATAATAACTGAGCATTGCTTCTATTTTCTCCTTCCTCCTTTCCTTCACCATCTTATTTCCTAGGGCAAAAGTTCACAAACACAGGACTGTCCCATCTGTTTGCAAGATGACTGTTGCCGCTGAGGCTCTCAGCAACTTCAGTTTACAAATATTTGGCTGCAATAGGAGATGATGTGCTTTTTATTGTTAGGGTTTTTTTCACCCAGAAAGAACTCTCGCACTAAACTGTTATTAACTCCACCTTAAGAGTCATAATCAGTGCTCCAATGAGCAGATTGTTATTTTTTTACTACGATTTATTTGTATTCTGTAATATTCAAAACTCCATAAAGGATTAGAGCTACATGCTGCAGAAATCTGGAGAGACACTACCTTTACACTGGAGCATTTACAGTTTTTATCAGAAAACAAATAAACAAAAAAAAAAAACCCAAAACAAGTAAAAACAATCTCCCCTCTCCCGTACGTCTGTTGAGCCAACTATATTGAAAACCAGTGTCACGTGAGCTTGAGAAAGAAAGAACTGAGAAGAAAAATACTGTCTGCCTGGTTGGTGTAGTGAAAGGTCTTACTGGCAACATTCTGCACAAAGTGAACTAGGGTGATTGCTAGAGGAATCTGGATATAGTTCGTGCACCCAGGACCAGCCCAATGGAGCAGCACTGTGTGATGGTGAGCTACTTTAACTAGAGAGTCAAAGACTCATCTCAGAATGGTAAACACTCAGTTTTTGAATTTCATAATGGAACATGAGGATATTTAAGAACATACATTGTTCATTTCTTCCACATTTAGTGGAAACAATTTGGTGCAGAAATTATCCCAGTGTTTATAAACACCAGGATATGAATCACACCAAAATAGCTTCTTAGTATACAATGTCAGTGCAAAAATAGGTTGCTCTGAAATGTTCAGGAAAGTGCCTTTAAAAGCTCTGGATTAAATTTACTGACCAGCTGACCTTACCAACTGGCACGTTGTGACAGCCCCGAGTTTGTGCCTTTACATCAACCCTGTTGTATTTGCATGATTCCGAAGTATTTGCGCCTAAATATGTGTAGTGCTCAAGAGAGAGCACTATCATAAGAGAACAAAAATAAGCATGGACTATTTCTGTCAAAGAATGACGAAGAACCATGCACATAATCACTTTCAAACTTGTGTCCCTTGCTGTAACCTTGTCGTGGATTGAATTGCTGGACATTCATGGGCTCTTAGTGACTTTATGAGAAACTCACCAAGTTACCCAAAGGAAAAATAAAGCTTTACGTGCCCATTTTTTTTTTTTTTTGACAAAAGGCAGTTGAATTTACTAAATGGATATTTTAGCAACTGAATTGCAGATTTTTAAAGGTCAAGCACTTTTGGTGAATGCTTCCTGAGATACACATCGAATTAAACAGAAGTCAAAGTGAATTTTCATTTGCTGTCCTACTTAAACAGGAAAATAGAACTTTATATGATATCACTTATGTCTTTGAAAATTTAACCTGGAGCAGTTTGATGTGGTAATGGAATTCTGCTCTATCGGCCACTACCTGTATTTCAGAAAGCATCAAGCCCAAGCTTCTATTGCCACTCATTCAGGGCATCTGAGATTGATCTTCCATCATCTGACAGTTCCCTAGTGATTCTTCAAAAATCATTTAGAAATGTGCTTGATGTCAAACACTAAACCAAGTGGAAGCCAGCTGTGGAGAAAAACAGCAGGCAGGAGGGCTGTGAAAAAAACATATTGCTTTACTCTTTGCTTTAAAAACAGAACTGCTATATTAATAGTGTGCACTTCTCAAGCTTTGCAAGTTAACTTACTCCTTGTCAAAAGCAATTCTATTTTGTTCAGTCCTTGTCTGTTTGTTGAAGAAGAATTTTTCCAGGAACCAGAAAATAGTTATGATTTTGGAAATTTAAAATTGCCCAATGTAACGCTTTGAGGAAAAAGAAATCCTTTTCACTGATTCTTCTGAATATTCACTAGCTTTTACTAAGCAATAAATTCCCCAGATAAAATATATTTTTACCTGATAACAATCAAAAAAGAACTTATAATCTTGGTTGATGAGTGATCCAATGAATAAAAATTAAGTACAAGAAGAGAACAGAGGTGGTAAAAAGAATTACAGGACCTCACGCACTGTAATCCAGGCATGTATTACATTAGTCTATGTGTTAATTTACTGTTTAGTTACCATAGATGTAGGGAGAATAAGACAGATGAGCAATCTGACTATCAGGGCTCAGTGATGAAAACAGCTTCAAATGTCAAAAGGAAGAAAAGACGATCTTTGTTTGAAACAACCCCTGATGGCAAAAAAGAGGCTGCATTTAAAGATCATCTCATGCTTTTATAGGGGGGACAGGAGTGTGCTCTGAAATACACACAAAAAATGTACAATGGGTCATTTCTTGTATTGCTCTGTTTATGTTACCCATTGTCAGACATAGGGATACATCAGAATGAGTACATTGCTAACAACATCATCTTCAAGAAACAGAGAATGAATCATGGATTATGGTTTTAAATGATAAGCACAACAATTTCCTTTGAGTCATTCATCAAAAAGATTGGGAATTTTATCAGGAAGACAAATTACACCAGCTCAACTTCTGTCATGTTTCACCTTTTGCTAAATAAGTCATTTACATTCCTTTTTTTTTTTTCCATATTATGAGATCATTTCCAAAGCTTAAAATAACTTGGCAGTTTTACATTTTTCTGTTTTCTTAATATTTCCTTGTTTACTTATTCCACGCATCAGGGTTTTGAACAGTGGTTTCCCAGCGAATTAGGAAAAGCTTGCAATGTTCTTTAAAGGGAAGACAAGAGAGCTCCCCAGTCACACAGTGCGAGCTGCAGGGCTCAATTTTGGAACGCTTTCTTGAGCACATTCTTGAAATGATTAATCCTATTGACTCCAACAACAAAACTATTTTCTAAAGTGATTGCTCACTATTGTGGAAAAGATTATATAATTGAGTTCAAAATATTGAAGATTAAAAACTGAACTATTACTAGGATAACAGTAAAACGTCAAATTCAATCAAATTAAGGCTCATCCATCCTATTATTTATATAGTTATCGAGCATGCATGTTTATGGAATACTGCCAATACACACATGGGAAAAGTGCCACTGTTTTTAAAAAATACAAATGTAATCAGTTACTTCAATATTCCTTCTTTTTTTTCTACTCTTTAATTTACAATTGGTTTATGCTTTTAAAACTTTTCTCTACAATCCTGATGTTTACAGCAATAGTTAGAGCAGGTTCATAATAGAACTTTGATAAAGCAACTGAGATACATAAATGCTTCTTTCTTATGAAACCTCTGTCTTTGATCATAGATGATCCAACTTCTTTAACAACAAACCCCTGCTTCTTTCTGTTATGATCTAAAATACCTTGATTCGATCTGAAGGTATTATTCACTTGTAAGACGTGTAACAGAGTTCTCAGAATATTCTCCCTTGAGTAGGTATTAATTTTGCCTGTTGAAAGTGTCCCTCTTTGTACAAATAATGAAAAGAGTTTCCACAAAGGTATGAGTAATTCTATTTCACAATGGAAGAGAGGGCAGACCCCATATCTCCCATAAGTGCGTTGTGAGCAGTTTTGTATACTTCAGCCAATACGCTTCACTTAATTGCAAGATGCTTTGAGAGTGACAAGAGTCTGTGGTGCCAACTCTCAGAACAGCCAAAACTCACTAGTTGGACTTCGATGTATAAACCTAAACCAGGAGTGCCTGGAAGTCAGGGCATGATTTGTGGAAATCAGAAAAAGCTCTACAGCTGCTTTGGGTCAGTGTGGCTCCACTGCAGTTGCCTGATTGACATCAGATTAAGAACTTGATAATAAAAATTACAGATAATACCACTGATGTGCTGCAATTCAATCTTTGTCAATAAAAGAGAGTATTTATCTGTCTGTTTTGAATTATTCTGTTGTTTAACTTTTACAGCAGCAGCTCACTGCCTCATTACATGCGTTGTGGGTACCAAGAGAATTCTTCCCATCATCTTTAAGAAATGTTAAAATTTTGTAATTACTGCAAAACTCACAGAAACCTATATGCTGCATCTGAAAGCAAGAGAATGGGGTGGGGTTTTTTTGGATTAAAAAAAAAAAAGGAGAAAAGAAGAGAGAATTAAAAAAAGTCAAAGGTGACTCCTCCTGTTTGTATTAGATATTAACATACACATAAAAGGTGAATATAACTTGGAACAGCAGAGATGAACCCTGGAGTTTAGATCACCACTGCTGTAAACATAATACCTAAAGAAATGAAAACAGCATCTAAGTGGTCTTTTGTTACCACTACAGAAAGAATGATAGTAATAGTTGAGCTGCTCTCATTTTGTTAATGGCATTAGAAGTAATATTAAGAGGCTTAAGCCGTACTTTCAGAAATTCAGGCACTGATTGTTGGTGCTTGTGCTACATTCAGCACAACACACTCACAAGTTGCCTGCAGCCTGTGTTTGCAACTATCATGGAAACATACACTAATAATAGGTTTCAGGTTGGATACGCTGCAGCGTTGGCATGCAGGGTAGTTAGTAAATAGTTAAAATGGTTTAGTTACCAGGCAGATGGAGCCTTGGCTGGAAGCCACTAGGCTTTAGGAAAATAAGTTTATAACCCTTCAAAATCAAGTTCATTTTCTTCCTTTAAAGAACAGTGAGGATTTTCCCTCTCACCTCAAAGACCCTCTCAGAACTAAAGCAGTCACTCTTGTCAAATATATCTCTGAAATCTATTGTCTCTGCCCTGATCTAAACAAGTCATAGCTCTACTACTTCATGTGGAATAACAATATAACCTGCTTCTAAATTATGAACTTCTTCAATTATTATTGGTATCTGCACCTAAATCACATTTAAATCCATGAGAATGGCATTCATTAAAGCCAGCTTAAGGCCATGTCTGGGAATATAGAGTACCTTTCTATACAAATCTCTTCTGGGAGTTCCAGTGTGCTCCAAACATTGTTTAGTTTAATTTTAAGTAATTTTTTCTGCTTCTGCCTTGGATATACCTTCCTTAAGGTCAATTGAAAGAGACAGCATTCCAGGCTTTTCCAAGGTGCCTGTCTCTCAAGCTAAAATCTGCTCAATTCAGTCTCCATCAGGGCTGGAATTCTCATTCAAGAATTTATTTCGTTGAGATAAATTGTAAGAACACTTCCTTATCGTGTATGTATTGCTGTGTCAATGTGGCTGATACAAAGGATGTGTTCTCTGCAGTACACATTCCACAACACTAACTCCAAAAAATGGACTTCTGCAGCTGTATTCCAAACCATGTTAGAGGTGACCGATTTATTTTCACTCCTTCATGCTTAGACCATGTGTTTCAGAGGTAAACATTAATGAGGGCTGCATAGGAAAGAACATCCTCTGCAGCTTTTCTGGTACTTAACTCCCTGAAAACCAAGTACCAGTGTCTTCTGACATGATACAGTCCCTCTGTTTAGGAAGAAGCGTCATTCAACACTGACACATTGAGCCCATAAATAATTTTTAAAAAGACCTTCACTATGGTAAACCACAGTTCATTGAGTAAAATGTACACTGTGTATTTCATCAAATCCAGCTGTTAAACAGGCAGCCCTGCCTGGGGTGTCAGGCAGCGTGGATTCTATTCCTAGCTCAGATCTAAACAATTAGGCAAGTCACTTCATTTCTCTGTTCTTCATCCTACATTCTTAAATGAGATAATAGCATTTCTTTTATTACTTTGTCCCTTCAAAATATAAATACTTCATGGCAGAAGTACTTTCTTACTATATATGTCTACACACCTGTGGCTTGGATTTTGTTTGGATTTTCTAAACGATTGCTTGTTTTGCTAATAACGATGGAAACATTCATCACAGAATTAATTTTTAAGGCTAAAACCTACAATAGACAAAGTACCTAAGTCCTTATTGAACCACCTAGAGACTCATGTAAGAGGTAAGCAAACAAAAAGATGACAATTCAAAATTAGAGAAAAATGACCCTCTCATCATCAAAATGAATTGCTGCCAGTTGCAACTTGGCAGCTGGAAGCATCAAAGAGGAGAGGAGTAAATCACTGTGAATTATATCCTGGTGCTCCAGAACAATAAGGAAACTGAGATTTACTTTTAAATCCCTGGTTTTAAATTTTAAAACGTTTAAATAAACTTCAACTTTTTCTTTTTTCCAAGTTCTGCACCTGCTTACCCTTTGTTTCTTAGTTTGTTTTAGTTCTTGGGTTGTTTTTCCTGTTCTGCAGTGAGTTTTGCTTTTCCTAACAATAGGTCTCAGTCAGGCACTCCCTTTTATCCCTACATGTTTACACATATGACAAACAAACAAGGAGTCAAATTCACTCAGGAACACATTCTCAGAATTGTCTCCATTATGTGGTTTTCTTCAGAGCATGTCTACTTTTGCTTCACGTGAACCCTAGACAAGACCTTCTTGCCTACGCTGAGAACCTCTCAACAATCATGAACTCCTCAGACTTACTATGGATATATGGAGTCCTGCTTGCCATTAGCATATTTCCATTGTGGATCCTGTCAGTAGCGTTAAGAAAGATTATAGAATCATAAGGCTGGAAAAGACCTTAGAGATCATTGACTCCTACCTGTCCACTACTAAATCACATCCCAAGCACTTCAGCTACCTGCATTTTAAACCCCTCCAGGGACGGGGACTCAGCCACTGCCCTGGGCAGCTATTCCAGTGCTTGAGAACCTGTTCTGTGAAGAACAAGAGCACTGAAATTACTAGTGCCTTCTCCCAGTGGGAAATCTCATTAAAATTAATGGAAGTTCCTATTAACATTTTTCATTAAATCCTTACTGAGGGGATTAGCAGAGGAGTTAAAAACAGCTTTTCTCACAACTGATGTACTATTTGCAACAAAAGCCAAAGCAGTGGAGTGGTACCTAGCAATTTCCGCGGGCCAGGTATCCCTGTTAAGGGCTGCCCTGGCAGGGGTTCAGCACAAGGCTGAAGCTGCCTCAGAAGCACTGTGGCTTTCAGGCAGGAGCCTGGCTCCTGGTGGCCCCTCTGTTGATGGAGCACTGAGTCAGTTTTCTTAGACTGCAAGAGCATGTAGGCAAGAGTCTTTCTTTGGTGCTGACACAGAGCCAAAGAAAATCAGGTCAATCCTCATTCACAGCAGGGATTCTCAGAATGCAGTGAGTGACCTTAGTGTACATTAGTTGCTTGTTGTGCTCTCCTACCAAATGAGCGGCTTTCTCTCCCTCACCTCCTTGGCTCTACAGAGTTGCTGTATCTCAGGGCACAAACCTCTTGTCTTTAGAAATGATGCCTCAGAGTGGGAGAGATCTGACTTACGACCTCCCCTGCAAATCCAAATACTGCCAACGCAACTTCGCTGCCATCCATAAAAATCAAACAGAAGTTGATATGAGGCCAGCAAGTAAAACGACAGGATACAGCCCAAAGCAGGAACAAGTGAACAGTGCTGCAGCTGCTAGGAGCTGATTTTAAACACAGGCACAACAAATTTTCTTTGTCAAATATTAATCTCTGACAACTTTTTTTTTTGCTTACAAAGCAATATTTCCTAATGGGATAGTGTGTTTATCCTTTACTATCCCTGCCTTCCCACAGGATCCATAGTTGCCATGAACTGCGTAGTCTCTCTCCCACTGTGAAAACTAGGAAAAACATGACAAAAGCTAAGAACATTCACATCAAGACCACTCAAGAACTTTGCATTAAGGTTGCCGCAGTTTGTTTTCTGTAGCAATAAAATCATTAGCTACTCTTCCAAGAAAAGAAACATGCAAATCCAAAAATAAAAGGCAGTAAAATAAAGACTGCAAAAGATAGATATATTTCTGGGGAAAAAGTACTCATTCTACCTAAAGCAATGAAGAACTTGAAAAGAGCACATTTTCTAATAAAAGGAGGTACCTCTGGGCAGCCTGGGTAATTTCTGTACCTACAATTAGAAAGCAGATTTATACCTCTCTCCAGCTTTTGGACTGTCGTTTGATCTGTCCCACAATATTTAAAAGATAATAGAAATAAAAATTAAGTTATTCACGAAACTTGGTCTGTTCTGCTTGGGATGTTTCGGGAATTAAGATAAAGATTGGTTTAGTGTGCACAATCATTCACTTCAAACAATTAGCACCACCGACATTTTGTTGCAATTCCAATTTAAAAGAGTAAGTTTGCATCATCCATCATAGCAAAGTGCATTTTTTTTTTGGCAATAGTATTTTATTTTAAACCTAGCCTTCCTGCTGAAGGGAAAGATGTTGATTTTCAATATATATGATGTTTTAATGGAAAATTACCTCATCTTAATATGAAACATGTTATGCTGTTTTTAAGGCTGCAGGAAATGCTAAACGTATTTAATTCACTGACAGTAGACCAGAGTAATATGGAATTCCCTTTGTTTTAGTCGCAAGTCAGACTATACCCGCTTAATGTGAAGGCTGTAGTTGTTTTGAGTAAGTTCATTCATTTCAGGAGATTTCGCTCAAATAGCAGTATTTTCACAACAGCAAAAAAAAAAAAATTGCCATAATTTTTCATACTTTCCTGCCATAAGTATGTCTGGTTAGCCATATTTTTTAATCACCTTTAATATCAGTAATGCCTCAAATGAAGTTCTAATAAACCTATGAAAAATTTACATTGCTAGTATGTAACTTATTACAAGGGAATAAAGAGATTTTCTGAAACAAGAGTTCAAAGAATTCTCTGTAGATCAATAAAATTTCATGGGGGGAAATATACCTTCCCTTATCTTTAGCATGAGCTTTGTACAAAATTTTTTATATTGCCGAAAGTGTTCTTTGGCAATAATTTAGGCTAATAATACTAACATTATGGAAAACTATGCCTCATTTTATGTATGAGTTAAAGAAATGATAAAAATTAGTTTCAGAAGGGGCAAGTCATATTGGTGTGGGGTTGGGGGAAGAAACAGTGAGCCTGGAGCTGCATGCAGAACTGTGCTTAAGAAATTACTTGGAAAGTAAGTTTTGAGTAGACAATATATTTAAAACACATGCATGTCCTGAGTCAAATGCAATAACGTTTAACAAGAATCTAAGCCCAGATACAATAACAAATGCTAGAAACAGAAGCATACAAAATCCCAGAGTGACTATGAAAGATCCTTATGGTGTGCAATCCACTAAACAGAGGGAATTGTTAATACCACTGAAAGAGCACTGTGCAACTGAGATTGCAGGAAAGGAACTGGCACAAGAGGAAAATAAATCAAAGGCTAAACAAAACCTCTACATAGGAGAAAAAGAAATTAATCTAGAAGCTGTCAAGGAACCTGGAGAGTGTAATGTATGGAATGAAGCAATGCTACAAGGAAATGCATGTGGAAAGAGATAAGAAAAATGATGAGAATGCAATAGGAAAAGCGTCAAAGAATGACATAACTGATGAAGTAAGGCAAGAAAACACGGGCAATAGGATGAGATACGTCACTTGTGAGATCATCAGTGAGTGCTACAGATCGTTTGCATATCAACAAGGAACCTGCCAAAATAAAACCCCAAAACTTTATAGTTAAAAGCATTTCCATTTCTTTGCAACTGAGTGTTAGATAGTCACATACACTTTATCTATATCTTAAACGTGGTGTTCCTCAATTAATTGACAATTGTAATTGTCCTAATGGAAATCTCTGCATTTTGAATAAATGAGTAAGTTAATTAGAATCAGAAATAACAAGAGGGAGGGAAATTTTGGAATCAGCTTTGGAATGAAGAGGCAATATTAATGTATTACAAAGCCAGGAACAAACCAAATTTAAAAAAAAAAATCAACATCTGAAAAGATTGCGGAGGGAGGAGATTGAGGAAGCCAGAGAATCTGTTCAAGGCATTATTTAGAAGTGAAGTCCTCCGTTGTCCTGAACTGTATCTATCTCTTGAATAAAATACCTATTGTATGATATCTTTGCCTTTTTAGAACTATGTGGTTACTTAGAAAGAAAGCTAAATTTAATAAATAACTACAGTTTCCTAGAGTTGTATAAACAATTATGGCTAAACTTACAAAGGCCTCATGAACCCTATGGAAGAACTGCATGCAGTGAAGTCATTCAAATTTCAAACTGATGCACCGAATACTCACTTCGCTGCTGAAAATAGGGTGGTTTGTGCACTGACACAAGTGACAGATGTCTGTGTCTGTCCAGATCCAGAACGTCGACAGTTCAGAGCAGCTTCCTGCTCACTTCCAATGCAGTGCTCACCTAAACCCAATTAGGAACCAGAAATTAAATGATTGTCCTCGACCTCTTGATGTTTGTTTCAGTCATCAGGTTCAGAACATTGTCTAACATTCGCTAACAAGATCTGAGTCCCGCAAAATATGATTATTGCAACTTCCATTTTCCATGAAGGAAATAAGGAGGTGATCAAATGCAGAATTTGCATAACAATCGACTCTGCTCCTACCATGGGAGTTCAATATGCATCTTTTCCTTCCAGCTTCAGCTTTCACAGCAGCTAGCACATCTCTACCTCTCTTTTTGCATAAAGAGAATACGTTTCCCTTGGTGGAATAAGATGACTGATTGCTGCAGCCACTTAAATAACTTTTCATACTGACCCTTCTCCAAGGTGTGTGTGTTTTGTGGTAAATTATGCTTATGCCTAGAGCTTACTTTGAAGACTTAATTCTTAGACAAAACTCACCCTTTCTCAGTCCAGCTCTTGCACATGGAGCTAATGTTAAAATGGGAAAAAAAATCTAAATAACTTTTTACCTTCTCAGAAACATCAGTGAAAATTTTTGCTTAACTCTGTACAGATTGGCACAGAGATGGGAAGAATCACATTTGTTTTTTTATTTCCAGTAGGACTAGCTTTGGTGTGTGTATATGTGCACGTAATCCTGCAGGATATAGCTTCAGATTAAGCCTGAAGCTTTCCTACTGCATACAATAAATATACTGATAGTGTTTTTGTAGCTGGAGAGCTACCGCTTGGCTTTGTTTAAAAGCTAGAATTAATACCAGACAATTGCCATTGTCTCTAAAGCAAAGAGATTCCCTTCAGGCAAAAAAAGAAAGTTATGAGTTGTAGATGATAGAGACAGCTAAATTGAAAATCAATAAAAAAGGCAGAGCAATGAAAAATGTGAAACGTGCAAGACAATAGCAAATTATTTCATGTCACAGAAAGCATTTTTCATAACTATTATTTTATACAATAAGCATAAAAATAGTAGGTTGAATTGAGTTCAATAAAGTATTATACTGTTAGGGTTTTTTTTTAGTGTATGGAACTGCCTTGAAATTACCTTGACAACACATGCCAATAACACACACGTTCAGCTTCTCTGGGCTACTGGTGAAAGCAACACAGCTTTTATCCCACGACTGTGAACCCTGTGACACCACAAGATATAAATCTTCAGCTGGATGCTCTCTTACTGGTTTGGGCAGTAGTAAAGGCGGTGAAGATAAAAGTCTTTCTCCTATAATTACACCCCTATATTCCCAGTGTATTCTGATTATCCTGTGCCTTGAAAACACTGCAGATTTCAATAACAACAGTGAAACCACAAACACAACTCTCTGTTACAATCTGGCACTGGAGATATCAAACATCACATTTGCCCCACCTTAGATTATCTTGGATGCACATGACACACACCAGTCATCGATGGATGACCAGGGAAAAGCTGTGACACAGATGACACGAGCAAAGGTTTAGTTTTCCGTGGCTGTGTCAAATTGTCTTTTTGCACAGGTTGCAGTGGAGGAGGCAAAACAGGTAGATTTGACAGGCTGAGATGTCAAGGCAATTAAGTCTTTAAAAAGTATAATTGCTCTTATTCCATGACCTTCAAGGACTGTAGGAGGAGGTCCTAGTGTTAGATCACGAGAAGATGTCAGCTTATATATATCCACTGATCACCACCAGAAGAGGATCTATCACATGGCCATTAAAGCAGTGGTATCAAAATACGCCTCATAAAAATGACTCTATTCAAAAGGCATACTCTGAGTATGTGTTTTTTGAATAGAATATGTCTTTAAAAATGATTAAAAGAAAAAAACATGTATTTTACTACATTTATCTCAATTTATGCTAGAGAATACTTAGACAGGATCTAAGAGATGGTGATACTTGTGAAGAGAAAAAGAAAGTTAAAAGTTAAAATTGAAAAATCATAGCAAAGATTATTATTAAACCAAGGGTTTTTTAAAAAAAGTCTCAAAGATTCATATGCTGAGACTTGCTTAAATTTAATTTGCACCAAGTTAAATGTACAAATAATCCATATGATGGGAAAGTTACTAGGTAACAGTGCGTACAAAAAACAAAAGTAATATTCATTCATTCTCTCATTCATTCCCACAGACTTCAATTCATTTCAGAACCGAAATAACATATAAAAAACATTTTATATTTGCAAACTGAATCAGATACAGGCCTAATTTTATTACAATGGGTATGATAAATAAAATCCATATATTATCTAATTTCCTAGTAAGCTTCAGTGTGCAATAATGAAATAAAATGCCAAGATGACCAAAGAAATCTGTAAGAAATCCAATTCTAAGATTCCCATCAGCAATTTTAGAACCTTTTCCTGTTCCTTGTCTTAGCAAAAACTATTATTCCTATAACAGTAGCTCTAGTCCTTGTACTGGGTAAGATACAAAGTGTACATTTCTATATGCTACTTCTATCCTCAAAGTCTCATAGGGTTCAAGATGGGGTTTAAGTCATAGTCAAGTGCATCATTGTGCTAACCTGCTAGCACTTGGCTTTTTGCTGTGTGAAACAATAGCGTGGGAGAGCAGCTGTGGCATGCATCTTATCTGCCTGTTCACAGAAACACTTACCAAAAGGTTATACAGAATGTTTTTTTCTCTGTCAAAAAAAAAAAAAGAACGTACATCTTACTGCCTGACTACTTTAAATTAAGCACACTATATCTTTTTACACAGCATAGTTGTATTCAAACAAAATGGAACCAAATAATCACTCTTCTGACTAGAAATAAAGCAGGTTTGAATAAGGGAAGATTAAAAATAAAATGTACAAACAACAAGAAACTTGGAAGACCTATTTTTCTGTAAGACACATCATAACATTAATGATTTGCCTGTAGTTCAGATAAGCCGTTAACTATTTTGGATTTCCAGTGTTACTCGAACAGACTCTCCCTGCATGTTTCTAGGAAAGATAATTGTGTTGGCAAAGAGATTTCAAATATCTGGTAAGCTCTCCTCACTAAGAATGTATTCCAACTAGTACCAGAAGAGTTAAGGGTTTGGGTTTTTTTGTCTATATGTCTGAACTTCTAAATGTGCCTCCCATAAGTTACCTAATGGCATTATATGAACCATTCTGGTGATTTTAAGGTCTAGGACAGGGCTGGGGTATCAGCAACCCCAAGTTTTAAGCCACATGTTATTAGCTTTTCCAGCACAAATGTAATTTAGATGTCTGATTAAAAAGAAATGCGTGTGACTTTCCTGAATGGGATCTGGTTGCAAACAAAATCTGTAGTTTAATCTTCATTATAAAAAACCAGACTGCTACAGTATTTAGTAGGTGTGTCCCTCAGGGAAAACAAGGCAACAGAACACATTCCTTTCATATCCTTAAGTTTACACCTGAAACAAGAAACAGCGTTCTTGTATTAATTACCCCATTGTATCTCTACCAGATCAGATAAAGTGGCTGTGTTCTTGCTTGCTTTGAAGTTGTATCATTTACTTCAGCGATAGCAGGATTTGAGCTGCATATTTAAATAGCATCCAAACAAAAAGCTGAGCAGCATTGTCTGTAGTTTATGCAGTAATATCCACCCCTCATTTATAGGTACAAGATATCTTGTTCTGTTATGAAAGTACGTCAATCATTGGAGCAATCACTGAAAAGCTCACAATCTTAAGTTCTTTACTGTTAGAAGACATTGTTCCTTATTGGTAGGTATTTCCTGTCCCATAGAAACACTGCTAAAGTTTAAACAGCTAGCCATTGAAGAACAGTAGTGTTCTTTAGGTTATTTAGGATACATTAGAATTACTTTTCTTCCTAAATGTGGTGCTGAGAGACAGCACCCTGGAAAAAAAATCTGAATCATTCTGTTAAAGAAAAGGCGAGGCTCCTTATGACTTATCAATCAATGACTTATCTACCCCCAGCATCAACAGATTCTCAAGAGTTCTTCAAAAAATAACACAATTCTGGTCAAAAATAATGTGTGGGAACTCGCTCATTTCATAAATATAAGGAAATGGACTATTTTACTGCAGACTTCCTACAGTTCCCCCTTTCTTTCTCTGCCCCATTTGCGCCTCCACCTCCTGCGCCTCCGCCTAAGCCGACTTTCCTATCTCTGCACATGCATTCTGTTGAAAGTCCAGTGACAGAAAGATTGTAGGGCTCAAGGATTAGGTGGTAATGCTGCCAGGACATGGAAACAAATTATTGCATATCCAAGTGAGGAACAGCGGGGGAACAGTTCCTCAATTAATGCAAGTTTGGATGTTCTGTCAAATCTACCTCTGAACTTTACAAACAGTTTTGGTGCACACAATGTGATTTTGCAAAATCCTCACCAAATCCTGATTTTGTTTAGCAAAAATTAAAGTCAAAGTCCTAGGTATTTAGAATGCCCCAGTTGTCCAAATCACACTCCTGTTTTTTCTTGCATTTAAGATAAGTTTGTACAGGGATATTTAAATGGGATATTTAAAAAAAGGAGATGATAAAATGATCAGTGTAACTGCATGTGTATTCTTGCCTGTTATGAAATGTGTCAGGGATGACTATGTTTCTTCACCTTAATAATCTTTATAATTCTAGCTTGAGATAGGTTGGGGCTCCCGACACATTTGAAATGATGAACTTTGTGTGCATGTAAGGACATTCCAAACAGAACTGCATTGCTATTGAAGGAGGAAGGTGGGGAGGGCAATGGCTCTCTGAAAGTTACAACATGAACTATGAAAAACAATTTTTAAAATAGTAAATCAAAATCACCTTTGATAAGCTAAGCTAGCCAACAAAACCATACATAAAAACCAGCAGGAAAATCTCTGAGCTGTCTGAGATAACAGGAAATGCACCTGTATACATTTTTAGTTACCTGTGTTTATTGTCACCAGAAGAATGGCCATGAGCATTATAAGGAAACTAAAAATCACTCTCTGGTCTTTGTCCTCATCTGACTTGGACTTGTATAAGCAGAAACAACTGCAACATATCTCTCTTATCTCAGGATCGTAAAATCTCTAAATCACATCTTCCTCATACCTTGGATCAAGGATTCTAATTTTTCTTGGTTAGTGATTACATGGAGGTCTCGGCAGAGGGAGTGCTGGGAAAAACACCCAACCCTTCCCCCCTTCTCTCTTTTTCTTTGAAATACTGGAAAATAATGGTATCATTTGAGTGAAATCTATAATTTCGTCTTTATTAGTAAAACAATCTACAGTAATAAAGGAGCAACTGCAGAAAAATTAATGGTTTTAAACTCAGAAAACTTGGAGACCCGCTTTAGCAATCTTGATATCTTGCAACGGTTTTTGATACCTAATTTTATACTGTCTGAATAAGTACCCTTGCTTTGAAGTATTAACAAACAAATCCATTCTCAAATATGAATGGAAAATATTAACAAACAAATCCATTCTCAAATATGAATGGAAAATGCAATCTTTAAAGAGCACCGGCCAGAATGCAGCCTTCATGACAGATTGTCATAGTTCACTTGTGCAGTTTAGAATAATGCCACCCCATCACAAACACCTATCCTGGTTACACCCGCTACAGCTCTAACCCAAAAGGCACCTTGAAATTCTGGTTTTGTGCCTCCAAGCTGCACTTGAGAACATCTATGGTGGCCTGTTTGTGTCACTGTAACTACAGGGAATTACAGGGTTTGGTCTCTGCGCTACCTTTGTGCAATTCACTCTGTACATTACTTTGATTTCTTTTCACCCTTCACAGCTTTACATGGAATAGAAGCATAATGAACCACTCCACCCGAGCCCGGTATTTCCTGGTAATTAATTAATGGCAGTTAAGGGATTTTAGATCTGCTGTTGGCACTCAGCTTAATGAATTGTCAACCATCAGGAAACACCCTCCCTACTTGTCATATCTGCCAAATAACTAATTAAGCCTCTTAATACTGAAAAGCAAACAACATTTTTATGTTGTTATTAGTTTCATCCATTCAAAAGAAATTAATCAATTAAACTTTGTGCTGCCCAAAATCTGAACAATAGGCAATTTGAATTGCATGCCAGTGGCCATTTTTACTGGTAGAAATGGACTATAAAATAATGAAACAAAATAAAGGAAAAATATAAGTGAAGGAATAAAAGAGATGGACCTACAACCTCTGTAGCTGTTAAACAATACAGCTATTGGGCACGTGTACATATGATAGTTCATAAAAGTTGGTTATATTCAGCTTCTCATGACAATAGTAATAACTGAGTACAAATGCTGGAAAACAAAAAATTTACCTGAAAATATTAATGTATTTGATCTGAATTTGCTAAATAGGAAGAAAGATCTGAAGAAAATGGGAGAGAAGGAAGGAAGCAGGGAGGACAGGAGAGGAGGAGTGGTAGAAAAGTGTTGAAAAGGGTCTCATTTTGAGGGACTATATTGACAAAACCAGCTAAAATCAATTAAAGAAAAGTGTTTCCATACACCTTCCACTTCATAAACCAGAGCTCAAATCGTACAGCCTAGGTGTTTGGGAGTTAGAGTCAATGCCTCTCTGTGCATGAGTCAGAACAAATATTCCATCCAAACGGTTTCCTACAGGAGAGTCTGTGTACTATAGTACCCATAAAAAAAGCACTCCTTCCCACAGAAATTATCCTGTTTTAGATAAAGTGCAAAAGCCTTAACTACACCAAAGCATGAAAGTATCAGTTTTAATGCAGACCTGAATCTCAGGTGTCCAAGCCATCTCATCTACCATTTATTTACAGCAACGCAGACAGAAGAAAACACCCCACCTTGTTGGTTTTGAGCGACATTTTCAATTTTATCAGAGCTGGCTGGAACTGGCATTAAAAAAATACACAAGTTGAACAAAATGTTAAGATTTTCCCAGAAACAATTTTGCCTGTTTTATTGCATATTAAAATTTTATTTTGTTTTAATTCCTAAAAGGGACTGCACAGGAGATGTGCTCAGCTATGCTTGGGGAGGGTAAGAAAACACTAAATTTCTTTTGGCTTTCTTGTTACCCTTCAGGCTGTTTCACAAATGCTGGACTCTGAGACATTCAGCATTAAAAGCATGACTGCCCGTTATTCCCTTACACCGTCAGAAGCAGCCAGAACAAGAACAATGGGAGCTGTTTCCAGGAATGTTGAGGAAGGCTGTGTTTGGATTATCCCTGGGTACAGTGATTACCACTGGTAGCATCACAAGGAGTAGGCAATTACTCATTTTTTAGCCTCTTCCACAATGTCATTACAAAGAGGGAAGCTTTCATCTCCTTAAAACAGATACAGTCTCTTGCTTCATCATTAACTTGACTTATGCCAAATTATATGTTTAAAAGGCACTTTTTCACATTCTTTTTGAGAAAATGAAAAAGAATAAGATTTATCATACATGACTGACTTCCCTTGAAGTTACCTAGCACTTCAAAAAGTGACATCTCCTGCCAGAAAAATTACACCGCTGTAATTAATTATAACAAAATACATTCCAAGCACAAATCACATGTTCTCTACATGCCTAATTAGTAGGAGCCTGCATCAGTGCCTGAGGGAGTCAGTGGAAGACCTTTAACTGACAGCAGTTAATTAACCAAATTTTTTGTTGTTGTTGTTAGTCATGTTTAATAGGTTTTTCAGCTTGCAAAGGAAGCAATGAAGGGTTGACAGAACATACGAATCCATTTCTTTTAAATCATTTTCTTTTCATCTTTTTTTTGAGAGTTTTTCAAAAGCCACTGACAAGGCACTTTTGATGTTCCAGATGAAATAGAAGACAAACCACCCCCTAACTTCAGCAGCAGCATGTTTTTATTAACCCTAAGTCATCTTCAAAATTCTCCCTGCAATTTTATATTAGTGTTTTAGTTGTAAGACAAAACATTGTTTTGCCACTGCTTTAAAAGCCCCTCTGAGTCAGTGGAACTGAATCTTTTGGAGCCAGCAGGTACTTAACATGTGTACTGTAATAAAAGCCCAAGTTATTTTAAGAAACAAAGGAGATATATATATTAATATGTAACAATTTGGCAGTGTAAAGACTGACAGGCATAAATGTTAGGTCTGTCTGCAGTTCTTTATCCTATTTGAGGGTATCCTTTGAGAAATTTAACTCTGTGTTTCATTCCAAAGCATCTGACCACAGAAAAACGCTTCCCTCAGCACCAGTTATCAGTGTCAAAAGCCTGCCGTGGTCTGCTTTTGTTAAAAGGACAAATATGTCCTCCTAGAAAAGAAGTATTACCTTTGCAACCATCACATGAAAGTAAAGCAAGAATTAACAGAAGCAATATTTTAAACTGTGTTTAAGCTCTATATACTACTAATTGAAAGTTCTGCATTTCAAATATACTTGAATTCATGGCGGGGAGTCTTACCTTTTTAATGAACGCTGAGCAGCAAGGTTTTATTCAAAGGGATTTTATTATTAGGTACTCTACTAGTAATGTGACTGTGATTCAAAGCATTTTTGCCATTAGAAAGCGGAGACACACAGAATAAAACAAATATTTGCATCTCTGGATCTTGTGACCACTGTCCTACTTCAATCCCAAGGCTGCTGATTTACAGAAGCAGTCACTGGGTCCAAAGGAATGAAACTGCACAAAGAGGTGATGAAATTACCTGGCTACTTTCCTTCTGCAGGTGAGCTAGCCAGGCAGAAGAGATATGGAGGAGCATTTGGTGAAGTACAAAGAGGTCTAGTTTGCCTCCGAGGCATAGGTGCCAAGTAAAGATGACATTTAGCTCAAAGAATCCTCCCATTTTCATCAAGGTTGCACCTGCCTCTGCATTTAGAATCACAGAATCATAGAATAACCAGGTTGGAAGAGATCCAACCGGATCATCGAGTCCAATTTAGTATAGGATTGTATAATAAAATACATCCAGATCAGAATCAACAGATTTAAATGCCTATGGCAAGGCAACTTATGTCTAAATGTAGGCATCTGTATGAATCCGGATTTTCCATATCCTAATTTTCTTTTGTGTCTTCTGCCTTCAGGGAGAGCTGTAAGAACACAATGCATCCAATCAGATGCCTCAAGGTCCCCAGCACTAAAAACTAACCTAAAGATGACGCTGTTACAAGGCCTGTACAGCTTGCACACATAATGCTTGTACCTCAGCTCTCAGTCCCTTTCAGGGTGCATTAAGTGCACGTTGACATGTCTGTGTATGGACAATCGTGTATCCGCTCCACCCAGCTCACCAGCTCTGGAAAGCTCTGATCTGGAAGCCGTGCAGCATCATTAGCTGGCTGCGGGGAGGCAAGGTATGTTAACTCGGGCTCCGTGCCACAACAATTAGGTTACACAACTCCTGGCCAGAAGTGCCTCGCATCCGTCCCACTTAGCATACAGGGAGAACAGAGCTATAACAATATGTTCTTGTGGTCTGACACAGGTAGGGAATTTCTCAAAACGGAGTGTACAGTTTCCACATATTTTCCTTTTGGCTCTGAACTTGATCAAAAGATGGTTTTAGATGGGAAGGATGTACACCTAATGAGCATAATCCACTTCCTTGTCAATAAAGGATCGCAACACTTTTTAAACTACTTGAGCATCAACTGAAAGTTTGCATAGGGAACTTGTGAACAAAATGTCAACAAAATCCAACAATCAAAATAAAATATCCATTCAAGGGTATCTAAATTTCTTAAAGCCCATCAAAAGGTGTATAGGTACATATAAAATTCAATTCATTGTCTATAAGTTCAACACATGATCTAATTTTGTTTGTGGCTGCAATAAACCAGTGTGAGATTAAAGTCATAAACCAGTGTGAGTTCAAAGCTACTACAGCTGCATGATTTTTAGAGACACAGGAACACAAAAAGCCAGTGTAGAAACAAGCAGCAAAGAAATGGGACTGAAAACCTGTGAAACAAAGACAGATACCTATGCAATATTAGTTGATTACTATTTTCTTATTAAATAGCCATACATACACCAAATATGAAATATTTGTAAAAAAGAATCATTCAACAACAGAATTCATGAAGTTGCTAGCAGACTGCAAAAACAGTTTACAGTACTGAGCCAAATATTACATGATAAAAAAAGTAAAAGTTACACATATACACAAACTTTTTTGCTGAAAAATGTTCTCATGTTTCCAGCCTTTTCAGAAAGTCACTTAAAACTGCAGTGCCTGATCTTTTGGGTTGGTCTGTAGGACTCCAAGGTCACAGAAACAAGCCGCAATTAAAAAGGGTGTAATGAGGAAAGGTCATGAAAAATGACTAGGAACATGACCCAGCACTACATAGCAGTGAGGTACAAAAAAAAGCGGGATGGGAAGGCGCCAGCCAGCATGCTTTCCTATCTAATCAGCTATGTCTCTGATAAAGGAGGAAGTAAGCAAAGGGAGGGAGTCTTCAGCACTTAAAACAATCCCTGAGACTCCATTTCTGCACTGGTAACGTAGTGTCTTTAGGATTTGGGCCAGGAGAATAGCAGTCACTAATTGTCAGCTTCGTACTTGTTCGTGGATAATCATGACCTGTTTGGACTAGGACAACAGATACTGCTTTTCACAAGTTACTTGGGCTTTCAACACAACAGTACATACTTTGGTCTATGACACCTCACAGAACAAACCCTGATATGCATCTCTGTCATGGCAAGGCTGTGTGGGTGAGTTAGGAGCACCCAGACCTGTACTGACTTTCACACTTCATTTCTCCTTAAACATCCCAGTGACATTTCAAGCACACTGCTCCAATTTCTCACTTTTTGTGACAAAAAATGTGATCACTGATGGTACCTGGGAGAAATCTGACTGAATCAGAGTTTGAAGAAGTAACATTTTTCAGATTTCTAAGACTCAACATGATGTGATGAGATTTCAAATTTCAGCAACTTAGGAGTACTGATTCATGAATATAGCACAGAGAAGGTTAACCAGGGCTGCCCTCAAGGGTGTACGAGCAGCAGCAGTCCCTGAGAATCAGCTGTTTGTTTGCTCTACACTGTGGACTAGCACTTAAGGCAAACTGATCAGTAACAGGTTTACAGGTAGTTTTATTTTTGTAACAAGAAAAAATGAATTGTGCCAGGAAAAAAACCTGGAGGGGAGTAGGGAATAGAGGAATAATTACTTGTATCATAAGCTATTTCATTGCCTTTTGCTGTTTACATTTAATTTCTCTTTTAATTTTTCTCATGTCAGGTATCAGATGATGGGCGTTGCTACACTTTTCTCCATTATTTTATAAGTTTTTACCCTCCTGTGTTCCAGAAAATCCATGAATTTACCTGCATATTGTAACCCAGGACATTTACTTCTGCCTTCTTTGTGCTTTCAGCAGTAACCATAGATGATTTTCAAAGGATGGTAAAGGTCTAAAATATATTTATTGTATTCTATTATCCATACCATTCACATTTATCTTGATCATTTCTTATTCCAACTATAACATCATAAATAGCACAATCTAGATAAGCCTGCTTGTGTGAAACTGAGAAGCAGTCCTTATAAAGCACTTTGTTTAATAAGAAAAGATCACTGAACAACAGAAGCAGCTTGGATGCCTCAAAGACCAAATCCTCCTTTCTTGTGAGCATCCTTGTTTCTTCTGCATAAGTCTAATTTTAATACTAAATCTCTTAGTATATCTTTGAATATTGCTTATAAATCTGAAAATGTATGAAGTAATTGCATGCTTTGCTTTTTTGTGTTAGTTGTTGAACTACCTGGGTGCTTTGCATGAGGCTCATTTCTGTCGTCACCTGTTTTGTTTCTTGGATGGAGAAGCGTAGCTTTTCCATTACTACAGAAATTAAACAGAGGACTGAAAAAAATGGCCCAGCAACTTGAGCTGGAAAACAATGAGAGGAGAGCAGTGAAAAACTCTCTTCTATCTGTGTCCTCAGTCATCTTGTCATTTTAAAGATCTTTGTTTGCTAGGGCCCTGTGATTGTTACATGGCTGGATCGTTATCCTACTGCTAACCATTCCTCACAGTGATGCTCTCCTGCCCACGATGCCCAAATTCAACACCTAAAGTAATTTCATCTGGATTGTTGCAGTTTGTTTTGCATCTCATCTGAAGAGGCAGAATACCCAGATGGAATAGGAAGCAGAAAGCTTTTCTAGCTGCATGGGCCTCCAGGACTTCTGCCTCGAGAAACTAAAGGTACCACCAAAGGAAGAATGGAGCTTGCAAAGAAATGCACAACTTCTGTCCAAACAGCCCTATGCCTATAAAGATTCTCAGGGCAGGCTCCAGAGATTTTTGAGAATTCATTCATAAACGTGTTTTGGTGATTTGCTGCATTGATTCTGAACAGCACTCAGAGCAGAACGGCAATGGATTGGAAACGATTGCTTTGGCTTTGATTCAATTATTACTTTAATGAGAAAAGTGAGCTGTTTATATTAAGATATCTTGCTTACATAAGACAAGCTGCTTCACCACAGCTAGAATTCATTAGTCATTATTAAAGCTGGTATACAGAAGATTGCAGGTTCCAGTTTGCCAGGATTAGATAGTTTTATTAGGCTTTAAAGCAAAGTAGCTCATTCATTTGCATGCAGACCAAACAACCTCTTCACGAGCGTTGATTTGAAAAAGACTAATTGATTTGCATTTATCTCTCCACTGTCTAAAAGAAAAAATGATTGAACAAAGTATTTGAATGTTCCAAATTAAATGGAAATGGTGGTTCAACACAACATCTCACTAAATTCCAGGTTATGTTCACATCCCAATGCGTCTCCTGTTGTATTCTGGATGAAAACATTCCAGAATGTGATCTGCAGTTTGCCCTGTTCCATGTGACCAATCATCATCATTTTATAGTCAAGGGTATAACACCTAGTGCTAAAACAACAGTAACAACAAAAAAGAAAACACAAACAAAAAAAAAATGTTTACAACAAGATAAATAAAAAAGTTGGAAACAGATCTACATAAATAACTTCATTAACAGATTTCCATACCTCCTCAGGTTTCCTATGTGTGAGTCTGAAATTTGAGATGACTTGTTTTAAAGGCGGACCTGAAGTAAGTATTAAGGCAATATTAATATATTATTAGGCTGCATATGTGACTGATCAAGGTGGCATTTCTTTCTCTTTCAGCAAACCAGCCCCTCTTTTCAGAGAGGATTATGATCTGGGAATTATTTTGGGAAAGGCTTGCTCATATGTTTTTATTTGTTTCTACAGTCACTTTTCTTTCTCTTTGCTGCACCAGCCAAGTCTCTGGACTGTTTCACCACCAGAGCACCTCAAAATACTTCAGTAAATCCAATTTTTCTTTTTTCACTACTTCATATAATAGGAAAGGAGAAGCCCCTTCAAGAGAAAAGTCTCATGAAATCAGAAGAAGAAATTTCAGATTTTAATAACATGTCTTTGTACAGGACATTCTGAACCAGAAATGAAAGTCTCTCTTGCTCTTATTCATATCTCCCTGTTATTTGATAATAGGATGGAAACCTCATGAGAAATAATAGCTTCTTTCTATGAAATGAAATTCCTGGAAAGTGAAAATCAGGCATTGAAGAAAGCCAGCTATCATTTCCAGACTTTGAACACACGGCAGAACTCAGCCTCTCCTCTCGGCTTGGGCGAGAGGAGGGACAGGCAGCAGGACGAATTGTTGTCATAAACCAGGAAATAAACTTGCTTTCTGCTTCCCCCGGATCAGAGCATGGGGTTAACCGAGATCAGAAGATGTGTGACTGGACGGGAGGCCCATCCTCCAAGCCTAAGAAGGGAACAATTAAGTGTGCTTTTATAGCTGCTGGCGTATAGACATGTGAAAACGAACCCAGAGCAAAAGAACAAAGCAGCCCACGTTACTAACCAAGCAACTGATGCTGAAGAAGCATTTTTCACTCTGTTTCCTATTTGCTGGAGCACCTCCTGCACCAGTTCCTGCTTCCCAGAAGCTGCAGGAAGACACTTCATGAGTTTTCATGGAATGTTTTCACAGTTTAATTTTAATTTTATGTTACTTTTAACCAGGTTCATTCATACCTATCAATCAAGTATCCCTTAAATTTTAGATTGCCTTGAACAAAACAAATGTTTTATAAAATGTGCATCAGACTCTTGAGTAGTAGCAAATGGTGTGGAGCCACAGACTGCTTCTCAACTCCTTCTCTGATGAACTTTTCTTAGTTTAAAAGCTATTGTCACGTGCGAATAGAAGTGTTTATTCCAAAATGGCAGAAATAATGGCAGTTCTTAGGATTGTATCTTCAAAACTAGTGCTCATAAACTTAAGCGGGGTTTTCATGCTTGCAATCAATGTATATCTATGCCAGCATTCCAAACTACATGCAATTATATATGATTTTTGGATAAGAAACAAAAACTACTGCCACTGGAGTTGTTTTGTTTGATAACTCAGTCACTATGTAATCATCAGTCATGAAGCATTACAACAAATTCCAGATAACACAATGCATACACTGCTCCAAGCATATTAGTCACTTTTCTAACAGTAATTTCTTGCTCAATATCATGTTTTTGGGGTCTGCTGAATTAAGATAAATAAAAAATAATAAGCACTTTATCTGCTGGCCAAAATGCCATGAAATCCTTGATTAAATAAGCAAAAATACAGCTGATCAATTTGCTCTTAATTTCTTTCAAAATAAACTTAGTAAAAGAACTTATTTAATAACAACGGTTTGGTGAGTGTTTTCTACGTTATTTTTTCCACGTGTTTTGCTTATGAACCCCAAAGGAAACTTCTTTCTCAGCAAGAGTGCAACTGCTCCAGGGGCTTATTTTCAATCAAAATAGCAGCCCACTACATGCAAAACCACAATTAATTACTATGTAAATGATCCTGTTTTGACAAATTTGATTTAATGAGGGGGGGGAAAAGTATTTCTCTAGAACTAATCTTTACAAACAGACACTACTTGCATTCAACTGAACATAAAAAAAAGAAAGATTAAAACAGAATACCTCATTTTATCATCACATCTAACAACGCACCTGCTTAGCATTAGTCTACATCTTACTTCCACCCTTCAGAGGTGATAATTAGACACAGAGAATCCATCCTGACTTTAAATGATGTGTAAATGGATTTTCAAAGTTTATCAAAAGTTGCAATGGCTTTGCATGTGTTTGGATCATTAAATATTGAAAATGTGCATTGACAATGACTGGTACACAAAGAACTGTCATATTTCGGAAATTAAGAGGTCTACAAACAAATTAATTTGAAACATTAGAGGGCACAGCTTTGAATTCCAATCTCCAAGCCTGCAGATTTTTTTAAAAAATTGATAACAATAACAGTATCAATAAGGAGACTTTTACATTTCTGTAAGTTAAATCAGAGTTGGATTCTGAATAGCAACTGGCAAATTCTGAGAAGAATTGTTTAAAGAAAAATCAAAATATGTATCAAAAGCTCTCCTACATATACACAGACTCAAGCCTGAAATTTCGGGCTGGATGAATAAACTTCTCTTTCCAAATTTCCTGGATTTTATGTTATTGATCAAGCTGGAAACAGAGTCAATTGTTCCATTGGGACCCTTCTCAGGGCATTACGCAGTGTGATTTGTGATTACAAAAATACAGTTCTAAGGGTCAAATCCTGATCTGGATACTGGAAAGGTCATCCAGGCCTCCCAGTCCTGAAGGTCTGGACTGTCCATTCTTCCTGCCCACCAGTCCTTTAAACACACACCTTTTACATCCATCATACTCAATTCTGTATTGCAATCTGGCATCATACGCAACCCTGTGATGCGCCGTGCTGGCTGTTACCATTGAGGGCTTTTCCTCATACTAAGAGAAGTCGAGATCGCTCATGTGTGAGACTTCTGGATTTCCCACACTGCCAGGATGACCAAAAGAATTGGAACATCCTAGCTTGGCCTTGCACCCTTACCAACATATTTCGAACCACCACACACAGCAGGTATTTTTCATTGTATCATAAATTGCCTGCAAAACCAATAGTTAGCATGTCTGCCATCTGCAGCGAGGAGGCGCTTGCATGTCCATCTCCCATTTCAGTGGGATCAGCTGATCTTACAGGTGCCTTTTTGCAATTCACTTACACTGAAAGAAACAAACCCCAAACAACAAACCTTCTCAGTCACTGCCTTGTATCTTTGCAAACCTGATCTCATAGGGGCATAATTATGATAATATTGGTTTCATGACTCATTCAGTGATTACATGCTAACTGGCCACTCCTTGTCACTCACCATTTGCCAGCACAATGTTTATCTAAACCAGAATGTGCTGGCCAAAAAGCACATTCTATTAAAAACGCACTTAAATTAAATCATGAGGTTACTCTTTTTTTTTTTTTATTAATGTACCTGTGTATTTTTTACATGTGTAACACAAATACTGGCATTGCGCATCCTTTAAATTTTAAAATCAAAGCAGTATTTACTTTAGTTTCAATTCTCTGTTATACTTACAGCCAGATTTCAGAACAAACGATAAAATCGACTTTGAGTGCCTCCAGATCCTTATGGTCTTTGGAATAAGAAAACATTCTGAAGTGTGTTAACGCAAAGGGTGAGCTGGTCCCCGGGACTGACATAGAAGCTAGGCACTTGCAGTTGTGCTGCAGAAGAAGGGAGGCTTGAGAGGGGAGAGAGACAGAGCTTGCTGTGGCCTTCATCAAATCACGCCACCCTTAATCTTCTACTTTTCTGCCTGCCACATGCCCGGTCCCCACGGGGAGGTGACTGGGTTTTCCTCACTGCTACCAACCTTTGCACAGCATTGTACCACACGACCTAGAAAGCACATCAGCGACTCTGTACTCTGCCCAACATCTCCCCCTTCACCAACACTGAGATTGCTCAATATTTAGTTGAACAACAGAACCTCACAAAGAAACCATGGCCAAGTCCCTCTGGGGCATTTCAGAGCCTTCCTTCTGTGCGAGCCCACACCAGACACCCCCATAGCACTTGCATGTTGTGGATACCTTGGAGCTTTCCAAAAGAACCGATCCATGAAAGGAGCACAGAGCAGGCATTTCAGAGGTTGTCTGAAAGTTAGGATCATCTTTATTTACCTCCTTTTAAGGTACTCATTAATAGGTGAGGCTTTCCCAGTCATAGAAAACTGCGTTATTCAAAGGCCTTGGAAATTGAAGGACTTGCTCTTTCTCTCTATTTCTATTTTGGACACTGAAAATACTACAGTTTATAAAATTAATCACTATCATTTCAAATGACTAGTACACTGCTCAAGATGAACATTCTACTACACGAAGCTGAAAATATTAAATCTTAAGAAAGCCAACACAAGCCTATTCTCATCAAGTTTACTGTACAACTATGCAATCTCAAGATAGTTGGAAAGTTCAGATATTGACATAAAGTTCAAATAAACAGAAAAGTTGGGTGTTCTTAGGAAATTAAATTCAAATTCCTGTAACTCATAAACCAAGGCTAAGTTGGAGGAAGAAGAAAAAAAATTAAAATGCTAGAAATGCTAAAAAATATTTAAATACTGAACTTTCTAACCATTGATGCAAATGGGGCAAATGGCTGCTTGTGTGACCATTTAACTTAAGCCAGTCTAATGGTTAGATGTAGCTCACACACACAGAGTTTGATCTGCTCAATACTGTCCAACTGCAAAACCACCACAACTTTGTTACAAATACGTCCTGATAGGTACAGAATTAAGGTTCTTTGTCAAAACATACACAGATGGTAGACTAACTTCCAATATTTTCTTTAGGTTTAGTTCCTCTTACTTAGCCACTATGAGGGTGGTCAAACATTGGAACAGGTTGCCCAGAGAGGTTATGGAGTCTCCATCCTTGGAGGCAGTCAAATGGAGATTGCCCTGAACAGCCTACTGTTCCAGGGATCACTAAAACTACACTGGTAAGACCAATCTTTATATCTGAGATTTATACTATGATAATATTTTTATCTTATTACCTTAAAACAAGCCCAACTTGCCTTATGGTATGTTTGAAAATAAGTGGAAAAAAAAATGCTGGATGTTGGGGGGAAAAAAAACCAAAACAAAACCCAACAACAAAGGAAATGCTTCCTCTTACATTTCTATTTTTAGCACTAAGGTTAACATGACCTTGTATTTCCCACGATATAATCAGACATAAATATACACATTTACAGATGATATTTTACTGATTACTTGGGAGGAGGCATCACGTACCTTTGCACTGTGATGGTTCCATTATGGTTTTCAAGGAGCATTCTTTTAAAATACTCAAAACTGATGCATTCCACACTTAAAGACATTCCATACGTTAAAGTACTCCTCATTTATATGTATTTGGTCTGGATATTAAGCTTAATTTTTGTAAAAAATGCATTACAAAGCAAGTGTTAACCCACGGAAGGCACACAGTGGATGGACTGATCGTTACTCTGACAGAAATAATTCACAGCATATGTAAGATGCCAAGCAGACAATGAAATCACCGTTCTTCTCTATAGCAATGTTTTCCCATGCTGAAGTATCAAACGAATAAATATGTCTTAAGAGTATTTGCTATTAAAGAAAATTAGAACAAAAGAAACATTTCCATTCAATACGGTACGCATCACAAAATTATTGTCTTAGATACTGGCAAAATTTTGGCACTGTTCTAAAGAATATTTTTCATTTTACCACTTCAACTTCTAGATGGGCTGAAGAATAAAAGACTTTGCCTCAAAATTCTTGTCAGGATTTAACAACTGGTATCAAACACAGAGAAATCCACACCATCTGTCTATATATTTCCCTATAACCTCTCCCCTTCAAGTATCCTCGTTTGCCTCATTATACCCGTTTTGTATAATAAGGAAACCAAGAGGATGCACTCAGAGTTCCAGGCTTTGCTGGGGGAGGCTGGTTTGTAAGATGATGTTATTGCTATAAGTATTGCAGGAATGGCTTGCCTTTTCCCCACTCTCTAATTTCTGTCTTCAAACACTCTACTGTTGCTGGCAATAGCTAACATTTCCCCAAACAAATGCTTGGGCACTCCTGGCAGACCTTCTCGGGCAAAGGTCTGAGCTTAATCTGTTGCAACAGGCTGGAAATCCTGCAGTAACTTTATTGAAATACATCTCCAGGTTTCAGTTAATGAGTCATTCTGATGGAAATACAACACAAAATTCAGAAACTCTTAAAAGAGAGGAGAAAGAAAGGTGCCTCTTACTAGGGTCTGTATTTCAACTCCCTAGACCTTTCTTATTCTAACCAGAGGAGACATTTCTAATCCCATACTAGCCCAGTACTGTACATGGGTAGCTGGTCCATGTTTGTAGCAACTTAAGCATAGCTAGAAACATCCTCCTTATCTAAGAATCAGTACAAATCCTCACCCGTTAGTGGTGCAAACTTAGAAATCCATGCAAGATCCAGAAGAAAGATGGTTACAATAGGCATTAAACCAAATTCAAACCACTTCTGAACAGTCTATTTTTCCTCAGAAGCGCTGTTGTAACATCCCATTTTGCCTCAGTTTCATACTGAAAATAAGAAGGTTTGGAATGGGGGGCTTTTAACATCAGGAAAAAGAAAAAAAACCCCATGAAGTGCCCGTTTCTTATTTCAATGACGCCTCTCGAAGCAGAAGCAGGAACAGTAAGTAAAATATAGTTGAAACCCAAGGCAAGCAAGCGCTGTTTTAGAAAAAAATCATAGCAATTCCATTTTTTTAGTAAGTATAATGAACTCTAACATTCTGGAATTCAAGATGAGAAATTGTCTAAAAAGGAAATCTTGCCAAAGTCTAAAAGTACCCTGAAACAACAAAACAGACCGAACAATTCTTCTTTTTGCCTAGATTCACTTCACACAGCACAAATCTTTCTTTTAATGCCTACTTAATTGACACACGCTGTTAAAGAAAACATCACCTAAAGAGATCACTGAAAATACCCCAGAGAATCCTGAAGAAAGAATAATTGCCCAAGAGTAAACATTACGCCAGTGGCCTAAAAGATTGAATTACACTGTGAAGGAATGTTAAGTGATTGTGATTAGTGACTGGCCAGGATCTGTCATTTTCCTCTTTCAGTGGTGTTTATACAGGTCATGCAGTTTCCACCAAGACATTTATCGGGCTCACAATGTAACTGTCAAACTTGCAGTTACAGCACTCCTCAAGGGAAAATACTAATGGACTGACTGACATTATATTCAGACAACTTAAACGCTTGGGTTCTCTTCCATAAGTTACATGCATCGACCTTTTTAGTTACATTCCTCCTCTTTTTAGCATTAACTAATGAACAAAATGACATCTTTTATGAAAATTGATAAATAACTCCTGCTAACAGCACACTTGATTTCCAAAACATTACCGAATGACATCCATTATTGCACTTTAACAGGTCGTTGCTACAGGCTCTCCTAATAACGGTGCCTTTTTTGTACCGTGGTAATGCACTGGTTATGCTGCAAATTTAAGGCAGTATTTAGATTTAAGAATGAATATGTTACAATAGGCTGTATGTTAAACAGGTGTTGTGGGGTTCATGCAAATACGACTGCGTTAGAGAGTCTGTAGTCTGTGTGTGCAGAAGGGCAGCCTAAGAAGATAACATTGACTTCTCACCTTGAATATCTTGGACTCTGAAAATTATTAAAGGTGATAAAATGTAATCAAGCTTTATTAATTACCTACTTTTTTTTTTTAACTTCTCTGTCTTCATCACAGGTGCTTTATGTGTAACAACAGCCACACTGCAAAGATCATGGGTCTGATCTCAGATTTCCCATACAGGGAAAAAAAATAATTTAGTCATATTACAAAACAATTCAGATGCACAGAATGGCTGAGATTGGAAGGAGTCTCTGGACATGGACTAGTCCAATGCTCCTGTAACACCAGCATTAACCAGAATCGGTTGTCCAAGGCATTGTCAGCTGGGTTTTGACTGTCTCCAGGGTTGCATGCTCTACAGTTTCAACTTTGACCTAACTCAGACGAACTGACCTCGATTTAAGTTTCTTACAGTCAGCATTTTGCTCTAGAATGACAATGGCACAGCTTCACGCCCATGGTCTGAGGAGAAAGTAATGAAGACGAAAAGGAACTTTGTTAGTATGACTACTCAGTCCTTTAGTTAAAAGCAGGAATTACGTAAGTTTACTGACCTAGATTTCTTTGCTGTGAGGACTCCGTCTGAGACCAGACTATTTGCATAGGTTTTCAAATAATAAGTTAATATCTTCAAGTTGCTTCAATATTATCAAGCAATCAAGTGCTCTGGGAAAACTCAAATGATTTAGGAACAGTTATAAATAATAATTTTTGGGGTAGTGTGTGGGGAGTTAGGTTTTGTGTTCTGCAAATGAAACATGACATATGGTATTAGGATCTGCTCATAGCAACGGTTCCCACAAATACAGAAATTAATTGTGTCATCCCAAGTGTCTGGTCCCTACACATCGAGTGGAAAATTTGGAAAAGAAATCCTGTGAACCTGAATAATCAGTGCATTGGGTGGAGCACTCACTTTGCAGCACAGAGTATTCACCTCTGTAAATGAGTTCAAACCCAAGTCAGACTGAGGTAACAGAAAATTCTCTAAACAGAGCATTAACAATGAAACTTCTAACAAGAAATCAGCTGCAGAAAGATGATGTCTAAGGCAATCTGGCTTTATTTGTTTGTTTTAAATAGCTATTCAAAGTATTCTAGAGCTGTAATCCGAAAGAGAAATCCTTAATACTTCATTTTGTTTTTCAAGATTGTAACTACTAAATTAGATGCTAAGTCAGTTGAAATGTTAGGTCTTTGTTTAGATCTCTGAAGGATTTATCAACTGCAAGTTCAACTTCACAGAGAACAGAACCAAGCCAAGAGGAGTAAGAATAAATATTCAAGCCAAATTGCTGTAAGACTAAGATTTGGGGCACAGAAATACACACCCATATATCATCCTTTTCTGCTTCTAAAAATTTTTCCTATCTATGGAAACCAGAGGACTTTACAAAAATCAGAAAGGCAGGGAAGGGCTTTACTGTGTTTTTCCACTTGCTGGATCCAAACAATATCAGCAGTGCCATGTCTTTAGAAAGGGGTTGTTCAGTGCATTCTTGATTTTACCAGAAAAAAAGGGTTCTAGAAATCCTGCTAAGTTCCCAACCGGATCTACAGAACCATAGGTTCTTAGGTACTAGTACTTTTGGATATTACACCATGATTAAATATGTCTTTGATGTTCATTCAACTCCATAGTTGTAAAAGGTTTGTCTGTTTTGCTTCTGCTAACAACAATAATGCAAGTGTCACACCACAAAACCATTTCCGAGCACATTCGACTGCAGACATCGTACTGTCAGCAATGGCACAGCCACAACTGGTCCAGCTGACTGCCAAGGTGTCTAGAAACCTCATCACAACAGAGCAGTTTCTGTCACTACAGAAACGTACACTAAGGCAGATCACAGACAAATACATATTTAGTCTCTCACCACAGCCTTGAATAAAGCTTTAGGTCAGCACAGTGGCAGCTATCAGACAATACAAAATGAGCCAGGGACCATTGGATGGAATCACTCCCCACACTCCTGCCCTCCCAAGCATCTGCTATTAACCACCTTCAGAGACAGGTCCTGCACTAGATATACCTTGGGTCTGACAACTTGTGTACTTTGTGTACTGATACTGAGGGTATCATAAGCGCTGCATGGTTATTACACACAACATATAAAACTCACACCCTACATATTCAGGCTGTGGAGGGTACCTAGGTTAACATTCTATTTTTCCTAGTATTATTTGAAATACCCATTTTGAAAATAATGACAACAGTCAGGTTGGCAGCTCCCAAAATCACCATCAGGAAGGAGGATCAGCTGTTTGATTGTTACGGTCAATGCTGGCTCTCAATGAATCTACAAATACAACATGAAAACACTTAAATTCATGAAGTCACAGATGAAAATACTTTCCTCTCTATGGAAAACCATTTGTCTTATTATAGTAAAATAATATCCCTGAATGTACCATGGAAATGGACTGGGAACAGCTTGAGATCAATGGGAATTGCTGTTACCTCAACAAAATCAGGATCAAGCCCTATGGAAAATTTGCTTATGCTGATCAGTACAAACCAAAAGAGTTATTACAACGAACTGAGTTATTATAAAGGTGGCTTGTTTTTTTTAATGCCCAGAAAACTGTATTCTGAACTAAGCATGTTCCAAGACCTTCCATGTTGTGACTTAACCTTTCTGAATGTTACTGCCTCCTTAGTTGCACTGATTCCACAGTTTGTGCAGTTGCACTCTAAACTGAATAGGCAAATGGTCTGGTTTAAAACCCAAATAAATAACACACCCAAACGTTTTTTTAGAAAACGTTTTCAGAAAAAGGTTTTTCCAAGCTCATTTAAGGCTCACGTCACTGATGAGTTTCTGAGTGTTTTCATGCTAACACTCCGGTTTGCAGAACTGAGCAGACAGTGGTCCCATCACAGACGAGGGGAAAAAAATGACCAGGAACAAGTGCTGAGAATGTTAGATTATCTTTTAAACTGAGCTTGCTTTAAAAAAACAGCAATGTGTCACATTCTAAAATGTTCCAGTGAAGAATTTCTCTGTCAACTGCATCTATTAATAATTGACAAAACCTTATTTAAAAATAGTACTATGAGTTTCATTTAAATCATTATCAGTAATACTGCTACTATTCATATTTCACTAAACATCAGTGAAGTCTCCATAGGTTTTAGCATCATTTCAAAAGAAATATAGCCAAACAGCAGGAATAACAGGGACTTCTGTCCAGAAAACAAGATCACCTCTGATACTTGTGAATAATATATATGTAGTTTCTACAACCTCATACCAAATATTATATGAACAAATATCAAATTTCATTTCTACAATGAAAATCCCTGCCAAGAATGCTCAGTACCCAGGATTAAGACACAGTTGATTAATTAGAAAGAGTCACCTAACAGAAATGGGAGATTTGAAATCATAATAGGAGTTATTTCTCAGCAGAAGAGTCTGCATTTAAAAATAAACACAAGGAGAGGTAAAGGTTTTCAAAAGAATCAACTGGAGTGTTTTATCACAAAGTGAACACAACATGAAGCTGCTTCAAGCTCATTACTGAAACATTAACAGTTATGTGGTTTAGTGTATTTAACATTTCCTTTCAAACTCAAACATCACACAAACTGGTTGGAGACAAAGAAAAAAAAAATCTGTTGTTTGACTCCCAGAAAAGCTCAAAACCTCAGAGTGTAGCTCTCACCATGCTTTCACAAACAACAGTGTAGTGCAGCCATTGATTTACAAAAGAATTTCCCAAGCAAGGCAAAACATCTAGCTAGCGATTTCTGACAATGGTAGGAAGTGCACTTGAAGCTGGAGCTGCTCCCAGAATTTTTGCAAGTACAGCACAAAAAAGTCTCTTTGATACAATTTGCTTATGTGGGTGAGTGTACGATAAACATGGCACACTCTGGCTTGGTAAAAGGAGAACAAAGAGTTGGTTTAATCAAATAGAGTTTACTTAGAAAACTTTTATATAGCTTCATGAAGTACTTATGATATGCAAAATTACTTACAAGAGTAGCTAACATTTCTATCAGAAATGAAATGATTCTTAAACACCATCAGTTTCTGCCAGGGATGAACCTCTTATGTTATCATTTCCTCTCTGTTTCTCATTTTCCACGCTTTCCATGATAAATGTGATCAACCTAGCTCACCTATGACTGAAAACTCCATATAATTCATACCCAGCTTCTCTCACTGGTTTGGTAAATCATGAGAGAAACCAATCCCATATGTAAAGCTGGCTGTTTTGAAAGACACCATTCAATTCATGTGTGGCTCTTGCTAATTGCTATTATTGTTGATCCTGAGATCAGCTGATTAAACTTTTCAGCCCTATTGACTGCACAGGGACTGAAATGTATTTGTTATCGCTAAAAACAAACATTCACTTATGAAACAGATAGTAAACAGAAAGGATACCATAAGAAATGCCCATCTAGTTTCCCAACAGGTTGAAGACTGCAGTAGAAAAGGGGTAGTTTTGGCACCTGCTGCACATGCAGCAGCACAGATTATGTCTAGGAGGAATTCTCTAATGATAAAAGCTGTCCTTTTATTGCATAATTACAATGACTATCAAAAGGATCGCGCAGTATCCATTCACAAATATAGAAAGTATTACAATCAAACAAAACAAGAAGTAATGGCAATAGAACTTTCAACAGACTATTGCTGAACAATCCTTTAGAACAAATTTCAAAGGACCCTGCTGAACACACCCAGAATTTCTAAGATATTTGCAAACAGCCCCTTGTAAATCTAGTACTAAACAGAACACTTGTTTAGTTCTTGGTTGATATTAACAATTTCTCCCCTGAGATTCAAAGTGAAATCATCACTTATCAGCCAAAAGATGCATCAGAATGGTTGTAATGAAATTCAGTTTCTCCAAGACAGAAGTTTACCACTGAAAGAGCCAGTCCACAGTTCTCTTTCAGGAAAGAGGAAACGGTAATAACATTTTACTAATTTAATTTTGACACTGAGTTTTATAAGAGTTTCATAATGTAATACAGAAGAAATCTAATCTTGGAACTAAAATAGGATTTATTACTTTACAGGTTATACAAGATTTAGAAATAGAATCATAGCAATATGACACTATTCTTTCTAATGAATGGTTCCAACATGAATTAAATAATTAAGTGCAGATTGCACAGGCAACAAGAAACCCCAATAAATTCTGTTAATGAAGTAATTGTATTCAAGGAGTCCTCTGTCATGTTGATAGCTATAAATCCAAAGTGATATTTCAAAAGCCATTACATGGGTCACTTCTTTATGTTTGAGTCTCACATTAACTGGAAGCAATGCGCTTCCAGTTGCATTGTAATTTCTTAATGCTACTGTCATTGGCCAAAAGGCAACATATGCTCCCATCATAAACAGTTACACCATTAACTTGCTGGCAGCAAAGAGTAAGACTTTGAAAGATTTTATCTTACAAAGGGTATTTTTACAAAACACAGGTTTACCAGCTGGATGCACTGATACCAGGAGATGCACAGAAAAATGGTGAGCAGCAAGCTGTGATTTGATTTATTAAGCATTGTTCAGTGCGTTCTCTACTAAAGTATGTCCAGGAGCTGACATCGTGGAGGGGCACAGCAGGCTGCAGTTCTCCACTGGTACTGTGCAGTGCCATGCACTCATGGCCAGAAGACTGGAGGGCACTAACACAATGGTACAACCCCATGGCCTTTCCAACACCAAAAATCAGAATGAGCTATTAGGCAATGAACTACAGCAGCCCTCACATCCCTGTGAAACACTGATTACAAGAAAAGCCAGACTTTGCACTTACGTACCAAACTGTTCAAGGTCTTGGTCTTGAAATACCATCATGTGAGATAAAGTAAAAGCAAGGGAGAACAGCCCAGCACTTGGTTGCTATGACCTATTTTTTGCCGACTTAGTCAAAATGATGCCTTCTGGTTTCAAAACTGCAGCTTTGGTAGAGCAGAATAGAAATGAAAAGGGGACAGCAAATGACTAGTCAGTTCTTTTTCACTTATTTTTAAATCATGCTGTAATTACTCCTTTCTTTCTGAGCAAAATGCTTTCATTCTGATTTTAATTAAGAATTTCTTTTTTTTCATCTGAACAGTTAGGCCAGGGCAGGACTCTTTGGAGGTGCCAGAGTCAGAGGCCACCAGGGCCTCTTTAGCACAGAATACCCTTAACAAGGAACTAGTCCCATGATACGTGAATGGATCTAGACTGAGGACGCATGTGCTGCGTTGACCCATATTCATAGTTCTATGGTAGAGAGATAGCACTGCTACTAGGAGGGGAGACTGCAAAGAGCGTTTCATACTTCCTTAATAAAATCCTATTTACAAAGATAGTTTCCCTGAAAACAAACAACAGAAGACAGAGGATTTATTCCACAATGTTCACACCATCTTTTCAGCCTATGAATTACCTGAAAAGCAGCCAGCTTTTCCACAAAATCGGAGCATAGCATCTCACTGCTATTTTCTTTGAATAGGCTCTTGGCTTTCCAGTAACAAACACATACCTCTCCAGCAAACTATTCCGAGTGGCAGCTTTGGCTGTAATCCTAGCAGACTTCCAGGTCTGTCTGTCTGCCCCTCAAGTTCCAAAACAACCCAGAATCAGCAGGCTACTTAAAAAGTTCCCAGCCCCTCCTTGGGCTCACACATCGGCCTCAAGCAGTTATACAAATGCAAACACAATAGCAATTTTTTCCAGTATGCTTCTGGAGCGCATGTTCCATTTTAATTTTGTTTTTTAGGCACTGGCTGAAATGTGAGCCATTACCCAGTAGGGTGAACAATAGGGAGAGTCACTTCAAAACTGAACTGGTCTAAGGCAAAGACCAAGTGAAGATGCACTTTGGGCCTTATTACAGAGATTTAAATATCTATATCAAGTTTTCCTGTTAGAGTTGAGACTATATCTGGAGTTTTACTTTGACACTCCTCAGAAGTGAAAATCACAAAAGCAATGGGCTGCCCTTCAGCACTCCTGAGAGCCAAGCTAAACCCTTTGCTGGAGACAGCCCTGCGGAGAAATCTCTGACTGCCACATGCCTGAGTCAGAGACATCCTCACTGTGGAAAGGGAGCAGAGCACGGCAGCAACAAGTGACAGAAAAGGGGTTTAAAAGTAGAGATGTAGACAGAGACAGGTAAAATCCTACCTTTCCACAAATTTTGCCTTACTTTATTTGAAATACAACATATTCTCCTCTTTCCTGAGCAGTTTCATGTCTCTAGGCACTTGTGAAACTCCTAATAACTGATCAAAATACTAAGGTTCTAATTTTACAATACAAAACAGATGAAATAATGATCTGTTTTTATGTCACGGACCAAAATAAGAAGCCAAGTAGCAGCAAAATATGCTCTCTTGGACATCCAAAGACCAGGTGATAGTCACTGTAAGTTTCGTGGGGATTTTGTCTGACTAATTGTCAGTAATGAATCTGGAAATATGCACTTCATATTTTACAAGTCTTAAGTACATTTTAAATCATTAAATCAAAGTTTCCATAGTTCATTCTCTAGTCTCACTCTTTAAGGGCAAATAAATTGGTAACAAAGCTGATTCCCTAAAACCACAATTTAAGTAGACCTTTATGTACTTGAAAACAACTATATTAGGATTTCATGCTTTAAATTCTTGTTAATTCTACTGAATTAGTAAGCTGCAGGACTTATATTTCCTATGGCCAGGGAAAAAAGCTTTATCAGTGGGAAGTAAAACAATCTGCCACCTAAAGTAAGACGTGTTCATTTCGAAGTTAAGATCTCCTGAACACAAACAAACAGTCAGATCCTATAATCACCTTCAACTGTACTGTGTTTTCATGGCCTGGGAAAGCTTCCTCTGTTTCTGTCAGCATACCACAACATTTGTTTTCCTGCAGTGTTTCTCTTCTGCAGAATGATAGAAATTACCATTCTGTTTCATGGATATTTAAAGACAAGGACTTGCTATGTAAACTTAAGGAGTAGATCAACCGTTCCATTTTAAATTCAAGTGTACTCATCTCTGTTTCTAACATAACAATCTGAGTTTTAGCTAACTCCATAGCTACCATAACGAATTAAAAGTTAGTAAGTGAAAGGTTGTGTCCTGTCTGAAAAGACTTCTTGGATCACTTTGTTCACAGTTTTCTCAGAGGCTTTGCATCATGCATCTCACATGCTGCATCTTTTTTTTTTTTTTCATTTGTTAAATTTTATCCAAAAATCTCAGTTCACAGAAAACTTGTAGGCAGTGTTGCAAGACTGAGTGATACAAACAAGGCCTCTTGAACAGAGCAGGTCACATTCAGCAGGACTTCTGATTTTGCACACACCTCTGGGCACAAGTGCACACACTTTATTAACAGATGCTGGAGTGCCCAGCCATCCTTTCTGCAGGAACAAACAGATTCATGTTCGTTTTTGCAGGTGCAGTACTTTAAGTGTCAGCCAAATGAAAATTCATCTTTCATTATCCTCAACACAAAGTAAGATTCTTCTAATATTGTTGTGCTTATTTATTATGAACTTAAAAATCAAAATAACAGGCAGCCACAAATAAAGTTAATGTTCACAAATGTTACGTTACCAGTGTGTCTTTTTAAGTATTAGAAAATGAAAGTTTCTAGGGGCTCGTTAATTTATCTCATCAAAAATTCAGCTTCAATACTAAAAATTAATGCAATGAACTTTTAAGTTGTTTGCTTTACCTGTCCTACACGTACTGATTTACCATTAAAAAGAAAATCTAATTGCACTGTATTTTTAAACTCTAAATAACAAAACAGCAATGTAAAGCAAATATTTTAGATGTAAACATTAAACAGAAAGATCCAGTTTTAATCTCGATATGCAAATCCCAGCCGTTTTAAAAACTTCTTTTTAGGCTTTTAAAAATGTAATACTTCATGTAGAAATTGCCTTTTCTTTTTAAATGGCAGAAACTTGTCTTTTTTTCAGAATAATAATTTATAATAGCTGAGTTCCTGGAACTCAAGAGACTCTTTTAAAACTGCTGTCCAAGCTTTCACTACTTTACTCCAAGCTTTCTTTGACTATAAACCACAGCAAATGAAGGAGAAATAATTGTAGAGCACAAACATAGGGACACACACATGCACTACGAGCGTCATCTGAACTTCCTAAATGATTTTCTAATGAAATGGATAAAAACAGTGACAAAGATGATGGTGATCTTATATAATATATATATTTTTTTAAGTGAAAACTGAGATAGGGTCTGGATCCTTTGGCCCCGCTACAAGTGACACTCCCCTTCTCAGTCCGTTCACTCAGTGAGTGAGTGTTATGAAAGCTTCACCCATGCTAGGCTGTGGGCTGAGGTCATCCCATTACACTGGATCCACAGATTTCCCTTTAAAACATGTTGCAAACAATGAAAAAACTCTGATAGTTAGTGAGTTACTCCCTTTGCACAGCACAGCCAGTACATGGAGGTGAATTGTTTGCAACCTTCCACAGCTTTTTCTGAACACAGCAGACATTTCTGTGAATCACAGTCACATGAAGATTGTTTTAAGAACAGCACCATTCCTGGCACACACAGCCTCCCAAACAACAGCAGTTCCAGTCTGGCTTTTCCAACTCCCGAGTCTCTTGGAGCGATTCTGTATCGCCAACCAAGAGTGACACTAAACTGCAAAAGCAGCATTTCTTGTCTGCTTGGTCTGTGGAGAAAAAAAGACCTGGTCTCCACGGCCAATAGAAAATACTGGTGAAACGGTTTTCCTAGCTGTAAGGCAGCGACTTAAAAAGCTCAACAACCAAAGAGGCTCCTCATCTCCTCACACATTTTCCCCCTTTTTTGAGTATTGCTAATTTGATTTCTCTGAATGAAGGAGAAAAATCTTTTTTGTCTTTTCCCCAAATGAATTAGAGTAATTAAATAAAATCGGCCCTCTTAAACCCATCTTGCTCACCACCCACATCCATCAAAGCAAGATCTGAATGTGAATTAATCCCGTGCTGGATTAGCAGAAGAACAACCAAAGATGTCCTCAGGACACCAACACAATAAACAGTGTGTCTGGATACCTGTCCAGTGCCAGAGTTATTTGCAAGCATTCGAGAGCATAAGTGAACATAGCGCCGAGTCAGCTCACGAGGCTTCACCAGGGAAGTTAATTCACAGCTATTGGGGTTTGTTCTCCTAAAGAGTCCATGGAACCTCCCTGGAGGGCTTCTCAAGCCATGTAAAGTTTCCTACCCTGCTTATCTTTTCACAGCAGTTTATCAAAGGATTGCCCGAGTTGCTGCAGTTATCGATTTGAACCAAGGCAAGGTCAAACAACAACAAAACAAACCCACGAACAAATTATTTAATCATCGTAGTAAAGTTTTTACATCTTGTAACTCTAAAATCACCATCCATCATTGTATTATTTAAACCTCCGCTTTCCTATAAAGTGAATTCATATTCCCTCTATAAGGAATTCCATGGTAAAAATTGTTGGTGTCCTACAATTCAAGTATACTTGGAAAATGATCTCTGCAAATATATTCGTCTTGGTTAAGAGGGAAAAAAGTCTCTGCAGAAGTAGGAAATACCTAATGGTAGCATAGAAGAGGCAATTTGTGAAACAATCAGTTTTAAAAATAATTTTGTCCTTTCCATATATTGGGCAGTCATCAGTGGAAAATTCCTTCTATTTGTGAGTTTTTAAGGCTATAAATCAAACAAAATAGGAAACATCTTCTCAAGCCATCAACAAATAGGGTAGACCTGCAATAATGGTATTGTGCAATGAAAGGTTTGGTATATTTATTTTACAAACACCTTAAATCATTAACAGTTATCATTCCAATTGTGGTTTATTGTATCATTTTAAGTATTGTTCTACTTGGAAGCTCACAAGTTTAAGTTGAGAATTATTCAGTGTATTTCAGCATTGTTTAAATTTAATTTTAGACTAGCAAAGATCGGTCGTGTGACCCTGCTCCCAGGTCAAATAACAGACCTTTTACCATATTAATGGATTTAAAGTAAAGTGCAATCTGAGCTAAAATAAGGAAGCTAAAAAGGAAAGAGGAAGCAAGTTCAGGCAGCCTCCAACACGGCTGATGGTAATAAATCAGCTGAACAGAAAAGTGAAAAAAAATTCTTCACAAGACACAAGCAGGATGTTTGTCCAGTTTTACAAAACGATGCTCCGGTACTGCATTAGAACTTTTACCATTGAGCAATTTAATTCTTACTTTTAATGGCTTTACATTTAGCAAAATAGCGGATGATTACATCTATTCCACCAGGGTTTGAAAGTAAAGATCAAATATTAAATGACACACTTTTGTCATTTGAAACTCATCCCAGGAATCATCAGTGCTCAGCTGCCACACAAGGAGAACTAAGTCCCATCCCAAAGCCAAACTAGGATTTCCTAGTGACTTCATTAGGGAACGAATGAACATTTCGTTCCACAGAGACTTCACCTGGGATGGGGAATAAAAAAAAAAAAAGCAAACAAAAAGTACTTAAGGAGACAGAGAGAAGAGGACAAATATATGCCACCTACAATATAACTCTCATGGCTGAGATTTTAATACTCTTATTGTATCCTTTATCTCAAAAAAGAGAAGCGCTGTGCGTACGCTGCTTGAGAGATTTCACTTTTTCTCTTTTTTGACTTTAACGTTTATTTGTAATTGAAAACGTCTCCATACCAGAGAAACTTCTTTCCACTTGCAATGACCAAAACCATAAATCTAAAATCTAAACTTAGATTTCAAGCCCTCTCATCCCACTTCTTTTTTCTCAGAATTAGATAAAGAACATTGATACAGGCCTATCTTGAATATCAGGCTATCACAATATTCTTCTGTTTTCCTAAGATACCCGAAATATACTAAAGAAGTATTAAAGAAATAACCCAACTTTACCACATGACATACAATTCACAACTGAACAAGTCAGTCAATTCTATGCTGGAATGACATAATAAGAACCAAGCTACCAAGCTCATTGTTCCATGAAGCATATAAATGAATGATCTCCTCTTCTGGAAATGTTAATGACCATTCTCCTCTACATCTATGACTCTAGCAATATTATTTGTATTCATTTTATTTCAGATGACACCTCTCATATGAGAAAAAAAGGACTAAAAAAAGCAAAAAAATAAAAGAAACTTCAGAAATTATTGAATTAAAAAAATAAGTGTGTGAACAAAATATAATGCATATAGAAGAGAAGGTTTGGGAAATCTCATCAGTCGTGCAATACTTAATAGGCAGTTATGGAGAAGACAGAGATACTCTTTTCACAAGGATAAATGGTGACAGAACAAGAGGAAAAAGACAAATAACTTCAGGAGGAAATCCGAGTGGGTATAAGGAAAAATTTCCTCGTCATTAGAAGAATTTGGCATTGCAATGGATTGCACAGAAAAGTGGGGGAATCCCTGTAAATCAATCTGCATGCTACTGAAAGCCTTTATCTTGTTTCAATTCTCACGTTAACAAAATTCTAAGTGGTTTTAGAGAAAAAAACACCGAACTTGGAATAGGTAATTTCTAAATATTATTTTACAATTTGCTACACCTACCTAGATGTTTGGCGAGTACAAGACTGTTAGCTAATTCTATATTTATATGCTTAAAATGTAACCTTCTTCCTTCATGTGAAGGACCACCAATCACTGTACAGTTGGATTCCACTAGTTGCATGGAGGTCTAAATTGCAATTGAAAAACAACATCCAAGAGATCCACTAATAAACTTTCCCAAATGGTTTTCATAAGAAACAGTCATGTGAAATTCACTCAACAGTGAGTTCAAACTCTAAACTGAACTTTTTTTTTTTCCCTCTGACATACTCTCCTAGGCTTTTTAGATGTTTACAAGGTATTTATGGGCTTCTTATTAATGAAAAGTTATTTATGTGCTGAAAAAACTGAGATATTTAAGCAGGCAGGCTCACAAATTGAACTACATGTCATAAAGCCATCTCTTTATCAGCATACATTAAAATAACATTTATTTAAATTATATACTAGTGGCTTAACAAGCTGAAATAAATTAGTTTCAGCTTAGAGCCAAACTCTTCTGGAAGCATTCCAAACACACTGTTTGGACATGTATATAAAGAGACTCCTTCGTACTGTGTGCTGGGTGAATCTATTACTCAGATGACTTCTGCAACGCTGGCCTGACCTACAGCTTATTCAAATCAGTAGAAATCTTTTTATTGACATCTTGGGCTTTGGATTAGCCCTGTATGTATTTCTGTTTACTTTGTCAAACGCTCCAGTTTCTCCTGACCTTATCAAGCATCTGGGAGTTACTCAAGGAAATTATACTCAATGCAAAGAAATACAATAGCATAACCAACATGTAAGAATTATATTATTTTTATTCAAAGGTGCATAGCCACAATTCAGCAATTGAAAAATTGACTGCCAAACATTCTTCCACAGAACGTCAGGGACATAACAAAACATATAACCGGTCACGAAATAGAGACCAGCCCTGTTTTTAACTTCTTGCTAAGCAGGGTTGAGCAGCACCTCAATATTTATAATTTTTAATAATTAATATTAATTTCTAATGATACTTAAAAAACCTTTTTCTATAATATTATTTCAGGGATTATTATTTGCACAACCACATACTCAACTAGACAAGATATGGAAATCTTCTGATTTTGAGACACAAACAAGTACTCATCTGCAACACACAAGGAATCATATTTACCAGATGAAAAATTCCCTGGACCAAGTTTTTCAGGTGCCTTAGGTGCACAGAGTTGAATTCCTCTTTCCTGACTATCAACAATTGTCTGGCTTACTATAGACTTTTATTACAGTTTTCATTGAGGTAAACTGGGAATGTCATACACGTTTCGCACTTGTTTAAACCACTTGAAGTTAAAATACGTTCATCTGTTATGTTTCACCTGATTTATATAGTTTAAACAGATCACATACACACGCTTTAATTTTATAATTACTTGTGCACTTTATTTTTTGTCCTCTCAGTTCAAGGGACTGGTATTATGGTCTAGAAACCCAGACAAATGTCCAAATGAGACAAATAAGCTTCATTTCCTTTACACCTGGAAATACTGTCTTTCATTACGTTTAAATGCAGTTTCAGACACCAGAATGAACAGTGAATAAATCTTTCAGAAAATGACAACTGCTTTTTTGTTTTAGAAACCACATTCTTTTGAGGGGACATCTGGCAATTATTTCTGTTTAAATTATCTTTCAAGGCAATAATAATAATAATGCATCTGTGTTTGCTAATAGGAATCTTATAATTTCTTCCTGCTATTGTAATATGTTTCTGTTAATTTTTCTCTACAGGAGCTCTGCTGAAATTTCCAAGGTCTCAGTGTAGTCTGTGGGCAAAAACCAAGCCTGAGGTAAGCAGACACAGCTACACTTATCAGGACCCATTTGTGTTGATGCTATGAAACAGAATCACAGAATGGTTTGGGCTGGAAAGGACCTTAAAGCCCATCCAGTTCCACACCCCCTCACCCCCCCAACAGCCCCCGCCATGAGCTGGGACACCTCCCCCTTTGGGGTGAATTTAATCTGTAGTTAAACCTGTGCAGCCGAACTTGGAGCTACCATTTAACTTAACATATGGTAAAAGCAATACAATTGCTAAGTGTGGTGCCAATATAGAAGAGTATATTTTAAGTCAGTTATTTGATAGCAAGAAAACTATCAGGCATAGTGTTAAAATAATAAATTGAAAGAAGACTCAACATCATACCAAAGTATTAACTCAGCTGACAACCTGTGGAAGAAACTGTATTCTTGCAAATCAGAGGACAAACCCATTTGAATGAAAAAACTTAACAGCAAGTTTGGACATTCTTCACATGAAAATTTTGTTCTATATTTTGACATCTGCAGACCAATTCATGTGAAAGGTGCTGGCTTTATTAACCTGTATTTCTAAGGATTACTTCTGTTTGAAACAGTAGAAGGAACAACATCTCAGTAGCAAGTTCATGAACTAAGCAGCCTTATCCAATGCAAAATAGAGGCTCTGTTTTGCTATTACAAGGCAGAGTCAACAATAAAAAGATAGGAAATTAATTAAAGATTTGGCTGAAGACCAGGCCTACAGCAGTTTTAGGAGACTCAAGGTATTGTTTTCTTAAGACTCTATTAAATAAAAATACAGATATACACACATGACCAAGATGCTCCAGACTAAGCCAAACCATCTGAAAATCCTGCTGTCACATCCTGACACCACAGTCCTCGTGCTTTCATGGAACTGATGTCCAACAGTTCCCTTGGAAAAGGTATCCAAGTGGAAAAGCGTCAGTTCTCCCCACCTCCCTGAGAACCAGCTTAGATTCATGTGGAAGGGTTCACCAAGGTCTTCCTTTAGTGTTTACTCTGGAGTCGAGAAGGTGGGTTGATCCACATACCAATTGTTCTGCATTGTGGCTAATCATGTGCACATTCAGGAGAACTTCTTATCAGAACTTAACGCAGTCTGAATCAGTGCTGATGCCTGCTGGGTTCCTCCCCATCCACTGCTCTGCAGGCAGAGCGATCTTTCCCTTTCCTACAAATTCTCGGAATTTGCTGTCAGCCTCTTTTCCTCCTTCTGCTGTCTGCCACCTCTTTGAACAGAAAGAAGCCAAACAATTCTTGGGACAGTTATCTGTAGTTTTTGGAAAGATGAAATAATTGCCTCTGCTCCCTACTGTGACTTCTTCACAGAAAGGAGTAATCAAACATGTGATTTGAAAGTTGTCATGAAAAGAAAGCAACAAGAGGTGTAGCATTGATTGGAGAGGTGGGGAAAAATGAGAGGCAAAAAAAATTACCGTCAGAGGAAAAACAGGCATACAAAAAGAGATGAGAGAGAAAATAAACAAGCAAAGGGAAGTAAAAGCCAGGAGAAATATAGGAGAGCAGTCAATAAAGAAAAGCGAGTAACAGCAAATGAAAAAGAAAACAGATGAATGCATAGGAAGAGAAAAAAAGGATGCAGGAGTACTAAATGAAGTTCCACATGTGTAGGAAGAGATTCCCCTCTCTTTTCATGTTCATCGTTAAAACCTAGCATATAGGTACAAATTAGAAAATACGTGCAATCTACATATCTAAATTTGATCCATAACCTAGCAAAAATAATTTAACATACTTCAAAACAGCTGCTTTAGTCCAGAAAACCATTTTTTTTCATACAAAAATGAATGAAACGTTCTTCAGTTACTGTGTTTGCCCTGTCTGGTCTTATCCTGCACTTTCTTCGTCAAGCAAAAATAAATCCAGTCTTAGTGATGTGCTACAACAGGTCACATCTTCGGAATTGTCAAAATGAAACAATTAAAATTACCTAGCACTGAAAAAGATAAGGCAGCATATACAAAAGTGGTGTCAGAGACAGAGTAAGCAAATGGGGAGTGAGGATTTTTTACTTGCTTTAATTATCACTAACTTCAGTTCTTTTATAGTATTGTTACTTATTCAAGTAATAAGTTAATGCAATACTTTGAAGAAAGATGACACAGTTTCAGATTTTCACTCTGTTAATACTGATGAAGGAATGAACTCAGTCAGAGAAAAAGAACAAAACCAAGCTCAAGTCAAAATATGAACCTATTTTATTTGAAAATTACACTTCCAAATTAATTTGTCCTGTTTCTACTGGGATTAAAACTATAAAGAGGGAAACTTGTCTCAGATTTCACAGAAACTAGCAGCAGCAGCTTTTCATTTATGCTTAATTTATGAAGGTGTTTACACCTGTGGGTGACTATTTTAATCAAGAGATCCCACTAGACCCTCTGTGTGCTACGTTTTACCTAACCACACGCTTCACAACTAACGTAATGGAATTATCACTTCCTCCAGACAGCTAGGTAGGGAGCAAACTTACTAATAAAAAGTACTGCCATGTCAACAGTTCCAAAAAACTGTTTTGTTTTGCATCTCCATCTGTTCTGCTGATGTGCCAATATGGAATCCGTTTCTCACAAAGGCAATTTGTTTCTGAGGAAGTCTGCTTCCAAGCGTTCACAGGCGGACAGTGAGAAAGTGAGCTATGGACCAGCCAGCAAATACTGACAATATAAAAATTAAGGCCAAGAAGTATACTGCTCCCTACTGGCTCATCTAGAAAAGAGCAGAGAGCATTTTCCTTTCATATTTCTCAAAGTAACAAATTGGTTTTACGCAGATAAAACACAGATTTGAATTATTTAAAAAAAAAAATCAGTAGCCAGACATTTATTAAAAAAAAGAACTTGATTAGATGAAGCACACAAACTGTTGTGCCTTCTAAAGGGAAATTAAGTGAGGAAACCACCAAATATCTCCCAAAGTAATTCTACTTTACCGTTCAGCTTTATAAAGGGAATCTTTAAAAAACAAACAAACAAAAACCAAACCCTAAACAAACACCAAACTAGCTAGGATATAGTAATTGTTGCTGTTAGGAATTCTTGTCCTTATTTTTAATCTGGCACCTTCAGCTATATGTAACATTTTGCAAGCCCCCTAATTTGAACTGAGATCTGAAAGTGGAAAACTGGAACGCTGCCACCATGCATTAGCACTGGTTTCACTGTATTTCAAAGACATTGGGTAGAAAAACAACAACAATTTCATGGGCTTGATAGTGTGCAAAAGCTAATAAGATCTGTACCTTGATTCCAGCCCATCAAAACAAGCTCATATACGGGCTTGTGTAGCTAGGGAAATGCAACACAAGCAGGAATGTCAATCTGAAGCCTAATTGCTATTCTCTACTAACTTCACACAAGGTCACTTAGTGCGAGGTAAAAATGAGTCATTCCGTGGTTTAGTTTAAAACTTTTCCAAAGACACTGGCATCTAACCACATGAAAATGCTTGTCCCAAATCTCTGCTGAGAAGCTAGTCAGAAATATCAGCACCCCTGTAAGATTTCTCTGCTATTTCCTAACTAGGACTCTACATTGATTTCCATTTTGGCAAAAATCACAAGCTTTTATACATTTACCCAGACCAGGCTCATGATAGTTTAGATGCCTGGCTTGGAGAGGCCTCTTGCTTCTAGAACTCCAAGGCTTGATTTTTCCCTGTCTGCACAGAGAGGAGGAAGGTGGACACCTGCTTCTGAATGTAGATCTCATGTTTTTTGCAAAACCTGGTCTGTGAACTCTGGGCTAAACTGTCTGCTATCCAGAAACTGGACTTATCTTTTTTTATTCGATTTGCACTATCAAATAGCTCTAAGCCCTAAAAACATACACATTAAATTTTAAAATGTACTTTATGCTGTCAGTTTAGCTACCTGGAGAAACATTCTCTATAGTAAAGCAGAATTGCCCTTTTTTATTGGCTGTTTTCAATGGTATGTAGCTGAAAGGATTTGAGTGGTGTTCTGTTCTGTGCAATATGATAGCAGACATTTCTCTTACAGCATGCCTTGGACATACCCACAGGCTACAAATTGCCTAACTGTTCAGTAGTGTTTTCAAGCTGCTAAGCAGAGCTGGGATATGGAGTTGCTGGACTTCAGATATCCACTGGGACAAGGTGACAGATATTATAAATCTAAATCTTCCCGGGTGGCTGTCAAAGTAAAAGTTACAGAATGGTTTTTCAGGAGATGAGCAGCAAGATTCTGCTTTCTACTCTTCCATGAATGGAAAGATATATTCAAATTCTTGTTGCACAGTTGCCTGTCCAATTTAATATGCCACTGTAAAATTCCACTGTCAGTGAAGATGTCACAGCTTATTACATCCCCTCCCCTCTCTCTGGCAACACATCAGGTAACAAAGGCAATTAAGGGTTCCAGGATCCTGCCTTTTCCCAGCCATACACATATCTTCTTCACCTTAAGGTAGAACAATTCCAGGAAATGGTGGAATTATGGCCTTTTTTTTTTTTTTTTTAAAGTTCTAGAAAGGGACTTTGAAACTTAGAAAAGAAACGCCTATCAGTGCTCTACTTACACAACCATGAATTGGAGGAAACTGGCCGCATCAAGTGGATTTAAGCTGACTGACATGACAGAGAACAAGATTGTCACTTCCTAAAAGGGATAGGCAAATACCCTCCCCGGATACACCTTCCTCTAACATTTCCTGCACCTTTCCCTATTAAATATTCCACAGAAACATGTGATACGTGCCTAAAAAAGGCACTGAGAAATCTTGTTCCTCCAAATGCATTCAGTGCAACAGCGAACAGCTCTCGCATCGAAATGCTATACATACAGGGGAAACAGACTTTGAAAGGAGGTAGAGAAAACATCCATCATGGAAATCAGCTGAACTCCTAACAAGCGCATTGCCTGATGTTGCAAAAATAGTCCTGAAAATCCCGGTGTGAGGTCAAACTCTGGCGTTAACACAGCCCCTCAACTCCACAAATCACATATAACTGGAAGACCTTTAGCACTAAAGACATGAGGTGGGTGGGTGAGGGTAATACATTTTATTGCAAGCCTTTACTTCCTATGGAAAATTAATAATTAAGGAGATCTTAAGACACAGTTGAAATCTTAGAAAGAGAACATTCAGATAAGGAATAGAGATGGAAGCACAAGGCATTTCCTGGGGATTAATTACTGGCTGGTGAGAACTGATGGCACCTGGCTGAGCTTCAGAATCTGAATCCCAGTTGATCTCCAAGTCCCAGGAAATGCCTTGAACCTCAATCATTATTCCTATTGTAATACCACGATTAAATATGCACACACATGCGTGCACACAGGCTGTAGTGTTTTAACAGGAAGCTTGCTGTTTCAGTTGGTATTCTCCCAAACATGGCTGCAGAATTAGAGCTCTGTAAATTAGCCAGCTTGAATAATTTCCCAACATGCCATTCATCTTATAATAGATTACATACGGTATTGCCACTTGCCAGGCTACAACACAGACATTTTGCATCTATTTCTACACATCTTTCTATTTTAAATGTCTGCGGAGAGAAATAAAATCTCTGAGTCAAAACTAGGTTTCCTCCTTTTCCTCCTCACATTCAGCCAGACACATCAGTTCTGATTTTATCACAGAGGTTTAGCTGCATGTGCTTTACCTCTCAAATAGTTGTTTTAAATACCTATATGTATATTTTATCTATTTATTTTTAAACTTATGCTGGGCCTGAATAAGGTCTTACACTTCTAATCTTAATATTTTGCCTTTCCAAACTACAGAAACCAATGCTGCTGTGTAGACAACTTACTATGCCCACAGTGAGCAATCAGAGACTCCTTTGGACATGCAAATGTTGAACGTGACTGAAGCACACGTTGATTAAATGTCGGATGAACTGATTCAAATCCAAGAGCAATAAAACTGACTAGTTCTCTTCAGTTGTCCCAGGCTCAGTGCTATACTGGTTTGGCTTCGTGATAGGAGTTCGTGTTGTAACAGCGCTTTGTTCATGATACATAAGGGGGAACCTCAACATTGCACAGCAGTGTACCATGCAGACGCCTCTGCATTTAAGCTCACAAGTGGCCCTGAGGGACAGGGGGGATAAGGGACACACAGCCCTCCAGAGCTGTCACTTTTAACCCAATATGATCACCCTACATGAAGCAGAATAAAGCAAGTCACTTCCTTAAATATATACAGAAATGCTATTCTTGAAACAGCAACAAACAATCAAGATGGAACAGTAAACTTCTACTTCAGGGAGTCAGCAGCGACACTTGTCCAAAGCTTTTATCGCACTCAGCACCAAAATGACTGAGTGCTGCTGTTTCATGTGCTGCAGGTAATTAACAGGTGAGCTCAGCTTAGTTACTGATACTGTCGGGATTTTTTTAAATCACAAAGGCATTGGCAAACTTAGTGTATTTTTCAACAAAGACACTTTTCATTTCAGTAGTGCTTTTTCATTCCAGTCTCAGATGCACTCTTGTGCCCAGAACAGCCAGAGGAAATCTAATTTTTATGCTCATTCTGAAGAATTTGAGGCTGAGATGCAGAGGTTAAGCCTGAGGCAAGGCCACACATTAAGTTAGCAGAAGAACTGGGAACAGAGGTCAACAGTTCCAATTTTCAGTCCTCTTAGCCTAAACACACAGCTCCTTGAGAACAGTTCATTCCACAGGAATTCTCTCAGCAGCAACCAACCATGAACTGCCTTTAAAATAGGATTCACAATCTGCTCCTTCATTATTAATGCATGAACAAGGCGGAACTTAAAAATGAATGCAACATGAAGACATTTTTGCAAGTTTGTGGTTACGTTTAGTGACAAAACTATTCCTCACATAGTTAATACTAAAATTATATATACTCCACCTATTTTTTTCTCCCTCTTTATTTTTCACATCACAATAAACACACTCAAAGGGACTCTACTGCGGTAGTCTGAAGATTCATATTTCTGCAGAGAGAAAAGACGTTGGCTACCCCTACTCTTCTAGATGGGCAGTACATCACTCTCCAAATCCATTAGCAGCACCAGAGCACCTGTGAAACGCGGCCACAGCTACAAACCATTTCCCAAAACACAGGCTGTTTCTTTCCTCCTGGGAATTGCTCCCCACACCCCTCGCTTTGCTGGAGCTCTGCAGCCACACTTAGTAACTCTTGCACCAGGTGTGGCCCTGAACACTGAACAAACATCTGCAGACAAGATTTGTCTCCTTTTTATGCCGTGAAATTTTGCCTTTATGCTCTCATGAGGAGAGCTCTGGGACTAATTCTGTTGCAGATTTTTCCTTTTTCTCCTGCCTAACACAGATCCTCTTCTAAGCTAATGACTAATGCTAGGGCCAGAAAAAGACAAGTTCATCCCAACAGGAACAAAACCTCAGGATGAAATAAAGGAGCTATTTTGTGCAGTGCTAAGTAACTAAGGATTTCATTTAAAAAAATATCACATTAGCATCAGTTACTTCATATGCAGTAGCACTGCTTTGTTTCTGTCCTACCATACTCTTTTAGTCTTTGATGTAGTTTCTCTGTTAAGTTTCTTTATAAAAAGAAACTGAATAGTAATTCCACACAAATTTCGGTTGCCAAGCATGGGATCTGCTAGTAACTCATAAATGATCAACTACAGGAGACTTAAAATATGCTGTCCTTCAAAGAAATTTGAAGAAAATTATTAGATAGGAGAAAATTAAAAAAAAAATGGAAAAACTGAAGAATATTAGAAACAAAATTTTATGGCATTGTACCTTTTGTCTCTTCTTCTTAGACAAGCAATCAAACTAGACTGTTTGGGGATCTCTGGGTCCAGATTTTACTTATCTCAGTGGGAAATCCAGAACAGATCCAAATGAGAAAGGAACTAAGAATCAGAGACAGTATTATTGTTGCAGATAGATGTGTCCACCATGTTACCCCGCTCCTTCAGGTTTAAGAGACAGAGTAGGACTGTTTTGCTGTCAGAAACACCATCTGCCAAACAGACAAGAATAATGACCTGCACTTTACAGAGAAGGTGATGGTTGTTGCCTGGTATATGCTTCAATGCTGGAGAATACAAACCTATGTAGAGGAGCACTCATGCAGTCTAGGTAGTAATGGGTGGTCTGAGCTATCTAGGAAAAGAGCTGTGTGGTATGAGAACACATTTATTTCCTGCCTTATCATTAAGTCTTCACAATCGTGATTAGCTAGAAATTGTACTATGCTCTCTGTAAACACTAGAAACAGTAGATACAAATACTGTAGCCAAAAGGAGCCACTAAACTGCAATAAAAGAGGGCAGTTTACCCAGAAACTTCACCAGATACCAATGTCTACTACCTGGAGGGCAATTATGGGGTTCCACGTATCAACTATCAGTATGAACACCTCTGAAATAACAATTAAAGGTAACTGGGTACACAATAACATCCAAAAAGTTCTTGAGTCAAAAGGATTTCTGTTTAAGGATTCATTGAGTACTATAAAGCCTTCCCAGTTATTCAGTAAAAATCATAAAGAACAAACTAGGTTGCTCTCTTGTGCTTTTTACATTGTAACCACATCCTCTGCCATTCAAGAACAGTAGTATAATGCTCCACAGCTTGTTTTTATATAGCTCTTCCAAAGTTACCAGGTATCACATTTTTCTCAGTCAGATAAATCTCATCCCAGAGTTCAGTTATTCAAGTTAATCTTTACACTGAAGGAGAAAGTTAATCCATTTTGTGGGATATGTAAGCAGCTGTTTAACGAAGCCACCAACAACTACCGCTTAGGAAGGCATATAAATAGACAGAGCAGATTCTATTTATAAGCCTCCAGCTCTGAGCCAGCATTCCTCTCCATTCTGCTGCCAGACCCAGAAAGGAGACACACAAACTGAACCAACAGGAGACAAAAGTTGACCTTCAGCAGTTGGGGGAGGCTAGGATGCAGGACTGACTTTGAATGACAGAGCTTTGGGGGGTTGGGGTTTTATTATCTGAATCGCATCTTGTGGCTTGAGATCACTTCTCAGAATAAGGAGGATCTTCATTTAACAGTCCGTAATGGAGCTATGGATTCTGAACAATAGCAGAGAACTCCGGATGTTCACTGACATTTATGCCAAAGGATGGCAACCACATGGTGATTCTGTGAATTTACTTAATGTCCCTTTCTGAGATCCAAAATTAAACACATTAGTTTCATAACACTGCATATTTTGAAGGCTATTTAAAAAAAAAAAAAAATCCATTTTCCTGACCAGACCACTCCTCAACACAATGAAGTAGCAGCAAGCATAAAAAAAAGCCAGACAAACTTGAAATGGTTAAACATACATCAGTAAGAGTCATAGGCTAAGAAAACCATTATGTTTCTTAAGCAAAGCCCGTACTGTATTTTTGAAAATGAATCATACCCCAGGTGAGGTGTGCTATGAACATCAGGCTGTGGAACTGTTACAAAAAACAACAAACAAAAACAACAGCAAAAAAAACCCCTAAGAACTAAAATGCAGTTAGGAATAGACAGAAGGGGGAAAATGCACCTTGTGTGTCAGTACATAATTTGTGTGAGAAAGAGAAGCTACATAACTGGGTTTTTTTTAATTCTGTGTAAAAGAGAGGAGCTGAGCTATAACCAGGAGCAGATAACCCGACTCTTGCCACAAGCCTGAATGCCTAAAGAAACTAACTCTCTTGGTCTTTTTCTCCATTTATTATTAACAGCAGCGTTCGGAACAGCTGATGTTTGCTGAATCCCGAAGGCAGACACGTCAGCAGGAGATGAACTGCAGTGCACTCTGTTATGTCAGACTCTGCATGGCTTTTATCACTGGGCGTGAGCAGTAACATCCAGGCACAAGAAACTCATGCATTTCTCAGACAATCATGGTAGCAAAAATTCCTCATGTTGAAAAACTCACTCATACAGGAGGAAAAATTGCCTTCTTTTTTTCCTTCTTTTTAAGGAAAACATTGCATAAAGCTTCCTTGCCAGAACAGAAATGCTTTAGCATACTGTCTGTTGTATTTTACATAATGGTAAGTTTTACATAATGAAGTAGCCCTGACTTTTTTACCACTGTAATTCTGAAGACATGCTATAGTCCAATGAGCAGAAATTTTCAAATTATGAATGTCTGCACTTATTAATACTGTTACTAGAAATAAGTATTGTAAAATTAAATTTTAATAATAGATATCCATGTTTCATTATTATTATTATTTCAACTTTCACAAAATTAGCACCTAAGTGAGAAGATTTATATTTTTAAGATGGAAAAGGCTCTGTAGAATGCACACAGCACAGCTACGCTGTCCTTGGGCAACCTTAGCTATTCTCAAAGATTTGAAGTGCAATCTGTGTCCATGATTCCCAGATTTCTTCCCTCCTCACTCACTTCTCTTTCGTTCACACTTGTAATCCAAACTGCTTCTACAGCATCTACTCCAGATGTCCTCCTGCCAAATGAAAATCAGCATGTCAAAACCAGTGCCTCTTCTCTCCTCCTAACTCCTTCCCTCTGTTTTACTGTAACTGTAAACAATTCCACCATCCTCCCTGTCCCACCAGTCCTAGCAAACTGGTATAATTTTCAGCTCTTCTCCACTTGCAAATGTTCCATGCAACCAAGCATATACTTCACATTAATCCAACTGTCTTCTGTATAATCTCTCTGCAGCAAAGTTTCAGAATAGTCAGTGCCACAGACTGACTGAATGAAAGGAGGATTTGCCACCTGCAGAAGGCCTGACCTGCATCTGACAGATAAGAAAATGGAAACTCTACTCCTGCAGAACAACATGTATTTGCTTGCTCATATCAATCATTTTAATCTTCCATTTCTCTACATACAGAAACAGAAAAGCAAGAATTATACAAATGTAAAATAATCATTAACAAACAAGCAGTACATTAGGCACTTACTAAAAAAAGAAAATGCCACCTGTATTAAGCAAAGCTGCCCAAGCCTTGCACAATTTCAGGTCCTACCCCCATTTCACAGTTTGGAGGCAGCTATGCTTTTGTCATAGAGCATATAACTGAACCAGCCACCATTACTGGACTTATTTAGTCTGTTATTAATCTCAGTTCTCTTTACTAATCACACTGTTTTAATTCATCCGCAGCACCAGCTCTTTGATGACCACCTTTTGATCTAACCCTACAACATAATGAGCTATCCTTCTTTCAGCTATGATTTCAAGATTATTTTGACTTTTAAATGACAGAAAGAAGCCACAACAGAAACTTCAAGATTTTTTGTATTCCAGTTTAGAGCCCTTGGACTACATTTGAGGGTCATCTTCTTGAAGCACACATTGTCATAGACAAAAATAACATGCACTCTTAATGGAACATGCTAAGCTAAAACAACTACATCACATGCAGCATGAAAGATAAGGGATTTAACAGGTTTTTTTCCCTTTATCTTAATGTAACATAAATGTGAAAAATACTGCCCTCTGCTGAAGTAAACCAAGTAATCCAATATAATCTATACAGTTTATGACATTTCCCAAATAAGGCAAGGGTAAAGTACATCAATGCTGATGTATTGCAATTGAAAGATAAACTTACCTATTCTAGTTTTCATAAATGCATAACATTTTCAGTTATACAGAAGAGTCAGCCTTCTACATACATTTCAAATTAATAACAAACATTGCCTCAAGCATCTTAAGCACATTGTTTGAAATAGTATGGAATAGGGCTTGATACTTAGCAGGAATTCTACTTTATAAAGTCAGAAGCTTGTTTTTATGTAAAGCTAAATGTTACTCACTGGGTGGTAAAAGGGTGGGGCACATTATAGATATTTAATGCGTATCTAGTATAAATTCACAAAATGTTGCCTAATCTCAATATTTCTCAACCACTAAGCAACAGAATTCCTTCAACACTGACAACAAAAAAATATATGCATAAAACTATTTTCAGCTTACAGGATACAGTGACTACTGACAGATGCATTTGACTTGTGAATTTTAATCAAGAAAATAGTTTCCAGAAGTACGCAAATCAAAGCTGAAATTCCATGGGATATATCACTTAGTTTTTGAGGAGGAGGAAAAAAAGAGTATCTAGAAACTATGTTTTTTTTCTTTTGTTTTTGAGGTTATCATTTCCTACTTATGGATGTTTTCATTGTCTGCTGCTCACATCTTTATGAGTACCATCTGAGTCTGTCATTTTCCACGCTGCCTTTCCGTCTGCGACTCAGTGATTTCTGTCTATTGGTTTAGCTCATAAAAGGGGCAAACAAGCTCAGAGCCATATGGGAATGCAAGTACAACTAATTACTGACTTGTTTTAGTTTCAGCCAAACTTGGACTTCATCCTAGTACTTTCTTCACATAAGCCATTCTGTCATATGCTCAGGCAAAATAAGGGATAAAGAAAATACAATCTAAGTTAAAAAGTCAATAAAACATTTGCAGGACATCTATTTCCTGGAGCTTAGAAGGGCCTACTAATGACTTAGCTGTACAATTCCCCTGATTGCACCACTGCTATTAACACCCACATTTCCTTCCAGGGAATCCATGTGAATAGAGATTAATTAGTTGTGATGTGGAGAGGTGACTGGAAAGCCAGTCACAGCCCAAGTCTGTACACAGGCTCCATTTGTCTGGAAACAGGGAATGGTTTGGAGTAGAACACGCTACATCTCTGGAACATACTTCAAAACCTAATTTCCCCTCACCTGAGACAAGCCATCCATCGTCCACAGCTCCTCAGTCAGCAGACACACACGTGGGTTTTGCAGCAGAGAAGACAGAACTGGCCGTGTGCTAACCCATCCAACGGAGGGGATGTGCTTCAAAACAAGAGTAGCGGTACACCTGGAGGAAGGCCTCAGCTCTAAAATCACAATTTATGAAACCCTTTACATGCTGGTCTCTGGTGGTTCTTGTGGATCCAAAAGCCAGTTTTCTGTTCCTTTAGGGGTTTATGGTTTTTTGGGAGTGGTGGGGTTTGTTGGTGTGGGGGTTTTTTCTTGCTTTTCGTTCATTTTTTAAAACAGCTCTCTTTCTTTTGCCTTCCCTGCTGGACATCAGTACAGTAGTTAAGCAAAAGCTTTTCAGAACCTTTGTACATCTAAAGACAACACCAAAAAGTCCAAAGACACAGCTGCAAGGAATACAAAGGCAGCATAGCAAAAAAACCCCATTACACTCAAGTCAGCATCCAGCAAGGTAAAAAGAGGCAGAATACCAGAGAGAGAATATACAAATGGAGATTTTTGTGCTTTAGAAGAGACATGACAAGACTATATGTCACATGAAACAATTACTCCTTTATTGCTTTGTTCCACTAGGAAGAGAATTTTTAAGCAAAGCTCACTTATGCTTGGTTGGCGTTGAATTTTGGTTGCTTCTGCAGGAAATTGATATTGAAAATGATTAGACCCTTACTTTTATTAATTCTTCCAACTTAAATAATGGTCCTACTACTTGAATGTATTTTCATTTATCTCAATTTCATACTTTATATCCTAACAGCACTATCACCCACTGTTCAGAGATCCCATAATGCTCACAAACAATAAATCTGCATGTAATTTTCATCATATATGGACTAAGGCACAGAGCCTGCATGTTGAAGAGTACAATGATTAGAACAAGTAGGAAATGAACATTCTGCTAACATCCAGGCTTGTACTCTTTTATTCAAAGCCTCTTCAGTATTAGCACAAGGAAACAGCCCATCTTTCTCAACATGGCTTATCCGGACAAGCTTACAATTTCACTCAGCACAATAGCATCAAAGTTAATAAAAAAAATTACAAATCCTTTCAAACTAAGTACATTATAAAATCAAGTTAGGGAAGAGAATTGCATTTGTGTAGAAATAAACAATACTTGGCTTTCATTCCCTTGCTAGATTTCCTGAGAAGTTGGAAGCCAAAACTATTCTCTTTTTTGTTGTTGTTTTTGTTTTAATTTAATGCCAATATCTAGAAAAAAAAATCTGGCTATTCTACACAACATTACAGCTAGAATTGCCAGAGAACAGAACATCTTTCCCAGAGAGTACTGAATGTACCTCAAAACTTTTGCAGGTTTTGTTTTCAAAATGTTAAGGTCTCTTTGCTGCTTTTTAAAATGCCTTTCTGTAACAGACTCCTCCTTGGCTCCAAGTCACCTACTCTTACCACCTACTCAGAGATACCAAAGACTTAGTTTTGTTTGAGGGATGTAATTACAGTTAATTTAACTGGACTATGGAGAATCATTTAAATATCTGGTCTTTGAGAAATGCTGACCTCTGGAAGGTGTTTCAAGTGTGTTCTATTAGTAGCACAGTAGTCACCACAGAAAGATTAACCAACAATGGAAACAACTTAAAATTCTTCATCCTGGCTTTTCCTACATCACCAGTATCGATCTACTTTTTAAATCGCAATTGAAGTCATCTGGAACAACACGTGAGATTTTCATGTGAGATTAACTCACAATTATTACATGATTATATTATACATTGCGGCCAATAACTGACAACTTAATCTCAAATATACTACAGAATTCCATGTGAATTAAAGAATAACATGCATGACCATATTTTTCTTTTTGTCGTTATGCCAACATAGAGACTCACTACAGATCCTGTAACATGGAATTTGCAGCACAATTTTCAGAATTAGCAACAGAGAAAGAAAGAGGGAAGAGAACAAAATCACATATTTATGGGGTCATTTTTAAAATAACATTCTGGGTTTTATTATTCTAAAGAAATTTTAATATTTTTGTTGTTATTTCTCCTGGGTCTTCTTTTATATATTTAGTTCTCCTTCCTCAGAATTAATTTTAAAAAATCCTCAACAAGATAACATCAAGAACATTGCCTTTAAGAGTGCTTTTGTAGGTTAGTTTGAATGCCTAAGTAGTTTAATTCACCAGATCCATTTCCCCAGCTGGTATATGTCATTATAATACCACTGATTACACTGGAGCTATCCCCTTAACTTCCAACAAGTCCTTGAACTAGGAAAATTCATAACAAGTGAGAAAGCTACCAGATTAACAAGGAGAATACTCCAGTCAAATACCTCAGAACATCTGTACAAATGGTCCTGATATATTTATTTGCAATTTGGCAAAAAGTGTCCTGAGAACTCAGAAATATCTGAAACCACGAGAGAGAGAGTAAGACTGATTCGTGTTAACAAGGAAACTCACTATATTTTATAACAAGTTCTGCAGTATTACAAGGATAGCAATAGTTTTCTGTCCCTATAAGCTGTAGCTCCAACGTAGCGTATACTGAAAAAGTGCAAGTATTCTGATAAAGACAAAGTGGCAGCCAGACAGACAATCACAATGTCAGAACAGCAGAAAATAAAATTCAAGTAGCAGTTTGAAACTGTCTGTTTACACACTATGATAACTTGGAAGCCTTCTGAAGGTTAATACCTGTTGGCAGAACTCACAAATAAAACAATTCTGATACCTGTTTAGCTTTCGGCTGTGGCAAAGGATAACTCCAGCTGTCTTGCAACAATCCTTCCCACCTTGCAGCCCACTACAACAAACATTCAGCTGCAAATACAAGAGCAAGCATTTAAAGAGTTTGGGTCTGTTACCAGCTGGGCTTGTAGCTGTTTTACTGTAACAGAAGGGATTTAAAATTTGCTGAATATTGTTTTGTCCTAATAAGTTCACATTTTTCAATTTTGATGCTGAAGTGAAAAGCTGATAAATCAGCTAACTTTAAAACCAAACAGCAGATGATTTTGAGTGCTGCCTACACAGAAATGCTAGCAAATAGAAGAGAGCGGAACATACATTCACTAAGAAAACGTATGATCCTTGTTGGCTAGAATATTACCTCACCTAAAGCAGCAGTAAGACACAGGGAAAGACGTCACTGTCATCACAGCAATCAGGCTGCAATTCAAGCCAGGGAGAGAACAGTGGTGGTCTCTGCAAACACTGACGATCAAGGTGGTTGTTCCACTCAATGGCCCAACTTCTTTTAGCTTTAACAGGCGACATTTCATCTCTTACTTTATCTGTAGCTGTTCATATGTTATGACAACCACAGGATACATTACATAAATAATAAACTACAGTTTATTGGCATGCCACAAAAATGTCTGAATGAAAAATGTTAAATAAAAGGTACTTCCATCAAATGTTCTCTCTCTTCGTTCATTATTGCATATCAATGTAATTTTTTTACTTCACTGAGGTTTATTCCAAGTGTGACAGGAAACTATATTCCCAAACCATGCTATAATTCCTTCTGTTTAATAAATTAATTCTACTGGGAGGGAAAAAAGGCCTCTAAAGACATCTCTGACAGCATGCTCCACTCAAATCAGAAATACTTCTAGGAAAGCACACATTATGTACTTCAATTTTAAATATTATGTCTTCAGGGTTTTTTTGCTTCTTTGATCAGATCTGTGTGCTGCCTCTTCTGCCAAGTATCAGAAAGGAAGCTTAGCTTCACTGATTAAATAGTAAGTGCATAATCCATTACACTGTGGCTCTAGAAAACATCTATTTGCACTTTGCACAGATCTTGCTTTATGTGCTTGCATTCTTATAGAAATCAAGCAGGCACAGGCCTGAACTCTTCCTTCCATGGCATAAAGCGAGGAACACAGACTGAGGGACAATTCTCAGGACACAGAAGAGCCAGGAGTGCAGAACAAGGGAGGGGCAGGAGACAGCAGTTCTGTTCATTTTGAACAGTTACCTGGTGAAAGAAGAGAATAATAAATGTCCCTGTATGTGGATGATATGATCTTTCAGGTAGCCAAATGGCATGTCCTAGCAAGTCGCTCACATCAAAAGCCTTTGTGAGCAGGGGAAAACATGGCAGAAGAACTTCCATGCAGATCAGTGCACCAGAATGCACTGTGGGGTGTGGGAGGCAGGGGAACCTAAACCATGCCAACGTGACACTGGCTTGAGAAAAGGGCACTGCAGGCGTCAGTGGCTGTTTTCTGAAATCAGTGACTCAAATAGGCAGTGTCAGCCAAAAAAGCCAGCAGATCAGATCCTCAGATGTCATTCAGGAAGGGTACAAAAAAACCAAACCAAAACAAAGTGCTTCATTTTGTGATACTATATAGTCTTGCTGTATCCACATGCTGAGTGTTGAATGCAGGTCTGGTCACCTTGGAAATGATGGATGCCTCGAAAAGGATGTAATCAGCTTAGAAAAGACCCCCGAAGGGCAACTGAAAATACCAAGTGGATGGAAAAGCTTTATACGGACAGACTAAACAGGTTGGGACTCCTCAGGGGGAAAAGGGAAGGCTAAAATGGAAAGCTTCAGTGCATGCATTATCTGAAGGCCAGAGACAGGGTAGAGGCTCTACCCTCCAAGATGCTCAAAACTTCAGTTCTGGATGCTGAGGAAGAAGAAACACCATGCTATCATGGGCAACAAAAGAGCTGGGGAATTCCAACCCGTTTAACTGATTGCCAGCTAAAAATGGTTCCTTTTCTTTTGCTGCTCCTTGATTCTCACTCCACTGCTCTGGTGTGGGTTCCTCCACCAGCCACTGTCCTGCTGTGGGTTGTACTTCCTCTTCTGCAGACCTGTTCAGGCAGCTCTTCATTCCTGCCCACCCCTGTTTAGACACCCTTCCGCCTCTCACATTTCTCCTGTTTCTCCTCCTTTCCTTCAGCAGCTATCTCCTTCTCTACCATTCCTCCTGCCCAGGTGTGCTTCTTGGTCCTCCTTTGTCCCTGCTCAGGTTTCTTCCTGCCCTGGCATAGTCTCTTGCATTTTTTTACCACCCTTTCCTAAATACCTTTGTGCAGAGGCACCATGAACTCCTCTGTCTGGTCCAGTTCTGATGCAGACAGCACACCCACTGGAGCCAGGTGTGCCCGGCACAGGACTGGCCCTGGTGCACACCCACAGAGGTCTCCCTGCAGCCCCTGGCTACTCAACCCTGCCAGTTATGCCCAGTGTGCAGGGGTAGCAGGCACTCTCTGGTCTCACGTTCTTCCTGACTAGCCTCTCCTTTACACTGCTGGAGGTGTGGATGGGCTAAGCAGACCACTAGCTTTACACAGTAGGGCATTATCTTGGTTTTGACTGCACTGTCAGCCATGAAATATATCAAGGCTCCTTTGAATAAAAACCGTGACTTGAAGCAAATGTGACCAGGATACAAATACTTGTTCAGAGCTTTGATGAAATCTTGATTTCACATATGAATTTTCTGCAAAATCCATTTATCTATGGATGTCCTACTTAAATCTATATGTTGAGCCAAGAAATAAATCCAAATGGATGGGGAAATTAGCATTATAAAATCTGAAGAATCCAGAAGAAATGGTCATACAAGTGAAAAATCTTAGAGAAACAATAGAGTAGTAATGTTCTCTACTATCAAGTACTAGGTCCTGGACATGTTAATTACCATGCTCCTAAAAGGAAATGTTATTGCCTATCTTTGCAATTAGATCTCAATTTCCACCAGCATGCAACCTATGTTTGTACTCAAATTAAATAAAAACGTTTGTAAAACAGTTTGGCTAAAACCACCTTAGTTATTTGTTAAAAGTTATAACTAACAAGCTTAGTGGAGCAATTTATTTCATCCTCTGTTTTACAGATTTATCAAAGCATTTTGATAGAAGCATCCCCTGCTATTGAAACAATGTCTTAAGGAAATTTATAACTTTCTCATCTAAAAGAAAACTTGCAGCTGTTGTATTTTGAACAATTTTGGCAGGGATGTATTTGTATGTTGTGAGTTATGTCAGCATCTTGTGACAAGCAACAGAATGCTTTTGGCTGGGTCAGCTTTTGCTTAGGTCATAGTTATCTACATTTATCTTAAACCCTTGATTAAAATATTTCTTTAAATTGTGCATTCATACAGACATAGAGCAATGAAAATTAATTCCTTTTGTTTGTTTCATTTGAGTAGCTAATTCACGATGCCAAACAATACCATATGTTCCTTCTCAACAGAAACATTTCATTAACACATGGTATCAAATGGATTTACATGGAAGTTCGGCATTCACCTCCACATCTTGGGAAATATTCTCCCGGTGCAAACTGTATCTCAAGGAACTGTTTCCTAGTAGAATTTTGTTCTAAACAGGGCTGATCCCAGGCATCAGTTTTAGCAGTCAAAGAAAGCAGTTGCCTAGGGCTTCAGATAGGACAGCAAAAATCACCATAAAAGCTGAGGCTGTGTGAGAAGCTCTGGGGAAAAAAGCCATGCAGCTGTCAGGCATCCCTCCAAAAGGCTGGGCATAAAGCAGGAAAAGCAGTGGAAGTGCACAGAAGGGAAGGCTGAAGTTTGTCCAGGCTGCCACCTCCACAGAACTGAGTTTTTGCCATCCCCAGGCCTGAAGACTAAATAAGTTAACTCAATTTGTTTAATGAGCTGGAAAGCCACTAACAAGCCCTGCTTTTAAATGCCTGGTCAGGAATACAGAAATCTTTCCAAAGCATTGAAACTCCTTGCAGAGGAGAGTAAATGTTCCCCTGGGGTAACAAGCAAGGGTGGTGAGGGACAGAAAAGGAACAGCCCAGTTCAGCAAAGCCCAGTGTTTTTCATTGGAGCAGACAGCCTTCTCAGAAATGTTAATCACCTTTCCCATTTCCAAGACACTCTCTGCCCCACTTGGGAGCAATCCAGGTAGGAGGCTGGAAACTGAGTTTCCGCTGACAAAGGCAACTATGATCACAAAGTTTTGATTTATCTCCTTGGAGAGGGAGATGAGGACTCACCCTTCAGGCTATTTTCTCCCTGAAAAATAACCATGAAGAAAGAAAACCAAATTGCTCCGATGTTATTATTACGTACAAAACAACCTACAGTATTTTTTGTCAGGCAAAGCTTGCTTACTACCTTAAAAATTCAAATATTTTCTACCTAGACATTTATGGTGGCTTTAAATCTCTCTCAGGGTATATGCTAATCATGAACCACTAATAGAAGGTTGGCTTCAACTGCATTGTAATTGTTCTATAAGCCTTGACAAATGTAATTTTTGAAAGCACATAGAATTCTAATAAAATGTTCTCAAATGCATTTTGTTTTTCTTCCCCTCTGCAGTGAATGACATAACGTAGACAGCACATTTGACCCTCACAAATTTTGGCAAATTACAGCTCTCCAAATAAAATATTACATTTCTAACAGATTATGTTCCTCTCTAAGCATTATCTGTCATCTTCTAAATAAAAAAATATTCTTGCAGCACACATTTTAAGATATATTTTACCTTCAAAGTTCCAATTTTGTTTTACTGTGGACTCTTTAAGCATGGCATAACAAGAGGAAAAAAGCAAACTCCACTATGCCATTCAAAAGGAATTACCCATACAAAGGGGAAGCAATAACACAGAACACGTTTAGTATCACAATAAATACTGAAAATCTTTGAAACTCTTCTCCAAGACAGTTAAATCTATTGCTATAGGCTTTGAGTGATGGGGGAAAAAAATGTTTAAATTATTTGAAGATGTAAACTTTATAATAAATAATTTATTGATGAACATTGAAGAGGCACAGGTTTGGACAATTCACCCCTTTCAGTGTCCGGCAGTCACCTTGGTGATCACATTGTCACCTGGTCTGTTTCTCTGTGTTTTCACGCTTACACATCTGAAAACACTAAAGCTTCTTTCAGGAAGTAACATTCAAAATGAAACAATATAATTAGAAGTCTCATGAAGATAGAAGTGAAGCAGATGCTAAGCTGTATGTGTAATGGACTCCCTTTACCTGTTATTTGATGACACCCTGTCACCCACAACGATTCCATGCATTTATTATGCTGTTAGGATAGTGCAGGAGAAATTAGAACTTTCCAAATTAAATTATTTACTAGTGCATGATCTCTTAAAAGTATCGGGTATTAATATTTTCTCCCAGAAACACAATCTCTGAAGGATCAAAGCTACTGCAAGTGTAACTCACACAAATCTAATTAACCATTCCATAAATTGCAAGTGTCCTGTGTGTTTATTTCCTTTCCATATATTTCCACCTACTTCCATCTCAGACAGAAGTCTGTTTGCATTTTTATCATGCTATGGTATCTGTGGCTTACTCGTAAGCACTTGACCTTTCCCAGTACACGCCATAACTTTAAAGAAGAACATGTGAGAATGAAACGGCACAGAAAGAACAGCCCAGATTCTCAGGAGCAATACCCTATTTTAGGCAGGCTTGAAACAGAAATTAAGATAGATTTCTCCCACCTAACTTCTCCTTAATCATTGAGTCAAGGGCAAGAGAAATTTAGCATCACAACCAACCTGTCTCAGCATGGGTCGATAATTAGAAGTCCTGGGGCTACCACAGGAAATGTAATCAAAGTGCCACCCTGCTCATCCCCTCTCATTCTTGCTCAGAATGTCACATGGAGAGCACTCATTTGCTCCAGCAAGGAAGCCAAGAGGTACACAAAACGTTTACACTTACTACTGAGTCAGTGTTATGGCTCATCCACAGAGGATTCCTACAGCAAGCTATGCTTAAAAATCCTAACTTTTATAGAAAGCAGACCCTTAGCAAACCGGTATGAAATACAAAATCTGAAATATTTTGAGTCTGAAAATACCAGGAAAAAAGATACAGCAAGTATTTAGTTTTTTTTTTCCTTTTGCATCCTCTTTGTTCCCTTATATTTTCACTTTGCTTGACGTCAAGTGCCACTGCGAGACTTGACAACATCTGCTATTTTTCAGAGTTAGCAGCAACACTAGCTTTCAATGCCTTCTGCCTTCTTTTCCTTTTGGGAATATTAATTTTCCAGGTGCTTTAGGAACCTCAGAATAATGGTGTAATACCACGAGTTTGTCCAGCATTTCTTATTCGAATACAGAACAAACAGAGCAAGCAACAGCTGAAGTATGCAGTTCTCAAATTTCTTCACAGTGTTGTTTCCAATCCCTTATTATACGTGGTAATTTACCTTCTGGATATCATAGCATAAATCCATTTCTTCAACCTCCATTCACTGACAGGATATTTGCCACTGACTTGGCAAAAAAACAACACCAAAACGCAAGAAACAACTCCTCCTCTGAATCCTTTCGAAAAACAGGATCCCACAAAGGACCTGGACCCTACGTGCTGTTCTGCATACATGGTTTTCAAATCCAATCCAGGATTACATTCCCACAGCAAAGAGTAGAATCTGATTCATATCTGTGTATCAAAAAGTGACAGGCAGCGCAGTGATGAACCTATATTTTTAGCATTATAGAGCTGAAAACATAAGATATTCAAGTATGTCTGTAGCCCTGAAAATTAGAAAGCAATGCATATTTTTCCTTAAAAGGAATATTTTTTTTAATCACACAGAGAATTTACAACTTAATGGTAGGATCATTCTCCCCATCCTTTATAACCTGTTTTTATGCAGTAACAATGGATATTGCTTAGCTCTAGTCATCTGTGCCCTTATTAAACAAAGATTTGGACAAAATCTTCTAAATATCACTTTTGCTTTTTTGTACCCAGCCACCGTCTAGTTCTTTTTCTGAGTCAGAACTGTGATGCACTATGGGAAAGGCTGAGGACTTCCAGTAATTCTAAAAGCAGGAAATACTAATGAAAATCTGTTTCTCAGGGGACACCTCTGGACACACGGCTCTAACAAGTGCAGAGTCAGACAAGGACCTACTGCTTAGGTGTTCTTTAGAGAGATTTTTGAGCACAGTTCTGCAATGTATTTGATATCTCATTACGGTCAGGTCTGGAAGTGGCTTAGAGGATCCCTTCAGAACATACCTCTGCTATACATTATGACAACAAGGTGGCTGCACACCATTCATTATAACTCTTCAGAAGGGCTGAAGAGCATCTGAAAGGGAGACGGGGGTTGCCTATGACAGCTCCTGAAAGATGTTTAATCCTTATTGGTGACAGCACAGAATACTTTAACACATCAGCTGGGTAGAATGGGGCTAATGGATTACTCTCACATTATGTATTACTTTTCATTAATTAAAGAAGTCTGGAATGACACAGAGGCTTTTATCTCAAGCGGAACATTATTCTACGTACCCTGAACTTCGGGTTTACCTTAATCAGTCTGGGCATCAGATCTCAAGAAGAAAAGCTGAACCGTTATTTTGCTAATAATAATGACACACCCACTCCCCCAACCCCCCAACCCCCAAAAAGTGCAGAAATATAAACCAAAATTTACTTCTGTGGTGTCCAAGAATGCTTTAATATTTCAGAGATGCCTTTTCCTGCAGGAGGCATTTTACTTTTCCTTATAACTCATCTAGTGTATCCCAATTTTCATGTACCCATTTTCTCAATTGTATTTTCTTTACTGGCTGGTGGAGATGTATGATAGAAAGCTTAATTTGCAGTGGATATTAGAAGCAGACATTCAGACTCTACTGTATAGTAATGTAATTTGTAGATTACGATGATATTTGTTACTACCACATTCTTGCTAGACTTATGTATTTACTGTTCAGAGGCAGGCAGTAAAAGTTGATTTTTCAGTAAAATACTGAGAACGTGACCAGAAGAAAGCAGAACGTAATAGGAAATCAAAACTACAAGACAGTAATAAATTGATTTCTCTTTTTGATGAAGCCACTTCAGGCTAATCCATCTTTATCATAAGCCACACCTGGAAGTCAGGCATCACCCAGTTTTTATCTTTAAATTAAGTAGTAAAAAGATTGATGGTAAAACGATCCAATGATCGATTCAAAACGAGAAATTCACAAGACAATGATTATCAATCACCAGCTGCTTCCATTACTGAGAACATGGGTTTTGCTAGACATTCAAGCCTGGACATTCACTGTGTCCATGCAGGTATATGTCTGTCAAACAGATAAATTTGCTGGGAAGTAACTTATTAATAATTTACTCTGGTTGAAATGTTATTCCGCTTCATTTCCCCCCTCCATTCAGAAAAGATACAACATGAAAAAAGCTTTTATTTTTAATACTGTGCACTGTAGAAACTGAGAATATGTTTTCCCCCAGTGCTTCAAAACAGCATTTAAAGAAATAAGACTTGTCTCTAGAAGAAAGACACATCAATACATAAGTTGCAACCCCATACTGAAATACTTAATATTTCACTAAAACTGTGGAAAATTTTGTGTTTCTATAGAAGGTATAAACCTAAACAATCCTGCATGCGTCACCCAAGTGACAACAGAGCAGGTCCAAGCAGTGAGACAGACGAGATCTGGGAGCCTCAAACAAATGAAGATAAGCAGGATGATATATCAACCCCTCTTAAGAGCAAAAGGCAAAGCTCAGAGCTGGCTCAAATCACCAAATTGTCATAGCTGACACTGGCAGGAATGGATTTTACTTTTTATTAGGCGGCAGCTTATATTACAGAGGTTTTACTGACTACTATCTATAGAAAGCTATTGCAGATTCCAGCAGCAGCAGCTGACACAGAGCCAGCCTCCCCTGTTACTATTTGCCAGAAACTAAGGGACATTCGACTCCTACTGACAAACAGCAATTGGCTCTTTGGAATCTAGGATACATCTAAATTTGCGCATGCATCTGAAATGGTTTAGCTATTTTTGAAGTATAAGAGACATTTATGGTTCTTCAAAACAGCATTTTAAAAATTCTAGCAATGCTATTTGTATTGCAGTCTAGATGACTGTATTTGCGTTACGAATACAAGCTGGTGATCAACAATATTTCCTATATGTATTAATTGCATTAAAATTCACAGAGATTCCTTGTTTATACATGAGTGAGAAAGCAATTAAGCATTGCACCTCATAATAACAGCTGAAAGAATGGGATTCTCTCCTCAAGAAGGGCTTCCTGTCACCAGGAAATTAAATGTTTCTTCTGGCAAACAGTAAAGTACACATAGAAATAAAAATTAATCTGTAGGCTTACACTTACATGCTTTATCAAAGTTAATTAAGAGAGAAGGTTACTCAAGGTTCAACAAATGAGGCAATAGCAACTCAGGAAGTTATCTCAACTTACAACATATGAACAATACAAAATGTCATTAGTTGAGTAGATTGATATATTTAATAGCTTCTTGTACTGTCTTTTGCTAAGTTCTCTGATTTTTTTTTGGAAGGGTGACACTTTGAAGTCCTCTGTGAACACAGGTGGGATTTACTGTATAGGAACATAATTCTCAAAAACCAACCAAGCAACAAAATTTCAAAAGATTGGAGGATGAACACAGAATCAGGATAGGTTCAGTCTGTTTAACAACTTGACTTCTCCAGATATCAAGAGCACACAGAGGGGAACGTGGCTCCCATTCACGTAATGGCAACTCAAGGACTGAACTGCACACATGCAACACATTCTTAAGTTTTCATGCAGGTGAAGATGAAAATTAGATTCATTTCTCCAAGACTACCAGTGACCAGAAAAAAGGATCTAGTATAATCTTAGATTATTATAATTATTAATAGATTATTAGATTATTATTAATATAATATTAGATTATAAAATAATCTAATAGATAAATGATATTTTAGGGTGCTTTTTACCATGATCACACACTTTGGATACTCTAGTATTAAATACCACCCATGTAGAGACAGATAAACAGTTCGTCACTTTCAAATCTATAGTTTGGGCCCCATCTGAGTAAGGAAACCTTTATAGGCCTTTTTGGAAGTGACAGCCCTGTGCCCAGGACTGAACAGTTAAGCAAATTAACGTTACTGGCATCAGCTCATCACAGAATTGCACAGTCTTTCTCAAATTAATTTTCTCTTAACATTTTGTGTAATGCATAGGCTCTAAAATACCACATAAATGCTGAAAAGCATAAAGCTAGCTAGTCTTTTTGGTAGGATGGATTATTTTTGTGATACTCTATCAAGGCTTATACATGAAGTAGCAACATAAAATAGATTTGCTTTACCGTAATAGACTTCGCTGTTTTATTTCGATCTTTAAGAGAGTTTAGATACAGTCAGAGTAAAATATCAAGCAGTAGTCATCCTCTCCAATACAGTAAGTCAAAGTAAATCCGTACTGCTGCTGCTTTCTGAATGGCACAAGTCACTGTATACAAGTTTAGGAAACCCGGTGGGTCATCAGATTGCTTACTAGCTACAAAAACCAGTTTGGAGCCACTGTTATCAAATGCCAAGGACAAAGAGAGAAATCCTTCAGGTTCAACCCATGCTGCCCAGGCGGGAAGCCAACAATAGCAAAGGGACTTGGACCTGCAGTGCTAAATCCCCATTTGTCTCACCCTCATTGTCACAAAACCGTTTAGGTAGATAAAAGGACTGACAGAATTGCTATGCACCGAATTAAAAAAGGCCCTCAAAACTTTCATTGCTAAGTAGCTGCAAGAACAACCGGTTTGAAAACTTAGGGGTGATCCCTGACCAATTGGACCATCGTGCCTTATTTAAATAGACTCATTCAAATGGATGTTAGGATATCTGCAGCCTGATAAGAAAAATATGTAGTTTTACATAACGCTTTTAAGGGACTGAAAAAAATACATGTGATCATTGCCAAAAAATTCTGCTTTTCAAATGGAACCACTATCTGCAACCTTCTGAAGCCACGGCAGAAAGCATTTCAGGTTACACACACAAGGACATCAGTTCAGCAGGCACAGTGTCTTAAACACATAAAACATGTAGTGAAGTCAATTTCTACAGTAACAAACAGATTTTAGCTTTGGTTCAGCCAAGGAAAAATAGCAAACTAAGTCTCTTGCTAAATCTAAGCTGAGAAACTCTTACAAAGATGAAAGTTAAAATACATAGTTAACTCTCAGTCCAATGGCTTTGCAGAACAAAGGGGAACGATCTGCAGGTGTGGGCCAGGCTCACAAATTCTAACCAGCCACCTGTTTGCCGCTAAAGGAGGGAGAACACTGGCCCATAGAATCATAGAATAACCAGGTTGGAAGACACCACTGGATCATCGAGTCCAACCGTTCCTATCAAACACTGAACCACGTCCCTTAGCACCTCGTCCACCCGTGCCTTGAACCCCTCCAGGGAAGGGGACTCAAGCACCTGCCTGGGCAGCCTCTGCCAGTGCCCAATGACCCTTTCTGTGACAATTTCTTTCCTAATGTTCAGCCTGAACCTCCCCTGGTGGAGCTTGAGGCCATTCCCTCTTGTCCTGTCCCCTGTCACTTGGGAGAAGAGCCCAGCTCCCTCCTCTCCACAACCTCCTTTCAGGGAGTTGGAGAGAGCAATGAGGTCTCCCCTCAGCCTCCTCTTCTCCAGGCTAAACACCCCCAGCTCTCTCAGCCGCTCCTCTTGTTCTCCAGCCCCTTCACCAGCTTCGTTGCTCTTCTCTGGACTCGCTCCAGAGCCTCAACATCCTTCTTGTGGTGAGGGGCCCAGAACTGAACACTGGATTCGAGGAGTGGTCTCACCAGTGCCGAGTCCAGAGGGAGAAGAACCTCCCTGGCCCTGCTGGCCACGCCGTTTCTGATCCAAGCCAAGATGCCATTGGCCTTCTTGGCCACCTGGGCCCCTGCTGGCTCATGTTCAGTCGCTGTCAACCAACACCCCCAGGTCCTTCTCCTCCAGGCAGCTTTCTAGCCAGATTTCTCCTAGTCTGTAGCTGTGCAGGGTTGTTGTGCCCCAAGTGCGCAGGCTGACCAGAGGCCTGACGGCCGCCCTTAAGGACTCACGTTCAGACCCCTTTCAAATCCAGAGAGCGGGGACACGGCCGCCTGCACGATTCTCACAGTCACGCCCTCATCCTAGGGCCCCACTAGAAAAAACACCCGGTAACCACACAGTAAGGGAACAGCAGAGCTAGAGAGGAACGGTCGCACTGTGTTTTAATGACCTTTTTATCCTCCCTACTGTTTGGTCCATGCAGATTGCTGGTGTTCCAGACAAAACCATACTGCACGCATCCCCGTGTTTGCAAGCAAACAAACAAAAAGGAAGAAATAGAGGTAATAAGAAAACTTCAAAGCTTAGCGCAGTTTTAATTTGGCTAGAAATTAAAACCGTTGTGGCAAACTACACGACAGAGGTTTGTATGCTGTTTTTCTGCACCCAAAAAGAGGTTGAGGAACGGTAAGTTCTTGATCACACCTCACAGGGTTAGCCTGTCTTCACACAAACAGCACCGTTTGAACGTATGAGTTGAATACTCAAAAGTTTATCTGCCTAAAAAAACCCCAAACCTGTCGTATCCTCAATAATTCTGTGAGAGACACGAACAATGACAGCACTACTCCTCCTTTTTCTGGAACTACACAGAGAAGCTGTGATGGCGGCACCTTTACCTGAAAGGTTCTGGGCTGAGTTTTAAGAAAGAATTTACCTTTAAATACTTTACATTTCCTTCTTCAAAACAGAAGGCTTTCTTCCTAATGGAAGGCAGGCAAAATTACACATTTAAGTTTTTCCAAGGATTCATTTTACTCATTTGTGCTTCTATAAAATTTGAAGATGAAAGGAATGTAAAGTGTTTGTAAAGTTCTGATAACGAATTGAGGACTCTCTGATACCCTTCGATCTTTATTTTGAAAAATGAGTAAAATAATTACATCAGCTTGCCAAATAATATAATTTTAGAATATTTCTATTTATGCCAGTGCGTGCACACACGCAGCTCTGATTTGTGGGAAGGTTTTACTCCGCTGAGATATGAACCCTTGAACAAAAACTTTCCATCCAAAAAATTTGATCAGTTTTTAATCTCCTTACCAGTGAGGTGAGTTCGCAGACACAGGAACTCGTCCCGCGAAGCCCAGCCGCCCTTCAGCTCCTCCTCTCACAGCCATGAGGCCTCTTCTGAGCAGGTGATTTGCTTTGAGGGTTAATTTGCAGTGAGATGGGAAACACCTGAGTGGGAGGGTCGGCTCTGGACACAAGGGTGTGGTCTCACTTCACACAGTCAGGGTGCAAGGGACAGTGTCCCCACAGCCCCTCACTGCCTCCCGAAAACCATAACAGCCTTAAGTGAGGGAAGGCTTAATGTGTCAGGATGCTACCTCACCTTGTTACCTGGGAGGCTCTCCCACCTTCAGCCTCTCACCTGAGGGCCACACCTCTCTGATGAAGGAGGAGAGAGGAGGGGGAGGGCAGGAGCAGCCCCCTCTCTTCAGCTTCATCACATGAGCCCTCTTCCACTTTTCTCAGCGCTTCACTCTTTTCCGTTTGTGATAAGTATGCTGGGGTAAAAAAGAGGTATGGGGAGACAGAGTCGAAAGATTTTGATGTGTTGAGGAGAAAATGCAAAAATTAAAACATATATGATAAGAACCATGTTGGAAAATAAAGAAAACCGCTCTCTGTTGCTGGGAAAATGGAAAAGCCACCCCCTCCTGACCTCAGTGATGTAACATTACAGCAAATGCTTGTGTTTCTAACATACTGATTTTTAAACATTTATTAAGGTTATTTTGGAAAGTCGATGACAAAACACAAATTCAGTTATCTGGCATGTGGATCAGACAACGTGTGCTTCGCTTTGACACCGGCACTGCAGCTATCCTGGGGAAATTTAGTAGTCACAATGATGAAAGAAATGGCAGAGGCTCCTGATTCTGATTTAAAACTTCAGAGAATTTATTTCTGTGCCCTCACAAATTAAAACTAGACAATATTGTAAATGCAATGCAAAAAAGTCTATTTGAATTAAAGTGCTCCGATATATTTAGTTTTACTTTATTAATGTAGTAATGTAATAATTACCACATTACATGTATTATTCTTGCACTCTTCTGTCACATCAGTACTAACCTTCATAAATTTAAGTGATCTGCAAAGAGAAGGAAAAAATAGTTGTAAAATACAAGTGACAGACAAAGGTCTTTGTTGCCAGATTTCATAAAAAATAATTGTCAAATCACTATTATAATCTTAGGATTCCAAGAACTATTTTATTTCTTAATACTGAATTTATTCCACCTTGAATAGTTAGATCTTCATTCTCTGAGGCTAAATATGTATCTAAGAAACCTGCAGTAATGCCTAGGTTCTGTAAAAGGGATGGAAGGAATTCCATTGTATTTTGTCTCAATCTGTGTCAAAGAGCCATAAGAAATTCTGATTGACTAATTCATTTCTTACTACTCTGATTGTCTTCTATATTTCTTTGCACTAAAAATTTACACGTAAAATAGGATCTTTATTTATCTGTTTTAAAACTATGCAAGGAAAAAAGACTTGGAGAGACAGATTGGATTCAGTACCTCTAAACTATCAGTATAATCTCTTCCTTCTAGAAGAAAGAAACAGGCATACGTATGAGAAACCGGCTTACTGGCTACTCTAAAGTGAAACTGGTAGTATTTAAAAACCTCCAGGGAAACAGATGGGTAAAAGGTTTACTGAGGAAATATTTAATCAGCAGAGATTTGGCAAATGAATCTGTAAACGAATCCTTGCATGCAGGCTCTTTTCATTACAGGGAAACAATACCACTGCTGTCGATCCTTTCTCAGTATTTTCAGTGCCGAAGCACACGCTACCATACATTGCCCCGACTGAATTAACTGTTTTAGCAACAGCCTCCTATCCTTACAGGCCAAATAAAATATCCTTTAAATATTAAAACCCAGCCCCGACAGATTTCCTATTTTGCCCCCTGCTTAAGGATCCCAAAGGAAGGTTCTGCTTCTGGAGATTGTCAATGGAACAGATCCAGAAATGGTGTAATGTGGTGAGTTCAGCAAGCATTTGGAGGAGGACTTTGGTGTTCCAGAGATCAATGATTTGGGAATAGGGGTCTGATCTTGCAATTAGACCTCCCCTGAGCGAAGGGAGCAAGGAAAAAGAATAAATGTCACCTTTTTAATGACTCTGTTGTGTGTGGGTTTTTTTAAAAACCACCAAACTGTTTTTCTCAAGTCAGTTTTGTGACAGCTTAAATTCACATCCCAGTAGTACCTTTCCAGCCCTCACCATAACATTAGCCTTCGTGTATTTATAGCTCCCACTCATTATATCACAGGAAAACTATGCAGGGTCTTATACACCAGAGAGCAGAGATGACAGTGTCGGGGAACTAAATAGTCGCTTTGCTACAATGCAGTAGCTTCAGCAAATAATAAAACATAAGCATTAAAATGGCAAAACATCTCGTGTGTGAAACCTTTTAATCCACTTTAGAAGATTTATACAACCAAGACAATGATTTCACATTGGCAACTCTTTTTTTCTTGTAGGCTTCCAGGCACGATCATAATTTATACATGATTCTCGAAAGAAAACTGCTGAAATGACTGTTTGAAACCCTAGACAGCTTTTCTTTCCAGTCCTTCACCGGGCTTATGAAATGCAGCAGCTGTTGCAGTAATGGTACTGGTTCCTCTCCCCTTGACGTGACCGTGGGCCACAAGGAAACTGAGAAGACCTTGCCTCCATTTTTCCAAGCATATTAAAAGAGCTTTTACTGTGCACATATTCATTTGAAATAATAACACTAATTTACTTCCATTTACCACAGCTGCTTTCCATCTACCTCACATTAAAACATAATTATCCTTTAGGGGAAACCCCCACCCGCCATACCTATAGCATTAAAATAATACATCAATTTGGGAAAGTTACAACATAAATGTCCCAGGGACTGGCAGGCAGTTAACATGCCTAAGGCTGGGTATTGCATTCTACACTCTTTCTTACCTAAAAGAACAACTCCAGGCAACTGGTTACTACACAATAACAAATATGTGATCTTATATACATTTTGAAATGTGGAGAAAACAATTACTGAAATGAGTAAATATGTTGAATCTTGCTCATGATTTTGTGAAGTTCAAATCTGTATATTCTAATATTTTTTTACGTTACAGTGCCTACAGAAATTAGCTCTAAACTGCTGAATGTTGGCTGTTCTATGGATCAAGATGCTGTGATTATACAAGACAAAACTCAGGTTTTCATGTAACGTTTGAAGACTCCTTTGTGGCAGTTGCATTTCACTATTTGTGGAGACGACACGAAGAAGGAGTTCTATATTAAAAGATGTTGTTGCAAACTTGCTACCAGTTTATTCTCATGCCCTTCAGGGAATGGGAAATATGTAGATCCTCAGTTAGTACGAATTGTCAAGTGTGCAGGAGTGAATGACATAATTTTTCATGTCAGCTTTTATTCCTGTCCGTCTAGGATCCTTATCGCTAGCTTTTTATTTATTAAATTATGAATGTTCTTTGAAGTATGTTCAATGATGATAATGATGATGATTATTACAAAAATTACTATACCTGCAGCCCTCAGATATAACCTCCAAAATAGCAATGCACAGAGCCAAACAGGTATAAAAAGAAACAGTGCTTAATCTTCCTGAATACAGTTGAAATTCTTCTACAGCATACACATTATGGAAATATTAGCTCTTCCAAAATATTGTCATTAGGTAAACTAGCAAACGTTAAGGTATTGGTATATTTATTTTTAAATCCAGGAGCCTGAGCAGCTATGAACCACATTTTTCTTTACTATGGCCAGCTATGGGTTAATAATTTATATGTTAACCTCTGTTTGACTTGCTATCCTGACAGCAATGTGGAAATGCATGATTTATGAGGTAAAGAGGGTTTGATCTATTAGAAGAAAAATAGTAAGTCAAGCACACCACACTGTGGGCCGAAAAACAAAAGGCTCTTTCCCTTTAGATTTTTATCCCTCTCTGGATCAGACCTTTCTGGCCACTGGCTGTCTACCCTCAGAGATAATAACAAATTCTGTCAGCCTTAATGCAAGTGTAAGAGAGAAAATTGAATGGCGCATGCTGGCTTCTGCATAAAGGCAAATTTCACCCAGAATATAAATCATATTTGTTGTATGACTCCTATTCAGGCTATTACCTAATAATGCCTGCTGCTGTCAGAGAGCTTGTGGAACAAACTGATTTTGTCAGGGAGATAGCGTAAAGGATTTCTTGAGGGCCCGTCCAACCCTGGTTTTCTGCACTTCTACAGTTTTGGAAAGATGCTTAAATTTTCATACTGTAGCTGGAATCTGAAGCAGAGTACTGCTTCACTGCTCTGAATGGCAGAAGTGGAGCCTGAACTCCAGAGCATCAAAACTAAGCGTGTGACTCCGTGACATACAACAGAGAAAATGTTCCATCCAACTCCCCTGTGTCCAGGATGGAATTCTTGAAAATCCTGGCATTGTTTCCTTTTTCAGACAATCCTCTTAATACTAGGAAACCACTAAAGCCCGAAAAACCACACAGCAATATGATCAGTCGTATGCTTTGCACAATGCTCAGCAAGTATGAAGTCAGGACATAGCAAAAGTGATGTTCTGATATGTGTGCCCTTAGGCACAGACAGAGGAGAGGGAACTGAACTCCTTGGATTCCTGGGGTTACTTTGTCAAATCACTCAGATTAGGTCTAAAATGCTAATTTTATTATTTTGGAGTGCTTGTGTGCTCATAGTCAATATGCTTTCCTCCTCCACGTCCCAAACATATTAAAGCAAAGTTCACCCCCTCTATGCTTTGATCTCTCATGAAATCACAGCCTCTAGGAGCATTACTGCTTGTTCTTTCAGGACAGCACTGCTCGGAGGCCCTAAAACTCCAGCCCTGAAGGTGTAATAGATATCTTCATCAGAAAACAGTGCTGATCAGTCTATTGTGGTGCTAGCACAACACAACTATATCATTTCCAGGACCCTAGCTAGTATTTTTGATGGTTTCATGTGGCGTGTTTCCACAACACCATTTAGAATAGCCATCTGGGGATCTCAGAATAGTTCTGCTCTGTGTAATGTAAACGCGTATTTATAGTCTAGTTCTCCATCAATCATGGACTAGCACTTTGTACTTCACAAAAAATGCAACTGCAACTGATATTCATGAAAATATTGCAGCGCTCAAGTACTAAATTATTGGGAGTGAAGAGAGATACCCTAAAGTGAGAAAACTGGGATAAAGCTGTTAAAAAAACCCACACTGTTATTTTGAATGGGATACTGGAAGCCATTCTGATGTGTTTCTACAAACTGAGACAAACCCACATCCCAGTTACTGCCAGAAGTCCATAGCACTAGATGGAAGAGATAAAGGCTCCTTACACCAGTGTCAAGAACACCTTTATCAAGAGAAGATAAATGATCACACAGGGGAGACTGAAAGGATAATATCAAAGGAAACATCACTTACTGCAGCCTTTGGTCAGTCCAGCATTGTTCTTTTAGTGCATTATGCAGTATGTTCACAAGTAAAGCTGTGTTTAGTCTACCTTCTGCCTCAGACTCTGCAAAATAAGAGGTGACACTTTCATTCTAGGCTTATGTTTTACCTCTGGGCAAAAAAAGAATGCAGAAGAGTTTCTAGCTTCGAGCAAATCTAGAAAATGCAACATTTTGATCAAACTAGGCTCCCTCTAACCGTTGACAAAGCCACATGAATTTAAAAAAAAAATAATAATTTAAGAGCAAAAGAGAGAATATGCTAATGAAAGAAGGGGATAGGACTTGATACTAATCTATATGCCTTTAGGGCAAGCTGTAACATCCATCTGTCTTTTCCAAGACTTCATAATGCAATTTATAAACTGTATGGTTTGAGCAGATTGATACAGCTCTGCTGGGATCGATTACACTGTTTAAATACACTGAAATACAGCAGAATCTCCTCGCATTTCCATTTCTCTGAAGCAGTTCTAATAAGCAAAGCAGCCCATCCCTATTGACATACTTCAGCAATTCTAAACCACAATTATCCTTTTCTGTTTTTGTTAAGGGCATAAAGAATCCTTTTATAAAACTGTTGCAAGATACAAAATACTTCTTCCCAGAAGGGAAACTATGGTCAGAAAATCTCATTGCTTTTAGAAAGATAATTATGAATAATATGATGGGAGCTTTCAGAACATACTGCATCAATCAAGTTCTGCACGAGTAATTATAATAATGTTTTATAACATCATTAGTTTTGTCTGCAGAACATGTCTCAGATTTCTGAAATACAAGATTTCTTCCCCAAAGGACATTAGCCTTGAGCAGAAGTTCTTGGTAAATCACTATGATGCTGCTGAGAACATCCAAGTAGTATAGAAACATTTGTTTTCTGGACTGGGATTTGGATATCGAGGTCACAGAAGGTATTGTCTGCAAGCTGGCTGTTTTCCTTCTGGGGCAATTAATGTTTTGAAAGATTTTACAAATGTCTACAAGCTGTTAGATGTAGGAAGGTTTAAGTCAGTCAGCATTAAAATTCTTTTTACTTCCAGCGGGAAGTCAGCTTGCTTCTTTCTCTTTATCACTACTCAAATGAGAATCTAGCCATTTCTTACGGCTAAATCTTTTGATTTCAAGTTTATTGTTTACATTTAATGTAATTTTTATAAAGAAAGGAATTAAAAATTTTTCTGCAGAAGTCAACCGGTGGAGAATAGATTTACCATTATAAAAAGCAAGATTAATTACACATAAGGCTTACTTTCAAAGGGCAGAAGTAGGAAAAGTGAGACAAAGCACTAGTTTGTTACAGATCACACAGACTAGTCGTAGGTTCAGAAATTATTATGGATGTTCATATAAGCAACGATCCCTCAAGCATTTCTCAATAATGCTGAGAAGAAAAAGATAAAGCTTAAAGAAAGGCCAGAAGGTGCACAGATAAGACGTACAGAGGAAAACAGATGTAGAACCACAATGCAGAAGGGAAGCCTAGGAAAGAGATAAGGAACTAATTACTTGAGCTAACACAGGGCACCCATGGGGAGGTACAAGATATGTGAGGCTGTTGGCAGCAGTTATATGGGCCTAAGATAGGTTTTAAGCGAGATGGTCATGTAATGAACCCCTTAGTTTTCTGAAACCAAGCTGTTTCTGCTCTCTCGATGCAGGTCTGTCTTACCACACGAGAAGCGTGGCCAGGCTGACTAATAGGCATTAGGAATATTTGTGACATTAAATTCCTTTTTAATGAGGAGTTGTCTTTTATAAGTCACACCATTTTCAATTAAACAACCTCTGAATTAACAGTTTCACCAGAGTTAACTAACAACACTTCGCAAGCCAACAAAGCTTCTTTTTTTTCTTATTATTTGTAGGCACTGATCCTGATTTGAATGCAAAGCAAGACAGATCACATAGCAAGAATGAGACTTAGCCAGACCTGTTGCCTAGAATTCAGTCCAAATATATTTGCTCCCTTACAAGAAAAGAAAATAATGCACAAGATTATTCTTTCCCTCAAATTTCTATTATACTTGCGGTGTGGAGCATTCGTGACTTCTCTGGGCAACCTGTTCCAGCACCTCATCACCCACACGGTAACAGATTTCTTTCTAATATCTACTCTAATCTCCCCTTTTTCAGCTTGAAACTGTTCCCTCTTGTCCTATCACTGCACTCCTTGATAAAGAGCCCCTCCTCAGCTTTCAAGACTGTGATTAAATTCTCCTGAGCATTCTTTTCTCTAGGCTGAACAAACCAACTTCCTATCATCTTTCTTCAAGTCAAGTTCTAGACTCTGTAATCATCTTGGTAGTTCCTGCTAGATCCTTCCCAGCTTTTCAATGTGCCCTGAGGTGGGGTGACAAAACCAGGACACAGTTCCCTGGGTGGTCTAACAAGTGATCGAACAGAGTACAATAATCACATTCCTTGACACGCTGCTGGCTCTGCTTTGCTGGTACAGCCCAGGCCACGAGTGCGGATGTGTCCTCAGGAGACTTAATGTGAAGACACGACAACAGCACACAGGCAATGCTAGACATTCCGAATATCACATGTGGTTCCACCACTGACCTTCTCCTCTGGGCAGAGACTATCTGGCTGGAGCAGACATTCTGCCTCTGCTCTGCCATAGCAAATAGAAGATCCAGGACAACACTGTTCATTCATAGTGTGTCCCCCCCAGCACAGTAACACAATCTTCAGAAGTAATGATCTGAAGCCCAGCTCCTGCATTCTGCCTAAAATAATCAGAAGGAAACATTTGTCAAATTGTAAATCATCCTACAGATAAACAAAAAGCCACCCACACGGCTTATAACGATATTCATTCTTTTCTAGGTTACTTTAAAAGAATATTAGCCTGGCACTTAAAATTATATATGACTATGTTTACAGATATAACATTTCCAGAAATGTTACCTTGACATTCCCAGTCTGGTTTATTCCTTACTTGGCCTATGGAAAGCACTTCTATTTTTCTGGTCTCCATGGCGATTCAGGTTGTTTTTAATTACAGGGTTGTTACAGTATTTCCCGCCTGAAATGTGCAATAGAAAAGGAAATCAACTTTGAAAACAGAAAAATACTGTGCTGAGGAAATTAAAGAAATAGTTCTTATTTACAGAAAAGCCTATATTCTCCCTGTTCTCATTTATAGTTGCTCTGTTTCCACAAGTAAGTTGGTCTGTATGAACTTTAGCTCTCAGTTTTGTAGAAAACCCACAAAGAAAAGTACGCCAATAATTCTATCCACTGTATACTGAAAAACTTACCCAGGGTTTGAATCAAATGCATCCGCAAAGTCAGGGGAAAAGGTTTTCATCCTTTTAGAACTACTTAGTTTTGAATCCCTCATTAGTAATGAATGAACAGTATTCTCACGAATTAGAGAGGCAAGCGAGGGAGCGGGGCACAGTGTCCTGCTTCCAGAGGAGGATCAGTGCTACCATCGCACCCCTAAGCCACCGTCATTCACATGCCGTGCCTGGTTACTGATGTGGAACAAAATGGAACAGGAGCAGAAAGGAAAGTATATAGGAGATGTAGAGCAGAATTCAGTACGGGAATGTGGTTAGGATGACAAATCAGAAGGTGATTGCAACTGGGACTTATAGTAATCTCGAAGACTAACTGGTTTACAGACATCTATTGTCAGCCTAATGGCATGGAGGAAAGAAATCACTTCACACAGCACAGTTAAAGTTATGTAAAATTGTGTCCTTGGAACTTGCAATCCTTTCAATTTCAGCACGTCCTGAAGCGGATGGAAGGGCTCCTGATGAGATTTTTTCCTTCCTCTGTGTAGGAGTCCCTCTCATCAAAACAGGGTGGCTTCTTTCCTGACAGTCATTGTTCCAGGCCTGCAGGGTTAGGAGATCATTTTGCCTAGCAGGGCATCTCTTTAATTAAAGATATCCTTTTAGGAGACAGCTCTACAGCATCTGCACAGGGCTGGACCGGGTGGGGTTTAGTCAGACACAGCCGATTTTAAAGAAACATCTCCCCTTCAGAAACACGCGATGGATGTGAAACGAATGGAGTTCAAGCTACTGCAGCTTCTGTAGGCGTGTGATTATTAACACTTCTAACTTGTGAAAGTTTTATTTTGCTGATATTCATACAAACATTCACTGTAAGTCATATACTTTGACAGGAGGAACTGATGGGCTGCACTTGAAGATCCTGCTTTAAATAGAAATAAAACCCGAAACTGTAAATCTAATAAAAACTCTATAGATGACAGAGATCTGTTTTTAAGTATTTCACCTTTATCTTTAATATTTGTGTCTAAACTTGCATTCCACAATTTCATAACTATGTCTTTTTCCTATAAATAATTAATAGATTTCCTTTTAAATTATTTAAAGTTAAATGGAAGATAGAGTCTATTCATTCACTGATTTATGCTAATCTGAATTTTAGTGACTGGTTTTAGAACCAGCTGTTTCAGCTGCAGAAACGGGTCAAACAACTTTAACTTATAATTTAATCAGAAAGATTGTGTGGCTTAATATCTCTTTGCTCAATGGATAGCACAGCCCAATTTTTTTATAGTGTTTTAACATACAAGTGGCTTGAAAGTGCTGAAGTTCTGCTGAACAACCTAGTTTTATGCCTTTAATAGGGGATACTAGATTTATAGTAAAGGTCCTCAGGACAAAAGCTGCCTTGAAAGAGAAATGTATTCTTGTCCTTTATTGAAAATGCTTGTCTGCCATGTAAGGAATCTGCACAGAGATTTAACATTTAAGATAATGACATCATCTAATATTTAACACAGTGAGATACACTGACAGTCACATTTGTAAAGCAGATTTCTATTCTAGAAATCACAGACATTATCAAGATAAAATGAGATAAAAAGTTAAAAATATTCTGCTTCTATTAACCACTAGGTGTAGTCTTCAATGCAACAAAAGAGAGAAGCCATTGGAGAGCTGCCTGGTGAAAAAGCAAAATGCAGACGGCTGTCATTGAGGTCAAAGGCAATTCCTCACTGATTGGCTTTCACAAGCACTATAAACCTATGTAGCTATGTAATACTATATAGTTCGGTACAAGCAACATTTAAAATGGGCTGTGGTATAATCCTGGTATCCTTGGTGATGGCTTCATAAGTCTACCTTTGGTTTTAAACACAATCACGCTCAAAATAAGCTGGAGCAGGGGGGATGTGGGGAAACTACGTGGTGCTAGTGCTACCAGAACAAATCATTTCAGCAACCAGCTCAAACACAGAGTGATAGTAACAGCCACAGAGCAAGCAGAGCGCAGCACTGGAGCTGGGCTGTAATCTTTTCTACCTGCAAATATTTCACACGCATCTGCAGGTATTTCCTTTGGACCAGCCAAGAGTCTTCTTGGTGTGCTCCTGTTCTGCCCCTCAGCCATGTCAGAAGTGCTTATATGATGTTTCTCTCTCCCTGGAGGGTACAGAGAAAAAGCCTGTATTCCTGTCTCAGTTGCAACAGTAAAGCACATCCTTGCTGCCAGCCCCTATTAATGCCTCGGTGAAAACGAGAGCACCGCGTCAGCCCCACATGAGGATGAGAACATGCACCAAACGTTACCCTAGAAACCAGCACTCTGGGTACGTGGCCAAAGGGATGTAAGGAGAACAGGCTGGCCATTCCGAACCAGTCAGCTCTGCAGGACCCGGTTCTTGGAGATATAAAACATGGTATGGACCCAGAGGCTGCCAGGGGATTCCGAAGACTCCAGCACTTCAAACGTGGACATTCACAACTTGCGGAACCACACCCCACATGCACCACTCCTCTCAGAATTCCCCAGAAGAATGTACCCAGGAAATCCCTTTATTGTGGCTCTAACGTACTTCGCAAATCTCACTTTACTGAACAACAGTCACAAACTGTGGACGATCAGTGGTGCCATTTTCAATCTCTATTTAAGAAAAAAAAAAAACTGTCTTCAGGAAACAGAAGCAAAACATAAGCACGGTGATCCGTAAGAATGATTTTGCCGTGTGGTGTTGTGCATTTGGCACAAATATCATAAGATTGCTTAATAAACTGCAGGCCAAAAACCACTACAAAGTTTTCCAGTATTAACATTAGACGCCATCCCTTAACTTCAAATTCTAATGGATTTTTTTAAACCACTCCAGATGTGCATATGTCTGCGGGGAAGAAAAGAGGGGACCTTTTTTTGATCCTGGAATATCACAATAGAAATGAACATTCAGAAAAGAGAGCATGTGTCTGGATTATTTCAAAATGTAATTAACCAAGCTTGACTCTCATGGGGGTATATTTTCAAATCTCTTTGAAAAATATGCCAAAAGCTTTAGCAGATAAAAAAACCCAGCAGCTAGTGATAACATCTTTGTTCCATTCATAAATATCAGCAAACTCATAATATATAATAAAGGAATAAATTATTCCTCATGTATTAGCGAAACAATAGTTTTTACTTACTGTAAACATCACATGATAAGCCTGGTTTTAACATAAATTTTATTAGCATCCTGACAACGCCACAAAGTTTATATTTTCTCTCAAGTCTAAGAGAAGGTATTAAGGAAACCAAAGAGGAAACAGATTTAATGAACAATATTAAGTTAATAAACTGCTACAGATCCACCCTCCTTTAAGATATTGCAGAGGTGCATTTTTATAAGGGCACATTGGGGGATTAAGGAGACACTCTGGGGTACTTTGAGATGTTAATGTGTGAACTTTGCATTACTAGAGAAAAACTCAAATAAATTGCCCAGTACAATCATATAATCATTACACATAGCTGATATAATTATGTATAGGTATAGTTCATTAATCAAAGAACTTGAAATATTGTCAAGAAGGAAAACAGTCCACCAGAAGCAATGTCTTTGCCCTGCATTCACTGAACTCACACTGTGCCGTATTCAACTCAGAGGCAGAAAGTCTCTGTTGGTGCTAATAAGTACAACATTCAAAACCCAGAACTGACATTTTCTGCACTTTTCTAAAGTAGAACAATTCTTTTCAGAAGCACTTTCTCAGACCATTACAGGCTCCCGGAACTTCTAGCTGTGGGTAAAAGCAAAAGGTGAGTATTCTGGAGCACTTATGCTCCAAGGGGCATCTGGAGTCCCACACGAGGCATGAACAACCCCCTCATGGCTCTGAACAGCCAGCCAGGTAAACCCTGAGCACAGCTTTAAGCCAGTAACTGAAAATGAGTTTGAAGGGAAGGAGACAGAAAGTTAAATCAGCATGCGTACAGGTCACTGCACAAACCCACGAACAATAAGCACCTTTTGTCCCAAATTTTATAACGCAACTGAACACAGGTCGGTCTGGTGACACTGCTATTCCCTCCGCCTTACGCAATCTTTCATGTAAATGCATATTTAATAAGTTAGGTAGGAGTTTTTTTCAATCATTTTGGATCACCAACACATATAAATCTCTTGTTACTTTCAAAGAGAAGACGTGTGTGACCATGCAGGGTGTGCACTCAAAAACCTTATAGTGCCTATTCAACCATCTTCAACATCTCTGCTTCAATATGCTGGGGACCAAAAGAGGAAAAAGCACTAGTCTACGGAGAGCCAAGAGCAGGCAGGTGTGGTACCAACATCTCTGTTTTGCCTGCACGGATGTGCTGGCAGGTATGAGCAGCTTTCCAGCAGTGGGAATGCTGTGTTTGCTTCTGTCCAGTGGGGAAAACACACTAGCCACAGAACCTAATTGTGGCTGAGATCTAATGGATGTTATACACAACTGTCCTACTTTATGGCAGTATATTATTTATCTCACTTAAAAAATCTGAAATAATTTGTCTGCCTTGTAGCTAGCTTTGGGGAAAACTCATATAAGCCAGTGGAAAAGAACTCCATCATCTACATCACAAATCAGCTGATTGAACCGTGGTTTGGCTGACTGTGAGGCAGCTGCTGTCGTAGCTCTTGAACAAGAATAACAAGTGGATATTTGCATTTGCTTTTTCTTACTACAGGACATTGGTGCATTCTTATGACACTTACATCGCCTTTCTGGACAGCTCTTTCTGTTATTTAGTCCTGTAATAAAAAAACATTAGAATTAAGAGCTGCTAGCAATCAGCATATTACAGATTTATGTTTCTTGTATTATAATTCAAATATGGTATTATGAATTCAAGGCTTAATGAAAAAATCTGTTTAGAACTTAATGTTTTGCAGTTGCGTCTAAAAATTTTTTAAAAGATGCACATGTAGAATTAATGAAAAAATGGCAGTTCAGAAATTACTTCGTGTTCATATGTTGACAACCAGTTGCCTGTTCTTAAATCAGCTTTAAAACTTCCTTGAACTTCTTAGCAAGTATAATGCAATAACTTTGTGTGAAAGGCACCCGAATTCATGTGGTCCAGCTGGCTTTCATCCAGATTTCTGACTGTTCCCCAGGGAGCATCAGGAACAGCTGCCTGAGCAACAAAAGCTCTTCCAAAAGTCAGAAGCCTCCTCTGGTGTCTGCCCCGGTTTAACACGAATAGTTCCCGCTGGCTGGAGCTGCTGGGCAGGGGGGAGTCACCAGAAGTGGGTGCTGGTGTGACAGTTCGGTGTTGAGCCCTCCTGCTGAAGTGTCTGAAAGGAAGGAAAATGTGCCCCAGGGAGACGGGAGCAGCATTTAGATTTGCCTTTTGCTCTGTAAGATTATGGCACCTTTGTCTAAGTCGTTGCAGGGCTTGGTAATATTAGTCATGGGTCTGAAAAGAACTTCTCAAGGGTTTCTCATGACTGCATCCCAGCTTGTGGTTTTGCATCATGTATTATGCCAGGCTTCACAGTCGTCTTATAGAAGAGTGAACAACAGTATGAGGAGACAAGCCTAAAAAACCACTCCATAGTACTCTCTATTCCATGTCTCCAGAAGGAATATTAAACCTAATGCGATAACAACTTATTCATATGGCTCTCATCTGTTACATGATTTATTGAACATTTACAGCAAGTTGTCAATCTTAAGATAAACTCTTACTGATCTTTGCTTAGGTTGGCATTGTGGGCAAAACAGAGACTTTTTAACTTTGTAACTGTACTGGTCAGGATATAATCAATATTCTCTTGCCTTAGATCCAAACATCAGCATACTAATACGGTGTCACAATGGTATCTAAGGATTTTCTAACATTGTGATAGCATAACCGGACACAACATACAAAGATTTTCTGCAACTGTGTCATCAACGTGACCACCGAACAGGCAAAGCCAGGTGAGCAAGTACAGGTAACAGGCATTCGAGTGGCCAAAGCTGTGAGACAAGATGAGCAGAACAACCTCCTTTCTGCACAAGGATGACCAGCAAAGGCAAAACCGAGATAAGCAGCATTAGACGCCCCTTTTGGGAGGGAGCAGGCAGTAGAAAATCACACAAGATCAGGGAAAACCAGAGAAGAAAGAAAGAGATCTGCAACTTCAGTGCACATCAAGCTGTAAGTAACATAACTAGTCCTTCTAAATGCAACAGAGGGACTGTTTTGAACAGAGGCAGCATTAGGAAGTTTCGTTTATCATGGGAAGTTTTGATGGCAGATCTTAAATTCTAAGTGTTAAATGCTTAGAGTAATCAGAAAAAAAAGGAAATTCCACCACGGACCCACCTTTCCATCAGTAAAGATGAATTAACTCTACTCAGTGGAGAGAACAGCTATAGGACCTACTGATTTTATTATCCTCATACTACCATGATGGTTTATGGTGTACTCTGATGTCTCAGAAGATTTATTCAGAATACCAAGATAAGGAATACATTCCCAAAATATATAAGTAAACTTTCTGCCCAATCCTTTGGGAATACTTTCTCAACTTAGATTAGTTCACGTGGGTCACCGTCCTCTTTCAAAGAGGGAAAGAAAGCAAGGAGAGTGGAGGCAGCAGCTGGCTGCACGTATTTCCTTTCCCTTCTGTCAATCCTGCTCTCTAGGTAAGCTCGACAGTCACTCAACTTCAAAATGAGGGGGGGGGCGGGGGCTGAAGTGGCACAAATAGAGAGAGGCAGTAACTGCAGCCTGAACTATTTCTCAGTAGCTGAAAAGTATCCAAATGATAGTAGTGAGATTCTGCGTGAAACAGTAGTTGTGTTCTAAGAATTCAGGGCAGAGAGAATTAAAGATGTTATTTTGGTTTCTATTTCTTGCCGCTTTGCTTTTTTTGGAAATTCTCCCAGGACATCACGGGTTGGTCTCTACGCTTCCTCCATCCATCCATGGGGAGTTGTAAAATCCAAGCTACAGATGAAGACGTGTATTTTATGATCACATCTAACACTGGGCACTATTAATAAAGGAAAATTTGATGTGCTTGTGTTAGTCAGAATCACATAATTTAGAGAGGCAAAGCAGCTGGAATGGACTGGCAAACTGTATTCTCTGTAGATGGACCAAAGGTTAAAACACTGAACGCTTATCAAGTCCTTCCATAGTATCAGGTGGACGTTTGGCTTCATGATTTGAAGACTAAACAGCAAACTCAGTAAAAACTCCACAAATTCCTCCGTGTTCCCTCATGCTGTAGTTAAACAGAGAAACAAAAGTGGTAGAAATTCTCATGATGTCATCTGGCTCATTGATGGCTGCCCATGAGAAACTGAGCGACTGGAGTTCAAAATCAGTTATTTGTTTCACCCAAACCCTGAAGCTGGACAGTTTTGTATTCCCAGTAAAATGGGATAAAAAGCACTGTGGGGATCAAGAGCAAGTCTCTTCACGTGCACTTTCACAGGACTTTTTCATCTGTCACCATGACCGTGTTATTCATTCCTCACCTCTGTATCCAGCTGTCGGCTCTTCTAGCGCAGAGCGGGTCCCGTGTAGGGTACCCTCCCCTGTGTGGCACAGGGGATGTGGGGCCCCAGGAGTGAGCTCCTGAACACCATAATACCACGAGATACCATCCACCGCCCTCAGTTCGGCTGCACCTTCTTGGGGAACACACGGTATCAGCTCAGCTTACAGGAATGATAGACGACAGCCTGGCTGAAGATCGCAGCCCAGCTCCTTGGCTGCAGCACTGTGGGCTTGATGGTAATGAAGCAGAGCAACTACACACAACTTTAGTAGCTTTACTCTTACTGAAAATCTATTCACAGGGTGAGTACCTACACTGTAATTGTGTGGTTTCCCCAACAAGAAAAGCTTCCCCCTGGAGCTTCCTTAGCCAGAACTGCCGCACCAAATATCCTACAGCAGGAGGAGCAGGCAGGAAGGAGAAAGCCCTTTCCTTTCCCTGTGTAGTAATTAAAACCTACGACCTTTAGAGTCTTTTCAATGTGCATTTGGACGGCACCCAGCACAACGAGCCCCGTAGTCCCCCACGCTCCCTCGCTACAGGAATGAACGTGTGTGGAATATATTCCAAAGATACTAATTCGTCAAACAGTTTAGGGTGATTTTTCTGTTCCCTACAGAAGGAGGAGGGTTTGAAAGGAAGTCTTTCGGGCTGTAAACAGGAGTTTATCATATTCCACTTCCTTCTGAATTGTGGAATGATTTTTCTTTTTTCGGCTGCCTGATTTACGGCCTCGCACAAAGCTCAGCGGCTGAGAGTGAATCGCAGGAGCCGAGCCTCCGCTCCCCGATTTTCACTCCACTCTCTCTGTGCCCCACGCGCAGCACAGGTTTGCAGAAAGCACGCTGGTCTGCAGATCAAATGCAGACAACCCCAGCACTCAAGGCTGCATCCAGGAAAGACACTCGCTTCCCACACTCTGAGGGTGTGCCTCGCACTGAAACAGGAATAACCCACAGAAGACAACCTCTAATCATTTTCTCACTCGAATTCTATGGTAGGAAGGAAGATATGGCTTATGCCAGCGTATCTAACATCTGAACTTTAAACTCACGCTGCCTCTAAGGCACCTCTAGCCCAATCATCTGTATTTCTGTCAGATAATGAGAACAGATGGTGATATTTGATACAGAATAATCAGCTAACTTAGCAAAGAGTTGGGTATAATACCTTTTCACAACAAGGCATCTGATGCAGCTGATAAATAAAACTTCCCATGGGAACAGAATACTGGAAACACTCCTGTAACCGAAAAATATAACTAATTTAGAAAAGAGCAAGTGAAGGTGCACCTAATAATAGAAACCACAGCGCTTACAGCCTTTCTGCTACTGGAATTACATTCACAATACATCATTGCAAAAAGGTGACTTTCCCACAGCTAATAAATGCCAGCGGACAAAACCGCTCTCGAATGTCCTGTTCTTCACAGAGAGAACCATTTTGCGGCAATATGGGCATTATCAAATAAAACAATTGGAAGTAAAGCTGAGCAGGAAATTTTTATCAAGTGCTCTTCTCCAGAAAATATTGATTTTTACGATCATTAATACTGAACTTTTGGCAGAGAAGGCTTGATTGATTTCTTTTCACCAAAAAAAAATTGCCAGAATTGTCCAACTTCTTATGACATTTTTCACAGAGAAAACTAACCTGTTTTTTCATTAACTTTATCAGAATAGTAATCTAAAAAGCTTTAGGCCAAAATAGTGAGCTTTGCATGCTGAATTTTCTTTATTCTGTTTAGAACTAAAATGTATTAGAGAGATGATTTTCACCCTTCTTTCTGAATGTATTTTTACTTAGGAAACCTATTATAGCCATTGTTACAGCATCTTAGCTGTGCTGAAAAATGAGAAAAGTTTATTTAACAGAACAGGATACAATTGAACTCGCTTTGTTTGCCTGATGTCTCATGTATGAAAAAAATATCCCTTATTGACAATGGATCACCACTGAGTTCAGCTATAAATTGGGTAAGCTGCTAGCTCTGCACATCTCAGAAAACTCCTCCTTTCTCTGTGCAGCCTGTAAACAGGCTTTCTAAACACACGGTCTGGTCCATGTTATTCTTCTTGCATGTGCTATTCATAATCCACTCCGAAACAGTTTTGATTGTTCTTACCCCAGGATATGCAAGATCATGGGATAACATTGCTCTGGTGCCAATGCAAATTCATTGGATTTTGGTGTTGGAGAGCTTTGCTGTGCCACTATCGCTCTGTTTGTTTCATTGCTTTGATTGAACTTAAATCTCACCTGTGATTAACAGGATTCCACGATGCAAGAGCTCTGCCTGCATGCAGACCACCAAAAGGCAATACAACAAAAAAAAAAAGGTCACAGGAGCAACAGCTGATGGCTCCATCTGCGCATCTATCAGGCTGATCTGTTCAGGATAAATGCATTACTCGTACCACAGAGTAACTGTTGTGTAGCCAACCCTCCTACTCCAAGCAGGGTCATTGCAGACACAGTTGTATTGTTCAAACATACATTTGTTTAAATAGAAATACAAATATACTAAGTTTCCCTGTTAACTTTCACCCTTGTAAGTTCTGTAAAACTCAGTATCTTTAATTCTAAAGATAATAAGTAAAACTAACAGCATCAGTAGAAAGATCTTCCAAACACAACACTGTTCTGCTCGGTGGGGACACCTGTGTCTTTGGGCTCACGCACTGATCTCTCAGCAGGAAGACAAGAAGCAGAGGTGTGTTTATTTGAACAGCTGGAGAACAGTGCAAAGCATTGACGATGGGAAGCCCATGACCTACAAGCACCTTCTCCATTACCAGCTGCTCTTAAAGCCTGTATAAGTTTGAAACTCTATCACATATAGCAAAGGACTAGGAATTTCTTACTTAGGAAAGTTAAAGAACCAATGTCTCTACTTGATGTTTCAAATACAAATTTAAAAAAACATCTTTTTTTCCTTTTGTCTCCATGTTCCTTGTTCTAAGAGCCAGTAATCCCTGCCAAAATAATAAGGTTTTGTTCACCTTCTTCGGATCTTTCAGCTGGGGCCTTATGTCAGGACAAAGAATAAGTTAGGAGGAGACAGAGGGGGTTTCAGCCTGCAATTCGTGGTGGAAGGGCACCTCCTGAGGCAGTGCTGAAGGACACGTGCTTGTTCACATTGTGTTCTGAAGAAAACCTGCTGTTGGGAAAACACAGGAAAAAAAAGAATTTGAAAGATTCTTTGGGGGAGGATTGGTGGCAAATGTAAGGAAAAGCAATTCTGACTTGGAAAAAGAGGAGGAAAGAGTCACCTTTCTACTGAAAGAAAGAAGGCAGAATTGATGACTGTATTTCACGGAACTCAATTATGAACTTGCATCATACTTGGGTTCAGAAATAAGTGCCCCATTTTAAATACAGCACATCACAAGCCATAAGAAAGCACTTATACAGAATCATCCAGTGTGGGCAAAAAGAAAAGTGTGGGAAAATGCAGCTGGCGGGAGTAATGACTCTCGTGCTGACCTTTTCTCAAAGTTCCCAAGAGCAAACACAAAGCAAATGGCAGCACACATCGTGGTGAGTTTTTACGACGCCCAACATTTGATTTGTGAACTCAGCTGAACTCGGTAGCAACAGCAAAAAAGCATGAGGATATAATCCTTCTTTAATTATTCAGTAATTTTAAGACTAAACCTGTGTAAGAGTAACCTATTTTTTCATCAGAGCAATGTCCAAGAGATTTTTTCTTTTATTCTTCTTTTTCTATTATTTTTTTTTTCAGTTGGGATTTTCAACAGATAATCAAAGTAAACTAAACAACGCTGAAAGGAGAAGCTGTGTTCCTTTTCAGGAACAAACCACGGGCCTCCGTGATGCTGTTCCTCACAAAGGATGCATGCAGTCTGCTGACTACACACTTCCATATGTGTTATATGTGTTATATGTGTTATATGTGTTATGTGTGTTATGTGTGTTATGTGTGTTATGTGTGTTATATGTGTTATATGTGTTTAGAAATTAGTCTTCCTTACTCCACATTCATTATAGTAGTAGCATTTCTCAAGGTGCCTGTGCTGTTTCCTTGAAAACCATTTCCTTTTCAAAAATACTGCACCTTCCCCATATTCTATTATTTTAATTCTAAGAAAACTTGTATGATAAATATTCTCAGGGAATGTTAAGGTAAAAAATGAAGAAGCGACTGTTCTGCTGTGTGCAGAGACCTTCCAGGAGCGTTGCTTATGTTTCAGAAATCTTGAATTGCTGCCAGATGTGCAAGATCTGAAATCAGTTCATTGCTGCATGGTGAGATTTCCTAGAGAAGGTCCAGCCCTCACAACTCTTACGAGCAGTCGATATAGACCTTACAACACAATAAAAACGCAGAATGTGGCCAGTGCAGATAGGAGAAAAAAAGTTTTTCTAACAATTAAAGGCATAGAAACAAATACTTCAAAGAGAAATGACTAAGTTCTTCCTCGAACTGAAGGACAAGGAAGTCTGGATTTCCCCAGAGACAGGATTTCTCTGTTATCATTTTTGCATCATAACAATTCATTACTGATCGAAACAGGGTCCTCGCAATCATTTACCGTTTGAGACATTGCTCCTCTTCTCCAAATTCATAGAAGAAACCTTTTCAAATCTTCTCTTCACCAAACATCAAAGACACCATCTCCTCAGTCACACCTCCCTATTCCATTATGGAAATGGAGCCTTAGCCATTTTCCTAACCTTGGCTGTGCTTTTCCCCAGGCATTTCCAGGATCCTCCTGGATCTCTGTGCTTACAAGTGAATTAATGAGCCCGGGAGGTATAGAATTCCCTAACCTGTCAGAACCTTCAGATATTATCCAGAAAAAAAATGGAACTAGAGTTTTATTATTACTTTTTTTCCCCAAAACCTCTTCACAGTGAGATTTCTGAAATAGGGCGAGGATTTTTGTCACTCCACGATGAAACAAGACCCTTTACACAGGATGCTGGCACCCTGCAAATCCCAGCACAAACAGGGACAGTGTCTCAGGCGGACAAAGCATCACCGCTTCATCTATTCTGGCCTGGGTAGTCGATGACTTGGATTCACCCTGTGATGGTTTGTTCCCTACAGAAATGAAGTTTCTCAGGGAGATTGTCTCCCAACTCCCATTCTATGAATTTCACTGCTTAGCAGTACGACCAAGAATGCTTTTTACATCTAATTTTTACAATTATATATTTGCCATCAAAGTGCCGTACGGAAAATTATTTTCTTACTAACTGCCCATTGCTTGGAGCTAAGCTTCTCAACACTTTTACAGTCTATTATTTAAAAGCAGTGCAACCTAACAATAAACCTCGTTTTAAAAATCCAGCCAAAGCAGAACATCAGCTTTTACAAACCTCAAAGAACTCCTCCTGGGGACAAGCGGCTGGCAAGCAGAACTCCAGCCCCCTCTTGTGACAAACGAGCAGAAAACAAGCAGTTTGGAGCTGATCTCAACCAAATAAAATTCCACTAGGAAGACGCTGAGGCTGGAATGAAATGATTCAGATTGAATTATTTTTTGCTGGTTTCTGCCCAGCACCAGGACAGGTGCCAGACGAGGAAAAGCATCACAGCACAGCGACTGGATTCTGACCCTGCTGTCTGGGTAACAGCCGTTTGGCTTCCTCCAGTCACGGTTCTGCCTGTCTGTAAGTTCAGACATCAGATAAAATTGCTCAAGATGGATCGGAATATGAAGTGCTTACCACCTCTGCCACCTCCCTCCACCTCTGCCACTGAAGGACTTTGTATGCTCACCGTACACCAGGCAGAGGATACAAAAAAGAAGCTCCTCTTGGCTTTACATCACCTAGCAGAAATCCTCAGGTACTCTCCAAACAACTCATGGATATAAAAAGGAATTTTGGTATAACGTCTTGTTCTGGCAGTGCACGATACACGTAGCTTTCAGAACTACAGTAATACTAACAACTTCTATACACTTGGGATACGATTTGTGGAAGGGCAAGGAACTAAAAATGGAGGAACACGTGTGCAAAATACCAATTAGAATGTTACCTGCCCTGACCTACCTCTGTATCTGCATCTGTCTAGGTACAGATAGGAAATTACCCGCAGCCTTTGCATCGCAGAAATTACGTTTCAGCAGTGAACTGAGTACCAGCTCATACTGCCCCAACTTACTGACTCTACAGGTGGACAGAGTCAGTGCCTACTTGGTGCTGGTTTTGGGGGGGCAACCACCAGCACCGATTTTCACTGCTGTTAACAGAAATTTTTGAAGCCAATTTAAGTTATGAGAAAGCTAATGACTTCCAGAATGAAGGCAGGACTCCAAGCAAAATCTAAATTATCACAGTTCCAGAAGATTAGATTAAGTCTTCCTTCCAGTTTAATATCTAATTTGAGATTTACCCTCAGGTAGGTAAAATACATTGTAGATGCTTTGAGGATGCAAGCCCTAGACAGTGTGAATTCATCCGGCTCGTTCCTTCCCTCTGGTTGCTGTGAGTGCACCATTTCTTGCTCTTGGTGTCCCCTGCTAGCATCCAGGCAGGCTGGGAGCTCGGAGGTTTTGAGTTGTGACATGGTCCTATTTACTCACCTGCTCACAAGCCTTTCCCATCTGCTCCCTGTTTCTATCCGCACAGCGCTCCGAAGTGGCAGGACGCTGGCATCGGATGCTGGATCTACCCTGGACGGCTACAGCTCAAGTGCTGGTTTCACATCTAAAGTAACCTAGTGATCTCAGTGGAGGAAGCAAACCATTTTAAGGCCCTTCTGAAAGCTTCTCAAGCTCTCAGCTCAGCCACTGAAGGTGTGAGGAGAGAGGAATAATGAGAGGAGAGATGGGACGAGTCGCAGTAGGACAGTTCGCTGCACTCGCTAGCACAGTCACAAGCAGAAAGAACCCGTTCCGCATTTCCCTGAAGGCGTGGGCAAGCAGTGGGCTTCGTTCTGCTTGTGTAGCCCTCTGCTCTCCTCTGTCAGGGTTATTTACGCTGTGGTCTAGAACTTCCAGTTAGCAGCAGCACATCGGAGAGCTTCAGCTGGTCCTTGGAGACAGAAGCTGGAACTCAGTGTGCCTGACCCGATGTGTTCTGTACTGAGCAAAAGCCAGAGGTTAGGAACTCGTGTAATGATCTGGGAAGACTTTCCTGAAGCACTAAACAATGTACCGGAAGCAGAAGACAAGCTGCAAATAGATCCAAGTTTAGGACTAACGAACATGGTTCCAAAACACTGGCTATCGGTGCTGGAAACATAAAGGTCCTGGTAAGACCGTCTCACATTCCAGAAACAGAGAGAAGAAGAAAACCCACTCTTCCCAACACTAAAATGTCATGACCTGTAGCATTTCATGACATGAGCTTGCTAATACATTGCACTTCATTTTAATCTTGATACACAACATACTGCCTGTTAAAATGAGGGAATCCACAACTAATCGAAGGCAACTCACATCCTGTTTGTTAACTGGCAGTGTGAAACTATCTGTTCAAAAGATCTTCACGATCAATTCGTTATCACTTAATCCCACGGAAGCTTTGCTCTTTACTGAAGTATTCGTTTAGCATGATGCAGCCTTACCTCAGGAGATGAGAGAATCTATACAAGGGTTTAAAAGGATCCCTGTAATTAGGCTATAGTAATATTAAACCAGGCAACACGAGGCAACCCCCCTTCCCCGACACCCAGAGCGGGGATGCTCTGTCCTAGCTCTGCTCTACTCTCACTCTGTACTAACCGTGTTGCTAGCTCTGCGCCGTCGGCTTCTAACCACCCTGACGCTCTTCCTGCGTTTGTGCTTTGCCGAGCACCGGCCGGCTCACAGCTTCCTGCGCGATGGTGATAACACACGCCTGACTTTGCTGTCGACAGCTGGAGTGAGGGGGAAGACAGCGCCCTTTGACCTGTGAAAAGCAGTGCAAAGCTTATCAGATCCTCTGCAGGTATCGCTGAAGGAAACGGGCTGGAAGCGTTGGCCCCACATGGGAAACATCTATAAAGAACTGTCAGTACTAATCTTTTTGTAATGCAATTAAAAATTACTTTCGTGAATCTGAACCCTGCTAGACAATGCTGTTTTAACAAACTGGAGTTTTAACAACCTAAAAATGGAGAGAAAAAATTATCTGCCACACATCAAACTTAGGTTGATACCACTTGAAATGACTCAGTACTTACTCGCATCGCAACTGCTCCACTTTGTGGTGCCATAAGAAATTTTTCTCAGTGATTATTTCTCCGCTTTGCTTCTGAAGTAGGTCTTTAAAGGTCACGTATTGTGCAAAACACCACGGACAATTTTCCTCACTAAGCAGTTCATTTACTGATCTGCAAGGCCTTCTAGACAAACTGCAGTAAAGATGAGGGACTGAACCCCCCCAAAAAACAGACCCAATGAAAAATGTATTTCCAGGTTAGTGTTAGGATAATGTCCTCACTGCCTTGTTTCAGATAACAGAGCTACCTTCTTACTTCTCCACATGTGGGATTTCTTAGAGAAAGTAAATCAAGTAAATTATTCAAATAAATGTAAAGTGCAGAAAGCTTTTAAATTCTTTAAAGACCAGTTAGGTAATGGTACTTATTCAGAGGTTTAATAAGTGAAGCCAGGCTCATTTTTATGTTATTGCTGAAAGAAATTATATTAAAGTGCTATTTTTGAATGTGCAATAGTAAAAGCGAGATGGAAAAGATGTCCTATCTGCTCTGTCCTATCTGCTCTGGTTTCCTGACAGCTCAAAAGCGGAGCTGAGCCTCCAGACAGTGCACAGGCACCACCCGCAGTGCCATCCGCAATCGCATACAGAGGCCCAAGGCAAAGAACTCCCAAGTCTAACAGTTATTTCCCAAAAGATAATACAGTAAATACATCTACATTTTAGTGACTTCAGTTTTCTTTAAGATTTAGATGCCCAAAAAGTGTAATGACATTTAAACCTGGAGACGTGCAATAAATGTAACTTTAAAGCCCAAGTGCCTGAGACATACTTCTATTTTAATCAACAGCTGTTGATTAAACAAGAGATGTACAATAAAAACTTGTCATTTTTGAAGTTCTATTCTGAGAATCTAAGAAAAATGGGAAGATTTTGTTGCAGCTTAACTAGATTTGCAACTTGACGTTTTCCAATTATCTTTCCTTATGTTTTAATAGAAATCAGAATGCGACAGCCTGTCTAGCAACTTATTTAGAATAAACAAAACAATATAATGTACTCACGTATACTTTAGCTGTTATTTAAATGAGTAACCTGTGCAGTTTGGATTCTGTGTTTTCTATGATGGCACAGAACAAGCTGAACCTCAGTCAGTTTTGGTATCATTATTTGCATGTACAGATCAGCCCATGACCTGGACAACCGATTCTTACAACAAAGTGAAGTCCTAGGCACACAGGAACAACCACACTGAATGTGAGAAGAATGAAGAAAACGGGGGTTAGATGGAAGAACAAAACCTGACATAATATTCTTCTATTCTCTGGGCACCCCTTTCAAATTGCAACAAAATCAACTTACGCAAGGAATAACCTCAGCTGCACAAACCAAATCAGATGTCATGTGGATATCGAAGAGTTTCTTCAGTAGAAATGGGCCAGCAAAAGGACTGGATTGGAACTGGTGAACTTAAGGACGACAACATCCCGTTGGCACTGAAATTATGGTGACAGCAGAAACACCCATTTTTAGTGACAGCTGGTGAAGAAGTGTGAAGTGGCAGAGGTATGTTCCTGAACAGCATACGAGTCCAAAAGTGCTCTACTGATAGCTACGGCACTGATGACCTTTTAAACCTTTTATTATATTGCATAAGCTGTACCATTTTACAAATCTCAGTTACATTTCCAGCAACAGATACACTGATACCGTAGTAAATGCAGAGGTGAAAAGACACCTGCTACAAAATATAAAAAGGTAGAAATACTTAAACCCAGGATGCCGAATATCAAGAACATTTTGCACGAACAATATACACACCGGGGTGTTGTTGAAAACGACTGCCAAGGTAATGAAGCGTTTGTTGAATGTGAGGCTCCAGGGTGGTGGGCGCAGGCAGTGCCCTCACCTCACTGATACTTTAGCACCTCAGAGCTGGGTGTTTCATGAACTCCGTGCTCTAATGAGCGCCCAAAGTGCCTTTCTACACAGTAACAAGGTGTAAGAATATCACTGTACTAACAGAGCGCAACAAGTGCTGCACAGGAACCGAATCGGTTACCTGGGATTACAGTACCACAATGTTTGGGGAGCGGGATACAGGAATGTTCAGTAAGTCTTAAACGGATGGAAAAAAATCATTTGGGAAAACAATTTTCAAGCTGAGAGTGCTAATACTAAAAATAAAACCACGGTTTTCCCCTACCAGTCTTAAAAAAAAAACCTGAAGCCATTTTTTTGTTTTTGTAATCAGAACACATTGAATACTGCTTTAAAAAGAAAATGGAGCTCAGACTCCAGTAATTTAAACCACCTTTTGCATTAAATCTTTAAGAGAAACGTGGCTGCCTACTGTTGGAACTGTGGCACAAATTAGTGAAAACGATGGTAAAAGATTGCTCATTTTTTTACTCTGTAGGCATCACACTGTGTTTTTCTTACTTCCACTAAATAATAAAAAAAACCCAAAAACCTAAAAAGCAGAAGCTTGGATCATATAAACAAGGCAGGCTGGGATCCCGGTGGAGATAAAAATTGGTTCTAGAAAATAAGAATTAAGTACCTTTCTGCTTCCACTGGCAAGGAAGATTAGCAGCTGAAAAAGGGATTTTTTTATCATTATAATAGTTTTCATCTATAAACATATATTAATGTCTTTATCGAAGTTAAAATATCAGTTTCAAACCTGTAACTCCAGTGACTTTGAGATGCTTACTCATGAAGTTAAATCAGATCCCACTTGTGCATTTTTAGAAGATTCTACTGTTCAGATTGCTAAAGATATATTTTTTAAAAATTTCTTTCCAAACATAAAATACAAAACCCCCAGGGTTTACAACAATTACCTTCATCATCAACATGCAGGAGTCAGTATTCCAACATAAAAGAACACTACATCTGCCTCTGAAAATACTATAAAAGCTACATAATTTTAATTATGAATTGAGGGGGTTTTGGCTAACAGAAAAAACCCAGAATGTGCTTTTCAGATAGACAGGTGTCCCACTGATCAAATAAGTCTGATGAAAGAGAAAGGCACTTCAGCAGGCTAATTTATCTTCGGGTTTTCTTAATACGCAGTACGAGACATCAGACGTCACGTACAGCCTTTTCATTCGCACAGTGTTAGATCAGCAATATCGTTAACCTGTTTCCTCTTTAGACTCGTGCCCTTTCGTTTCACCCTCTTTGGTACAAATTACTGCATCAAAACAAAGCAGACAACTAAACAATTTCAATCCTACACCCAGGATTATTTTTTGTGCATCATCTCTAGCTCTATCTTGGTAACCAATGTCCCTCATCACACCAGTTGTGCTTTCAGGTTTGGAAGGTACCAGATTTCTTTTATTTTCTGATAGTACCATAAAGATTTTTCCTGTTAATCAAATTGAATTTTAAAGTGTTTCCCTCCCCCTTTAAAAAAAATAATCTAGAATACGTGACATTTGGTCACAATCTGAAAATACCTACCTTTTCCAGTTAACAGCCAGATTGATGTCCACACAGCTCCAAGACAGAGCCTGATCGCTTCTCTTCATTTACAATACAACAAACTACTGACCTAAGACAACTGGATTGCAGAAACAAGCCTTGCTAACTCCACTGAACGCCTTACCAAAACCAGGTAAGGCCTGGAGCTGGTGTGCCCTCTGTAAGAAGAATCCAAGCACCAGGTATCGCAGCCACAGTAGGGGGGAAGCTGTCCTGAAGCTTACTCACCGCCTTCCACCTTAGGTACGTGACAAAATCTGGTCTCGAGTGTTCTGTATTCACCTAACACCTTTCCCTTAAAACTGCCCGTTCGTGCAGGTGGTGCTTTTGCAGAAGATGACAACTCAAGAAGTATCCTGTGAAGAACCGAGACATAATTCTTGCAAACTTTAGTGTTCTTCAAAAAGAACTGATCCCACTGATGCACAAATACATCCCCATTTGTAAACAAACATCAGAAAGAAGCCATGTCCTTTCCTATCTTCCCCCCACTTCCCCTGACCCGGAGGGGGCTCATTTTAAAGGTGCTTTAGGCGTGACCTGCTTCTGGTTCTCAAGGTGATCACCCTCTAGATCCGTAAGTCAAAACCTCTGGATGCTCCCCTGGCCTTCCCAAGCACAGTGGCCCATCAACCCCTGCTTTTAGTACAGACTGAGTCTGAGCACTGGCATTTTAGCAATTTGTGAGCGCTGCACTAGGGAGTCAGCAGAAAAAAACCCTTCAATAATTCAGTGATTCCTATAAATTCATGTGTTGAACTCACACAAAAATAGAGAAAAGCATTATTTTGACCACAAAGATAAATTTCATGGTAACAACATTTTCCACGTTACACATCATGTACGGTTATCTCTGAAATTAAAATTTTTAGAACTCTGTGTAATAAATTCCTCCTTGTAATGGCCTAAACCCAAAAGGATTCCAGCTGCTAACAGGTAATATAGGTTTCCAGTGCGTGAACTGCCACATACAGCTGGAACGTGAAGACTGATGCATCTCTAAGAGCAGGACAAAATTAAACTTCAACAGTCAAAGCAGCTTTCAGAAGAAATGTCTATCTACACTCAAAATATATAAATTGTTTCCCACCGATGTAAATAGCAAAGCAAAGGATGCAAACATCAGTATGTGGGGCTGGGAAGTTAACCATACACAAAATCCAGCAGCACTGCAGATGGAAAAATGCAGGAAAACATTTATCCAAAAGAATACCCAAGGCGTGCTAACACAACAAGCCATCTTCACCTCTGAAGCAGGTGAATCCTATAATCAAATCACATTCTTTTGGCCAATTCTAATTATAGACTTATTTGCACACCTGTCTTATGCTCATTTTGCAGTTCCACATTTCTGAACCTCACAGGAACATCGCATATTGTTTGCGAAGCCACTGCACACCACAAGAAGCTGGACTGATGTGCTGCTAGTGCCACTCTGGTTACCTTACATGTTCTTCTAGAAGCTGGACAGACAACTAACAATCCTAATGTAACAGACATATTTCACAGTAACATTTCCTGAGTAAATACTCCCAGAAGCCCAGCTGCACGGGGCATTCCCCAGATCTCGAGCGTACTACAGGGCAGACAACCCCCAACTCAGACACGGGCATTGTGTGTTTCAGTCTTGGAGCAGAACCAGAACTGAGCTCTAAGGGAAATATTTATAAAGCTTTTTTAGGATGATTTATAATCAAACTGCCAAAGCCAAATTGCTGCAACTTATTTCATCAGGGAAACAGCTTCAAAGCCACAGAAAGACATTCTAGGAAGCACATTAAGGGATGCATCTACTTTTCTGTTAGCCAAAGTTGAAACGATTGCTTTGACAAGATGAACATTAAAAATAAAGAATATTCTGATGGCCTTTTCCTTCCTCTGTACATATCTTAGTTACATTTCATGCATTCATGACTTTTGGTAAATTTAACCCTAAGATGAGTCATAAGTACTATTTATATTGCATTATAGACCAAATTTTGCGATCTGCTCTCATGCTCATCAATCCCCCTGACTTTTAAAGCCTGTTTAACCCCTCTGCAATGCCCAACGTAGACAAAAGTAGCTCAGGCTGGCAAAACGTAGGCACATAAACCTCCGATGATCCTACTAAACATAAAATAAAAAGCAACAGCACTGAACTTGCCTGCTAAAGGAACCTATTTCAAAGGTGTGATTTCTCTAAACCTGCATACTATTCCACTGTGGGCCAGATGAACTTATAGATTTGCAGGGACTCAAGACAGCGTTGCAGATCTCACTCCACTGGCCCAACAGCATGCAGGAGAGAAGACTTTAACTGTCAGTGAAGCCAAAACAAGACGCTGGGATCAGCAGCAGCAGCAGCTCTGAATGCTACCAGAACCAGTCCTTTCCTGCTGGTTGTGAACACTTCATTGCAGATGCCAATCTTCAACGTCCACAGTTCGTAACGAAGCAGATGAAAACAAAACAGACGGGCAACATCTTAGGACAGCGGGGACCATGAACTGCAGTGGCCACTAAGCTTGTACACATCCCCTTCTGCCACCACTATGTGGAACGGCAACCTTCTGCACACGGGGAGGGCAGCAATGCCACAGAGCTCCACAGACAAATCCAGAAGAGCTCATCTGCTGGTGTTGTGGGACAAACTGCTGAAACATTTCACGTTGTACAAAGGAGTAGCAACAGGTCCCTAGAAAAGTTCACATATAAAATCCTGTACAGACGGTCACATTGATGAGGAATCAAGCTGAGGATGGGCTTTTACTGGTCTAACAATGCATCAGCAACAGGTACAAAAAATTAACACACGTGCCTACATTTCTCACCATGCATCCCCAGAGGCGTGTCCAAGAATGACAGGCTAATTAAAACGTGGGCCTTCCCTGTACTGCCAGCAAAATTAGGAACTGGAAAATTAAACAGTATCATTTCCCTGTTTTCACTTCACATTAAATATCGATTGCCCAGCTGAAGTGTAGTTAACTCGATCTGCGTATTAAAAAAATGTAACTTGTCTGGATATAGAAAACAGCATTTCCCATGTAATTCCCATGTAAACCCAACACTGCAGAATTACAGAAGCAGCCAAGAGGTGAATAATCAGCAGGAAGAGCAATAACACAGAGCACATTCTGTTTTAATTTATAGGAATAAGCGGCCTCTCCTCTCTTTTCTTCCAGATATTGGTTTTGCTATCTCTTTTCGTGATAGATGGTCTATCCCTTTTTTTAGCAGAAGGGATACCAGATTCATGACTTCCTGACACACTTTTTCTTCTTAGACTTTCTTCATCATGCTGTTCTGTAACTGGCCCGCTCCCTCCATCCAGAATGTGCCGCACAGCCTGGTCCTCTGGGGTGCAGACAGTGGTCCCACTTTCACTGCTGCTCAGATCCAGATCTTCTAAGTACAGGATCTTAGAATGTGGCATATTTTTTATGAAAGTTTTCTCTCTTTCCAGTTTCCTACTAGGATGATGCTCATTCATGTCCACACCAGAGTCCAGACTGGTATCGTTACTCTCTGTTTTTCTGCCCTTTTTCAGATCTATGAAAGAATGCCTCACTTGGGCAATCGGCTTCCCATCCAGGGACACAAACCATGCTCGAGGGTGCGGAGATGGTTTTCCTTTAGAGAGTTCCAATAACGTTTGTTCTGAAATACCTTGAAGTTCAGACGAGAACGGAGTCATTACCACTGCTTCGTTCAGCGTCCCAGGAACAGAGATAGACTCCAGTAAGCTGTTAGTGTACCGGCTCCAGTTTGATGTTTGAGCTGGCAAGCCCTCTTCACTGTCTGATGTGCCGTTTTCATCTCTGCAGGCAGAAGGCTGTGGGTGAGAGTGCGCTGGCATTTTCGGTAACGTCTGCATGTAGCCGTCACGATTCATGGGCTCCATCATGGGGCTGTATACTAACTGCCCTTTCCTTGGCAAAGTGGCCGATTTAGCAGGATGCAATTGTTCTGGGGAGTGGAAAAGGTCAGAGGTTTGAAGAATAGCAATAGGCTGATTATAAATATGCATTAGATGTTCAGGGATATGAGAAAGCCCATACATCTCCTCTTTCAGTGAAAGGTATCTGGTTTGGTCTGGAATGTCCCTAGGAGCCTGGGAAATCATACTGTTGCTGAGCTTCAGCTGCGGTAAATGCCTGACTGCAGCAGCTGGCTCCAACGTATGGGCTGAATTCCTGGACTGACTGGTCTGACAGGACGGCTGATAAGAAGCATCCTCGGTATAGATTTTAAAATTGTCTCGTGATTTTCCATCTTCCGTATCTACGGACACCCTTCTTTGAGGGCTGTACGAAGCAATCTTCGGTGTATACAACTGTGACTTATCATCCAGTTTTAAAGAACCTTTGACAGCATTCATGTGATTGATGTGAGTTGTTGATGTCGTCTGGTCTTTTTTTATCACCTCCAGCTTAGTTGTATTTTTTTCCTTCTTTTGCGTCCGACCACATTTATCCCTACACAAAAGAGATGCAAGGTGACTGTAGAGCATGGTAGGAAATATCTGACTGTTGACTACAAGAGCCAAATGTTAGATTTTGGTTAAGAAGTGACAGCATAACACGATGTCACAAACTTACAATGAAGTTCTGTAATAACATCTGAAGAACCGTTAGGCCATGCATCATAGTTGAGCTAAGGAAACTAGTCTCAAGTACAAAAGACTTTTATTAACCTTAAATTGCATCCATGCTGATCTTACCTGAGCCTCTCTTCTTGCTTACCTGCAATAACAAAGAAGAACAGCAGAGAATCCAATGATAATGATGACAGTGCCTCCCAGTATGGCCGTAAGGAACACTGTGTGATAGGTTGTTATGTCCTTGGAAACCGCACTAATGATGGATTCTAGATTGTCAAACAAGACCAGACAAAGAATTAGTTCTCAAACCCAAATAATTCTGCTTGATACGTGGAGCTGTAGCTAACAAATTAAACTGCATTTTTCTGGTGATCTTGTGTTCCAACTGTACTACTTTAATCCTTCCCTTTTCACCTTGCTACTTCAGCAAACCACAAAATGTACAAACCATATTTACAATATACCAAACCTTCAAAAGTTCATCTCAAATACTAAAGCCTTACCATGACATCTGCTGAATTCCAGTCAAACTACACTTGTATTAGTTGCCCAAACTACATTTTTTATTTAGTGCTTTTGTTGGAAAGAGCTATTTGTTTTTAAATTTTGACATCATATTTCCCTCATAAGAAACCCTTACTATTAATTTGCAAAACACGAAACAAGTCTCCATAAAACAGAATCCCCTGGGACCATTTTACTGAAGACTGATGTTTTTGTTGCATTTCTTCCTGTCATACTTAATCCTTAGCCGTAAGGGATGCAGTTCTGCTGGTTTAGAGCTCTCCACAGTCACAGTTACCTTGCAGGCTCCTTCCAGATGGCAACAGCACAAACATCCAAGTTCAAACACAGTCTGGGCTTTCCCCCTGCAGCACCTGAAGTTCTAGGGAATGGTTACATGCCCAAAGGCACACTGTGAGGATTCAAGTCAAAGTTCTACAACTGCTGAAACTACATGTTGCTTTCCTCTCTCTATTGTTGAATAAAGCAAACTGACAGCCTTATGACTCACGGTTACTTTGGTTACTCAGTCATTTCTAATCCAGCTGTTGCATTACCTCTTGTTCCTGGCAGTGGAGCTGCTATCCAGTAGCCCAAGTGTTGAGCGGTGTATGTCCATACGAACTGACCATCTGCTTCCTTCACCATCCCCAGCCCTCGGCTTACCCAAGCACCTGGAAAAAAAGGACAAAATTTTGCATGTGCCATGCAGGATTCTTCTGTACCTCAAACCATTGCAAAAGCAGGGCCACAAGACTTCTGATCCATACACTATTTATTACACAGCTTTACCTAAATGTGTAAACATTACCTCCTGACAGTCTCATTGCAAATATCCCTGTGCAGCATCAACATTACTTTGTGGAATTAATGCAATATAATTATTTTACTATTAGCAAATAGAAAATCATCCATTGATATGCACAGGAAACATTTGAAAAATCCTGTTATGTAAACTTAAATATATATGAAGGCCAAGACTAAACAACTAAGGAGCAGGTAATTTAGGCGTGTTAGTACATATTTCACTTTAGGGGGCAGCACTTAATAGGAAAGCATTTTCATCTCAGAAGGTCCAACAGGATGAACACTGTTTGTCCAGGATGTTTCTCTCCCCACTCCTGCTCCGAGCCAGTAACAGTTCAGGTGGCCCAAGGACAGTCTGTTAGGGCACAGATTCCACACCATCTGTTTGGCAGTGTAAAGGACAGGTCTTATGGTATGCCAGCTCCTACAATTAATAAAGCCTGCAGTAGAAGAGACAAATATACCTAATGCACTTGAACACAGTAATTATGGGCCATCTGTGACAGCAAAAAAAACCTCATATAAACCACCTCACACTTTCAAACAGCTAATACTGAGAAGAAGAGAGAACTGCCAGCTTTTCTGAAACAACCATGACCAAAGCATGCAAAAAGTGTAATTCACATAAGACCTACAATATCAATTTTCCTCCAAGACCCTTCTTTCAGCAAAGGAAAACTATCTATCTACCAGTAATGATGAGAGCTGACACTGCCACATGCACAAACACAGAAACAGCTGAATGTGCAGCCTTCTCTGGACACGTGTGACAGCTGGCTGAGGGGAACAGGAGTCACCAAGAGCCTGGAAGGAGCTGGCTCCTCTGCTACCTGGGACATCTCTCGTCCAGACCTGGAAGAAAGACCACACGGAAGAGTCCTCCACCCCTAACTCACATGAAGGCAACAACAACAGATGTCAAGTTCTCTGTCCTGTCAGTTCCATGGCAAGATGTTACTATACCACAAAACTGTTGTTTTACAAGCAAAGACTGGGGGCTACCTACGGGTGAATAAAAAACAACACAAACCACACATATGAAAAGTAAAAAGTCTCCAGAAACTGTCTTTTAACTGAAAAAAAATAATTCGATAAAAACCAGTAAAGTCTTTGCTGTCCTCTTCAGTAAATTGTATCTCCCTCAATATACTCCATAGAAAATAGCACATACTAAGAAAAACATTAAATGCAATTTATGAGTAAGCACTTACTCTCTCTGATTTACTGCCACCCCAACAGCAGGACATTGTTCTCAATTTAATGTCACAATGCAAGCTTTCTGATTTATTTTTTGTAATTCCATTAAAGTCCACACAAAGTACTTCTGGTACTAATGTGGCAAAATATTTAGTAAGAAGGAAGACACATTCAATATCCATCAACAAATCCTGCATTTAGAGCAGCTGGAATATAATTACAAAAGCTCATTTTCCAGGAGCAGTCTCAGGACTATCACACTGTAAGTAACCCCAGGGAACATGGCACAAGCAGACACGTGAAAGCAGTTTCCGTAATCTCTTTTTCCTAGTGCATACAGATCAGTCTCCACAACATCAAACAGAGACCCGTCCCTTCGCCGCTACCAACACTGACAGGGAAGCTCTGATCGCCATTAAACCCCAGGACTCCAGATTTTAAAAGTGTGTGTCACCATCTGTCTGGGGACATCCTGCTTGCAACACTTTGGATGCCAGAGCCCCATTATTCAGCGCAGCGGTGGCTCTCCTTTCGGCTCCGATGGGGACAGGTGCTGCTTACAACACTCACAAGCTTGCTGGAGAGCTGAGGCGTTCGGCTGTCCTCAGCAGACAGAACCTGACTAAGGAATACCTGCCTATTACTCAGTTGCCTTACAAAAAAGGCATTCTGCAAGTCACATTAAAGGTAAAAATAAACCAAACATGTCTAAAAATAAGCATCCAGAAGAGTCAATAGAGTTGCAAATTTTCGCTATAGAAAAAAAGCTGAGGAAGTGGAAGGAAAAGTGGAATTTGGGGTTATGCCCCAGAAGTCTCTCTCCTCTTCAATAGTGCTCCTTGTCCTCTTGCCAGCGAGAAGCAGAGGAGGCTCCACATGAACTCTACATGTCAGTGAGCATCCATCACAAACAACTCACCTTTACGGAACCTCTGTCACAGTACACCCCATCTGAGGGGAAAACCACAACTGTTTTAATTGTTTGTGTAGGGTCAGCACGTGTCGCTCCTGCCCGGCTCTGCCCCCCCAGTCAATGCGCCCAGGCAGCCACGATGAGCAGGCCCCTTGACACCCACGTAAACACCTCACATGGGTTTGTACTGGGACCTGACCAGCTGCTCCAGCTCTGTTAGCTTTGTTTTTTAATAACACTGTTGACCTAGTTTTCTTTTTACTGAGTTAAAACAACACAGGTACAGATGAGCACTGGAGCTGGCAAAAGTGGCTGTGGGAGCAAGAAGTTAAAACCCCTTGTGCTACCTCTTTACTGAAAGAGTGGTGAAGCATTGGCATAAGCTGCACAGGGCAGTGGTAGAGTCCCTACCCCTGGAGGTGTTAAAAAAAACCACATAGATGTGGCATTTTGGGACTTGGTTTAGCAGGCACGGTGGTGTTGGGTTGACAATCAGAATGGATGAGCTTAGAGCTCTTTTCCACCCCTAATGATTCTAGGATTCTATTTTACCATATCAGAACAAACCCCTTTCTTTGAAGAAGAATGCTATCTCGTATCACCAGATACTTATTCTATTCACTCTCTTCCCATGAGTCAACCTAGCCAATATTTTATTAGCATATTCTTAATTAAAATTAATGTTCTTTGGTTGTTCTTCATAACAGTGATCAGTTTCTTTCTTAAACAGGTAAACAACACTTGATTAGAGTTGGTGTCCCCTCCTGTACTTCCAACAGTTAAATAACAGCTTTTGCTACACCTACCTCTTCATACACTGCATATTTCAAGGCCAAGTTTGATGGAAAGTGTAAGGTACACAGTAAGGCGATCAGAACACTAATGCACACACACCTAATACAGGACATCTAAATGGGATAAGCATACGTAGCTCATTACTCACTCCTGACTAAAATTAGACATGAAGGGATGACAAAAGGTTTAGAACATCTAATCTCCAGCCTCCTCTTGCCATGCACACTGTAAGGACCATGCTGTTCCCTTTGACAACTCTTATTTCCCTTTCATTTCTCTTCCTGAATTGTTTTCAACTGAAGAAATATCTATTCCAGTTTCAGTATCAAAGGATCTCTAGAGTGACACTCTAGGAAGCAAAGCATCTAACTCTTCAATTATGATTTTTTTTTCTTTTTAGAAATAATTCACGAAATTACCAGGCTTAAAATACATTACCTAAAAAGTATGTTCCCTGAGTCCTCAGCCTGCCATGAAAATAAAAATCCATCACATAAAGAATTTGTCCAACGGGAAAGCGAATGCATTTTACCAAAGCTTTTTGAAGTAATGAAAGCAGGAATTTCCTTTAAGCACCTCAAGCCAGCCAATGAAAGCACAGCACAGAGTCCTTCATGAAATGTGTGACTATGTACCACCACCTTGCACACAAGAGCCGTCACTCTTCCACATCGTGGTGTCATGCACCCGAAACCATACACACGTGCTAAAAGGTAGAACAATAAATAATTTGTCCCACTTACCACTTTTCATATCGAATGTCCAGGCAGGTATAGCATCTCCTGACTTCACAGTACTTGTAGCAAGAGGAAGTGTCATCTGAATCGGACCATTTACTTTCAGTTCTTTCCCAGCCAGAAAAACATTTACGCATACTGCAGCAAGAGGAGCCAAGTCCATGCTTTTGAAACCTGAGTGGGAGAAATATCTTGTCTGTAATTCTCCATTCATAGGGTACTTTTCAAAAAAAATATTTAGAATTCAGAATCTCTCCTCATTACAGCTAAAGGCCTCACGACTGCTGCTACACAGGCAGCTGTCACCAGCTTGGTCAAACAAAAATAACCTCTTCTGGACTTTTGAATCTTGTGATTCAAATAAAAACCAGTCATTTCTATACTAAATCTGCAAGAGATACTTTTCACATCTAGGTTCAATGCTAACAGCAGAACGATGATCAAGAAAAACCTGGCTTGGGGATGGGGATGAAGGGTTTCTCCCCCTCAGATAATTTGATCACAAAATAGCTAACCCCGGTGAAATACAGATAACAATCTTAGTGTAACTGCAACTGCAACTGTAACTGAATCACACTGAAGACACATGCAAATACAACTGCAGCACTTCTCCCTAGCTGAACAGTCATTTCCAACTTTTCTGTAAGCATTAGCTTTCTAATTTAGCAGCTATAATTAATAGAATAGTTAATGCTGAGGCTTGTCAAAGCACTCACAGGAAAAGTTGCATAAACAAAGCTTTAAAACACAGCCTCCAAGTTTGTTTCCCTTACACTGCTTTGCAAATATTTCTGAATGCACAACATGACAGGCTGGTGAAAGGAGCTGAAACAGAATTACTAAGTACTAGAACAAGGTTAAATCTATGCAAGCTGTTAGGAGCTGGCTGTGAGAAAACTCCTGGTGCATCAGATATCAATTAGCTTCCACCTGCCCTAAAAGGAAGCCTATTGCTTTAGGAGTATATGAATAATTTAAAACACATGCCAGACAGATTGAAAGGAAAACTTGAAGGGGAAAAACGCTGCTTATTCTCTCATGCTTTACATTTAAAGAGGTGAAATATAGGTAAAAAAAGGTAATACGATATGTAACTCAAAATATCAATATCTGATAATTTCAATTCAATGAAAATTAAAGAGGAGAACATGATAAATTCAAATAAGCCAGACAGTGGCCTCCTCACACGCTACAATGAATTTAAGCGGCTCATGTCTTCAAGTCCACCGGGAGTAGAAAGAAAAGAACAAAAGAAAGATGGAACTGCCCACAATACTGTCTACCAGAGATTCCTGGATTTATATAAAAAAAAAAAATCCGACAGTGACAAACAACAAAAGATCCAGTTGCACAGGAGCAGGTTTCCAATGACTCACAAAACTTCATACTGCTTCTCCAGTGAAACAGAGGCACAGAAAAAAATACTACAGTTGTGTTCCATATACACAGTAACTACACGGCTTGTGTAGATTTACTGTCTGTGAACCAAAGGAGAGCTTCTATCTTTATGACAAGGGTAAAGCTCCTGGAGCTGACCACTCCAGTAAAAATGCAGGAAACCCCAGAGCTGAAGTCAGCCCCTGCCATTTCACTGATTTCTTTTGGTTCATCCAGTTTACACTCTGCCATAACCACATTTCTAAGGCTTTACCAAACCAGTTCCACAGCCCCAGCTAATCCTGAACATAAACAAGCACATACATAAATGAAAAGCACACTATGAAGGAGTACCTCAGTGTAGTAAGATGTGTCATGTTCCCATATTACATGGAACAAGATCAAGAATGACATCAATTACTTACCTGATTTGGTTATAGCTTACTCCTATAGAACAAAGCATTGTGATTTGATGCGCTGGAAGCAGGTTCAGGTCCTTTTAATTTAAGCATTTGTTTTCCTTAAACGCTGTGCACCCAGATGCATTACAATTTGAAGATTTCTTCTCTAAAAAATATTCTTGAACTATATATTTACATACCTGATTTATTTAGAAGAATTCCTGTTGTATAGAAAAAGCTGTCGACTTTCAAAAACTGCTCTGGCACTGTCAGATAGGCTGTAACATTTGTAATATATTGATTTGTTGGAAGCTTGATTAAAAATTTTGGAAACTGAACACTTGGTTGAGATTTGGCATCTGCAAAAGAGTAATATTTAGTCTTAGCAGTGGCGAAACACACAAAGGATGCTTTTATTACTGCTTAGAAATTCTTTTAGCGTAACAACCTGTTTTCACCCATTTTGTGTATTTCTAGTCTAGCATTTGTTGCAGCCACACATCAGCCACACAACTAACTGGAAATCTGGCTTTGAGTAAATAGGTATTTTAGGGGAAAATGATACGCTTAGTTTTTTTCTGTATCTGTACAGATGGTTATCACAAAGTGTTTATATTATGGTCCGCATACACTGAACTTACCAGATAGCTTTCCCGTTATTAAGACAGTATCTTCAAACAGCCACACATTAGCTTGACGTTGTGGGAATAGCGAAAGCGTCACAGAAGAGTATACTGTGGAAACGGATAATATCTGTTACACTGTGCAACCAAAAAAATCCTGCCAGGCCTTCAGTTCTGCAGGAACAGCAAATAGAGCAGTTCAAAAAAGAGAGTATATGAGGACTGGATAAATAAATCACTCCTCACGTCCAAAGCTGGGCTTTTACTGGTTAGGCAGGAAGACTTCTCCTGTACGTATGCTACTGTCTCATGCCTTCTGTGAATAAACAAGTGGCTAGAATTCTTAAGAGTCCACCTCTTTTTAATAAAAATATATAACATTTTTAAGAGTGTGCAATGCTTAAACAGGAAAACTTGTGAGGAAACACTGGTGAAAGGAAGCTGTAACAACAGGTCATACCTGTCAAACAGAACTCAAGGCACGGGTACTTCAGGAATCACCAAGGACAACATCATTTTTGACAAAACACATTACCAGCCCTTTGCAGGATACACTCACAATATTGCAATGCAACCTACTTGAGAGTTAAGAGGAGCTATTTTCTGTTTTACATTAAAAAGAATTATGACATGACCAGCAGATCATTCACCCTTCTATCTGCACTGATGGGCACCACATCCCTTGATTGACTCTGTTCAGACATTTTCATTTGACAGTAACGACCCAGACTGCTGAGGAGGAGAGAAGTTTAATTACCGACAGATACAGTTTAATAATAGGATCGTAAGATGCTTACGCACTTGGCATTCTCCCAGTCTTCCAAGGCAAAGGTGTTAACATGTAACCATCCTTGTAGGATACGATAGTTAAGCTTAATCCTAATTTGTAGGGAACTTTTATTAATACTGCTCCATCATTTCCAGTAAAAGTGGAATTTGTCTTCGTGTAGTTAACAAATACTTCTACAACCGCTTGTTGCAGGTACTGATGGCTGACGATGTCATTTACTTGAACTTTCAGCATAAAAACAGATCCTGTTAAGGGAAAGTAAAAACAGGAGGTCATAATACATCACAGCTAAGGACCATAACTGCAGTTCGTAAGGAAGCCGTGGAGCGTATGGCTAGGTGTTCACTCATGGGACAGTGGATCTCTGTCGCAGCAGAGCTCTGGCCAAAGGGAAGGGAAGGGATAGAGGGACACACCATAGGGGAGGACAAGTGCCCAAAGAGGACAGGCCACAGAGACAAACACCCGGAGATGGAGCACAAAGACGCCAAGAAGTGTTTACCAGATTTAGCAAACATAACACTTAAACCAGTTAAAAACAAACCCAAATGAAACAAACAAAAACAAAGCAATTTTTTCCCTTTTTGTTTCAGCTTGAACAACACCTCTGTGACACGATACCCAGAGTGTCTCGCAGGCGCTCTGCAGTGTCACACGGGTAATACAGACAGCCCCGTTATCCACGTGTGACCCTCAGCCTGGGGCACACATTTAAAGGTGCACCCTGACTGTACAAACGCAGAGAATGCAGTATCTCCACACTGCGGGATAACCAGTTTATTTTTACATGTGTAAATCATTATAAAGTAACCAAGTGCACTCAGACACTGACTGTTTTAACCTATCATCTCCCACTGGATTCACAGTTCTGGTCTGGTTTTCACCTTTCTGTATCACAACCTCTAACCAGTGTTTGTCTGCTGCTGCTGACAGGATCAGACGCTCCTTTCCCATACCTAGTGTCCTGCAGAGATAATTGCAGTGACTGGGCATATATTAAAAACTAAGTCAGCCCCAACAACAGTCTGACGATGCTCTGAATTATATTCTTTCCCATGTTGACAGTAAATAAACTATTAGTCTTTTCAGAGAGAGCAGGTACACGAAAACGGAGAGAATTACGTGTTATAATTAAAATGCCTATGGACCACTGTTAAAATACCTCAAATAACGTCAATTCCCCAGTATTTTGGTTGCAGACCTACTACTATTACACACCAACGCCCTGCTTTACGCCTAAATATTTTCAAATACACTAATTACGAATAGGCATTTTGATTTAGGTCAAATGTCAGGCTAAGTTTATTTGAAATCCATCCATATAAAATCACAGTTAAATTGCATGATGTTCTCTCCTCCGTAACTGAGACTGACATCGCACCAAGAAATCACTAGCACTGACCTCAATTTAAATGAAAAGGCCTTGAGAAGCTGAGCACAGTCCATCAAAAACCCAGTATGCAATGCAGACATCCAAGGCAGGCCTCTCTGAAATCAGTATTTATTTAGATCTAATGTATGTACGGGGCACACCATATATTCAAGCAGAAAATGACCTGCACACGCCAAAAGCTACAGTGTCCTCTATTTATTACTATTTATTGCATACACAGCAAAAACCTACAGCCATGCTAGTCTGACTCTCTACAGTATAACCGAAAAGCCTGCATCTCCTTGTGCAAATTAATATTTGCTTTCAAAACCAGAAAATTGGTCCCAGTGGTACTCAAACATATTTGATGGAATTAAACAGACCATGTACAATACTCTGAGAACAATGTAACCTGACTTCTTTTCCTTATGCACGGTATTTCAAGAAACAAACTGCTTTTAAATTGCTGTTGCTACAGGGTTTTTAATTCACATAATGATTAAAAACAACATTTATGTCATGTAAACAAATCATGGCTACTAAACAGGCCTTCCAGGCACTGATCCAGTTACTCATATACTAAGATAATTCCAGCCATTTCCAAAGACAGGTCATTTGCCCTTGGCCAGTAACTATTGAGAAGGCTACTAAACAGGGAAAACATGGAATACAATATTCTGATCCTGCCAGCCAGAAGTGTGTTGTCAAATGATATCTGGAAAATAAGAAAGTCAGTCGGACAAAATTCCAGCTCATGCCAGTAGTAGCCAGTTCCAGAAACGCCCAGTAGAAACTGGCATTTTAACAGCAGGAATCAAGTCAGGAGAAAAAGAGCCTAGTACTAACAGCTAAAATAAGTTGTAAGAAAAATGAAAACCTGGAATGTAGTCAGAAAGACACTTTCTTCCAATCATTCCACGCTTTTAATGTGCATTTTCCCATTTCCCTTTAATGAAAACACAAGGATGGGGAATTGCTACCTTCCTCCTCCAGCCGTTTGTAAATTCAAAGGGTGTTTTGTGCAAAAAAGTTTCTCCCGCTCATCTCCTTCAGTCGTAGCCATATTAAACCCCACTTTTTCAGAAGCTTTTGGTTGAAAAAAATAAAATAATTGCAGAGGTGTCAAAACCTGCACTGTTCTCTCTTTCCCACAGGGAGCGGACACACCGCACCGGCTGCCTTCAGCCGGGCTCCACTCCCAGTACTTCCCTCTCCTAGGGGGTCAGAAGTGGCCACAGCGTTTTCCAGGACGGATGCTCTGCCTGGAACAGTGTGGAGGAGATGCAGGCTGAACCCCTGGGGGTCACCGAGACGCAGTTGTGTGTGGGAAGAGAGACAGCCCCGCACAACATGAGCTGTGAGCCGCAACCACCCGCAGCCACCCCAGAGCAGAACACGCACCGCACGCCCAGGACAAGGAGACTCGATGCCTGGCTCTCACTGCCTTGTCCTCCTGCTAACCCAAGAGTCTCCCTGACAAGAGGGAAGATGCCGCTTGGCTGGGAGCTGCTCCTCCTGCCAGTAACACACTTCCAGACCATGTGGCTTTCCTGCTAGTGACGGGAATGTGCTCTGCCAACAGCTCACTGGGTGTTGGTGTGCAATGGTTTTTCAAAAGACATTTTTTTAAAAACCCTCCATTTCTAGACAGCAGCAGTGCAGGAGAGCGGACTCTACTAAGCCCCTGAACCAAAACGTTAGTGAAAGAACAACACGGGAGAAATCCCTGTTGAAGGAGCCAGCACCCAGCAGCACCGGTTTTCACCCCCAGCCACGTTCCACGCGGGTCTGTACAACCAGGGCGCCCTACAGCCGGCCAGTCACACCTGGGGAGCTCGGACGCGTGAGCAGCAGCGGGACAACACCTGCAGTTCACCTGCGTCTCTTCAAACCCGGTCTCCCGTGACCAACTCCCTCCAAACCAGCTCCTCCACATGCCTCACACGCATTTAATGTGCACATTTATCAGACACATTTAATAGCACTGAGTTATTAACGATGCCATATGAACACTCATGATAACGAATTTCCAACAAAAATCCTGGGTTTTTTTACTTTCTTTATAAAAATCTTAATGCCCAAGGTCTTAGGGACACTTTTAAGTCTCAGATATGATGGTGACAGTGGTGAGAGTTTTTAATCACAATAAAACATATTGAGAAACATTTGGATGCAAAGCTGAAGCACCGGTTAACTGTTTAACGAAACCAAAGCTGATAAAATCAACAACAGACGAAACTCGTGCCTCCCCCTGGACACTGACACTTGCCAAACACAAGTGGGTCAGCCGTATCTCGGTATTAAACAGATCTGACAGAACTCCTGCAATTAGAAGAGAGAACTCGGTCTTAGCTAATTTGATTTGTGCCGCCTCAGAGGAAGAGAGATCTGTCTCTTGGCGAGTCCACTGGGAATGCAGCCTCCACGACATTTACACGTTTGCTGATGAATGTCCGCACAAATGCTGCAGTTAAGCAGACAAAGGGAAACAAGGTCTGCTATCACATTCGGCTACTTCAGAAATGTCACAGCCAGGAAAATCACACCTCATGTCTTTGGGGAACATCATCCAGTGCCTGGAATCTTGCTTCACATCCCTGTCCCAACCCACAAATCATATCACAGCACTAAGCCAAAGAACTGCTGGAATTGCAAGCTGGATACAAAAAAATATTCTTTATAACACCTCTATATGACTTGTTCTGGATTTGTAACTGCAGATAAGTGTGTTGTCTGGTTACCGCATTTATCTGAGTGCTAATTAACACGGTCACGGCCAGAGACCTCTAACTACCCATACCACTAACTGAGGGACGTGGCAGCAAGCACACGCGCAGGGCATGGGCTGAGCGGCATTCCTACCCATTCTGCCACTCCACCCTACGCTCCTTTTCCAATTTCTCACCAAGAGCCCATGGCAAGAGAGCTCCTACACTCGAAGCAGGCAGTCACTCTTCTCAAACACACAACTCCCCAATTAAGCAGTTCTCTGACGGAGTGGAAGGAACAGCAACCACAGTTAAATTATTCATTAGCTCCTTCCTTCAGAGCACACTTTTCTCATCCTTGCCTGGAGATGTGTAAACCCGTGCCAGAAAAGGCAGACACTTACATGGCTTGTGGAACTGCCTGTGTTGTGTTTTCATGCTCCCAGCTAACCAGACAGCTGAAATGTGTGCTGTGCAATTTGCTGGGTCTTAGCTGGGTGAACAATTGTTCTCCCATCTTCTGCATTCATAGAACACCATATTTTCTGGCTTAATATAATCAGGGATATGAAAGGTGCGCTGATCTGTAAAAGAAGAAGTCACATGTTCTCACGCTATCAGGTTTTAGTACACATGCAGTATTGCAATGGATATCACCATCGGGGGGGTTCAGTGAAAAATATAATCTACACAGCCAACACATATCTGGCTTTAGTACAATAAGGTCATACAAAAGCAATCCTCCTGCTCCCAAAAAACAATCCTAATTTCTTAAAATTTCCTTAAAACTCCAGTATCGCCACTGACAAACCACAGAAGCATATCTGGAACAGGTAAGACCTATCATACCTTTAAAGCTCATTAAAAATCCATGTACATGGAGGTGAGTTGTGGCAGCAGCTGACAGAGGAATGGTTTACTGCTGGAGTAAGCCCTCCTCACCGCAGCGCCCCATCACTCTGCCGTTATCTTTTGTTCTGTATTAACATACATCGCGCTGCCACAGCACAGATTTTTCCACTTTGCATAGTGCATTAAAACGACATAATAGGTGACCCCTAAGCTCCAGTAATTGTTTTATAGCCATATTCTGACAGCTATTGTCAAATACCTGGGTACGCTCCCTGACCAAGTTTCAATTATGCTTCTCGTAGCTATCAAATAACCCACAAATCTCATTAATAACCCCTTCATTTGCTAGCTGTCATACTCCACACAGCCATTTATATACCCGATACACAGATGGGCACATACATGTATAACGACATTTCTAATGCCACACAAATAATGCTATATATTTGAATTTGCTAATTGAATATCTCGTTTAAAAACAGATTACGTGATTCTTTATCAAGATGTTTATAAGCTATTTATATGCTGCTCCTCTGATTTAAAATAATAGCATAAAATAAATGCAGAAAATTACTTTTCCTTCCTAAAATGGCAGAAGAACACTACTAAATTACAAAACACACCACAAACGCTTCTCCCTGTGCAATTTTGTCTTTATTAATGAGTTACAAGTAGAATCTACACATTTTATTTTCACACATCATAGCTGAACCAAGAAGCAAAGAACCTCTGCCTTTTTGTAAACTGTGTGAGGAAATTCAGCAAACACCTCAGCAGCAGCTGTAAAAATCCATTTCTCTGGAAAAAAGAACATAAGATTTGGTTAAGAACACCACACAGGTAAGATAACAAATATGACCGTTCTACCTGCAGAAAAGAGGAAACCCTTCAGAACTGAGATGGCTTTATTGTTGCACTTGGCACGAGGTTAGAAGCTTTACCACCACTTCCAGAATCACCATTGGAGGCAAACTGTCCGCCTAGTTAGCCAACAGCCATGCAACTAACCATAACCGCCAACCGACTGGTGAAGAACATGGGTGATGAAGGACCGACCTGGGTTACAGCTTCAGCTAAAACCTGCCCCGGTTCAGGTTGATTTTAGTGCAACAGGGCAGTACGATTACTCTGATTTTAAGGCAAGTATGGGCTGCTCCTTGAAAAGTTCTTTGGAAAAAGAAGATATTGACCTATTCCTGCCCTTCATCAGGTTGCTTATCAATAGCGTTCACCTATACAGGATTACAGAGAACTACTTTGAGGCAATGCAAAGATACTGCAAAAAAATCAGATCTTAAATAGATGGGAGCCTAGAGCTCATCACCATGTGCTCCGTTTGTGCATGAACAAGCCAGCCTGTGGAGGTAACAACCCACACGATCCATACAGTACAGTCCTGCCGTTTGGCACTCCCTTCAAACACCGCAAGGTGCAAAACTGAGCACTAAGATGTATATTGAACAGAATACCCTTGGCAAATGTTTCTGCAGTGGCGTAGAATACATTACCAGCTTCCAGGGACAAAGCAGCAAACAGGGTCTGGGAAAGTAGGACACCACAGTATTCCCACTGCCCTAGTTCTGGGCAACCCATTTCCACAGGGGCCATCCACAAAACCCCTGATAAAAAAAAAAAAAAAGCAGGAGCTGAGGCTTGATCCAGAGGGGACAAGTGGCGCCTTTGACGTGGGGAAGGCTGTTACAAGATATTGTACAGGGGCTGTTTAACCCAACTGAGTCAGATCTCCATCTCTCCATCAGGCTTCATATTCCAGAGGAACTGTAACAGATTAGAAATCAGAAGGAATAGAACACACTGTTACTTAAGCAGGGAATTTCTCACCCATCAGGCTGCCCTGGTGAGCTTTGCTGGAAAAAAAATTGTATTCTAACTCTAAGAGCTTTTCAAACATTTTCTTCTACATTTGCTCCAAATACAGCATTATTTCAGACACAGAGCAGCACTTCTTCACTTCAGCAGCGTATGCATGCAGACCACAGTGCCAGAGCCCTTAAGCATCTATGTGCTGGTCAGAAAAAAATTGACATTATTTACTAAAAGCTCATTTGTGTTGATAGATGTGTTATTCCAGAACAGACTACAGCTTTCAGGTGGCCCTTCTGCCCACCCTACTGGGGAAAACAAGAACAGTACTGAAGAAAACACTTCATGCTCTGCCCCGATTCCTCAGTCCCACATCAAGAGCAGGCTGCACCTCTTGACACACCTTGATACGTTTAGTCTTAAGAGCTGAACAAAACAGCAACACAGGAAAGATGTAGGCTTTACTGTAGGATGGTTGTAAACCCAACCACCTACTGTAATCTCAAAGAAAAACATCTCATGCTGCTCCCACTGCTTTCTGCTCCTTCACTGCCTTCTGAAACTCCTCCCCAGTTCCTACTTCTCCATGCCTTTCACATTATCCTCTTTGCTTGGCGGAGCTCTGCTCTGTCTCCCTTCTCCCAGCACTCACCCCACCCTAGAATAATCTCTGTGGTGACAACTCCCTGTAATACTTCAGCCCGTGACATCGTTAATCATGAAGAAAGATCAATACTTTTCTAAAGGTGAGTTTTTTGCAAGCCTCATAAAGTAAAGCAAGAGTGATGCATGAGACAAAGAAAGGCACTGAATGAGGTCGTGTGCTTCAAATGGAGACTCCGAATCCAGCAGAGAGAAGAACTCCAAGGTCCTGCCTGTGGCAAATCAGCACAGGAGCCAGAGCAGACTTCAAGGGCCCAAGTACATCAGTAGGTCAAAGACTACAGTTATTCACTCAGTTCAAAACAGACCCCAAATCCAGTTCCATGTTACAATAAAGCCATATCAGACGGTAGGGAAAAGCTGACCATCTACTGAAACACTGGGAAATGCGTTATCTGCTTCAGAGATAAGAACAAAGCCTCTGTACCTTCTGAAAGGGATCCTGGTAGCAAAGAGAAGTAAATTAAAAAACGACACTACTTCAGAAACTGACTTCTATTCTCAGTCATACATTCTAGGTTTTTTTCCCAGCAAAACTATTTATAGGATTAGCATCATTTCTTTACATAGAATTTACACTGAATTTTTACTGCTGCTTCTACAGAAAAAGTTGTTAATTGAATTTATTTACTTACAACAACTTTGTTTCACTTAATTAGAACAATTATTTTCCTTTTATAGGAACATATTTCAGAGCTTTGTATTCTGTATGTATGTGTGAGCATATATAAACACAAACCTGAAGCAAAAAGGCAAGAGGAAAGGCAGGCTTGTTTGGGTTTTTTTAAAAGAGGAAGGTAAAGAAAATTACAAAACATTCTTAATAGAAATCTTGCCCTCAAACATCAGTTTAAATTTATGCCTCATTAGTAAATAGGCACTGAAATAATTTCCAGAGTAGTGACTAGTCATTAGGTCAATCAATAAACGATTTCCCCACATCTTATGGAATTGTGCCTTCAAATTCAGAAGCAACATAAAGGAAAAATTAAATTTAATCAGGACTAAACACAACCAACATCCATAGCAAACTCGAGCTGTCGCATTTTGATAGAAGATATGCTCGCCTTGCATAAGCTAACTCTTTGAGAAGTGAGACAGCTTAGAAACTCCAAGGATTTTTCAAGGAGACATGACACAACATTAGAACCATCTCCATCCGCAACACCCCTGTACGGACACAGGCTGCAGCACCGCCCTGAGTTCACGTTTAAAAACAAATTGCTGTGCTTCAAACATGCAGACTTTTACTGCTTTTAATTATGTTATTGGATTTGGACTGTTTTATGATCCGGACAGTCTTACAGTTCAACATCTGTCCTATTGCTGAGTTAAATTAACATTTCAGGCTTTTTGGTTTTAAATTCTGTTGTATGCAAGAGTGGATTGATTCAATGAGTTATTGAAATAAATAAAACCAACGAGCAAACAAACCCTCTGCACAACAGCTGAGGAATTCCACTGTAAGTGGTTACACACCCAACCAAGAGCTCAGACCAGCTGCATAAAGAACCCAAGTAAGCACAATATCCATGCCATAGATGTGGACACGAACCAAATATTGATGGAGCTAACGTCCTGCACAACCACTAAAGCAAAACAGATCATTATAGGCGGTATTCTTCATGATTACAGCTGCATAATCAATAAACACCTTCCTGCAATGATCATGCTTGTAAGAACTCCACAAGAAGGTCAGCAGGCTAATCCATAGGGTTGGTAACGACTGCCTTGCCCCTCCTGAGGGAACACACCCCAAACGCTGCCAAGTGCACGCAGCGAGATACTTAAAAGAGAAAGAAAACAGGCAGTACCCTTTAAATATCTGCACGGACTACCCAAGCAGAGCTATGAAATTTAGACATGAAATCAGCTAGGAACTTCAGACAGGAAATTTTTCCCTGTATTCCTTTCACACTGCGTGGTACATGTATGTCACTAAAAAAAAAAAACCCACTAGAATGTTTTTAAATGCCTATCTGCTGCAAGGTACTCACTTGACAAGCAACTGCATGATGTTTTTTCACCATTGGATCCTTTTTTCATTCAACTTACATATTAAAATCAGAATGTTTCACTGCCCAAGACAGAATACGAGCACTCACAGGAGACAATAAACAGAATTCTCATTACAGAATTATATCTCATGTCTTGCTGTACCGGGATATTGGCATAAATATTAAGCATTTCAGCATCATTCCAAACTGACACCTGCTCGTGGAGCAATGACAATTACAATTACCATAGCAACTTTGCATTTTTAGTTGCTGCTTTTCTGTTGCATCAGCCACCCTGGGACTCAGAACTCTGGTTACTATGGCAGATGGGAGCTGAGAAATTCACGTTCCCGAGGCAAGGGAGCTATGCAGCAGACAGGATGAAATGCTGCGCTCTGCAGAGCGTCACCTACATAGGATTAATTTATTTAAAACATCATCTTCTGTAAACCTGAATAAGTGAGGTAAATTATTAATGTTACAGCATCAAAAATAGTAAATTAAACATATAGCAAATAAAGATAAATCCGCAAGTGAAAGAGATGTAAATGAGCCAGTAAACACTGGTAATAGTGCTCCTGAGCCTACAAAATGGGACACGTTTGCCCCTGCATTTCAGAGGCCATTATAAATTTTTTTTTTTAATCTCAGTTTACTCACTGCCCAATGCTAAACCTGCAATGCTGCTCGGTCGTGTTTTAAAATGACTGCCTGCATCATCCTACCTTGCATTTGAGTTGAGAAAATGAAAGAACGAGTATTAAAATTCACACTTTGTTATAAAATACTGGGGAAAAAGTACAGACAGGGAACATCAAAGCCTGCATAATGCTTTATTTCAAATACGCTATGCTAAAAACCCTCATTATATTATATACCCAAAGAAAGACGGGGGAGTGCCTCTTAGGTGATAAGCAAACGTGCTTTTTCCCACTCGTGAACTTTACAAACAAACCTTCATTATTTAAAGAGAAAAAAGAAACCATTCGTGGTCTTCTCCTGATAAGGCCATTTCTTATAAAGAATTTCTAACGATGTGTCAAACCAACCCTCTAGCAGTGAATAGACTCAGACAGAGGAAGAATATTCTGGTAACGCTGTGCCACGAATCATCTTTTTTAAATGAAGAGGTTGGGTACAGGACCTGTCCCAGGCAGTTCGTGGTGGTGGGCAGCGTGTGGAACGTGCTGACACCAATCTGTGAGAGCTCAAGCACCCCTGTGATTTGGCAGAGTGAAACAAGAACCCCAGGAAAACAAAGCAATTCCCTCTTCCAACACAACATCTAATGCCCTGAAGGCTCCAGCCTCAAGACAGGGATGCCTGTATAAAATCACAGTGGTGCGGCGTAACCTCCAAACTGGTAAGAGAAACGTCAGTGTGCGCTACCCGCTGATCACGAGGGAAAACCACCGATGTGTTCAGTGATGGTATTAACAACGTGCTGGTCACTGTTCTGTGCTGAAAACACTTTTCTTCCCCCCAAGCTGCAAAATCTCACACTACTGCTTTAAGAAAGGTATTTGCAATGTTCCAGCAACGTCTGTAGGACCAGACCCTCTAACACCTTGGGAGAGGCCAGCGTGTACAGACATCGATGGGGAAAACACAGCTGCAACTTTGCAGGCCAGCATTTCCTACCTGTATCCTCTACGTGTGGCACGGGGATTTGTTTAATGCACTCCTTGGGAAATCCACACTGCAGCAACAAAATAAGAGCCTCCAACATGCTATTGAGCCTCCAGCAAACTACCACCTCTTACATATATAAATTTTTACTAAAGTTGGGTTTCATAACATGAAAAAAAAAACCACAAAATCCCAAATATGACATTAGTTTTAGGAAAACTGATTGCAGATTAAACTGATTGCAAATTCCTACTAATTTTAATTAAGTAAAATTCCACATGGGCCGTGGAAAGGGTATAAAAAAGAGAAAGATCTCTCAAATCAGACCACAGGATAAAGCAAAGCAACTGGGTCAAGACAACAATATAACTCTTCTGTATCCCTGGGTGCATCAAGGTAAGTGGCAATGTTGAATATAATAATGAATCGTTACTGCCTCTCCACAGCTCAGCACAGGATGAAGCGCTCCAGGACCCAGCTAAAGGTCAGCTGCCCACCAACCGTGTCTCCCACACAGGCACCACCAACACACACACACAAGCTCTCCCTTCACAGCAAGCAGCCAAGCTCCTGTAGGGAATAACTGGAAAACAACTTAGCACCATGGAAACCTTTCTGTGATGGTGGAAACATTTTTACTGACATCAAGACTAAAAATGGGACACTAAACACTGTTTTTCCCCCCAAAATACTGCAATTCATTCAGGATCTCTGAGATGGTGCCAGCTGGATTGGACGGAGGGGGGAAACAAATTCACTTCAGTATTTCAGGGACAATCTGTTCCATGAAACACCGAAGAATCCAGGGGACAGAAATGTAGAGGGACAGGTTTTCTTAGGTTTGTGCTTAGAAAGCAAACAAAGAGAGGTAAAGGAAAAGGAACCTGACGACTAATTAGGAGGCAAACAGCTGTGACAGATTCTTCCACCCAGCACTGCACCAAAGCTATGCAGCACCTCACAAATGTCTTGCTGGGTCTCTATTCCCCGTCAGCTTCACTAGAGGATTTCTCAACATCAGTGGTCCCTAATCCAAAGAAAATCCCTCGTCCAGCCCAGTGAGAGTAAGTTCTCTCCACTGCTCTCACACACAATGAATTAAGCTCCAGCAACATTTATCACAAGGCATAATTCTTGTTATTAACAGCTTTTGCTTTTCCAAACACAAGCCCTACACATGTCCTGCATTTACCCAACATAAAACAATTCAGTTATTTAATTAAAGGCTTCACAACAGAGGAATAATATTTTCCACAATGATCTGAAAAATCCTGTTATAATTCCATTAGTGCCTGTAATAGCTGGAGAGGGGAAGCACCTCCTTGTTCATTCCAGCCAACCGTATATTCAGATATCTTGACAGATTTGCTACCTCATAGAAAATAACTTACGTGACAACATTCCAATCAGTTTCATTTGGCAGCTTTGTCCATATGAAGTCGTTAACAAGAATTACTAATAAATAAATTTGGTGTCCTGTCAAATTTCATACCCAGAAGCCCATGCCGCACACCCCTATTTCAGACCCCGCCAGCTGTATACACCGCAATTACAAACCAGCCCCAGATCAGCAGCAGAGGATACAACTCCACTTTCTCTTAATTTACATACACTAGAGGAAAATAAGGCTACCCAAAACAGAACACAGAAGATTCAAGTAGTAGCCGACACACCCTAGAGCCAGGTACAAGTCTGAATTAGTGATATGAGGAGGGGACAAACTTCTTAGGTGGCAGGGAGCTGAGGGGCCTAGACAGAGATCCAAGTCAACAAGAACCTCATGAAATCCAACTGGGACAAACACAAAACGATGCACCCGACCCCTTCCAGCAGTACCTGCAAGAGATGGACTGGTAGGTGGGTAGCTCTGCTGGGAACATGAGGAAGTCCTGGTGAGCAGCACGCTAACCAGGTCAGCCTGAAGGCTAAGAGCACACCGTGCCGCATCGACAGAGGCAAGGCTAACAGAGCAAGATCGTGCATCTTTCATGGTCTCACTCTGTAATACTCACTGTCAATGAAAAGAGAAACATTGACTAGCGTGAAAGTAAAATCAGTTTGACTAACGAAAGGGTTGCTCAGACCTGCATCTAATCCTACAATACAAAACCTGAAAGCCTCGCGCACTCTCTAGCAGGAAAGCCCAATCATTGAATTTGGGTAAAATAAAGACGAGAAAAAGAAACAGAAGTATGTTGACAGAAGAAAACATTTCAGAAGAGGCAGAAGAACTACTAATGACCACCTAGAAACTAAAAAAAAACCCCCAAAATTCCAAACTACCCTAAATTCAACTCTTTCCTCCAAAATAAACTGCATGATAATGGGTCAGTGCCCCAATTTATCTCAGTCTAACTACACTGCATTTAGTAAAAGCACTTGAGTGAACACTCCTCTGTACAGGCTAAAGCACTCATTAACTGAACAACATTCTACAGACCTCAGAGCACTTTTGGGGTGTAGTGGCCATGTCAATAATGCATTTCAATGAGAGGATGCTGGGGACATGTTGAAGCGGCCTAGAGATTCCCTGTATTTTGCTGCTTCATGACCTCCTAATGGACACGGCTCAATACGTGCCTCACACTCCGCTCTGTAACCACTGCAGCCCATTAAGCAAAATCCCGCTCCCCGTTTGCATGTTGGCCTGCCGCAGCTGCCAGTTCAGATAGGATCCGCACCAAAACCACTACACTTGTCAAAACGCAACAAGAAACACCGAACAGGAGAGGAACAAGGTTTCTTTTGATCTCCAATCCACCAAAGCCACCATTTATTTCCGTGCAATCTCAATGAGAGGCCACCTCTTGCCTCTTCCACCTTCTTGTAGATGTCTAGAAGATGACAGTTCAGAAGTGCACATGAGATGTGCACCTCAGGCAAGCTCAGATTAGGTAGGAGGAGCTTGATTGGGTAGTTCCATCCTACGGAACACAGAAGCGCTATTCAAGAGTGCACTAACCCCTGCGGCGCAAAGGAAATGCTCGGTTACGGGATCATGGGTGCTCCTACAACACAACAGATTGCTAGATCTATGAATGAGGAATTGAAGACAGCATCAGGAGTAACACAGCGGACTCCTCTGCTCTGTCACACTGTGCCTCAAAATCCTCGTTCAGTGCAGAGGGGCAGAGTAAATACAAAAAATAATAATAAAAAAAAGGGTAACTTTCAAAATGACAAAGTAACCTGCGCTATTCTTCTAGCTTTGACTTGCCAAAAAGTAAATTGATTTTGAATAAGCTTTCCTCTCAGATCTTTGCCTCTGTCTTCAAAGACTTCATCTACTGAACTAGTTCACAGAGAAAGCAAGTTATAGATCCCCAGTGACCCAGATAGCAGCTGCATTCCAAAACCTGAAACTGTCTTTTTCTCAGCCTGACAGCAACTCTGCGAATGTTTTTACATTTTAACTGGCCTTTGATGATGCACGTCTGCCAACGGACTGACAAGACGTAATGACACTTTAACAAACAAATAAGAACTGCAAACACTACCACCTTGCAATAGGCAGCCTCCCACCACTTCTCGCCCCACAACTGTGGGTCCCATTTCTGTGAGTGGCAGAACACATTTCTGCCCCCCACTCTCTCAGTTCTTTATAATGAAACCTACTGTGAACACAAGTTCCTTGAAATCAAGATTTCTGAAGCAGGGAGCATGGTGCTGTATAATACATTACAAGCTTCCATAAAAGCAAGCTTTCAGCCCAGGAGAGCTGCCTGTCTCCTCAGAACTCCTCAGGAACTTCTTGTTTATAGCTATTCTCTTCCTGAAAAATTAAAAAGTAAATGTTTTTTTCATGTGTGCTCTACCACGGAAAACTCCAAACTCGTCTTTTTCTTTTATTGGCAGATGCATGACCCAAATCATGGAACGCATGTTCCGGGGCACATAAATGAAGTTATCTGTGAATAACTTTTTCATTGTTCGTTTCTGCCTCCAAATGGAGATGCTTTACCAGCTCCCAGTGTCCTAATGCCCTTCCTGATATTCTCTTGCATTGCTAAGCCTTAGATCAGCACAGAAAGCTAAGTCACTTAAGAACATCAGCTCCAATAAATCAGGACAAGTCTAAGTCTTACATTCTTTCTCTCCTTTCTCACCTATCTGACAAATCATTACTGCAAATCCCAGAGGCTGAGAATCCCAAGAAAACTGAGCAGCAAACCAAAGGCCATTTTCTGAGCTTATTTCCACAGGTAGGGTTGCTTGCATTAAACCATTTTACTGGGGTGTGCATGTAATACTTCTGGAGTTCTATTTCATAATGAATTATTTTTCACAAGACTGAAATTCTGCTTACCAAATTTTCACTAAGATTTTCATACAAGAAAAAAAAACTTAGATTCCCAAATATTTACATCTGATCTACCTAAAGCAAATCAGAACTCTTAATGACGGCAAACCATGTCCTACGTGTCCAACTAGAAAACAATCCCTACAATTTAACCCATAAGCTCTGACAATTTAAAAATAAACCTTTTCCCTGACACTGACTGTATTCCAAAACCTGGGAGATAAGAAGGCTGTGTTACTGGTCGTATGAAACAATTAACCCCAGTGCTGATCAGCAGTCCCTAGTTAGACAGCTGACTCCTTGAGCAGGAACTGTATCCTATGCGGCCCCTCAGTCACGAGAATTACTGAATTTCCTTCTTTACAGGGATGCTACAGAATCTCCTGTGCAGCTTTTAACTCCTCACTCACTTTCTTGGGGTCTGTATCTGCCCACAACAGAGGCTCCAGTGAGGAACTGGAGGTATTGCTGCCCTGCTAATCCCCCATCCTGTGACACTGGAGACAGTAAAACATCTAGGCTGCTCCACAAACAAGCCAGTCACACAACTCTATATATTTTAAAAGTGCATAACCGTGTATTATCGCTCAAATTCAAACCCAGATTAAGAGCTATCAAAACCAATCGCTCCCCTAAATAGCTGCATACCACCTACACAACAATATACAAGTCATTAGGAAAAATCTTCCACTGCTAGAAATGCCAAAAACAGAGATTAAAAAAAGCAGTAAGTCACACAAGGACGAATCAGAGAAATGTTTCTGTTCCAGCATCTCAAACAAAAAGGAAGGACGAGGAAGCTATCTCCTCCTTGAATGACCAGGAAGAATTAGACTGCGTACAGAAGAGTTCACAAAAACCTTAACCAGGCACCTCTTGTCTAGAACGCAGCTTCACATCAGACAGCGACTCATCATCACAGGTGAGCAGACAGCGTTGAGAACTGGGCACCCAATCGAGTTCCACAGGCAGCATGCAGATAGCTTATTTGCCTCCAACAGGTACAAAATAATCTCTTGTTTTCTTCTGGGTTTGCCAACAACCACATATTTATCTTATCAATCCCAACAAAACCGCGTGGCTATGCATGGTGGTTCCAGTTCTCTCCTCTCCTTGGTTCAGGATCACCATAAGCTGCTACCTCTTTGTAATTTCACCCTGCAAAAATGAACCCAACCTTCCCATTGTACGCTTAGCCACCTGCCTGAATAAAAAAAAGGCAAAGTACATTTCTTTCTCCCCGAGTTCTGGAACGTAAGGCAGATTGGGAATGGTCTATAATAAACACGATGGCAAGTCTTTCCTTGTTTATAGTGGGATTACAAAAGGTATGGAGAGTATCCACAGCACAGAACATACAGTTATATGACAGAAACTTGAAGAAATAACACCTATTTTAACTAATTCAAGGTCTAATTAAGTCTTCAAGTCTAACTTAAAGTCTCAACATTGAAAAACAGTTCCAGCACTATGATGGTGTATGTCATCCTATGTGCTGTCCGTGCACAATGTGACAGCTTCTGTTTACACAGCTGCTGTCCCTCCCAGAAGAATCCTTTTCATTCAGTGCAGGTCAGATTTGCCACAGATCTGGTGCAGTGGAGTATCACTTATGCAGTGAGTGGTATCTGCTCTGTTTATTGCCCAATATCTGCTTTATAAAGAGATTAACAACACGCCACATGGAGGATAGCCCGAGCGTTGTGAACGTTAAAGAACACAGCCGTATCTCCTGTAAAGAATGCATCTCAATAAAGATAAACAACAGGGAGCAAGGAAAACAAAACCTGACTGGCCTGGATCAAAGCCAGGACTATAAATTTACTGAATTCTGCGCTCAAGCCTGCTGACCTCAGTGCTGAGTACTTCAAGCCTCCAGCGACTTCTCTTCAATTGCTACTAAGCACCAGAGTCCAGATTTCTGGACAGCCACACAAAACATGGAAAACCTCACTGTAAATAACAAGGAACCAAGATGGTCTTTCTACTTCAGCCATCACCTCCCTAACCAGAGAGGCACATCTCTCTTTCTCAGTATTTTGGTCTAAAATTTGGGAAAGTATCTACAGCCATCGCGTAACACGAGTCAGAGCAGCTCCATGAACAGAGTGCCTCTTGTGCACATCTCCTCTGCCTCGTCTTCAGAAGCTGCTCATCGCTCTTGGCAGTGGTAAGTTTTTTGTCATTTTTAAGGGAGAAGAAATCAGGGATGAACAGAAAACCCTATTCGGTCACGATAGGCAACTGCCTCCTCACCGCTCCGTTTACACGTCAGCGCCAGCCTGCCCGCCACACCTCTGTCCAGCTGTGCTGACTGCAGCATCTCCTCTCAGACAGCGCAATAATTACTCTGGCAGAGGTCAGTTAATCCAGCAGGGAATTGATCTGTAAAACTGTATAATTAGCTTCGACAGAACAGGGACATCGATACAGGAACAGCAAATGAGAAGAGGCTGTGAACTCCAACCTCAGCCCTCTTTTAGAAGGATAAGGCTCTGCTGCTCTTGCAGCACTGGGGTGACACACACAGCGCAAATTCAAATTCAGCCAGACTCCTCCTCCCTGCTTCCAGAAGCCGCTGGCTGCTGCAGAGGGGCCTCTTCGGAGCATTCCCGTAGGGATGGCTCTGCTGCCAGGCTTCTGCTGGGGCGGCTGCAGCCTGTTCCTCCTGCCTCCCCCGTGGCTGCGAGCCAAAGGATGCAATTCCATGGAAAACAACAGCAGTATCTGGAGTCAGGCTCCTCCTTTTTAAAAACCTCAGAAATGTTTGTACAGCAAAAATTACTTACATGCCTTATCGAAAAGGAATATTGTAGAAAAAACAAAGGTGCCCAGCAGCTTCTTCAGCATAATCGAAGTTCAGCAATTAGCTTGTCTTTCTATAAGATTAATCACCATCAGATTTTTTCCAACTTTTATTCAAGAAAGAAATAAATCAAAATAATTCAGAAAGCTGGCCAGGAAGTGAAATAAAGCCTGACCTGTATCTAAACTGAACGAAAACAAGCGCTGAGGATCAGCCCAAATGATAACTGTCAGCGCTCACAAACTGGATGGACCACGCCAGCTGCACACTGGAAGATGCTTTCAGGACTCTCATATTTCAAACCCCACGAGCCATAACAAGCAAATAAAAGAAAGCGACAGCAATCAGGCACATGGGGCTGCATCAAACTGGTACCGACAGAGACGCTGGCCAGGGCTGACAGAGATACCCTAACAGAGCTTCTTAAAAAGAAATCAATACCTGAAACCACGGAGGATTGTTGAATTACAAAAACTGGCCCCCTTTTTTTCTCTCGCACTCAATTTTTAATGAGCAAAATGTTCACTGCACAAGCCAGAAATGCTGCCAATGCCTTTTAAGTGGGGTTTGCTGGTGACTAATGGTCTGTTCTTCCAAAAGCACGTTAAGAAACAAAATAATGAAAAATCAGCAGTTCAAAGGGGAAAACAAGAGCCAAGCTGTTCAGTGCTGGTTTTTAATAATTTAAGCATTTGGAAAAGGGGGAAGAAAACCCACAAAACCCACAAAACCAGAAACCCAACCCCGCACGAGGAAGAATCAAAAAAGCAAATTAAAACATTTAAAGATTTTAAAGAATTTGAGCGTTTTTATACTCTCCCAAGCCCAGTTTCTTGCTCTGCATCTTTCAGAAGTTCCAGTGAAGACCACAATCTGAGATATTTGCTCATATTTCCTAACTAACACGCGTTCTTTGGCAGCTTGTAGCCTGGCTTCAGTTCAACAAAATATTAACCGTATGCCTGCAATTAATAACATTCCACACCGCCCGGAGGCCAGCTGGAAATAGAAACGTGCGTTTATGTTGAAAATGAAGCAAACGCTCTAGCAAAAGGCCCAAACGGGGCCTCGGGGCTGGAGGGTCTTCAATAATTCACGTCCAAAACCATTTTGAAAGGCGTCGCGTCAAGGTTTTACCCCGATTTAAGGCACTCGGAGCTCAGAACACACACGTATCTTCGGAGGGCAGCGACAGAAGGCTCGCGGTGCCGCCAGGTGAGCGGGAACCTCGGATCGACCGCACCGCGAGGCCTCGTGAGGGAGCGAGCGCGCCGCTCCGCGCCCTGAGCTGCCGCGGGAGGGACCGATGCCCCCATCCCGCGGGGAGACGCAAAACCCCCCCGAGATCGACACCCACCGGCCTCTGAGCGGCTCGGCAGCCCCGCAGGAGGATCCCCGGCTGCTGTGTGGCTGCAGACACACGGACAGGGGCCCGGCCCTGGCGCCGCGGAGCCGCTCCCGCTGAGGCACGAGACACCGGAACGCTCCCGGGACGCTTTTCCCCCTCAGCTCCCGAGGGGCGAGCCGTGTTGTCCCCCCACCCCCGCGGTGCATTCCCACCCAGGAGCCGGTACCTGCGGGAGCGGGGGGGCCGCCCGCCGGCAGCGCTGCCCGCGGCGGCTGCTGGAGCTGGAGCTGGAGCTGCTGCTGCTGGGGCTGCGGGCGGGCGGCGGCGGCGGCGGGCGGGGTGCCGGTGAGCGGCAGCAGCAGCGCCGCGGCCGCCAGGAGCAGCGGGCAGCGCCGAGCGCGGGGCCCCGGCATGGCGAGCGGCCCCGGGCAGCGGCGGCATCGCGGGCGGCGGCGGCGGCGGCGGCGCGGGGGGCGGTGAGAAGGGGGGGGGGCGGGGAGGAGCGCGGAGGAGCGCGGGGGGCGGTGAGAAGGGGGGGGGGGCGGGGAGGAGCGCGGGAGGCGGGGCGGGGGGCGGGGCCCGGAGCCTACAGGGTGTCGGGGCGGGGCTAAAGGGGTGTGGGTAAGGGAAGGGGCGGGGCTAAGAGTCTAAAGGGTAATGGAGGCGGGTCTAAAGGGGGTGTGGCCTAGGGAAAGGGGCGGGGCTAAGAGCATACAGGGTGTTGGAGGCGGATGTAAAGGAGGCGTGGGTAAGGGAAAGGGGCGGGGCTAAGATCCTACATGTATTGGAGGCGGGGCTAAAGGGGGTGTGGCCTAGGGAAAGGGGCGGGGCTAAAAGGAAAAGGCTGACAGCAGGGCTAAAGGGGCATTGCTAAGGGCCATGTGAGAGGGCGGGGCTAAGGGGAAGGGGCGGGGCTAAGGGAGGCTTCAAATGGCTGGAGGGGCGGGGATAAGGATAATAGGCAGGGCTAAGAGCTGAGGAGCGGGGCTAAGGACAAGGGGCGTGGCTAAGAGTCAAGGGGAGTTGCTAAGAGCTGGAGGCGTGGCTAAGGGCAAGGGGCGGGGCTACCCGTAGGAGGCGTGGTTAGGGATGGGGCGGGGCTGAGGGGCTGCAGCGGGGTGAGGGGCGTGACCAAGGGGCGGGGCTAATGGCAATGGGTGGGACAAAGAGGTAGCAGCGTGATTAAGAGAAAGGGGCGGGGCTAAAGGCACTGGCTAAGGGTGAAGGGGCGGGGCTAAAGTGGATGGGGGCGTGGCTAAGGTGCGAGGGGCGGGGCCAAAGGGTGGGACAGGGACCGTCCACAGCAAGGGGCAGCGCCCGAGGGGCGGGGCCAGGGGGCACAGTCAGGGGGGAGGGCTGTGGGGGGCTGGGCCAAGGTGAGGGGCCCGGCCTGTGGGAGGGGACGTGGCCAGACTCACCTCCAGGCCCATCAAAGGGTTAAAAATACCCCTGACAGAAAAGAGAAACGGAATCCCTACTCATCAAGAGGCGTTTTATTCCAAAATTCTAAACATCTGAATCCAACGGCTCACCTTTTTCAGTTCTAGGTATCGGAATCGACTCATTGCTTATATTTTTCAGTATCAAAATCGTACGTGCGTATAGAAAAACACAACCTAACGAAATCCATCAGACTGGAGTCAGGATGAAAATGAGCCGAAGTGACCCACGGCCCTACGATCACCCCCTCCCCTTTCCAAGATTTATCTTTTAATAAAAATAAGGTGTCCTGAAATGTATCTTGATCTCCTTAAGCGTACCGAAGACCTTTGAAACAAGCCCATTTTACTGAAAATATTCCCGTTTATAAGGATTTACTACAAGCTAAGAAACCAAAAATGCAGCGTTCCTGTTAGTATGTTAATTTTCTACTTGTGTAAATGACGCTCTACTGATTTAATCCATGAGCAAAACCAAAAAAAGGAAAAAAAAATCTATTACAAAGAATTAAAACGTTATATTTTTAACATATCTGTAGAGTGGCAAACAGGTTTCCTTTGTGGACTAGAAAGCACCACCGAAAACCATAAAAGCCCTTTGAAGATTCTGAAACCGCATGAAATACCCATCAAGAGTGAAGTTGTTGGGCCATGACGCAGCACGTCTGGAGGGCACGGCCAGAAAGGTCCCATTTCCAGTGCTGTATGAACGTTTATACACAGGGTAAACCAGACCAAAACACTAGAATTGCAGAATAATTGGAGCTGGGAGGGACCTTAAAGATCATGCAGTTCCAACTACGGGCAGGGACACCTCCCACTGGATCAGGCTGCCCAGCTCCCCTGGGCAACCTGTTCCAGGGCCTCCCCACCTTCAATGTGAAGAAATTCCTCCTTATGTCTAGCCTAAATCTGCCCCTCTCCAGTTTATACCCATTGCTCCTCATCCTATCACCACAAGCCTCTGTGAGCAGCCCCTCCCCAGGTTTCTTGTAGCCCCTTCAGGCACTGGAAGGTCGCTCTAAGGTCTCCTTGGATGCCATAATGCTGCGAAACACGAACAGCAACGACTCCAACCCCTTACTGCGGATTCTGGTCAGATTTCCCACAGCAGGATTACACAACATTGTACCAATTCCCAGGAACCCATACACTCTAGAATATACATCGCCTTTCATCCACTGTGGGTGACCACACTGCCAACACCTTTTTAGGTTATTTATTTCCATTTTCCTTAATAAAACCTGATTTATTTTGTTTCTCATTGATAGCCAGCAGCACCGAACACAAAGGATTGCATCCAAAGCCAGCTGCAATGAATGTCAGGTTTTCTGTGACTTCATTGGGCTTCAGAACAGCAACAGGCTAGACTGAAGACAAAACCTGACTACATTAGGGTCATGCTGCTCCATTACTGGTTGTAAAACCCTGCAGGGCCCTTGCCGGGCTAATGAGCAGCAAACCCGAATGCTGCAAAAATCCAAGTGCAACACAAATCCTTCAGGTCACCAGGAACATGCTGATTATAGCGGAAATATATTCAAAATACCCGTGAGAGTTTACCTTAAAGGCAACGTAAGCGCAGACATAAGCTGAAAAACAACTAAGTATTAGAAAACTTTGCTTGGAATAAACGTTTTGTAAAGATAGAGCACGTAGAGTAAGCTTTCTTAAAAGTTTCCACAAGCATCACATGAATCAAAGGTGAACATGTAAATAAAAATTTAAAGCAGAAATACAGGACAAATAAAATTATCAACTTGACACCGATAAATGCAAACAAAAGATTTCAACTTCTGTTGATAAATGTATCCCGTACTGGACTTTGCAGTTACACTCAAACAAAAGCTGTCTCCGCAATTTGGTAGTTTCTTGGAAGAGATGTAAACCTATAGCTTCCTTGCTTTATGTTTTCCAGATGTTGTCAAATATAGTGATAGATAATACAAGTTTCGTAATATAAATTGGTTTTAATATTGATCATGAGATGCTGCGATAACTGCAAACTGGAGTGCCTAAAGAATTTAATATTTCATTACAAAAGATATAGGTATTGTTTCCATTGTCTAAATAATTACATAGCTGTTAATTTCATAAAAAATACACTTCTGAAACAGACCTCTCAAAAGAAAACTAATTCTCTGTTACCGTATTGCTATTTTTTTTAACACTTGCAGCATGCATCTTATGCATATCAATTATAATTCATAGGCACTTATTTCATTCCAAAATACATCGTAAAAGTATCTTTAAAAGTTTTAACATCATTCTACAATATTTGCTGTACGAACGGATCAATGCCTGTAAGTCCATATGAAATTCATACTAACACAAGTACAGATACAGTCTGTAGTCTTATTGCTGAACCTAGAAAGTGATACCCTGCGTCCCTGGTCAGGAAAACATCCTCTTCAGACTCTTGCTGAAACACAAATGCTACTCTGAACTGCATTTGGGGTATTCTAGCGAGGTTCACTAGGTAACCTGTACACTCCATTTACCTATGCTACTGTTTTGGTTTTCTTAACCAAACTGGAACTTAGTAGACACAGGAGAAGCAACTGCTTTTATTCTCCAGCAGAATGCAAGACAATAAAAATCACTTAAATAAGTCTTACTTTCTGTAACTTCAACAAATGGAAGAAACTTTCTGTAGCTACAGTAGTTGTACCAATAAAAAGTACCTTTTTATGCTGAAAATCAGCAAAATAAGAGTTTCCAGTTGCCACGGTAAAGATGCAGTTCGCACTGACACAAACAATGCTACGGTACCCCTTCCATGTGAGCTGGAGGGATCTTGATCGTGGTTTATTTTCATTTTTATCTCTTTATAATACCTAGACACACAAGTAGTCCAATAAATTTCAAGTCAACACCATGTGTACATGTAATGAAAGCAGACATGTAAGAATTAGAGCTGTAATCTGTCTGACAGTCTCTTAAACCTCTTAACCCACTAAGATTAAGACTGAGTAAAAACAATCTCCTTGCATAGAGATAATCAGCTGGCAAAGCGTGTCAATGAGAAGCCTGTGTAAGTCACTGAAACTGTGTTTAATAAAACTCACATTTTGAGGCCAGGATGAAAGCCTGACTCCTGATTTCTTTACTGTATTACTAGCAATGACACTGGAAGCACAGACAAAAACGCTAACATTGGCCACGCTGAAGACCCTGAAAATTCAGTGAAAGCAGAATTATGCGCTGTACCCTCTCATATAAACAAACTATCTAAACAAACTGTCTAAACTGCCCCCCTGACCTCATGCAGCCTCTCTTCATGACTCCAATGCAACGACAGCTCAGTGACCACAATCAGACTTCACCACGAAAGCCCTTTGTGGATTTTAAATCTCAGAAAGGATGCAGAAATGACAGCTGAATCAAACTGTTCATTTCAGATACTTCTGGGCTTACTAGGTGTCCTGATTTCAGCTGGGACAAAGTTGATTTCCTTCCTAGTTGCTGGTGTAGTGCTGTGTTTTGGATTTAGGATGAGAATAACATTGGTAACACACTGCTGGTTTAATTGCATGAGCAATTGCTCATGCTTAAATCACTCTCATCCTGCCTTGCCAGCGAGGAGCTGGGGGTGCACCTGAAGCTTTGGGGGGAGACAACCAGGACAGCTGACCCAGACCAGCCAAACGGATATTCCACATCATACAAGTGCTGAAATAAAACTGCAGGGTGGCCAGGGGTGGCGGACACAGCCTGTAAACGGGCTGGGCGCCAGTCAGCAGGTGACAAGCAACTGCATTCTGCATCACTTGTTTTAGATATTCTTTTATCATTATTATTTTTCACTTCCTATTCTGTACTACTAAACTGTCTTTATCTCAACCCACGACTTTCACCTCATTTTCACCCCCAGTTCTCTCCCCCATCCCGCTGGCAGGGAGCGAGGAAGTGGCTGAGTAGTGCTTAGTTGCCAGCTAGAGTTAAACCACGGTGCTGGGGATTGCAGTATTTATGGGGGAGGTGCAGCTTTGAACAAAATCCCCAAGACACAAACCCAAACCAGTGTTTTTGTCCTTCTAACTGCCTGTCTACACAAAAATATCAGTGGTATTAGTACAGCAGAAGTCTTTCATTCTGTACGTGGCTGCATATAGGGAGTTTATAATGTAATTTATTCCATTTTTGGAATAGAGAACAAACAAATCACATATAAGGCACCTTTGTAACAGTTTAAGTCCACTCTAAGATTTGTGCAACATAGCTACACGTGGCTGCAAGCCAAACAGCCTCCTACTTTGCTGTTACTTGTCTGCTGAAATGCATGCAGACAATGTGCTCGTGTTCTCTTGTACATACACAAGAAACTTCATATTACCACACCAGTGCTGAGGGAAATAACCTAAGACCAACGTAAACTTGTGGTTTCAAACCACTGAACTTATGGTATGTTTAAAAAACAACAATTAAACAAAATATTTAGTGTCATTTCTGGTCATGAAATGTATTCAACATAATGAAATGTCTTGTGCAATGAAATGTCCTGCATGCAATGAGATGTACAACGAATGAAACGATGAATGAATGAAATAAACGAAGGCAAATCAACCCTCTCTGTTCAAACTCTTTTGCACTGCCAGCTCTACTCTGCTTCACTGGACAAGCTCTCTGTTCTCTCAGGACGGGCGGCAAGGCAGTTGAGCCTCTGGGTAATGGAGTGATGTAATCAAGAAACACTTGGCTGGCAAATCCTCTAGTTTAAACAGTCCCTGTACTGCTCCATCCTGCCCCCGGACACGGTCAGCTCTGGAATGGGAGAATTAACAACAGCTTCCTCACAGCACACCAGGTAACCTGTCCCCCATTGTTTCACCAGAAACTGAAACCCAACCTGCATGACACACAGACTTAACTTCAAACCCTGCGGAAGTTTCACTTGTCAACTGGAAGGCTACAGGTTTTCTCATCAGACATGTCTGTTGGCTGCCAGCATCTTGTCCAGTCCAGCATCTTGCCTCTGGCAGTGCCTGAGTGGATCCACGCTACCAGGAACTCTATGGAAATACACAGCAAAGTCTCTGGACCTTGCCCTGAGTCTCTTCACTAGGTTGCATAAGAAGTACATCATCCCTCGCTTTTAACCGCTCACTTCCATCTCTGCAGACTCAATCCCTACAGCAAGAGGCCTAGGACCTGGAGAACAGTACCTGTGAAGTCTAGAGGGAAATCACAGGACAAGACGGCTGAGCAGGAAGGGCAACAGGCATGCAGAACAGGTATCCGGTATGAATGATTCCACTGAATAATCTCTCTCGTATCTTCTGAGCAGGAGGGAAAACAGCAGCAGAGTTAATGGGTCAAAGAACATTCTTCAGTTTGATAAAACAAGCCACGTTCATTTTCTTGTGCAACTAGCGTTCCAGAGCTAGGGAATGAAACGTAGTGTACTCCAACAAAAATCAATGGAAACTCAATGTGTAATCCAGCAAGTATCTATGGAAGCTGTTGGCTTCAAAACCAAACACAGCGTCTGTGTAACAATTCATGTAAAACTGGTCCGTGAGTCAAGACGGGTGATGTCTCCTACATCCCAGTAAGAAAATCATAGCACTACATATTATTTAATATTTTCACACACAAATCAGTGCAGATGCGTTAGTCACATGTAGGAACATAATATAAAAAGGAGGGTTTAAATATATTGATCTTTCTTTATACGTGCTGATACCTTCTCAGACCAGCAGCTCTGCAGTCGTGTTTTTCCTTGAGGGGGAAACCAATATTCGTAACCAAGATTCAGGCATTTAAAACTTCAGAATGCCTTGCAGATAAAACTCTGCTTAAGCTTCCGATGTTCCTTCTCCGTTCTCATGTGGCTGCAGCTGTTCTCTCTCCTGTTCTTCCTGAGGTGGTCTCACACGTTTGAAAAAGCCCATCTGCCATTGAGAGCACAAAAAAGAAATTGCATGGTGACTTCCAAAACGTACACATACCCTTCCCTCTTTCCTTACTGATCAGATCATAATTGGTTAGCTATTTGATTTTTTCCCTCCCACTCTTTTTTTCCCTATTTTTGACCTTAAATGCTAATAAATACAAGGTGAAACATTAAACTGCGGATTTCAGCACAATCAGACACCCCTTTTTACTCAGCTTCTTCCCGACAAAGCTGAGAAGCCTTTTGTTATCCAAAAGCTTCACTGATTCAGATGGGATGGGGACAGAGGTATTTCTGCAAGATGCTGGTGTGATTTGTGAAAATACAGCAAAAGCAGGGAAAAGAAAACCACCCAAAACCCCAAACACAGAACTTACCCTGTACATAACAAACACAAGAACAGCCAGGAGCAGTAATCCTGCGAGGACAGCCAGAATTATCACCCACACTGGCACAGGCATAGGCTGAGGCTGAATGCCCCACGTAATATTTGTAGTGACCTAAGAGAACAAGAAAACAAATCCCACTTGGCACAGCAGTGACACACCAAGTTCATTCATGCAGTTTAAGTCCTGTATATCTTTATCCTATAGCATTTAAAATAATCTTAATCCATCATAAATTACTTTTTCTATCCAATGTGAGTAAATAGCTAATATATTAATTGTGACACAAATTCAACAGGGTTTTAAAAATTAAATAAAAACAGGATTTGGGATTTTTTTGTTTGGTTTTGTTGTTTTGTAGTCAGTGATACCATGGCAACATGTATTCTATAATGCTTGATGACTTTCAGTAAAACTGTTGCAGTTGGAGAAAAATAGTTCAAGGCTCTTCCTTTTTTTTTTTTTTTAAAAAGAAGCATTCCTTGAAACAAAAACCAACTTCACAAAGCTTTGGAGACAAAGAACAGCTAAAAATAGGCATTAGAAGCCATACTCAAAAATAAATCCATCACAATCCTTTTCACCTCCTTGCTTGGGATCTTTTATGTTATCGGGATACAATTACAGTTACACCAAGCCACAAAAAAGCTGCTCAGCAGTCATTGGTTTTGTATTAATCTCAAAGTAACTATGCATAGTAACTCAAGCTGAAAACAAATGACTTACTACTGTAGAGTTGTGGATGTCTTCAAAGGAAAGGTTCTTATAAGGGAACTCTATGACATTGAAGGAAGCAGATGATTTGAGAGAATAGGAGTGATTCTGATTTTCTTTCTGTGTAAGAAAAAACAAAATCAGTATTGCATCTGGATACAAAAATCACTTGTTAAGTTTCAGAAGCTGGGATGGAATATGCAGTCACTCACATTCATGAAGGTTTGGGTCCAAAGGCGTGATTTTAAATACAATATTGCACTCTTTCCCCTTTCCAGGTGACCAACTTGACAGACTATCTTTAAACAATCCGCAGTTCCGCAGCCCTGCGTGTGAACATAGGAAGGAAATATTTGAAAGTTTAATAGCATTACTCCACTCAGATACATACTTCACTGAACTCTTTTCCTGGCAAAGCACCATTCAAACATATTAAATAAACCCCAATAACGAATAATTACTTATAAAGTCCCGTAGGCTGACTGCCCTGCTGTGAACAGATGCACATCAGAGGAAAAAAATCAAACCAAACCAACTCCAAAGCATAGAACTTTTTTGTCTGTTAGCCATTTAAATACAGAACATGGATTTTCTGCAATAATTCTTCATCTTATGGACCTCTCATCTCCGTCTTCATCACTAGACGAGTGCTGAGAGCTTACCAAGGTATGCACATCTCCTTCGAGGGCAGCTACATCCCTTCGGCTGATGCGGTGATCGCGATTATCTTCCCTGCTCAGTGTTTCATTCTTATCATCATCTTTAGAAGCAGAAATCTAGGACACACCAAGGAAACCCAAACAATAAGCGATTCTTACTTTTACATATTTGCAGACTTCAGAGCTAAGGTAAAGAAAATACATAATTGATCAGGTTTCTCTCCTTCTACTGGGATATTCTGCAGAACCTGGCTTCACCTCCAGCTGTAATTAAAACGTTACTCCTGCCTTTCCTACATCACTGATGTGAATCCCTACTACGAACTAACACAGAGACTTGAGTATCTTAATTCTTCTTCAACTCAAAACTTTTTCAAGTATAGAAAAAGAATCACTCTTAGACTGTAACAAATAATTAAATTTTAAAATCTTCAATAAAATATCTCTCCTCAACACTTCAGTGTTTAACTCTGAGCGAACAGCACCAGTATGGTACTGACGTACCACATACCACTGTGGGCCAGACAGACACAAATGCTTTTTAGGAGCAGCTTGAAACGCATAAAGCAGGTTTAGTAGATTAATGTAGAACTGCAAATTTACATAAGGCACTGAGCAGAGCCCTGCTACTTGTCCTCTGCCTAACACATGTATACGAGAAAACTACAAGAGATCTGTAAAATATACATGCTTACAAAAGGTGTAGCAAAAGCGCAGGGAATTTGTACTTTGATGTTCACTAACACTGCTTGCTGGTTATCAAAGATACATGAGTGTCCTTTGCTGATCATCCAGTTCCAGCCCTGCTTTGATGGGCAGGGACACCTCCCACTGGATCAGGCCCCGTCCAGCCTGGCCTTGAACAAACACATAGTGCTTATTTCTTCCAGAAAATTTACACAAACAGCCCAGAAGCATCCAGAATGTTTTTGTTCGCAGTCACATTCAGCAGAATTCTGTTGCTTTGGACTCAGAACTCACACAGTGCAGACTTCAAGAAAAAACGACAACAGAAAGAAACTCGGCAAATTTATCTTCGGGTTGGCAATCTGCTGTCTTTCTTTTACTTCACCTGCTGTATACATGACGGGTACCATCAACAGTGCAGTACTGCTGCTCAGCAACAGACGGAAACCGAACCCGGACAGTGTTCGATATTCGCAGCGATTTGGGTATTCTGAGTGTTTCCAAAACAAACATTCTTCATTTCTCTGAAAGAAAAGGGAAGTCCGGCCTACCTTGACTTTCAGTGGGTTGATTTCCATGTCAGAAGTGCAGTTCATGGGACCGTCAATGTCGTACTGAACGATATACAGCAGCGTATCATTCTTGTATTTGTAAGGCCACTGCAGAGTCATCATCACCTTGCTGAACGCACTTGGACCGTTGTTTCTCAGCTGATTATGAAAATGAAATTAACAGAGGTAAAAAAACCCAAGCCACCTTCTTCATTACTGTGCATATGGTTGTTATTTTATATTTGACCGACAAAGGATACTGCTGCTGCCCCTGCCCACAGACACTTCCAGCAACAGCATCTGCAACCTTACCTAAAACAGGAAGCTAAACTTCAGTCTCCCAACAGGCAAAACTGAAAAGTACTTCTGTAATTTGATAAAAATTATTTTAAAGAAAAGCTATATGGTATTAGTTTTTTTGCCTTGAAGAAATGTAATTATTTTGGTAGCCTACAGCAGCTGCTGTACGTGTCTCAGCCAAGACACTCCAAGCACGGACACGCACCCATTGAGTTTCCTTAGATAAATGGCCCCCTGCATTCTAGAACAACTCCCAACTATTCTTATTCACACAGTGTGCTCAGTACGTTTTGTTTAATTAAACAATCTAGATTAAAGCTGTGATCATTCTGTTAAGGAGATTTTAAATACTTAAAATCTTTCATCTTAATGATAACGTTTCAGAACAGTTGGAATACAAATGAGGATACTCAATCATTTACAGACAGGAGTCATTCTCTAAGTTCAAGTTACTTCAAATGTCTTATCTTGGTTTCAAAGGGCTAGAAAATGAAATATGTGTAATGATGTAAAACCCAGCCTTTTCTCTTTGGCCTGTCACACTAATTGCAGTTGTTCCAGCCCTTCTCCAGACACCAATTACAGACCCAGCACTACGAAAATGAAATCTTTGTTTCCATGCAAGAACAAAAGGAAGGAAAAAAAAAAATCATAAATTTGCTCCAGAGAGAAGTGACACCAAAATGTTTCTTTTCAATTATCACAGAACTGCATAACTGAAATGAGAAGTACTTGCGTACCTCATAGATATGCTGAACTAGAGGCCCAATATCATCTTCCGTTTCTGGATTCTCCTTTGGCTGCCAGTTTGCAATGGGAAGGAATATGTGATCAGGAGACGACACACTAAACAGCGGAGCAGACAAGTCGTTGTTATAAAGTATGAAACAATACATGCACTTCTCCAGAACAACTCAAAAAAAGCAACATGCTTAAAATACCATCCCTACTTTTTCATCCTCCATACATAAACCCAAAAGAACAGAGGCTGAGTGGCTTCTGTTAAATATTCAGTTTTCTTGTCTATGTGAAAAGATGAGCCTCATATTTAGAAATATTTTTTCATATCCTAAACTTTGGATTGATCCACAACATCTAGTAAGCCACTCATAGAATTAATATACACACATGTCACTCAAAACCACAAAACATTAAATACTTCAAATATCATTGCTGTAGAGACTCACCAGTACAGATATACAAATAATTCAGCAGGCACTGACAACAGTGAAGCCAGCAGAAATGCTTTTCAGTTGTGCCAACTGCTCAGGTAATAACAAAAATAGATCACAAGAGTGAATGTAGTGGAAACTATAAAACCTCTAGCTCAGAAATTGGAGTCACTGGCTGAGTGAGAGGGCTGGAGAGCTGTTAGGTGAGAAGCGTAGACTTTGGGTAGGTGGCAGTAATGGAGATAAGAGGGTCGTTATGATATTAATACTGTGCCTAAGACTGAAGAAGTTGAGGCCATTGCAAACTTATCTGGAATAGAATTTTCAGCTTTGGTTTTAGAAAAGGTTTCAGGGGTTTTTGGATGAAAACCCAGTCAGCTTGTAGGGAAGGAAAGTGACTTGCAGAAACGCGTGCAACTGCAATATGAGGTGTGATTTTTTTTCTTCTTCTAAAAGCTCTCTAGTACAGCACAATATTCCTTTTTGGAATTCATCTGTAAATTATTCAGAATAATTTAAGTTCTGAAAGTCCAAAGGGTGGCTAGAGATAGCCATTTTTTCTTTACAATTAAAAATTGCCTAAGGCTTCCTGAAAACTGCAGACCTGCAATAAATTTCACTGGATATAAAGAAGCAAACATGGAAGGCTCATTTGAGAGAGACATTTGTTAAACAGCATCAATGCTTACCCTCTAATTTCAACAGCTGCTAAAATAGCCAGGTCAGCCTGGTAAAATGCTACTGGACTTAGGTTGTCATACAGGTTGGAACTGCAGAGAAAAGAGAAGTTAATTTCTTAAATGAAATAAGCTGAGTACTTTAAAAAAATATAATGTAACATCATATCCCGACTCCTCAGTCACAGCAGGGAAGCACATTTACTAAGCACTTAAGAGCGGATTCCAGCCAGTTCTCAATTAAATGCTGGACAGTCCCACCCTTAACACGTTATCTGCCATGTAGGGTACACACTCATAGGGTTCTGTACCTTCGGATTTGCAAATCGAACTTCACAGAGGTATCCATTTCAGACTGCTGGTGCACGCTGAAACGCAGGCCAGCCAAGAGCTTTAGGAAAAAGATCACCGTGGTTCAGTGGGAGCACAATAAAACACATGGTTAAAGCTTCCTAAACACTATTATATGACAGTGAAATCGCTTGAGGCTTGTGGTTGTAAGAGAACACAAACAGAGAACTGGCAATAAAACTTGTCCCGTTCACAAAACCAGAGATGTGCCATGATCTCTCTAGGTTTCAGCCCATGTGCCACTGCCACAAAACAGAAACATCAGGTTTACATCGCACTCCCCTCCTTGCTTCAGCCATTTTTACACATCACTGACCCTCCCTGTGTGTTGCAAGAAGTACTGTGGGCTAAAGAGCAGGGCACACCAATGGTTCTGAACTTGGTTCCCAAGGTTTGCTCTAAGTCAGCGCATGATAGTTTGATGCTTGCTTCAGCATCTGTACAGCTCAGCTTGACAGACTCTGAAAGACTGGAATTTCTTCATCTGCACAAAATGTCTCTTGGAAGAAAAGTACCATCAAAGCGTTTGCAATTATGACTGATTTTTGCCTTATTTCCTCAGAAAATGAGACTTATTTTGTCATATCATCTTCCTACCTGGCAGGTCCCACTAACAGGTTTTTAATTCTTCCCCTTTCAGCTACACTTGGTTGAAGTGCAGAGGTCTCAACTGGACAAACTCTCTCTCAGACTTCACAAAACCAGCCAGAAGAGAGAGGCACTATTAGGTTCCCATTAAGAGAAAGTTCTTATTTACATACTAAAACATACATATCAGATAAATCTAAGGATAAACTCATGAGGGACAAGAGTTTATTAATTCTACTGTTTAATCAACTACTCCTTTTGAGCAGCACCATAAAACTCTCGAATGCTCCTTTCATATTTTAATTTAGCTGAGAAGTTGAAACCATTTACCACTGAACTAACCAAACATGTGGGCACTCACAGTTCCTGTGGGTGAACACCCTGCCCAAACACTACTAGGATAAAGGAAAAACCCAGCTGCCCTCCTGTTTGAGCTACCAGAGACCTGTTGGACCAAACCTTACCTTAGTTCCTGCTTTCATGGGATTTCCCAGGTCACAAACTACCATGCGGGTTTGATTCTCAGTTTTAAATGCACATGACAGCCTGGCTAAAGCCTGCAATAAACCAGAAAGCAATATCAAGGAACATTGTTCTTTACGCGGCACTCGTATGAAAGTCTGAAGAAAGACTTGAGATATACTGCATTATTAACTTTCATGTAATTTTTCAATTCTAACACAATCAAGCACTAAAATGAAATAAAATCTGAGTAGGAAAGTCTCCATGGAGACGAACATTTTTTTTATATGAGACAGATGCACTTTCCAAGGTTATAAAAAGAGAAACTCAGTACTCTTATATTGGGTAGCACTGATGATTTTTGTGACTTAAAGCATTTCTCCATGTGATTGTTTAAAACCTACGTGAAGAAACTTTGGCAACCAGGCAAGGGTTAAAAGTTCTTGAAAAGATTAGAAGGCAAAGTAGCACGAATACTTAGAGGAGATACCGGATTTTGGATTAAGCCAACCACAAAGCTCAAAAGTGGCAGAGGCAAGACTGGAGAGCCAAACTAAGGCATGGTCCAACATCCCGAGGGAAGTGGTATCAAAGCTGGAATCCTTTGATATGGGGGGGAAATAGTTTTCTCCCTAACATTCTGCAACTTCAGATCTATCGACTGATCGTAGATTACAGTAAATGAAAACAAGGAGGAAGAAAATTGGAAAGTGCATTACTTGGATATAATGGCCAAAATGAAATTTGGACTGTACCCATGTGTCTTCAAAGAAATAGACATTACATGGATATTTCATAATAAAAGAAGGGAAAGTCAGGAAATAAACGTTAATATCTTATGCAGTCCGGATACTTGACAGACAAGACTTTCTACGTACATAGTTGGAAGAAATCCCAACATGATTTATTGCCTCACAAGCACCCAGCTCTGTATCTAGCACACTACTTGCTCAGTCTAAATTTAAATAAACAGTTAGGGCACTGTTCAAATAAAGACTTGGAGCAGATAAACTCTGTGTGTCAAGCTCCATCACGCAGATGAATCTCCCTTGCTGCTCGCAGTAGATTCTCATGCTGTAACCATCCAGCCAGGTGTCCCAGAGCCCCAGGACTTTGAAGGACCCTACCATTTTTTTGGTGCTTTAAGATTGAAGCACAAACCCCACCCCTGACAGACACTCTCCTGCAGGCTTCCGCAATAGCAATTGAAACATGACTACCCAAAGGAGAAACGTTGTTGGAATTTTACCTCATTGTTACGAACGACGCCAATGAAATCTGCTTGAGGTGGAACAATGACAAAGAGTTCCGCTTCATAGGCTCCTTCCCCTTGGTTCTGAGCACTGACAATTAGTGTCAAGGGGTTGTCATCGCCGATGTAGATCTGCTTCTGATCACTACAAATGCAAGTGTAAAAATAAGCTCCACATTCAGGCTCTAGAGTGTATTGAACCGGTTGAACTCGCAGAAATGAGACTCTGAAATTGTAGAGAAGTCTAGAGGCAGCACCTGTGCCTTCAGGCTACCAGGATAACTCTACACTTTGTTTAATACAAAACCATGTCCATAATCACAGATGTGGAGCAAATATTACACGATGTTTTGTAAGAAGATTTTTTTATAACGTTTACAATAAACCATGGAACCACTGTCATTTTAACGAAGAGTGGTTACAAACTGCTAAGTCGCTGTACATTTTGAGTTACGTGCCTGCTTAGCAGAGGTACAAGCGCACATTTATAACCAATACATCCTTTTAAAAGAAGTAATACAAGCTCTTGCAGTTTCGAATTCAAGTAGGAAAGTTATTTTTCCCTGTTATATTTTTCTCACATATTTACCTTTCTACAGAGACCTCCAGCTTTGGTTTGCAGATGTTATCTTCACCACAGTCCAGCAGAATATGCGCCTATGCAAAGATCAAATGCATGCCGTTTAAATAATTCCTTCATCTGTTCTAACAAACATTCCAATAATACTGTTTCACCACCAAATAAAACGATTTCTTAATAGCTGGTTATGAGATATCTTCATCACATTAGTCTGAGAAGAGAATAACTGTGTTTTTATAGATGGGGGTCAATGTGCCTAATCCTGCCACACTGCAGTTCTAGGCCTGGCATCTATAAATCTTTATCCTCTTTCCACACTTTGAATAATCCGTTCATCTCGAGTTGTATCTCCAACATCCCCTTTACAAACAAGTATGGGAAAAAAGGGGCAGAAACAGAAAAACAACATTTATTGCCTTAAGAAAACTACAGGAATAAAGAAAATAAGGCAGCGTAGCAGGAGCAATGGATGAAATGCTCCAGTCCTTCAAGATGAACACTTTCAATTCTTCTCTAATAGCCTTTCTCTAGAGAACTGTTAGCTAGCGTGTCTGAAAAGGAAGTCCTGCACTAAGGAGTAACGTGTCAAAAGAAGAAATCTGACAGAACGAGAAGGAAAAAAAGAGCAGACAAACATACAATAACCATCAATATTTCTATAATTCAGAGACTAAAGCCTAGATGTATATTTTGGTGTCTCAATTGTTCACAAGTGCTAAAACAGACACAAGTGTTGAGTGAGTAGTGAAAGCTGACACGATGTGCCAGGTTCTCCCACCAGAGACTGCGCCAGAAGCGTACCTGTCTGGTCATGTTAGCAGGAGTGAACTGGTTGAGGATGGGGTGCAGTCCTGTTGCATCCACAGCTGTTCTGTAATCCAGACGGTATTCCATAAAAATAGTAATGGGAGTTAGCTTGTCTCTAAATTCGGATTCATCCTGTGGAAACCAAAGATTTAAATCTCAATTAAAACTTATGAGGAAAACAATAGCAACAACAAAATCTCCTTCAAAAATCTCGATAGGCAACAAGCCCTCATCCCCCCAGCAATGCCCAGCAGGGTTTTATTTACTGTTCATGTTGTAGGAGGAAGGAGTAAGCCAAAACAACAGTACAAGTTCTGAGCTCTTTTCAAGGCAGAAAATCTCCCGTCAGAAAACCTGCAGCATAAACGCTGAAAATGGACGATTTGAGTAGTAACATCCCTGTTTTACAAATGTAAAGTCATAGAACTGAAATGGTGAGAAGCCTACAGTGCTCAACAATTCTACTCTTTCCAGACAAAATTCTAAGATCCTCACCAATATTCATTTTGGGATTTGTTCCTTCCTTTGGGATTGGTTCCTTCATAACATTATTACTTTGCCCATGGATTCGCTGACTTTCACATTGTTCACTTCAAATCATCCTGGTCCTGCCTTTCAGAGCCCTTACAAACCATCTCTAAGCTTTACGTTAGCCACAGATTTCATCAACGTAAACTCTGCCTCATTATTCTCATTTCTGAGAGTAATGGGAATCACTGAACCTCGATCGGCAGGTCCTGACCGCAGAAGCAATCTTCCATGGGCAGAAATCTACTGAGAACTCCTTTCCTTAGAGTTTTCCACTGGGTTTGCATGCAATTTAACATAATTTCATATAGGTCATGTGCCATTACTTTGAGAATGTCAGAATTAGAGCTTCACTAGCCCTGAGATCTGGGATGCCAATTTCCGTATATATCCCACTCACAAGGCCAGTCCAAGAAAGGCATTGCCTATCCTCTGTGAACCCTTCCTAATTACTATTGTTTCTATCACGATTTTTTTGAAAAGGGGAGTAAGTATTGTTCATGTTTGATTTATAAATACTCCAGAGGGTAAATCTGAGCTGCATCTAACTTACACAGCTACACTTTCACGCATTTCCCCTTATTTTAGACAGCGTTTCTTCTGCTGTGCTACACTTACTAATTATGTTAGCATTTGTCTGAGTTTGTGGGGATGAAAATAAAAAGACAGAAAAAGCCAGCTTAATATTTCAGCCTTCTCTGTCTCTTCTGCTCTTTGCTGATCTCTGCTTTTTAGTTGCAGATCCATATTTTTCTTTATTCTTGTACCTCCAAAGCAGAAGCACAACCTCTGCTTATGGACTTTCCTGCTTCTTGGAAACGATAACTGATTTTGTGCCTAGATGACTCGTCCAAGAAGCCCATTACAAAATTCAGGTTTAATTTCCAGCCCATTAGGGTACCAGGATCTTAGCCACAACATCCACTGTTCATCCCCTGACAGCGCAATAACCCTGGACAGACAGACGAGTTCAGTAGTTTTAGGTCTTTCCAATCGCAAAAAGTTTCTCTAAAATTTCTTTTTTCGTTCTTCTTTTGTAACACTTAACATAAGGAACTTGTAATAGACGATGCACCAAAATTTATTTGCCTAAACTGTAAACGGCTCCTTACCCTCAAAAAGGCATCAAGTTCTTCACAATTCATTTTGCCCCCCTTTGTAATAGTCATGTTCTTCGAGTGGCTCGGCTGTTTGCTGTGGAGAAAGAGAGCTCTCCTGATAGCTCCCTTCTGCTTCAGTTTATCCAGCAGCAGCTCCACTTGGAAATCTGTCCAATCCAATGCATGTAGGTTAGGGACATTTAAACGCAGTGCAGACTCACATAAAAAACGGCCAACTGAGGCTTCAGTGATGAGAGAGAAGAACAACCAGCGCGCACATCTGCTAACCATGTGAAAAGACCTGTTCCTTTTTCAACAAGCAGAACTTACTGAGTGAAGCAGGCAGTTTTCCTTTGCCGTCCGCTTTTAAGCAGAACTTCACTTTGAAGCTGTTTTGGATGAAAACAGAAGGTTAATGCCACACACTTTTTCTCTCATTTTCTTCTAACATTCATTACTATTAAAAGCTGCTAGTTAAAAATGCAATCAAATGCACATTTTTTGTGAATGAATAAGCAACATAAAATAAGAACTCTTTGATGGCAGTGGGAGGACCAACACTGTCTTCAAGAGATGCTAGGCTGACTCCTGACCATGTGGCTGTTGCAGTGTTTTTACCCATTAAATTACTTTTTAGGTGAAAAATGGAGTGGGCTTATGAAGGTACTTCAGAAATTATGTGCTCTGCAAACTCGTTTTGGTTCTTGTTCCTGGACTATTATTACCCAAACACACTCCTCCTTTCTGGTGCTAACTTCCTTTTCAAATCAACGTGACAGTTCCCTCTAGCTTTAAAAATAAATGAGCCACATTTGATTTCAGGAATAAACATTGCCTCACTGGTGGCTGTTCCTACAGGAATCAAGACTCCAAATCTTCGCATTGCTGTTTACTGACAGGTTATAGCTTCCTGAATCCTTTCAAAACTGAATGCTTATTAAAACAAAACCGAAGTGGTTCTCCTCCTCCCTCAAAGGAAACCAAAGACCCTCTGCTTACCAAGAAACTTTTACATCTCCGAGCGAACAGGCTTTGTTTTCTGGGTTTAGAATGGTTGGATTCACTTCCAGGGCAGCGTTTACTCTAATAACTGGTCTAGCCCTGCAAAGAAAACATCCTTTGAACAGCATTCTCCACCAAGTTAGATAATGCCCTCCCTATCAAACTGTGAAACATAACACACATAGACAACAGTGAAACTGCAAGAATAACGAATAGTTATTTGGATTAGGGAAAAACAGAAAGCTTTTCTGTGCCCTTTTATTAACATTGGAGTCAGAACATGGACAACTGTGTTAAGAGGAGGTCCTACCTGTTTCAGCACAAACAAATAAGATGCTTTTCCCAAAATAAGCAAGTTTGGATCAGAATACACCGTTGCTGCAGTGCACTAGCTGACAGCACCCTGTCTGTGTCAGAGTCAAGACAACTCATCATTCAGAAAAGCCTTAAAGACAGTTTCTTTCTATTTTCCCTTAGCTATAGCTTACTGAGAAAGAGAAATAACAGACAGTAGACTGTAGATCACTTGGAGAAAACAGCAGTACAGCCGGTTGTAACCTCCAGCAGTTTGGAACGGGGAGTGGTGGAAGTTCAGGCTTCCCTGATCCCGCTTTCCTTTGTCCCTCAGGAACACTGCTGAGATTTCATTCTACTCACACTTCTGGAGAAGCACTGAGGGACGCCTACCTGTACAAAACAGCCGTGTCAACACCAAAGGCTCCCACTATCAAGTCTAGGAAGAAAGGAGAAGTATTACTCATTGCTACTTAGCTTTTAAAACATGCTGTTAGTCACAGTGGGGCTACTATGAAGTTATTCCAAAGTGACATTCAGAGCAGAGGACCTGGATATCCATTTTTGTCCACGTCCGTGGCTCCTTTCAGAGAGTACCCAAAGCTGGGTGGCATCGTACGAGCAGCCCACTGCCCTTCAAGAACTTGAGAGGGCACTGCGTTCAAACCATTTGCTCTTCCATTGTAGATGTAAACGACTCCCCTCTTGTCCTCTCCGCCATACGGTGCGGCAACTGCAATGTCTGGAAACCAAACAAACAGTCATCAGCACAGGTAGGAGAAAATATTTGTGCTTGCCCCCATCAATAATTTCTGATACTGCCAGTCCAGTGTGCGTCAGCAGGAAGGAAATGCAGCTGCCCTTTACAATGCTCATCAACAGCCTTTTGTTTTTAATTGAACGCTGGCTTTTTTAGCAAGTATAAATGTTTAACAAGAACATCTCTCATGGACTTGGAGCGGGGCAGGGAAAGGAATAATCCTGCCAACACTTCTGCATTTCAGTAACTGACTTATGGCCAAATCATATGGATCTGAGATGCTTTTGAGAGTACTGATCATCCAGGATTAGTCACTGTTGGCACCACATCACCAAGCTAGGCGGGACTATCTGCCTGTTTCATTAATGCACTCATGATCCTCTGAAGGGTGTGACATTTTAATAACTGTGGAAAATTTAAATCAGCCCAAAACAATGGTAAATATCAAATTCCAGTCTATCCTCATCGTGGCTTGGCAATATGTTTTATGGAGAACTTTCAGTTACTGCAATTACGCTCTCTCTTACAGCTTAATAAATTTGAAAATGCTCATTACCAGTTACTAATAACAAGTAATAAAGAGAATGATAACTGCAGTATCTGCAAAGAAAGACTTAGAAGTATACACGTGATCTAAATTCAACATTCCCACAGTCGGCTCAAAGACCAAACATAAAAATGTTTAACTACTAAACACTGTGCAGAGTAATCACACTATTCCCTCCTCTTTCCTTAAATTTGAGGAAGTTTCATGAAAAGAACAAGAAATCAAAAGTTCACCATTTGCTATTTCTGACTCATTTTTACACCTTCTATGAAAATGGTAGAAATCCCAATCTTGCACCATACGGTGATGGGAAAGCATTTTAATTAACGCTTCCAAAATGAAACAGAGCAGGGAAGAAAAGACTAAAAAAACAGACCAAATAATGGCAAAATAATTACAAAGAAGCAGCTTTTGCTGTAATTTTCTCACCTACAGTGTGTGTCAAAGTGACTAGATTTTGGGCTATCAGGTGTAACCTTCCCCAAGCCTTCCATGAGCTGCAGTGGTATTGCACCTTCACACTAATTCTTCATACTTTTAGCAATTAAAACCTCCACATTGAACCGCATCAAAAGCAGTGGCAGAAAGTATTTTGAGCTTTATATTTTTCAAACTGGTGCATTACAAAGAGAGTACTTATGGAAACAGGAAATTTATACTTATGATGTCCTAGCAAGCCACTCTGGAGAGTCATCAAAGACTCTACTGTTCTTATCTCTTAGAAAGTAATAAAATGATCAGCGCAACAGCTGAAATAATCCATGCTGTAGGTTAAATGGTATAGTCTCTGCTCGATGCATACATGTAACTCCTGTTAGCATTCCTGGGAGTATCATACAAGCATCGAAAGGAGTCTAGACCTTGGTGTCCAACATTCAGCCATGGTTAGAATGCCTAACGGTGTGTGTGCTCTCCAGATTTCATCTACAAACCAAAAATACCAATCAATAAATGTCCTACCATTGAAGCCATCCTGATCCAGATCCCCCAGAGGTGCAATACAACTGCTGAATCTTGCAAATATCTCGAAGCCATTCAGTTTTGTGATCTGAAACCCTCCAGAGGCTCGCTGAAGGCAAATGGAAACCTGACCGACCTCTTGAAGCTTCCCATCAGAACCTCGATCCATAAAAAGAGGGGCTCCAATAAACAAATCTGTATAACTGGAGCAAAGAAGGACAAGGTTCTTCAGTAACAGCACAAAAATGCACTTGTTAAAACAAATGTTGAGTGCTAGTGACAAAGTGTGTTGTGCAGACACATGTTAAACCAGAAACGAAGGCAGCCATCTACACTACAGGAAAGACACTTCAATAGAAGCTGCTTTTTTCCTTTCCAGAAAGAAGCTGGATGCAAGAAGAGTGCACTTACTTGTCCCCGTTGATATCTGTGGCAGCCACTGAATACCCAAAGTAGGCAGCCATCTAGAAAACAATTCAAACCAGACTGGTGAGCGTAGTGATGTATACACACAACACAGAAAAGACAGCAGGGAGATGATGATACATACCATGAGACTTTTTGTCTCCTTTCTCCTTACATTTTTCTTTCTTTTCCTTATTCTGCTACAAATTGATCAGTTACTTTGCCATTCCCCCTTTCACGATTCAGTCTTCATTCCCAGTTCCCAAACTAGCAGCATTTCCCTTGTTTAAATAAGATTTCTAACTATTAATGCCAAACAAGAATTCACAGAATATATATTTTTAGGATTTCTACAGACTTAATAAAACTTTTCTCTGGCACATAAGCTAACGACATACAGAAAGTATACGTTCTAGCGCTGGGAATCCTGTCTGGAAACATCATCCTTCTATAGGAAGAGCCTCTCGGTCATCCACCACACTGGATAAAGCTCCATACCTGCTCTCCAGTGAAGTTGTACATGGAAGACATGTTTTTCCCATTGTAAATAGACACCTGCACATGAAGAAATACACATTACAGCATACCCATAATGCTCCTCTTACTTATTTATTGTAAAGTTTAATATTTCAAGTTCCCTACCATGCCCAGCGTTCTCGCTGCTCTTGGGACTCCCGATACAAAGTCTGAAACACAAAGCAAGGCATTCAAATGACGTTCCAGTCCCAAAGTGAAATGTCTTTGCTTGCACAAGGAACTCATTCCTAGGAACACATCTTCCTGTGTGCTGTATTGTTTGTTCTATACCATTTATTTAAAGACCTGTCCAGCATATTAACATGAGTTTTTTACTGAAGTGAGGGTCCTACCTTCTATGCCATCACCGTTGAAGTCTCCCACAGCCACTGAATAACCTAATCAACAGACAAAAATCAGTAAATCACTTTGAAAACCTTATTAAAACTTTCATCTCTCTTTACATTTTTCATAGGTCTCTGTGCACAATCCTTTTGCTTTGTCTTAAAATGCAAAGGAATAAACATTGCCTCTAAGCAGCTTAGACTACAACAGCTACATGAGCATACTGGAATTCATCATCATCCATAAAAGTGAGATCACAAAATGAAAATGTTAAAATTATCACCCTAGGAAATGTCCTGGTCTATCCTTGCTTTTCCATGAATCCAGACAGACATAGATGAAGCTAAGTGATAATTTCCCACTCCTCTAAGGGACTCTTCATTAGTTTTCTTCCCAAATGCAATTCTTCCACATATTTATTCTGCTATGGCAAATTATTTAGAACCAACAGCTTTTCTAAAAAACATAGGGATGTGACTATCAGGTAAAAATCATACCCTGGCCATTCCCGTATTCAGCCTGAATCATGAGCACAAATTCATGGAAATGTGTCCATTTGTCTTTTGATCAAGCCTACGGCAAGATAACTAAGCCTTCACCACACATAACTTAATGCATTTTCAGGTGTGTAGCTCTTTTGCTATCGGTCAAATGCTGAACTAACAATAGTGCTATTTAGACTTAAATATGACTAGCGCAAGGGAGCGTTTCAAGTGCAGCAGGCTCTTCTTCCTTTTCAAACTACTCACCCAAGTAGCTGTCATCGAAAGCAGCACTGGCAGGCCTGGTTGCCAACTGGTCATCATACTTGGTACTGTAGACCTTGGAGTCATATTTAGCCACAATCTCTGTCACTCGATCAGAAATAAGTTGTCCTAAAGAGAAAGAAAACATTGTAAAACCACAGAAAAACGCGTGTGCGGTCATTCAATAAGCAAGAGGGCTCATTTACAGGATGCACACTGTTCCACAACACTGACCAGAAAACAGCCAGCAGCAGCGCTAGGCTGTAAGAGACAATTGTAATTGTAAGAGACAATTTGGATCCTACTTCAGCAAAGATTTATGCACATATTTAATAAAAAGAACACAAAGAGATCTCTCGCTGAAAATAGAAGCTGCTCCTTCATGGCAGGATGCAAACAGGACTGCTCAGTTAGGGAATAGTAAGCACGTCTTTATGGCATGGCAGGACTGAGACATTCCTGGTCTGTGTGCCAGCACAAGGGAGTGAACGCTGCAGACAAGGAGCCACTAGGATAAGCAGACAACTGCGCTCTGTTTCACTCCAGTAGCCACAAGGTGGGGACTGCAGTACACGCTTCTCTTGAGTTCAATAAGCCTTCAATCACAAAACCATTTTCCTCAGAAGAGCACTCACTTCCCATACGTATTCATACACATACAGAGTACATGGAAAACTATTCCTCCAACATCCCAGAACGTGGAATAAAAATTTGAAGGTTAAAACTCTACTTTACACAAGTATACTACTGCCTTCTGTTCAGAGTTGAGACTTTCATTTGGTAGTAGCAGAAAAGAATACGGTTGTTTTGGCAGAAGAGCTGTCACTTTTGCCTAAAAGCAATCAAATGAATATACAAATATAATCTATATTATACTGCATCTGCATTTTAGTTTCAATCAATCCATTGTGCTCAGTTTCAAACACAGGACTGGAAACGAGCTGCTGGTGTTGCTGCATTGACACAGAGGATGGTGCGACACAGAAAACCTTCCACAAACATCAGTATTCACATGACACATCAGGCAATCAAGTTTGGCAGCTGTGACTTGATTCTAGCTGCACCATCTCTTGAACCAGAGCTGTAGGTAAATACTGAATGATCCTGCAAATACTGCCTGTAGCGAGTGTTAGCTAAACATTTCAGTGTGTTCTGTGTAAACAGTGCAGTTAGATGTAAATGTGCATGGTGGCACATACAGATATAAACAAAGAAACACAAGGCATCCTTGCGGTCACAGGACGAAAATGACAGTGCTCTGGGCAGGGTCATTTTTCATTGGAAATACGTGTGTCAGAAATTGCAAACCACGCAGAATTTGAAACGAGTAAATATCCCAAAGGAAACTTGTCCTGCTGGTGGAAACAAATTCCACATTCCTGGGGAAATGCCCTTAAAATGATCAGAGTTATTTAAAAGGCAAGAGACACATCTATGCAATTATTATTTCAGCTTTCATCTGTGGTTGCCTTGATTATTCAGGAGATACTTTGAAAGATGACAAAAAATTCTGTCTGCTGGTTTTCTTACTGATGAAGACTTTGACAATGGCTGGAGGAGCGTGGGTACAAATTAAGGATAACTAAGAGGATAAAGAGAAAAATCAAAGACACCGACTTCTCTGTGACTTAACTGATTTATCTCACCTTGCCAGTAAAAACTTCCAGGTCCTCCAAGCAGCACTCTGTCACCCTTTGAGGGTAAAAAACAAATCAAAACAAAACCAGACAAATAAACACAAACAGAAAAAACCCCAAACCAAACAAACAAAACCAACAAAGAAAAAGAAAAAAAAGAAAAAGCACATTAAGCACATCTCCAGACAAGAGAACACCTTCTGTTTTTATGGAAGCAAACGAATGCACATGTATCACTGCAGTTTCACTGACACAAATACATTTTATTTTTCGAATAAATGATTCATTAACAATGGTTCCTGTGCAATACTAAGGTGACAAACACTGTGCCTTCAGTGTCCTGCTTCTCTGTTTCACCCATTTAAAACTCCTGCCAGAACTCTGCTTTTATTGTAAGAGACCATTTATGTAAAGCTAAAACAACAGAAAAGCGATTAGGAGAAACCTTTAAGATCGCTACAAGGCAATCATAACCTGCCTTTAGTTCAGTACACAACTAGTTTAATCTTCTACCCCTGCCACTTTCTGTAACTTATTTGCAGAAGAGTTGAATTCAGCAAAGCTGTGACTGAGTTCCCCTCACTATTCTCTGATATAACTGCAATCCACAAACCATTTCATAAAATTTTAACCACATGAGCTGTCCCCGTGCCAGGAGTTTGCTTCCGAAGTGCTGCATTGGCCCATAGGCTTTGCTGCACAATTAAGCCACTTATTCTGGTTTTAATCTTAAAAACTTCCGTATTCACCACTTGGAAAAATCTAGGTTCCTCTGGAGGAAACACAACAGCGTCTTTGGGTGAAAAGTGAAGAGATACAGTCAGCCATAAGATGCTAAGAACCAAAAAAATTGCCACCATCGCAAACAGGACTTGTGCGGTCTGAGCAAGTCCAGACTGTGCTAAACAAGAAAGCTGTACTACATAAAGAAAGAGTTAATCTTCATTTGTGCACAGCTTTACTGTGCTTGGATTTAAAAAGTAATTATGATCTATATTTTTTTTAAAAAAAAAGGAACTCTAAAAGGCAGGGAGAACATAAAAACAGATAGACGGCAAAAGAAGACGTCTCCTTCTGCCATCTGATAAGAAAACAAACCACACTTCACAAAAGCACCGCCCACCAGTTCCCATCAATAGTGAGTTATTCTTCCTCAAGAAGTGACATGAGGTGCACACTGATCACTTCAGAACAAGGGGCTCAAACACCCAACGACCACAGTTTATCTCACTGCAGGACTGGCCGCAGCAGGGACACATAGCAGAGGGGCTGGACAAGCGGATTATTTGTTTGGGACATGACTCCTACATAAGGTGAGAGGGTGCTGCTGTGAAGATGTAAGGAGAAACAGGCTTATAACACCAGAGTTGTTTGAAGTTCTTTTTGTTTCTTTACAAGGATATGTTTGGTTGTGGTTCCCCCTGTCCCCAGGAAGGGTAGCTGACGTCTAGTTCTGTAATAGCTGTGCCTGTATGTGCCTGTATCAGGGTTCTGGTCAGCTCGCGGCTGTCTGCTGACTCATAGGAACTGAAAAAGAACCACATACCTTTGTAAAGTCGATACTAAATCCACCTTGACAAAACCCCTGTCCATCTGCATCAATAGTGGCTACAAAAAAGAATGGGTAGAAAAGAAAAAGAGGGAAAAACAAATAAAATAAATATTACCAGTACTAGATCAGGTGATTTTGCAGATACTTTCCAATGCAACAACCTAAGTAACTGCACTCCTGAACTTGAACCTTGGTATCTTTTGCTCCTAGCACAGTATTTTCTCTTTAATCACGCCCACAACCAAATGCTGCAACAACTTTATGGCTGGCCTAACGTATATATCACATTAGCATATGTTGTAGACCAACACAGTCCAAGTAAACAGCAACTCTATACTCCTTTGTATTTAATTGTCTAAAGTTTTTGGGAAAGCATTTGCAATCTTTATTCAGAAAAAGGTCATAAGCATCTGACTATCTACCAATTCAACTACAGTATATGGATGCAAAGGCCTTGGAAAATAAGACGCAAAATATCAGCATTATGTTATTAAAACAATGCATCGCTACGTGCATGTGCATACACGGAAATGAGAACATACTTGTGAAAAACCTTGTTACGTAAAACGAGCTTTCTCTTTGATTTACTTGAATAATTAGTCTTCAGAAAATTCTAGAGTCGGACTTTGAAAAAGCACTTACTACAGAATTTTGTTCAAGCAGTTACTACAGAAGTGATCCATCCAAAAACTGAAAACCTCAATTCCAACAATACTTGGATCCAAAATTTTCCTCTGGCCTGCAGCTTAGAAAGCAAGGTCTGCATCCTGACCACCAGCTGGAGAAGTCTCAGGTGTCTGGATCTCTCTTAGGTGTTTTTCTAACTGCTACAAGCCTGTTACCTGGAAGGGGGAAATGCCTGCACAACATCCCACCGCAAATGTGTGCACAGGATAACACAGAAAAGCAACACAAGGGCTCCACACTTACTGGACCTGCAGGGTGCGTATTCCACAGATTTCGATCCGGCAAGCAGGTAACAGGTTCCTACAGGCTCTCGCTCTTGTTTCATTTCCGTTCTCCAGTGGTACAACGGGGCACAGGCCTACGGAGGAACACAGGGCAGTGAGGAAACAAACTCCTCTTCAGCTGGGGGAACAGAATAATGCAATGGAATTCCTATTTTTTACAGAACAGTAACCAGAAAAAAATGGTGGCAGATGTACCCTGTGTTACTAGAGGAGATTTACACCATCCACGCTGGGACAGGAGTAGCACCAGTCCAGATTTTTTAGAAATAGCTGCTTTATCGCAAGAATCTTAGAAATAATATTTTCCAAAGCAACAGCTGTAGAGATTTCCTCAAGAATTTATAACACATTCTGACTTTGGCTAATTCATTCTGCTGCTTTCCTCCAAAGCAGCTGACAAAGCTACAACCTTTGCTGAAGAGTTAAGGGAAGGTGACCTGATAAGTTCCAAAAAAGACAAGTTACGCTGATCAGTGTGGTTTCATTTACATTTCGAGTTATCCAGATCTCTCCACCCTTTTCCGCACTACAATATCCCAGTTCTGAGGCATCTGAATGACATCAAAAACCTACCAGAATTTTATCATTCTTGGATCTCACAGAGGCTCCAAACCACTGATGAGACTTAAATTCCAACGGATCATCAGGAGCAAAATCTCTGTTCCCTACAAAGAAAATGAAAAGGCAGAGTAATTTCACAGGGAACTGTACAGTAAGAATAAAAAAAAAACCCCAAAGTAATTTATTTTGATGGGTACAGACAAAAGCAGAGAACAGTGACAGTGGAAGACATCCTGCTCCCATGGAAATAGGTTTTAAAAAGAATTTATTAATTATTTATTTTTACACCCAGGTCCAAACAGATATTTTTACGTATAAAGCATTTCTACAATCCTGATTTTCAGTAAGAGCACAATGTTTACAGCATCTTCTACAGCAACACAGCAAATACCTCATACTCGAGATATTTGACTCTCGAGTGCAATGACGGCACTGCTCAAGAATCAGTGTCACAGCCAAGCGAGGACTAACACTTTGAGAAGAAATGTTGCCCTGGTTAGACTACACGAGTTTTGCCCTTGGCTAGAATCGAGTCAGAAATTCTGCTACTCTTCTGCCAAGTGCTGACATCTCTATTATGAACATCACTGCAGTAGCAGCAAGCTGCCAGTAACACGTTAGCAAGTTTGGTTTCAGAAGAGAAGTTAAGTAAGGGAGAACTTGCCCTTATATGTGTGTGTGTGTGTGTTAACTGTTTGGTGCCGAAGGCTGGCAAAAGCAATTCAATGAGTGCTATTTGTGGAAGTGTGAGTCTTAAAAGTCTTCAAATCAGTTACCATTTCTTATGTACTATCACTGGAACAGCAGTGGGAATCTCACCATGAGAAGATGGATGCAACTCTCTTTTTAAGCAGTCAACTACCTCACCGGTTCACAGTGCGGGATGCTGGAGGAGTCAATAAGGTCACAGCCAAGCATCCGTCCCCAGAGTATGGGAAACCCCACACCCAACCCGGCTGTGAGTCAGAGACCTGGCAGCACCCAAATCAAAAACTTCCGGCTTCTCTCACACCTTGAAAAGAATGCTTTGTCTCAAGAAACCATTAGGAAAATCCCATGGAATGGACAACAAAAGTGATTCCCAACTGCAGAGTCAGCCAAAACAAGCAAGGATCCGCACTGCTTTTGCTCTTTGGATTAGAACTACAAAGACTCACAGCTGGGTTGGAGTTCATTCTGCTTATAACTGCACCTGGGGTTACGCAGCCTAGAAAGACAGATCTGGCTTCTATCCTCTGTCCAGAAACTCTCAAGTACAAAGAAATCTCTCTACTTTACTTGCCAAGCAAGGCTTTAAACAATACCGAACTGGGAAATAGTTACAGCACAGCATTTCATGCCTCTCTCTCCTATTGTTTATACAGTGCTATGTCTCTATTACTAAAAAGAAATGCAGTATAGCTATTTTAGAGCATAAAGCAGAATGCCATTGTGCTAGAAGTGTCCAAGATATTAACTTCCCATTGAAGTTTGAAACAACAGGCAGCAAGCAGAAGGAATGGCAGCTTTGCAACATCAGGGAAGGCCGTTGGGCACTATCAGTAATCTGATTTTATCACAGCTGTTAAGGAAATCAGTTCCTTCAAGGTGCAGCTGAATGCACCGGCTGAGACAGCATAAAGCAATCAAAGCTTTAAAAGAAGGCAGATTACTTGCTACTGGTGCCATCTACCCACGGTTTCTATTGGTTGCACTGCAGAAGAAGGGAACCAGTGATTTAACTGGTATGTGCTGCCCAAACAGTCCCTCTCTGCCTTTTCCCTCGGCGTTCCTAAACTACAGGCGCTACCCCTGTCCAAGAAACAATCCACATCCAGTGTTGCAGTGACAAAAACTTCTCTCTCCCTCAGTCGTGAGGGGACAAAATGATTTTTTCTGCAGTACTGGAAAAAGCCTCGACTCAGCTCTAAATTGAGGATAACACTGGAAATCTCTCTGCCAATTTATTTTAATAGGTAAACATCTAGACTTGAAGAGATAGTTAGGAGATGGCGTGTAAAAAACTGAACTCCTCAATACAGAAAGTGAACAAACACAATCTGCAGTCTGTGTTCCACGTGTTACGACTTTAGAAGCCAGCAACACTTTTTCTGAAAGCCTAAATAACAAATTAGGAATCCCTATGCATTAAAAAGAAAGCACCACATAGTAAAATGTGTTCCAGTAGGCAACTTAGTTCAATAAATTTTGTTTATTTATAATACACTATTATTGCAAAGAAATCTTAGAGCCATGTTAGCCAAACTGTGTAATGCTAGTGCAGGTGCCCATAAACCAGCACCTACTCTGAGGTGCCATACACAGAGCTTACCCTGCGTTCAAAGCCTCGTTAAGTTCCCTAAAACTCAGAGGAGAGGAGCTGCTGTTCAGTGTGAGACTGGCTGTAGCGCAGGGAAGCGCACCAAGTCACAAAAACCTGGCCAGGTAGAAGGTGTGTGGATTGGAAACAAAGACTTCTCAAATTAAATGTTAACTCCCTATTAGAGAAGGGAAGTAATGTTTATTTACCCACCCCTGTTCTGAATTGTCCCAAGGAGAGCCCCGTGTAAAGTCATCACAAGCCCTTCCCTCAGGTCCAGAGAAGAAACTAATTTTATGAGGAAATCAGGAAAACACCCTGTCATCAGAAATCCCCTTGCTTTTAGTGAGAAACCATTTGTGTTTCTGTCCCTGGCTGGGGAAAATAAACACAAGGAACACTGAAACATGAGCCTTTACCAAGGCAAAGCAGAACCAAATAAGGTGTTTAAGCTATAAAGTAATTTTGTCATGGGAAGATGCTTCAGTATTTCTGTGTTTTAGTATAAATAAAGACCCTTTCTTATTTTATCATAACCTTTCAGTGGTGGTTACAAAAACCCCCAAAGCCTTCCCCATACCCTTTAGAACCAGTATTGACATCAAACAAAGCAGGGAGGATTTAAACATGCAGGGAGCTATTGAGCCATACCAACATTTTGATGTAGCCTTACTGCCACAGGTGTACTTCTCAATTATTTTCAATTTTGAATGTCTCAAGAATACCTCAGAAACATCTTTATACCAGGGATGTACATTTTAAACAGGGATGCCAACCAACACCTCTATGCTATACAAACCGTGTTCTGACCAGAAAAGACTCAGGGTTTCACACAATGCTCTATCAGACTAACACAGGTGCTGCAAGGACTCCTACGTGATGGGTCATGATCACAGAGAACCAGCGTGTATCCTCAAGGCAGCTCATGTTGTGGTTTTTCTTTTGCTTCTTCTCATCGTGTCAGACACCACATGATGACCTTACACCACTCTCGTCCGGGAGAAGGGGCTGACGTGCCACACCAACAGTGCTGTCTCACCAAGTGCTTTACAGGTGGGGTAAGAAGGTTGCCAGGGCAGGAACAAAGGTGCTGTAAAAGTCCATCACCTAGGTGCGCTGCTGCTGGACCAACAGAACATTGTCACTTCACTGCACTACATAGGATTTATGATTCTATGAATCTCATGTATCAGTTATCAGGGGAGATTTTGGTTGGATATTAGGAGGAATTTCTTTACTGAAAGGGTGGCCAAGCACTGGAACAGGCTGCGCAGGGAGGTGGCTAAAAGACGAGTAGATGTACTTGGGGAAATGGTCTAGTGGTGAACTTAGCAGGGCTGGATCAATGGTTGGACTCGATCTTAAAGGTCTTTTCTAACTGAAACCATTCTGTGATTCTGTAATAGAAACATACGTGGAGGGATGCTAGCTAGAAATTGCAGACAGAAGGAAAGAAAAAATAGCCTGAGCCATTTTCCAAGTAATAACAATAATTACATAGAGGGTTCTTTCAGCATTGGATTTCTTTTGGCTGTCAGCTTTGGATAGTTGGCGTCTTCTTTTTCCAGTGTAAATGTTATCAGTCACAGAAACAAGGGTATTCCTACAAAGCAATCGCAGTTCAGTAAGTGGATGGAGTCTTAACTCATGCCGGCCTGTTTGCATATGGTGATGAGAAAGCTCAGCTGGAACATCTGCCCCAATCCCGAGTGCCAGGCTTCACTGGGAAAAGCACGAGTCAAGAAGTGGCAAACTGGTGAAGTTTCATGTCATCACACAGGAATACTTAATAAGTTGTAAAGAGTCACCTAACTCACCGAATTTCCATTAAAATAAACCTCTCTAACTGTGCCAATTCAAAGTAGATGATGTTGCCCCTTCAGGTAAAAGGAAACTTCACACAGCCAACCAAAAGACAACCATATAAAACACACAAGAGCGCTGTTTTCATAACAGGAGAATGTTCTGTGGTAGAACACTTGTTATTTTCCATTTCAACCTTAATGAGGCGGGGGCAGGCGAGCACAGGCTTATCTGCACTGGGAACTCCCCACGCCATGAAGGAGATGATGGTGCAGCAGCCCTGGGCTGGCCACAGTGTTTTGTTAATGACTCAGGGAGACGGAGCTTCCCACTGCTGCCTTCCTCTCTTCTGAGTTACCAGTCCTGCTTCTTCCCCAGGGCAGTGCTGGAACAGAAGCAGCTGATCCCTTTGCCTATATAAGACACTTTTTTTAGCTGACTAGTCAGTTGTGATCCAGCTGCGCATACAGAGCCAACAGCATTCCTGGGGGAGCCCACCTCATCACAAAAGCACAGAAGTTTCTCCACTGTCAGCTATACCAACATGTGGATGAGGCTTCATACGTTCTGCTGGCCTCTCTGAAGTTCAGAGCAGCACCCAGAGTCCAACCCAGACAGCAGTTGTACCTGCGCACCCGATACAACAACCAAACTTGAGCGAGACTGACGGAATAACAGACCAAGCGAGATGAAAATCAACTCCTGTTACTACAAATGAATGAACGGTCCTCACAAAATCATTCGTTTTTTGTTGACTAAACCAACAGTCTTTGAGACTGAAATCTCTATGCAGATTGCACCCTAGCGCCAATAAAACAATCAGATAAAAATAACACAGTACTTGGTTAAAGCATGCCGCGTTCACAAAATATAGACTTATCCCACACCTCCTTATTCCATAAGTGGAAAAGATGGAGTTATGAACAACTGACTCATTTGTACAAGTGATCAAAGTCCCCCAAAGGCAAACATAAGCTCCTGAAACCCACGCCAGTCACAGCTTCCCAGCATCAGCAGACCCTGCGCCATGCAGTGCTACAGCACGGAGCTGTGCAAGGCAGCTCAAATACCCACGTCAAACTAAATAGGTCACAGAGAGATACAGCCATGCCAAACTGGTGGTTTAGGCTTCCAAACAAAGACTTCTATTGTTTAGAATCACCCACTTGGGGATGGGGAAAAAAAAAAGTCGAAATGCAAAGAGGAATCAGGACAGTTTTTATAACTATTTTCCTTATCAAAAGCTTCTTTCTCCTCTTTTAGCATAGATCAAAATAACAAGTCTTAAAAGAATTTCATCCACAAATATGTAAGAATAAGCCATTTCTCTAAAAATTCTGGTGCACCAAAACAGATGGGAAGAGGGGAGAGGAAGGACAGTACAACTGTCAAAGCGATAAAGCTTGACACATTCAGAGGCTACGCTGAATTACTTTTCCACAGCAGCAAAACCACACAACACAGGGCTGAGATGCTCTTAGTTTTTCAGCAGCTTTGGGAAGTTTGCCCAGTTTTGAGATCTGATACAGAGAATGCAAGCAGCGGGAAAGGCTTGGGACAAAAGGAGGAACAATTCAGCAGCAAGTCAATCTGTTAGAGGATGTGTCTCAGCAGCGTGAAACAACGCACAGTCCGAGCAAGCAGATCGTTCTATGCTGAAAATGTAATCTGCCCCAAAAACCTGCAGTTCATTAGCACACAAGTTCAAAGCTGTTGTGAGTGTATTTCCTTTTGTAACAGTTTGTAGAGCTGTTTGCATTTCATCAGATTATTCTAAAGGCAGCAGCTCTTGAAAGAGGCTCAGTACTTCACTGTGTGATGCTAACATGAAAAGCCACACTTTCAAGCATCCCATACTGAGGAAGGTACCATCTCAAAGCTGTCATTAACAAACTGCAAGAGAAACTTGATCATCACAAACCCGTTCTGTTCCATTTTTACAGACAGCCATGGAGGCACAACAAAAGGCTGTTTCTACCAACCCACTTCTTGCTGTTCTTGCCTGATGAAGAGCTGGGACCCCAAAGATGAAAAGTAAAATAATGTGAATAATCATGAAGATTGTTTTCTTTTGGAAAAGCAGTGCATAGAAAACTTGTTCGGTTTATGTTAATTTGCTCATATTGACGACATGTGTAGAGCCTAATTGACTCCAACTGCTTACATGGGTCCCTGAAGAATTTACTGTTTGTCAAAATGAAAATCCAGAGCCATCCTGCTCTCTACAATTCCATGGCCGAATAACAGAGGTATTTCTCTACGTGTCAGCCAATTAGCTAAATGCACTCTCTCTGTTGTTTGTGTATGCCAAACTGTAAAATCCAGTCAATAAATAAAAACATGATGATAAGTTGCTGATTTTCCTAAAAAGCACATCTGACCACCTTACTCCTCCTCACCATTTTGTTGCCCGGCTCAAGGAGCTTTAGATCCTCTTCTTGCACAGAAAACACATTTAGTTTTATGCACAAGAAATGGACAACTACACCAAATAAATACAACTCTCAGAAAAACCTTCAATGTTCCAAGAGTCTTTGCACTAAGCAGGATTAAGGAAATGCTTTCAGTAACATTTGGTGTTATCTGTGCAAGCTTATTTTCAAAGGCTACAGAATAAGAAAAGGGGAAGGAGAAGAGATGGGTCTAAAACGAATGGGTTTGCATGTCAGTCTCCAAACTGATCAGAAACACAAAATGCCCTGCTATATTAAGTGCATTCCTTTCACAGCTAACCCAAAAGTAATATGTTTTTCCTGGAACAAACTTCCGTGCAGCTGGTGATGGAGCCAACTGCTCCTTAGACACTGTTATGCTTTCTAGGAGAGGAACTGCCTCTCCAGTCAGCCTTGCAGAAGCAGCAGTACTAACACTGAGCTAGCTGCAGAAGCAGTTTTACCATTGGCCTTGCCAGACTCTTCTTTCTATATAAGGTTCAGAACATACCCTGATGCTACGCATTAAACCAAAAAATAAACTGTCAGTCACAGAATTATCCGGCGCAGAGAAGGGACAAGACGGAAAATAAACGCTGAGCCACTTTGACCAGTAACTTGTAGGTTTTGGTGATTTCAATGTGACTTGTAAAACACCTCACAAAAGAAAGGTCATTGTCCATGTTTACAACAATTTTGAAGAACTGACAATGTAAATTCCCCACACCGCCTCCCCCCACCCAGTGCTTGTCCAGAAGAAATATATCCTCCTACGCATTTTGAACCTCTGAAATTCAACTGAGACAGAGAAGAACAAATACCAAGTATTTTACACAACAGTTAAACAGAAATTGTGGTAATGCTGGGGCAATCGTAGCCAGAAGGCGAGACACACGACAATACAAATACCAGCAACCGCAGTTTTGCGGCAGTGGCACACTGAGCTTCTGAATTAACAAAGTAAACAGGAATAAGGCAAAAAATAAGCTCAGTGCTTACCTACCACTTTTGAGTCAGTTCTATCCCGATTTGCAGGATAACCCTTTAACAGCACAGCTTCACTTTGCAACAGTGACGGGGAAAGCCTGCACGTGAGGAAGCTTGCTCTGCGGGTTGGTTCCTTTAACTTTTATGTGCTCCCAAGAGCAAAAACCAGCCCAAAAATGCATGCCTGATGACACTTGTAAGCCTTTAAAAGATTCCCTCTGGCCTCCTGGCCATGTGCACACAAGCACATGCAGCACAGCTCTACGCATCACTGAATGCGAGGGCCACACGTGTTTGTTATGCAGTTTTCACATCGTCACAACTATGTTAAATCAAAGCCAAATGATGTCAACGTTATGGCGCTCAGCACCCCCACAGCGAAGCATCTTTACATTTGGGAAGTGTTAATGTGTGATATTAACATTGTGCCTCCCAAAGCCACCAAGTACACCAGAACGTCAAAAGCAATTACTAGAACATACACAGAAACACACACATGCAGACACACAGAGAGAATATTCGCCAGCGTTTCCACGTGAGTGTAACCACTGTGCTGGGAGATGCAGGAGAAGGGAAGACCCCCCTCTCCATCGCAGATATATGGCTGGTTTAAATGACAAAATACACTGTGGAGCAACAGTGAGAGCACATTTTCTGCTGGCCAGCAGTTTAAAAACTGTAACATGCTTTACCAGGTTTTTATGTTGCAGGTTGGTTGGGAGAGGGCACAAGGAGGGAAATGTGTATATTTTAGTCCAGGAGCTACGGTAGTGTGCTCCATGACCAGCCTCCTGCTGCGAGATGCCCAGCTCCCCTCCCAAAGGAAGGCACAGAGCAATCCATCGGGTGCTGCCAGGAGCTGTGTGCTCAGTGACCTTGCACTTTCCTCTGGAGGACCTGGGGTGAGGGCAAATGCAAGGAACAAGGAAATCGGGTGCAAGGCAAGGGCTTGAAGAACTTCCCCTCCAAAGGCTAACATACGGCAGCCAGAACCTCCTCTCCTGGACTACCCAAGAGCTGTTGTGGTTGTACCGTGTACATGACTACTCCCTTGTGCCAATACAGTATTCGAGACAACAGCAAGGGTTAGAAAATAAACCCCAATTCTGCACAGCCACTGCCAAGCAGCTGAGCTCAGCGTGGCCTTTGTACAGAGGGGGAAGAGAAAAGGATCCATAAAGCTGGAGGAAAACAACCAAGGAAAGTTAAGTAAGAAAACGTAATAAACTGATAAAGAAAAAGTAATAAACTGATAAAGAAAAAGACCTTTCCTGCTGTAAATCCCTGCTCTCCTATCCATTTGTGATGCAGCCACAAAACCACTGGAGAAACACAACCTCATACAGTCAGAACAAACTTGCTCTTTCCTCCATTCCCTGGTTACATTCACGGCAGAGAACCACGGCCTCTTCCTCGCGCTCAGCACCGCATGCCAGACATATGGCCTGGCCGGGCCCAGGATCTGCCTGCTGTGCGCTCTGGCATGGAGAAGCAGGAGGAGAAACAAGGACAAGCCTTCTAATAATGGTAATTTTGCAAATCCAGGGAGTTTGGTAAACAGAAACAAGCCACAAGCACAAGCACCCTCCTTATTTTCATAGGTCGGGTTCTCATTAGCTGTAAAGAATTAGAAAAGAACTGCTAAAAACCCCATTAATTAATTACAGAGAATCGGTGTTGCGCTTTAATTAACAAAACAGCTAAATAATCTTGCAGGGGGGACGATAAAAGTCTGCCTTGTGTTGCAGGGCTAAGCAACGCCTCTGGAGTTACAAATCCTACTGTACAACTATTGAAGTAACGATGGATGCACCTGCATTTTCGCAGAGACTGCATTTAGTCATCTACAAAAAGCACCTTTGTGTTAGCGCCACACATCAGAGGCCAAATATGCTTCCTATTTCCTGCCAAGGGAATCCCAGGTCTTCCCTAACTCATCATTAACACTCAAGGAGGCAAGGGCAGGCAGGAGTTGGGGTTTACACTGTTTTGACGTAACACATTGTCACAACAACGTAGGGCACCAGCCATTGTATTATTCACAAAGAAAAAGACTTTTTACTTTGTCTCAGTGTATTTATTATATTATTGCTCTGACATACAATGCCCCCTTTCACCCAGAGAATAATTGACAAATGCATTATTTCCCATCCGTTGCCACAAAGCTGGAATGAGTTAAAATGTGCCTGAAAGAAATCCTCTTAGGCCATTATGACCTGCTATTTTCACTGTTAGATTTCAAGCAATTAACATGCCCCTTAAAGACAAATTACAAGTAAAATCCTGTTTCTTTGCCCAGCAGCAAATACCTTATGCACAGATACCTCACAACACAGCATGGTCTCTGTATCCATTTACTTTAATTGGCACATGGAAAAGCCTATTGCAAGTGTTCGTAGTAGAAACAGATAAATGCATTGCAGTTCCCATTGGAAGACGCATCTAGTACCTATCCAGGTGGCTCATCTCACTCTACCAGAAGTTTTTTGGTAGTTACATTAGTGGTGATTATTAGGGACATCTGAATCCTTGCCTTAAAACCAACAAAAAATCCACAGCTGTTTTCTCATAAACGATAAGCCCAAAGTATATAAAATCACAAATTTAAATCCAGTTGTTGTTGCCTTACATGGATGCAAACTGCCAAGTCAAAATACTAGCAGAGGCAAGAGTGAATTATAACCAACAAGACCTTAAAGTCACAGGTGTTTCCTCTGCCCTGCCATGTGGGTCTTGCTAATCCACTCCCATGACACGGAAAGGTTTTTCCACTGGCCTGAAACACACTGTGGAAAACAGGATTCAACACAGAAGGGCTCAGGCAGAAGAGCACATGCAGTGTGTTCTCACATGACCTGCCACAGCTTGTGGAAATCACTGTGTGTAGCAGAGCATATGAAATCCTTCACGTCAGCATTGCTGTCGCTTGGCTTTAGAACACTTCAGAATGGGCAGAAATTGCCTCTGGCCTGAGGCACCTCGAGTGCTGCCTCACAAATGGCCCAAGTACAATGAAGCCACATCCGAGGGGAAAAATAACAAAAGGTATTTTTTTCCACAGCTTTAAGTTCATACTCCCAATTCCAGATTAAACTTCTGAATACTTCTGCATACATCAACTTTGCCGCTACTGGAAAAGTACCTTTCCTTGTCTGCCATGTTCTTAATAAGCAATAGAACCTGTGAGTTTTATTGGGAATTAGGCTGATAAACATTTGAGGATTGCTGGGAAGTACAGTGGAGAGGTGCAAATAGGTTAAAAAAACAGAAGGCTAATGTATGCTCGCTCAGGCTTTCAGCACACACCAAGGACAACAGAATTCTCCAAGAGAAGAAAGGAAAAAACAAACCACAACCAAGCCTTGACTGGCTGCCAGTCCTGAAACAGCAGCATCCACATCGACCATCACAAAACCCCATATGGATCAGAAATCCTTCTGCACTCTCAGGCTGAGATTGGAGCAGAGATACCCCACCTGCCCCCTCAGTGAACTGCACATTACCTGTGGAGTCAAATATAATCGGCTGGCAATTTCTGTTGGAATTCCAGTTACATTTGAGCACCTGGCCTCCTTCTACGATGTTGTGCTGGGTAGTGTTTGCTTTCGGAGCTCCCACCAGGAGAAATGTCCTGCAGGAAGAAGTAGTAAAACAAAGGTTTCAAAAATCTAAAGCACAGACATTGATACTTCATGACATTGGAAGAGTTAATAACATAGAGGCCTTGCCCATTCATATGTACATCTGACTAGAGCTATTTTGAGTTTCAGAGAAATTCCTATTACGTTTTAAGCCTTGGGTCCTTCTTCTCTGCAAGCAAAAGCAGGCAGAAAACCCCCAAAACCGTTTATCAAAAAGAAGAGACAAAAGAAGGTAAGAGAAAATTATCCTATCCTACTTAAAATGGCATTTTAAATGAGATAAACACCTTTACTATTCATTTGTTTCCTTTCTAAAATAAGTAAGTATGCAGCGGAATGGGAAGTCACGCACTTCTGTAAATTAAGAAGGTCATCAGCTGGCATCAGTTCTGGTTAATTTTGTATGTAAGAGTAATTCAAGGAACTCAGACAAAAATGGAAACAATACATAAACAAAGCAGCGGTGCTTCTGCCCTCAGAGGGTACTAAGCGGTGAGTCAGCCCAGCACTGGCAAATGCTCTTTTACAAAGAGCCTCCCAGTACCCAAACCCACGAGTCTGTGCACTGGTGTCCTTACCCAGTAATCGTTTCTGTATTAGGGTCAGTTGTCCTTTTACATGTCTCTGCTTGTGTGAACACGTCAAGTGCACTCTGAGCAGCAGCTGCTACAACATTGTGCCTCTGCACGTAGTAAAGTTCAGAAGTTGCAAAGTAAGAAATAACTTGAGCAAAAAGCCAGACCAGGCAAGGCTTTTAGCATCTTCCAACAGGGTTATTAAGATCTTCCAGAAACTCTGACACCTCTGAGACACACTGACTCATCAGCACTCTCCTGGGGAAGTTGATTTGATGCACAAAGACATAAAACTAAATGCCTCCTTTCATCAGCATCTTCTCTGCTGTGTCCACTTACACTGTTTAAGAGAGAACATAGCTCGTAAAGGCAAGTCTTATCACCCCAAATCAGGCACCAAGGTGATTTGGTTTTGAAACTGTGTTAGCTGAACAAGCTGCAAAACTGGTTGGAGAGGACATCTACAGGCAGGCAGATCGAGACTTATCAAACTTGTCCTGCTCTTCACAGTCAGCACACAGCTAGGTTTGTATTTCTTAATATATAAACACCAGGTAGACACGTGTAGCACCTCCTCAAAGCTCAGTTCATAAAGACCCACACAGGCTACTAGTTTTCAACTTGTTTGAACTTGTATAGCCTTAAAAAATCTCCTGTTATGGACCCTTACAGAAAACCTAGGCTGGCTGGCAATGCATTTGTTAGCTGCCATTCAGACTCTCTAGATTCCAAAAACAAGCATTTGAAATGCTTCAATCAACTTAAAATGTTCTCTCTGGGCATAAGTGCTTAAAAATAAACATCATAATGGCAAGTAAAGAAACAGGTTAATTATTGTAATTGCCATCTATTAGACAGGTGGTAGCTTGCCTCCCACTTCTCTCCTGTATCACTCAGCATTTGAGAAGTGCCCAAAATCAAATACTCATTAAAAAAATACGTATTATTAGAATGGGAATGGTTTATTTTAAGCCTTTCTTAAGATAATCTTTGCGATGAAGTTTACTAACAAGATTACCAATAACAGAGTCATGATGGGACTCCACAAAGGTTTAGTCGCCTCTTGTCCCAGAGGAGAAAAAAACCCCAAACTTGCATTTTTATCATCATGGACCAAACGAGCCGATTCTGCCATGGGTCTCCCTAATATACAAATGACCAAAATACCAAGAAGCCTCTGGTCCACAACCTTTGGGGAAGGGGGCATAGAGGGAAACCTGTTATTTCCACGGGAATACTCGAGTCATGCTTTGATACTCCGCGTCTCCTACCCGGTGCCCCAGCACAGCTCTGAGCACCAGGCTGGGAGCGTGCCGGCATCCTCAGCAGTTCTGCCGACATCACGGGGTGCTGGTGGGAATAAGCACTCCCCAGTGCCAATAAAACGACACAGGTGTTTCCACAGCACACACTGGACAGACTGACAAGCAATGCAGTTATTTTACTACACAGTGCGCGTGAGAAACCTTTTTCTGAAGTGATGGTCAGTCACTGTTACAACCGACATTCCCATGTCAGGCACCACACAGACATTAGACTACCACGGACTCCAGGAATAGGTCTTTCACACTGGACTCCTAAATATGCTTTATTTTGGTACTCAGCAGGTTAAAATAGACCATGAAACAGCAGCTTGAGTGTTCAGGAATTATTAACGCTCCTTTGTTGTAAGGCCAGTCAATCCAAACAGCTTTAGCTTGGCTACATTTACTTACATCTCTAGGACTGATGTAAAGAACCAGCGATAAATGAAAACGCACCAAAGCAGCAGCAAAGGCAAAGGAGCTGAGTGACCGACACAGCACTCAATGGAAACCACACAGCAAGGCTGACGCTACTGAACACCTTTGCTAACATCGCTGCAAAGCAGTTCACTGGGTAAACTACCCAACATGTAACAGCAGACACTGCTGAGCTCACCACTCATCACCACCTTTCCTTCCCTTCCAACAGCCTGTGGGAATCTGCAGGCATTCCGGTCCACCCCAAGTGTGTGCTGGTCCTTCTGGAACGATGGGGAAGACACAAGCTGATATCTGGTGGACACAGCATACCAGTACTGCTGGCTGCTTCGGGAGGCAAAGGATCAGCCTCCCCAGGCAGGAACTCAACCCTTAATACCATCAGAGCTCGCTCCTCTAAGAGCCACACAGCTTGTTTCAATTGTGAGCTTAGATTTAAGATAAAGCAGCGCCAGGGTGTAGCTCAGCAGATACAGATTAACTCCTAGTCACGCCCAAAAACGGAGAAAATTCCCTTAGAAACATGAAGGAGAATCCCATGCTGTCAGAAAGCCACAATCTAAGCTTAAAAAAATAAAAGCCAACAGTTCTCTCTTACAGCCGTGCACTCTGAGGTCAATAGTTTTTATAAAAACAATGGAAAGTCTCCAAGCAGTGATTTCAGCGAGAGCTCGGGCCCACAATTCCTTATCAGGAAGGAAGTTTACTACATGCATTTACCAGTCTGCTGGTAACTCTGCAGCCACACACGCTGGCTTAAAATTAAAAGAAAGGACACAAATAGCTTCTTTGAGCACCAAGATTTACAGGATTAAGATAGCCCGGAAAGATGGGGCAACACACACAAGTTAAGACAGGACGGCTGTTAATATTTGTGGGCAATAGGGACACGTAAACCACGCCAGATGATTTACTACAGAAAGACTTGCTCAATAGCTATAGAATTTGTTTATAAAGTTTTACGAGCTAAGAATGGAGAGAGAGAATGCCTTCGGCACGATGGAAGCCAGCGGCTCGTCCAGCTCTGTAGCCCCTTCTTAAGACGGGAAAGCAGGGGGCAAAGCAGCAAAAGCTGGACTGTCACGTAGCCTGTGGCTGAGGAACACGGCCCGAGGGGCGCGGGCAGCGGCGGCGCTGCTGGGAGCCCACGCGTTGCCCAACCGAGCCTCAGCAGCAAAGCAGAACGAGCCCAGGAGCGTGTCTGAGCGGAACCTTCCCCGGCGCCCCCGCACCGCGCCCGCGGGGACCCTGCCGGGCAGGGGGGTGCGACCGGGAACGGGACAGGGATGCGGGAGGGGGACACGGGCAGGGGGACAGGGATAGGGACATGGGAGGGGGACACGGGCAGGGATGCGGGAGGGGGACACGGGCAGGGGGACAGGGATAGGGACATGGGAGGGGGACACGGGCAGGGATGCGGGAGGGGGACACGGAAGGGAGACAGGAACAGGGATAGGGACATGGGAGGGGGACACGGATGCGGGATGGGGACAGGGACGTGGGAGGGGGACACAGGCAGGGATGCGGGATGGGGACACAGGAGGGAGGCAGGGACAGGGAGAGGGACATGGGAGGGGGACATAGGAGGGGGGCAGGGACAGGGATAGGGACATGGGAAAGGGACACAGGCAGGGATGCGGGATGGGGACACAGGAAGGGGGCAGGGACAGGGATAGGGACATGAGAGGGAGACACAGGAGGGGGACACGGGCAGGGATGAGGAATTGGGAGAGCGGGAGGGGGGCGCCGGCCGGGATGCCGGGGGGCGCGGGCGGGCACTTACGAGGAGGGGTCGGGAGCGAAGAAGTCCACGGCGAAGCCGAAGTAGCTGCCGTGCGGGCCCGAGTAGACGGCGGGGCGCTGCACGTCCAGGTTGAAGGCGCTGCTCGCGGCCACCAGCGCCAGCAGCGCCCAGCGCAGCCCCCGCGCCATCGCCGACACGCTTCCTCCGCCGGGGCGGGGCGGCACCGGGCCGGCTCCTCCCGCCGCCGGGCCCGGGAGAGGCGGCTCCTCGCTGCCTGCACCGCCTCCCGCCCCGGGAGGGACTGTCCTCAGCGCCCCCCGCCCCGGGGAGGCTGCCCCGGCTGCCTGCGCTGCCTTGCCTGTCTCCCACAGCCTCATGGCTTCCCTGCAGCGTCACTGCTTCCCTGATTTCTCGCCTGCCCTCCCTGCCTGCCTTCCTGTCGGCTGAGGGGCAACATGGCGGGGGGGAAGCTGAGGGGTGACATGGCAGGGGGAAGCTGAGGGGTGACATGGCAGGGGGAAGCTGAGGGGTGACATGGCAGAGGGGAAGCTGAGGGGTGACATGGCAGGGGGAAGCTGAGGGGTGACATGGCGGGGGGGAAGCTGAGGGGTGACATGGCAGGGGGAAGCTGAGGGGTGACATGGCAGGGGGAAGCTGAGGGGTGACATGGCGGGGGGGAGGCTGAGGGGTGACATGGCGGGGAGGGAGGCTGAGGGGTGACATGGCTGGGGGTGGGTGCATGGATGAGGGACTGTGGGTCTGCCCCTGCCTGAGGTGCCCCAGCCTTGACACAGCTCCTGCCCGCTGCAGCCCAGGGCTATGGAGATGCTCAAAAAAATGAGGGAAAGCGGGTGCAGCACCATCTGACAGCGCTGTCCTGGGGGGCTGCCTCAGTAATGTCCTGCTGACCAAGCCTGGGGGACAGCCTGCTTGGGGGGGCATTAACACAGGGAAAGGGCCCATGTGGACCTGTCCCTGAAGGGAAAATCAACTATTTCCAACCTAAGAGTTTTAGACATAGAATCATAGAATCATAGAATAACCAGGTTGGAAGAGACCCACCGGATCACCAAGTCCAACCATTCCTATCAAACACTAACCCATGCCCCTCAGCACCTCGTCCCCCCGTGCCTTAAACACCTCCAGGGAAGGGGACTCAACCCCCTCCCTGGGCAGCCTGTTCCAGTGCCCAATGACCCTTTCTGTGAAGAATTTTTTCCTAATGTCCAGCCTAAACCTCCCCTGGCGGAGCTTGAGGCCATTCCCTCTTATCCTGTCCCCTGCCACCTGGGAGAAGAGGCCAGCACCCTCCTCTCCACAACCTCCTTTCAGGTAGTTGTAGAGAGCAATGAGGTCTCCCCTCAGCCTCCTCTTCTCCAGGCTAAACACCCCCAGCTCTCTCAGCCAGTTTAAAGGCGCAGAGTGAGGCAGAGCAGCGGTTGTGGGCAGCGGGCTGAGGGCTGGCAGAGCTCAGCCTGTGAAATTCCCTGACAGAGATCCCAGCGCCTCTTCTCCCACCACACTGCCCATCCCGGGAAGCAGTGTCCAGCCCTTGTGTCATGGAATCACGGAATGGTTTGGGTTGGAAAGGACCTCAATGCCCATCCAGTTCTGTCCCCTGCCCTGGGACACCTCCCACTGGATCAGGGGGCTCCAAGCCAGTACAGCCATGTTTCAGGAAAAAGAAAACAGGCTGGAACACCTATAAAGTGGAATTAATTGATACTAATTCAGAATACTAATTCACCAAACTCAACACAGTTACCATGTAATCAGTTTAACACTATTTCCACTAAAACTCTAAACTTTTAGCTTTGCTTTTCTCACATGAGCACAATAAAAAGGGAAGGAACAAATAATGATATTTGAAACCCTAAATACAAATTAAAAATACACTATATGTATTCACAAAGAGAAAGACTCAGAGTTAAGGGAATTCTGAAAGAAAGTGATTTTCAAAATAAGTGTGTGAAATACCACAAATCTGTACAAGAAAAAAGCCTCCAAACCCACGTTGTGTTGTAGAGAGGTTATGCCAAGGCTGCTTTAACAGCAGTGATGGATTCTAGCACAAGAGCTGCAAAAGAACTCAAAAATGCTACCTTAAATTAAACAACCCCTTTAAAGAGCAGTAGTTGCACCACTTAGTGTGTCTTGATAAAATACTAGTGTAACTTCCAGCTCCAAACATTTGAACTGGATGTTGGAACCACTGGTAACATTCTGGACTTAGATTCTAAAGATGACTTTCCTTTGAAATCTGTTACATGTACTTTTGCAGGCTTGGCTCTGAAAATGGGGTGCATCAGGTACCTAACAAGATTTGGAGTAAGAAAAATTAGAAGCCACATACTGAAAATGTTTTCGATGGAGAGCAGTCATCGTGGCAGACAATAATGAAAATAACCAGGAATACTGGTAGAGGATTTATTCAACAGAGTCTGAAGCGGAGCACTTGTAAAATACCTGCTAGCTGACCTGCTGAAGAGAGATGGGATTCACTAATCATTAAGCATTCCTGAAGCTGGCTTAACTCTAAGCAGAGAAAGTAGCATATTAAAATTTTGACCTGGGTCCACTGAATATTGTTCTCTTTTCCTTTTACGGAATTATTTCTTCTAAGAACCTAAGGACCTTTACACAAAAAAAAAAAAAAAAAAGTGCTTTCTTCAGCACCAGCTGATGAATCACATATCCAAGTTAGTACCAGTTTCCTGTTTTCCCTTGCGCAAGTTTACGGTCCCTTTTTTTGTTTGAAGTGAAGTCCCACCCGCCTACACTCACCCATACCATGAATATTGAGGCTTCCAAGAAAGAATGGGCAGCCCATAAAGGATTGCAAGGGGAAGATGTGAGCACTGATATTGGGTGATCATTTCAGTTTCTCACTAAGTGAGCACAGAAACTTGCTTTGCATTAAAAACATCTGTATTGTTATACCTTAATACAGTCAGGTTTGATGTTAATATGCAAGCTGAATTAAGTAGTCTGGAAGCCAACAGACAAACAACAGACTAAGTAAATGAGGCTGAGTGGTAGAAACATTTGAAAAGCTGGATATATCACACACCATGGGTTCTTGACAAGCCTGCTGCTACATCCCTGCTCTTAAATGCTTTTTACAAGTTCAATTGGAAAACTCACCAATACAAAGTGAAAAAGAAAACAAGGATAGAAAGTGAGAAAGGATTTCACAATAATTTTCATTGAAAAGGGGTTGCACATTAAGACTTTTCCATTTTAAATATGCTCTACGTCTGAACTCTTCCTTCCTGTCTAGAAACACAGGCGTCGCCTTGATACTTGCGCAATGCTGTGGCACTGTTCCTCCACTGTGAGCAGTAAATGCACTTTTTATATTTATTCATATTTATGCTTCAGAAAAGTGTATTTTACTTGCAAGTTTTTCAGCAACCTCCTGGTCTGCAGAGGAAGAACCCTCCAAACATTTCCATTATTCTTTCCCACAGCTTCCCTGTCTGCAGTAGAATACACCACAGCTCGACAAATGGCAGCACGCGTAACTGGGTGGTTTGTGCAAATAAATCCATGGTAAAGGCAGAGGAAAGAACCAGGTAATCCTGTGTTCCAGTCACTTGGTTTTGCTACCAAGTGAGAATAACAATTCCTTAAGGAAGTCAAGTGAAACATTCCTACTGTATTAAGAACAGGAGGAGAGTTCCTATGCCTGGATGTGATACTTGCTGCTCATTTTCCTACCTTGGCTGCCTCTTCACAGGTTAAACCCCCACGTTAGGAACTTTTGTTGCTACTTACTAACTGCTCTCACAGCTGTTACACTAAAGACCTGATCAACGCAAAACTGCAGATGGGTTAATAACTTCCCAAATTTGAGCAAATAGAGCAATAAACCAAAGGAAGAAAGAAGTGATTTATGTGTCCTTTGATCAGTAAGTCAGCAGCCCAGGGAAAAGGAGGATTTATTTTCTCTACTCGATTGTATCACTTGACAACATTACACAATCAATTGTGTAATTGATCTGAGGACAGATCAATTTTAAGCTTTTAGATTTGTTTTACCCCATGACGAATTTAGGTTCCTACGGACTGGCTGTGCAGTGCTGCTGCTTGTTGTCAGCAGCTGATTGCAGGTGAGCCAGCAGAGTAACCTGAACTTCACACAGAGACAGGGGTTACTCGTCCCTAGGGAAATGTGTTTTCAAGCCGTTTCCTCTCTCCAGGAGCATAATTGCTTTTTCAACATCTATGCTTATCTGCTTTCTCCCTCATTAGGGCTGAGGAAGGTATAGCAGCTAGTTCTTCTCTGACTCAGCACTGAGCACCAGCTCCTCTCCCATGAAGTTTCATCACCAGTGGCAAGCGGAAGCGGTGGCGTCGCTGCTGTCTGGCCCTAAGTCAGCGCACAGTCAGAATCTGTCCAGACAGCCTGAGAGTACAGCCGCATCTCCCTACAAGGCATTGTACCCCAGCCTCAGCAGGAGAAAAAACGGCACCCACAGGCTCGGTATTGTACTTCCAGTCAAAGCCCAGCCTCCTGTGAAAAAAGGAAAGTATTTTCTGTGGCGGAAGAGACGGAGCGATGGATTCCATTGCTTGTACGGAGCTGCTACGCCTGCCAGAGTCACGGGCAGAGGAATGAAAGCCTAAAGCTTAAAGAGTTTGTGGGAATTTAAAGCAGGAAACAAACACCCTTTCAGGGAAGGTGCAGTTTCTCATTACTAGCTTGCTTAGTTCTCCGCATGAGTAACAGATAACAGCAACTGAGCTCAGATTACAGACTGTAAAAAAACAAATTATATGTTTCCGAGTTTACTCTCCTGTTATCTGAATTTACAGTAATTAACCAAGGTAATCAGTGGTGAAAATGAACCACTAGGAAGTGGGCAGAACAACTGGGATTCCTTCATTCAGCACTGATAGATGTATCACCTCAGTGTTAGTCAGCATCTTTCCACCATTCCCCTTGTGTTGTACGGAAGGCTCGTTACTCACGGGACTTTTTTACATTAGAATTTTATAGCATCAAATCCAGGAACTGCTCTGCTGGAGTTACAAAAGGATTCATAATTCTTCAGTCTGACAAAATTAGTCACTATAAAACCATGTGTGTCTTATTTTTTGCTTCACAGAGCGCTCCTGCAGATGTAACATTCTGATGTCACTCAGTAACACCCCAAAGACTTACATGTCTATAAAAGACATTTTCAAAACAGCATTTTTACTCCCGAGAAAAGGATCAACAGGAAATAATGTAATAGAGGAGAAACAGATTAGGAAAAAAACAATATCTGATATTTTCTGCACAATCTCAAAGATGTTTTCATAACATACATGCCTACAGACACGTAATAGAGAGACAAAAAGTTAAATACCATGCTGTTCCATTAAGGGATGGGGTGTGGGAACCCAGCAGCCGAGAGGGGAGAGCCCGGGAAGCTTCCGCACCTACCTCCAGACCCAGCCTGGTGCCCGGGGCTGACCAGGGCAAGGGAGAGATGGGGGCTCATTTCTGCTGGAGGGAAGGGTCCCCGCGGGGCTCTCTGGAGGAGCATGGGCAGTATTTGCTAATCTAGAGCGAAAGGGAGCTGGTGTTCTGCCTCTGGAGTAGGGAAAGAAAACAGAGGGGAAGGAATGCGGACATCACAGGCTGTCTTTGCTCTTTCCTCTCACACAGAACATGTGCATTGTGTATGGAAGGCGTCTCTGTGTTTCTACTTCTCCCACCCTACTGATTTTCTACAAGAGATGCACTACACCCACACTGTGTGTTTCAGGACAGTTCCACTCTAACACAAGTCCAAGGCCGTGGCTGTCTAACGGCTGACTGCACAAAGAATATCCTGCCTGGAGAGCCTTCTCTAACTCACTGCCCCTCTCTGCCCTCCAGGTAAGCTTGTACTTCTTCATATGCATTTCATAAAGCAAATTAGATTTCAGTTGGGGTTTTTTTGCCTTTTTTTTTTTTCCCTTCAAAGCTGAGATGCTCTCTTTTCCATTATCTCTTGCCTTAATTTCAGTCCATTGCATTTCTTAGCTCTGATTGGGTGCACTTGGGGAACATCTCTGCTTGCAAGCCAGCCTTGCACAAATTTTGTCCAAATGCATTAAACACTAACAATTTTCTGTCACAACTGTACAATAAAGACATCACCTGAGGTCTTTTTCACTAAACACAAATTAAATGCTGCTATTTTATGATCAAAAGAACTGAGTGCTTTTGCTGTTCCTTTCAATAACGTGCTCTGAAGTAGCAGCTGCTCCCTGTAACAGGACAGAGCATCTATTGAAACAAAGAGGCTATAAGAGCAGACTGCACCAAGGTCACATCTAAGCCTCTAACACCAGCATGAGGGACAGAGAGAAGAGCAATTTGCAAATCTCACTGTAAAAGCACTGAATGTGACCTCGCTCCATAAAACACATCCGGCACATAACCAGGAACAGAGACTAATTGCTTCACTACAGCTTTTGCTGATTAAGGGCCACTCATTGTGAAGAATCAAGAGCATTGGGAGAGAAAGTTTCTACTTTTCTTAAAAAAAAACCCCTGTGTCTAGCACTGAAATACAGGAAGGAATTGGGTCCTTCACAGCTGAGAGACGTCAACTCCTTTTTGATATCCACTTTCCCTACTTGGCACTGAGATGAAGCAGAGGAAGGCACCAGACACCACTTCCTCCAAGTGCTTTTCCCTGGAGATCTCATAACACAAGCTGCCAGGAGTCATGCTCAAACCAAGAGGCAGCAGAGCTGTGGGACAAGGGGGGGTCCCATATGATGCTAAAACTACATTGGGACTCAAGGGAAAGAGGGAATGTACTTGGAAGAGGAAGCCATCATAGGCTACTTCTAGTACAGGAAATCATCCAGATGAGAAATAGCTGGAAGCTACATTTGACAAGGGCTCCCAAGAAGTGCAGGGGCTTGTCCTCCTCTTGCCTGTGGCTCCCCTGTGTGCTGGAAAATGGAATCAGATTATATCTCTTTTCCATAAGCGATGCATTCACTCCACATGGGGTTTGTGTTGGGAAACTTGAGTGGACAGAACAGCTCAGTGCTAAGTCACATTCAGGTGGGCTCCACTTCACCGCTGTGATCATTTCCGAAGTATTAATCTATCCCCAGGAAAGCCTTGGTGTTTGTTTTTAATGGAGCACTTACTGACTGAAACTCGCTGTAAGCTGCTAAGTTTGGCTCCCAACTCACAGGACAGTGTTTAGCAGGTTCAAGTCGAGCCAGTCTCCAAGCAAAAGGAACAAGTAGCACTGCTGCCAATCCTGACAGAGAACACCTGACTGTTCTACTAACAAAGATGCTTGGAAAGGGCTCACTCTGCCGTCGTGGTTATAGAGATCCAAACAGACCCACCGCGCAAGAGGCTGGAACGTCCCAGCCAGGAGTCCCAGGGGAAGTGGAAAGGGTGAAGACCAAAGGGGGACAGCGAGCTATTGTTTCCTGCCACGTCGAGCGATCTGTCCGTAGTCACTGCCTAGGAACAGCAGCTTTTCTTTAACTAACTTAAACGTTCAACAGATTTAAATGCTCTGCAAGGCAACTGTCCTGACATTTCAATGATGCACAAAAGGATCTCTGCACCACAATTGCACCTTGCAGACCAAAAAGAGCACCCGCACTCTCTGCCGGCCCATCTCTGTTATACCCGCTAGAGTGTGAGTTACCGTGTCATGGCTCCACTGTAAACGCACATTAACATCATCAGCACAACTGTGGCTAAGAGTTGAGCTATTGAGATCAGTGAAACAGGTTGGTGTTACAGAAACAGGCATTACATGCAACACAGCAGCATCTAAGACAAATATAGAAAGCCATTTTCATCCTTCATAATGATTAAATTACTTTTATTCCCATTTAAAATATACAACTTTCAAAAATTACGCATCATACATTCAAATATGAATTGTGTTAAATGTCCTGATATCCAGGTAGCCCGTTGCTGGCCAGTGAAAAACAATGATCCAACAACACTGTTTGTTTACGGCCAGAGGATAAAAACCTCTATCAATAAATGTTTTATTTCCTTGAACACTTACACTCAGCAGTCCATTTCAGCAGGGCCCTCCCTCAGACACAGCTGCTTGTTCCCAAAGGAGGAAACTAATTCCAGAGATCCCGAAAAGGGCAAAAAATGTCAAAGTTGGCTATTTTAGAAACAGCATTCGAGATAAGAGCAAATTCAGCAGTGCCAGAAATAACTGTTAAAGCCAATATTAGCACCCAAAAGCAGTTTGAGAAGCTCACTAGCAATGCCACCAGTCTTAGTGCTCTTCAAATAGCAAAATAAAAGCTTTAGACCAATCAATACAGACAGTATTGTCAGCGCAGCGATCCCGCTGCAGACGCTGCTAGGAGCGTGGCGAGGAGGCGTATCCACAGCCCCTGGGAAAGCACCACTGCTGGGAAATCATCCTGGCAGGGCTGGCTCCATTTAATCCTGGCAGCAAGTGCCCCTGGCAGGGTACGACACGCTCTGCTCTGAGGCCACTGACCACCACACGGTATTTATGCGCCACCAAAGACAGGACTGGTGGCTTTCAGACTGTAACATCCCTGCTCTGCAGAGCTCAAGGACTTCACACAAAATACAGTGGGGAAAGAATGCAGCTCAAACAATGATGAATAATGTGGAGCTTGTGGTAAAGCAGCGAATGGGAGCGCAGGGGATAAAAACAGCAGAAGAGGAAGTCAGCTGCTGAATATTACACTGCATGAGGTGTAGAAAACCAGATGCAATAGCAGTTATCCCTAATTTAGCTGAAGCCAACAACATCCCTTCTGTACCAGGACTGGAAAGGAAAACATTTACTGCTCCATTAGAAAAAGAAGCTATTTACAGCTCAGTAACAGAGGAAAAACACGGGTCTTTTAAAGGTGATAGTTTTTATTTACAGTTTAACTGGCAAAAGGCGGTGGGAAAGTTTAAAACATTTTAGACAGAGGGCACCACATTGTGTTGTATCAGTTTACAATCTGCACCTGCAGTATCCAGCTGATCAAATAAAGCTAATCACCACCTAAAGCAGCACGATCTGCAGCAGCCCCATTGGAGCACATGGCCTAGGAACACGCCTGGCAGCTTCTAAATCAACACAATCACTGATAAAAATGCTGTTCTGGTGAAGAATGTATATTTTGATTGTTGAACCTGGTGTCAAACTGCTCACCTGCGCACTGACAAAGCTGTCAGACTTCCCACTTTTAGCTGAAAGTTATAACCTCATTTTCTGCCAATTCACCTGTCAGGTAATTCTGAACTACTCTGAATACTTTAACTGTGAGCAGAGTCAAGACTGAGTAGATGAGATAGAAAGGAAATACCCCTGGCATGTGAGGTGCCCATCGGAATCACCTGGGTACCCATCAACATCCCGCTTAAGATTTCTATTCAAAAAAGGAGAAAAAGCACAGTCAGTTTTCACTTTGCCACATCGATTTAATCCTCACTTGAGCTTTTTGGTTCATTCTTCTATATCAAGAGCGCTTAGTTCTTCTTCTAGTTCATCCAAGTCCTCTCCAGTAAAAAGATTTTCATCAACTGGAACTGCATCAATTACCCCATTTTCCAGCTCCCCATCTCCATCATTATCCTCCTCCAAGTCGTTTTGCTCACTGCTGTTCATGTCACCGCCAGAAGCTTCACTTAATTTGTTATCTGCAAACAAAATTAATTCTTACACGTTTCCATGTCACAAGTTCCTCAATCACAAGTTCACAATCCTGCTAAGCAGGCTATAAAGTTTTGATGCTTATAAGCAAGTTACATCATTTAAAACTGATGTAGACTTCGATGGGCTAAATCACATGCACCTGCTTAGTGGGCAGGCTTGGATCATCAATTATCAAAACAGGTTGGAAAAGATAACTCCAACTCCTCTAGCTCCTGATTTCATACCCGAGTCATACCAGGGGATGCCTTCCCCAGGCACACCCAGATCCAGACTCCGCTGTGAGAGATGACAAGCGGACTTCAGCCAGAGCTAGGAAGCAGGAAGAAAAGCTTGGATTTCTGTTGATATTATTAATTTATCCATTTAGTAAATTGGAAAACAGGGAAAACATGAACATGAGGATTTACCTTGAACTGGCCATAAACATCAGCTTTTATTTAAACTGAAATTTAAGAAATAAGAGCATTGACCAGAAGCTTTTTCCTCAGTAACTATACATGTCCCTGATGGTCATTTCACTTCCTAGTCCTTGTAAATAAACACTTCTTTTCAGCAGATTAATAATTGGTTGCTATCTGCCCTCCAGGAAGCTCTTAACGACTCAGCGTGCTGTCAGCGATCTCTCCATAACAGACTCACCATCTTTTTCTGTTGAACTGTAAGTGCTGAATCGCTCGGGGCTCGCCACAGTAATACCAGTCTCATCCACTGCCTTTGGGACGTACTGGCTCAAATCCACATCGTTGATGCACACAGGGTCTTCCGTCTGAAAAACAAACCAAGGGGAGTTACTTGTTACAGAAGTTCTCCTTCCTACAGGAATCTACAGAGTTTCTTCCATCACTGTTTTGACACTAACACTGTGACAAGCTGCACTCTGCAGTAGGGGTAAATTGAGAACCAAGAATATTAATTGCACTGTAAGAGCTTTCAAATCAAAAGCTTTTGAACCGGGATGTAACTTGGAGCACTATTCGAGTTAATACTGTTCTTTACCTCATCATCTTCTCCTGTTCCTTGAACATAACGAGTGTCATCTGCTTCCTCATCATCTGCATCAACCAACTCTGGTCGGAACTCGAACACTTCACGCCCACTGATCTAGTCACAGAAAAAGAAATCCTAATTTTGCACTCGGTGGTACTTAAACCACTGTAAAACAAACAAAAGCAAAAACAAAAGCCAAAAGAGAAAGGGGAAAAAAAAAACCAAAGCCAAGCAATTCCAGGCCAGCCACCTTACTAAAATAATTTGTTCACTCTTTCTTCCCACATAAAGAACTGGAGCACAGAACATACCACCAATGCTTTGCCAGCTTTGAAATCTGCTTTCCTCCTCTCCATATCTTGCTCAGCCTTATCAATTTTCTCTTGTCTTTTTCTTCTCTTCCATGCAATAAAGCACTCTAGAGTAATTTTGGTGACATTTGGTCCTAAGGCAGCACGCTGTCAAGTAAAGAGACCGATCAATGCTAGAAATGGTTTCAAGGGCTGTAACAAGTTAGAGATTTAATTACTCTCCCAGAAGCTACTTGAAAACATTGGTTTACAATTCCTTCTTCACTCTCACAACCGTTAAACGTGCACAATCAACCTCAACTTTGACTCAACATGTGATTTTCCAGCTAGTAAGATAAGTTGACAAGAAAGTTAACATGGGAAGTGGCAGAGGAAAGAAGCCACTGGAAAACCAGTGGTAAGGAAGGAAAACCTCCTGAAAAGGACTAGCAACACCTGCACTAAGCATGCAGCTGTAGTCTAATAGTTTTTAAGCAAAAGCATCAGTCAAACACCACACACCCTTCACCTTAGCTCATGCAGCTACAAAAGCACGCTGTACTTCATTAATTATTAATTATGAAGTTATTTACAACTGTCTCTTCAGAGTAACAAGCCCAAATACCACCAAAAGGTTATTGCCTGCAATTTTACCTCTTTTTCTATTAGGTCTTCTAAAGAAATTTCATCCTGCTTCTCCTCCTTCTTTTTGTCTTTTTTCAATACAAACCCTGGAGGGAGAGCGTGGCGGTACATGCAGTTGTCTCCTCCACCTGGACAGACCCAGAACCATCCGTACTTGTTGTTTTCAATAGCATCAAGGAAGTATTTGCAGACCTGTGTAAGACACCAGGTGTTAGTGCCACTTTCTCTTTCCATCCCAGCAATTTACCCCCCATGCACAGTGGCTACACATCACAAACAGTGATGCAAAGCCAGCTGAGCTCAAACCTGAATAAACACGCAACTTGTATTGCTACTAAAGAAGCAGAGAAAAGCATAACTAATTATTGGAAACTCATGTAGCCACCAGCTTTTCCCCGTGGATACAATCCGCATTTAAGAACAGGGGATGACAGAGATGGATCAGCTCTGTACTCCTGTAAAGCCACATGTCAAAGTGCACTAATGGTGAGCAGCAAGAGAAAGACTAACATCCATCTAATTTTAGTCAAAATAAAGAGGATCTGCTTCAATGTTAGCTTGTAATCCTGAGATAAAGATGCCACTCTGGAACTTCTAACAAGCAATACACAGCTCACACTTAGCCAGATCAAAGTCTAACTTCTGCAAATTTAGGCACTACGAGTAGAATATTTAATCATTTGGTATTGAAAACAAGGTGCAACAGTTCTAAAGAGCGAAAAAGGGATTAAGATACCGCACTATTTAGTGCACGAACTAAAAGTATTCCTGAAGTTAGAGGTCAGGAGCTACCAACGACCCGATCGCTGCATTTTGGCTTACAGGAGACAATGTAAATTTGCCTGCTTATACGTCACCCCAATACCCAACGCAGACGGCGGTCACAGGAGTGAGATGACGATGTTTGGATTGGCCTCACCAATCACAACACTTGAATCTATGCAAGGAGGACGTGTTACGTATTACTGATCCATTCTGGGTTTCTGCTTTGAAAGCACTTCATCTCCATTCTTTGTATTTTACTTGAGAAAATACCTTGTAACAACTCAGAGCACTTTAGGGTAGTTTTTGTTTTGTTTTTTTTTTTGGAAATACAGCATTAGAAATACTATTAGCCCAGCCACACCCCCAGATTATTGTTACAATATTCCATTCCAATTCCCACCTAGCAACACACACACCTAACACCAATCTGCAAGTAATTCTCTCTACTACAGCTCAATTAAAAAAAAAAAAAAAAGACATACTATTTGAGTTTTGGGTTTTTTCTTTTCCGCCTCACCATGCTTCTTGTTCACCACTTCTTCCAGCTTCTTCTCATCCCAGTTATCCATCGTATCTAGAAAAAGACAACAGACAGTTCCGTAAACAATAAACAAAGCTGTCAGGTTGCTTTTCTCCCTAATAAAAGTTTTAATATTCAGTTCTTGCATTTTAGTTCACAGAATGGAAAAAGAACTCAGGCTTTTATAAAGTTTTCAAGTTCTTCTACCCTCTCAAGGGAATTTCCTCAAAAGCCTCAGAAATTTGATTCTTGATGTGCATGAAGTGTGTTTCAGGTAAAGACTAAAAAGGTGTCACACCATCCGTGCGCTACTGAGCACAGAGAAGGGACGTGAAGAACAGGAAGATGACTGAACAGAAGAGAAGGCTGGTGGCTGATGTCCAGAAATACAGATAATGGAGCTGAAGGATCAAAAAGGATAACCCCAGATTTTCTGTGCTAAAGGTAAAAAAAACTGCCACCCACAGGAACAAGACTCCCGTGCTAACAGCAGCAGTGAATCCATAGGATCCTGCCATATGCAGTTAGGGCGACGCAAGCTAAAATTCAGACACTGAGACATGGCGAGTTGTAGAAAAACAAAAGAAATTAGTCTGACTATAAAAATCTCTAATCCCTGCTACGTCAAAGAGTCCTCTGCCAACAAATGATTTGGGGAAAGGAGATAAAGTGACAGAAAAAAATCCAAATATCCTGAGCATCAGAGCTGTGCCCGTTTGGGCCAACGCTACTGATGGTTCTGGAAGGCAACAAGGGCTGCTCAGGGCACCTCCTTTTGCATGGCTGCGTGATAGAGTTCAGGAGAAACTTGCAACTAAAATGGAGACCAAATACTGAATAACTTGGTACTCGTACAACATAATACATCACTGTGTCTTACTTAAAAACCGCTACCCAGTATCACTACGAAATGCTTCTTTTTCTACAAAAGGTCTGAAGAATGCTTGTGAACATAAGTTTTAAGGCAAGTTTCATAATTTGAACATTACAGTACAGGTTGTCTTGGTCACTGACCAGGCTGCTCAGGATTATAACCATAACATAAGAGAACTCAACCTTAAAAACCCCATTTCAGAATCAGAATAGTTTAGTGACTGTTTTCTAGAGGTACCACACCTTTTTCCAGGTCTTCATCTCGTGCATCAATGTAGACGCTTCGTTTTTCACCCTTCCTTTCCAAAGATAAATCATGAGAAAACTTGCACTTGTCTCCTTTAGTGCACTGGCCTTGCTTGAAAAAAGCACACACTACAGATTTGGGGTCAGCACCTGAGTGAAGAGAGTTTCCACATTTTAATGATATTTTTAAGCAAAAGCTGTGTATTCAAAGCTCTGAGAACAATTTCTAGAACCGTACAATCTTCAGGATCTGTAGAGAATGAAAGCATGCTTTTAAAAAATGAAAGTTATTTAATGTGAAGTTCATCACAAGTAATTGCTCCATGTCCTGAACATGTCATATTTACTTTGTACAGCATGATACTTGCATTAAGTGTCAATTAACTCAATAAACATGTACAGCAGTGTGCCTGAGCAAGTTATTCATGCAAATAATACATAGAAGACATCACTCAGTGCAACTTCTGCCCTAGATGCTTAAGCTATTTTTGCCTCTAATGCACAGTAAAGCATCTTCTCCATGGCAGCTTTTCCTTAACAGATTGACAGCACACTGGAATAAATTATAATAACTGAACCTGCACTCAATGAGACCATGTTTTTCCTTAATAACAGGAAACAGATGGCTGCTCGCAGCCCCCAAAATAAGTGACTGTTGTTCTAATACGAACTACTCAATCAACCTAATTACAGTTTGAGTAACTACCACTCCACTAAAGGAATGATTAGAGCAGTAGGAGGCAAGAAAAGAAATCAAAGCAGGTAGAAATGTATTTCTGAGACACAAGTAAGCCAGAAATGCTGGTTTTAAGCTTGGCGCGAGTCACCAGTGACTGGAGTATGCACAGCAACACCCATTTGAAATCGTCGCTATAAATCTAGTTCTCAAACACTGAGGGGATCCCTAAAAAATCCAGGTAACAGGACTGCCCTTCTGGCAGTCTCAGTAGAATGCCAAAGCTTTAATGAGGACATCAGTCTTCTGAAATAACTTTAAAGTCAAAAGCTACTGAACCTGGAGAGAGCTAACCACTGCAGACCACGAACGAAAACTGGCCTTCGTCACACCGCCAGCAGGAACAATGACCAGGTTTGCTTTCAAGACATATCTGGAAATCACACTTGTTTAGTCAAAAATGACTTGACAAAATAATTTTCAATGCTTAATTTCATTAGTTCCAAAGGATTCATAAAGCAAATACAATATTTAGTAATTCCTACATGATTTCCCCTCTCACATGGCATCCCACTGCAGTTTCCTCACAGCATCACTTGTACACTTAGGTCTCATCACAGACTTGGTTTGTTTGATAAATGAGTTCAAGTAAAACCAAATCTCTGAAACCTGGCAGCTGTGGTGCGGGACAGAAGCAACCGGAGAATTGTTACTGTCCTGATTGGAATATAAGTTTTCCATCGAGACAACAGCTACAATACAACATTCCCTGCAATACCTAGATATTCACGTTCCTCTGGGGAGAGAGGCTGCTTTAAACAAATATCATCACACACGCACAATCATACCAGTCGCCCAGAACCTGCAAATTAATGAACCCAAATAAAGCAACATATCTACAGCTGCCTTATCAGTATCACTTCTGATATCCTAATAATTTGGTAACCCTCGATGACTGCCTAAAACATGTCAAATTGTTACTGACAAACACTTGGGACACTTGACAGAGAAGGAACCGATACATCTAATGAACTAAAAAATGAACAGGCAGTTTGAATGGGTTATTTCCACCTGAAGTAGATCTACTAACATGAGAACATAAATGAAGAAAATGCAGCTACTTATACCTTTGCTGATTTTCTGCGCAGCAACAACAGGCTTGAAGAGTTCATTTAATTCTTGTAGTTCTTTTTTCTTATCTTCTTTTTTTAATTTCTTCTCGCTTTCTGTTTGAGCAGCCTATAATGACCCCAAATTTGAAGTTATTCATATATAATTCAAATGACATTACTCACTTTGTGCGAACCATACACTCAAACGGCAAATCCTTTAAAATTAGTCTGTAAGGGAAGAAAGGAAAGGACATTTGGGAACGTCTCTGAATTCCTGCCCTTGCACAAGCAGCCAGAGCCATCTAGAGGTACCGGCCTTTCCAACGGGAGAGATACCAAATGCAGTCCCTCAGAGATACAAGATGCTGGTAGGCGCCCTTAGACAACACTTACCTCTATTCACCTTTAAGTTGGAAAATCAAATGAAAGGTATTGAAACTAAGGAGAAGTCAGCTGCTCTTCTGTGATCCATTAGCAGCACAGTTACTTCACGACCTGTACAAAAAGCTTCTCTATCTTTAGAACAAAACGGCACGTGGGGACTTTCTCCTCATGCATACCAGCAGCACTGCAAGGAAATCTGCCTGTAGGCATTAGGAACTGCTTTCAGAACACTTTTGACTCTATTTGTATCAATCCATCAATAACCAGCGGTTCATAAGACAAGGACAAACGTTTTATTCGTACTAGAGACAAAGGACTGACAAACAAGCTCACCTAGGAAAAGCTAAGCTTGTGTATAAACCTCCCTGTGACTATGCCTTGGACTTCTCGGATAAGCCCAGAAAGGCCTCTGTGTCTACCAGAGTAGCAGAGAGGGAACAAGAGAGCTGAAAGAGGACACGAGAACCATAATTAGCTGATTGGATTCTGATCCTAAGGGAAGCCAGTGAGCCTACCGCCACTACACAAATGTGTGGGTACCTCGCTGATAACACCCAGCACAGCGCTGAAAAAGGAGCTTTGTGCTTACACTGAACTGGGCAGGAGAATGCCAAATCGTTTTAAAAGGGAACCGATTCACTTGGTACATATATACTTTTTTTGAAAAACACCCAACCCTGACAGCATTTCCATTTGTATTTCAGGGCACAACAATAATTGCTCTAAGTGCTCTTCTTTCTAAGGGACAGCCCCAACTGGAAACCATTTTCCAAGCTAAGAAAGGTAGGATCATGTCTCCTGACTTCCTCCAGTCAATAGCTCAGAGCACTGAGAAAGAAATTATTTTAGGCTGACTGATTTACATCCTGATAACCCAGTAAATGCTACAGATTCAGGGATTCTATATAGAAGAGCTATTAGAGCAACACCCTTTACCACTAACAAGAAACTATTAGGTCTGATGACCCACACATCAGCTTCACCTTTGAACCTGCACTTGGCATTTGTTAGCTCATCCTTATGTTATGCAAGGAATTGAATATAAGCAATAACATCATGAGTTTGGCTGATGCAAACGTAGTAAGAACAGGAAGCTGCACAAACACTTTGCAGCTACCTTCCCCAGCTCTGCAGGAACAGGAGATCTGGCTCACTCCCACTGGAGGGACCTGTGCTTTCTGGCCAAGTGTAACCTGAACATCATATCTCAGCCCCAGGTTTTACTTTGCCGTAGAAAAGAGCAGAGTAGTAGACAGTGGCTCAAAATTCCAGCTTGACCAGCTCCCCAAACAGATGCAGGCTTCCATATGTTCAACATGGAAGTACTACGATAAATGCCTCCAGGAGCAGGACAAGCACACAGACAGGCATCTACATTTTATAATCTTCCCCCAATATCAGTATTAGTAACAATTATTCTTCTTTTTTGTTTTGATTAGGTGGGAACGTAAGAAGAAAATAGGAAGAACGCACGAACAGACTTTGCTGATAGCCAGTTTCTACAATTTACTGTTACGTAAGCCTTTAGCTCATTGACTTGACTATTTGAATACTGTGTAAAGAAATACACACCCTTATTGGTTGAGTTTGGGTTTTTGGGGGCTTTGGTATGTAATTCTCAGCTAGATAAGCTCTGCGAGGAGACCATCTGTTTAAATCTGTGCTAGTCAGAGCACAGGAGGAATATAACACCTAAAAGTTGTTCTACCTTAGCATTACAAGACAATCTGTGCGTATGGCAACAGGAGATTTCACTATGCAGTGGGAAAACAGAACAGAATGAATGCTTACCTGGCGCGGATTCTGCTGACCAAATTTAACCTGGTGAGTCACTGCTTTGATAAATTTCTGTTGTTTTGCACCTTTTTTATTCTTTAGGCCAAATGTCTTATCCTAAATCAAGAGATAAACACAGCTAAATCAACCAAACCGTCCAAGTTCGTCCCAAGTTTAAGTTGTTGCAAAAAACCCCAATTCCAGACTTGTGCTCCCCTCTGGTTTCCCATTAAACACAGATCACTTAGTTTAGCTGCACCAGTCAACTCAGGAACAGCATGGAAGGTATCTGGAGCCCTCGCATCATCTTTGCTACATGCAGCTTTTGTGACAGCTACTGTTTTTATCACCAACCCTCCTCCCCAAATATCAGCATGAGCGTATACATACAGCGTTTTTGGGCCCCTCACAACAAAAGGACACAATGTTTTTGGTGACCACTCGAGTAACAAGGAAAATATGAAAACTGAATAGCCATAAATACTGCTTTTTTAATTCCTATCTACAAGAACTCACTTATTACTTTTATCTCTGACTACTCATAAATAAATTTTATATATATACATTATACAGATTATTGTTACTTTTTGTTTTCAAGTATTTTAGGCTTTTCATTTCCTTACTGCACTCGCTTGGAGAGAAATCTGTTCCCCATGTCAAGTCCAGGCAGGTGTTCGTACTTCCTAAGCCCCATGCCAAGAAGTTTATCTACTGCTCAAAACAATTTTTCCTCTACATTTCCAGTTTCACAGTAAGAGCCAGTTTTCTATACCAAACCTATTAAAAATGTCATAAAAAAATCCAAAAAGACAGCTCACTTTGATGCTTGCACCTCAAGCAGAGTTTTTTTCCTAGCTGACATACCTACATTAGAACCCATCCATGCCTTTGATTTGGTACCCATGTTTTTTAACTCCTAGGAAGGCGTGACAGATGTTCATACAGTGATAATATCTCAGTTCAAACACACTTTTTTGGAAACCCTAGCAGCCCAGAAATACCCATCCAAAATTCCGGAGTCACCTTGTTATCATTAACAACCTCTTCCCTATCACCAGTAGCTCATCCTCTGTTACTTTACGCTCATTTGAGACGTCTGCAAGTTGCTGAAATAATGAGTTGGGAAAGTAAACAGATCACTCACATGCTTTATTTCTCTGGCAAACACCCCATGGAATAAATCACCTCTGTGTATTTGAATTATATAACAAATCACTGTAAATAGAATCATAGAACCAGCAGGTTGGAAGAGACCCACTGGATCATCGAGTCCAACCATTCCTGTCAAACACTAAACCATCTCACGCTTGGATTTCCTCCTGCCCGTTTGGATACCACTCCTCCGGTGGTCGACGTGCCCAGAATGCCCCTTCCAGCACCCAGCAGGAACTGTGCTCCCCGTGGCCTTTCCCCACCGGATCTGTCTCCCTGTTTTCACACGTCTGGCTGGGAATCTGCAGTGAAACAAGATCCTCAGCCATCTGCTCCGTCAGAACAGAGCCTGACTGGTTCAAAAGCTCACTGGAAGGGAAAAGGGAGCAGATATCATTGCTCTTTTTCCTTAACAAAAGCCAAAACTTCCTTTTCTTGTTTAGCTGAGCACCCAAGGATGGGAGATACTTTTAAAATGCCTTTTCCACGTCACCACACAGTAACGCTATTAGCAATGACACCATAACACACGGAGCGAGGGGACTGCATCTCTTCCCCTCACTTTGTGGCTGCAGCAAGAGAAAATAACGGATAGACGTTCTGCCCCTTTCAGCTGCATTTTTCTGTAACAAAAAGCAGACTTCTCTTGTGTCGCTGGATTCAACAAGAACCTCAGTGACACCAAAGCCAATAGAGAGAACCCCTCTCACCTCGCATTCCCAAAGAACACAGGGACAATACTCTGCAGGGCTGGATTTAAAAGAACACTTGTGTTACATGGATATTCTGCCCAGGCAGCTGAGCAGCCGTTCCCCTCCTGGCCAACAGGTGCAGGCAGACGTTTAACTCGCTGTATGTGCTCTCTCCTTGTTCTCTCAAGGCAGCTCTTTTTGTCTACTGGAAGAAGTGCAGGGCTACCCTAATAACTAAGACACACCTACCTCCGGGTGCAGGTTTTTATTTAACATCTGATTTTGCCACGGAAGTGAGCATCAGAAGTTTAAATAGAACACAAAATAGTACCAATTCCTCGTTGAATTATTCAACTCCTGTGGCAGATTTACTGAGCTGTTATTCCAGGGAATGCTGCCTTGACCAAACCGCATCAAAACCCCCACCGAAACAAAACGCAGCTGTGTTTTAAATCAGGAAATGAACACCTCAGAGGAACAGAAAATACAAGAATGCACAGAGACTGAGGAGGGAAGGAGGAGCACAAGGGCAGCTCTTCCAGAGGAGAGTCGGTGTGTGCGGTGACAGCCTGGGGGTGACACAGGAACCTGCAACCCCTCGGAGAGAGACCCGTGGGGGGGCTCAGCGCGGCCCCCGTGCGCCCCTGCGGGAGCAGGGCAGGGCGAGACGCCCGCCGGGGCAAAGGGGGGAAGAGCGAACCACCCGCCCCAGAGGGAACCGAGGCCGAGGGAATAGGGAGAGCGGTGCGGGGAGAGAAGGAAAGAACAGGGCGGGAGCGGGGAGACGGGAGCAGGGAGCGGGGAGAGCGACCCGGGGGGCAAGAAGGAAAAGGGCGCAGGAGCGGGCAAAGGGGAGCAGGTGGAGAGGGGAAGAGCGGGGCGGGGGCACAGCGAGTGCAGCGGGTCAGGAGCGGGGAGAGAGGCCGGTGCGAGGTTCCCGTCCCAGGAGGGCACGGGGGAAGCGGGGTAGAGGGCGAGCTGCGCGCTCCAGGGGGAAACCGGGAGGGGAGCGGCCTGGGGAGAGCGGCGCGGGGGCAGCGAGGCAGCAGCGAAGTCGCTGTCTCGGGAGGGCGGGGGGCAGGAGCGGGTCCCGCGGCCCGTCCCCGCCTCACCTCGATGATCTTCTCCTTCTTCTTCTGGTCCGCCTTCTTGCTGCCCGCCGCCGGCGGCTGCTGCTTCTTGGGCGGCATCGCGGGACGGGCCGGGGCGCCGCGGGGCACGGCGGGAGCGCGGCGGCCGCTGATGACGTCACGGGGCGGCGCCGACGCCGCGCGGAGGGAGACGTCACTCAGGAGACGGCGTCGGCGCGGCCAGCCCCGCCCCGCTCCTCCCGGGGCGGGCGCGCGTAGTGACGTCATCTAGGGGACGGGGGCAGCCCCGGGAAGGTCGCGCGGAGTGACGTCACGGGGAGCGAGGAGGGCGCGCGGGGAGCACAGTATAAAGGGATCTGAAAGGGGGTGAGGGAGCAAATCGCATCCGGGGCTCCCAGTGGAGCGCAGGCGCCGCGCTCTTCGCCCAGACTGTGCTTCTTCACCAAACACACAAGAGTAATCGGTCTAAGCCTGAAGAACAGTAGTGTATTTCAAGTTTCTAGGAACTGAATCATAGAATCATAGAATAACCAGGTTGGAAGAGACCCACTGGATCATCGAGTCCAACCGTTCCCATCAATCACTAACCCACGTCCCTCAGCGCCTCATCCACCCGGCCCTTAAACCCCTCCAGGGAAGGTGAATCAACCCCCTCCCTGGGCAGCCTGTTCCAGTGCCCAATGACCCTTTCTGTGAAGAATTTTTTGCTAATGTCCAGCCTAAACCTCCCCTGGTGGAGCTTGAGGCCATTCCCTCTCATCCTGTCCCCTGCCACCTGGGAGAAGAGCCCAGCACCCTCCTCTCTACAACCTCCTTTCAGGTAGTTGTAGAGAGCAATGAGGTCTCCCCTCAGCCTCCTCTTCTCCAGACTAAACACCCCCAGCTCTCTCAGCCGTTCCTCATAAGGCCTGTTCTCCAGCCCCTTCCCCAGCTTTGTTGCTCTTCTCTGGACTCGCTCCAGAGCCTCAACATCCTTCTTGTGGTGAGGGGCCCAGAACTGAACACAGTATTCGAGGAGCGGTCTCACCAGTGCCGAGTCCAGAGGGAGAAGAACCTCCCTGGACCTGCTGGTCACACCGTTTCTGATCCAAGCCAAGATGCCATTGGCCTTCTTGGCCACCTGGGCCACTGCTGGCTCATGTTCAGTCCCTGTCAACCAACACCCCCAGGTCCCTCTCCTACAGGCAGTTTCCAGACAGATTTCTCCTAGTCTGGAGCTGCTCAGGGTTGTTGTGCCCCAAGTGCAGGACCCGGCATTTGGCCTTGTTAAACCTCATCCCATTGGACTCTGCCCAGCGGTCCAGCCTCTTCAGATCCCTTTGGAGCCTCCCGACCCTCCAGCAGATCCACACTTCCACCCAGCTTAGTGTCATCCGCAAACTTGCTAAGGGTGCACTCGATGCCTTCATCCAGGTCATTGATAAAGACATTGAACAGGGCTGGACCCAGCACTGAGCCCTGGGGACACCACTTGTCACTGGCCTCCGGCTGGAATTAACTCCATTTCCCACCACTCCCTGAGCCCGGCCAGCCAACCAGTTTTCCACCCAGGAGAGTGTGCGCCTGTCCAGGCCAGAGGTGACAGTTTCTGAAGCAGAATGCTGGGAGAAACTGTGTCAAAGGCTTTGCTGAAGTCCAGGAAGATCCATCCACAGCCTTTCCCTCATCCAGCAGCCGAGTCACTTTGTCACAGAAGGCAATCAGGTTAGTTTGGCAAGACCTGCCTTTTGTGAACCCATGTTGACTGGGCCTGATCACCTGGTTCTCTTGCATGTGCTTCATGATAGCACTCAAGATCACCTGTTCCATGACTTTCCCAGCACTGAGGTCAGACTGACAGGCCTGGAGTTCCCTGGGTCCTCCCTGCGACCCTTCTTGTAGATGGGTCGCAACTGGTTCCAGTTTACACCCAACTTTAGAGCCAGAACTAGCTGAGGCTTGAACAATGAACCAATATAAATCAGTACCGCCTACAGTATTCAATTAAAAATGCTAACAGGGGAATTATCAGCCTTAGCACAACTAAAACCTCTTCATTTTTTCCACTCTCTTTGCTGTACCTTAAAAATTAAGATCCTTACACTAGTTTGTGTTTACTTTAATCACTTAATGAATAATTGACTTTAAGGTGTTCATGGGTAGTCCAGGAGCCCGTTATACTTGGCTAACAACTCTATTTTTCTGTGTTCTGACTGTATCATCCACAGCTTAAAAAAAAAAAAATCAAAACACAACAAACCACCAAGCTCAGTACATTGGACTGTGCTTCCCACAGAAAGAACAACCTAGCTGTGTATTTTTGCTAAGTCATAATGTCAGTAAAAGCTTACAAAAGCCTGGACATAGAACTACAATTTGCTTCCCAGTCAGAGTAGGGAGTTTTCAGATGCTTCCTTCTTTGTGAGAAGCCAGATATGGAGCTGTAACACACACTCCCCCAAGTGCATCTTCTGTAGTTGAACTATCCAGCCACCCCACCAAGGACACTCACTTCATCTTTTCCAACCTAATGATTTTATGATTTGTCCCCTGCATCTCCTCAGCTACCTGTTTTTACAACATTTATGTCAAAACAACTTTTTAAGCCTCTATTCCTCTGGCAGGCTCTCTAGAAACTAAAGAAAAAGGTCCAAACCATCAGAAAACAGCCACAAAGACAATAAAAAAGTTGTTTCTTCACCTTTCAGGAGGATGTCTCTAACATACCCTAAACAAGAACCATAACATCTTTCAAATTACTCCACCACACACACCCTTAAACCACACCAGCCTCCAGTGGAGGGTTTTGTAAGATACAAGCTAATTGGTTAATTGGTTAAGTCTGCTGGAGACAATTTAGCTAATGGTGAAAAATCACCTGGATGATGTTATCTATCAGGGGATCTAGAGGGCAAGACAGGCCAGGCTAGGCCATATATTGTGATCCTGGAGGGCTAGCAAGAAGTTTGTAATTCCTGGTAGGAATTTAGTGATAAGTGGGTGTTCTGTAATTAATTTATGTAGGTTTTTTTTTTTTTTTGTTATTGTTGTTAATGGGGAAGTGTGAGGAGAGATTGTGGTGGACTCAGTAAACACAAGATGAGGGGCTTGAGGTGAGCTGGGCAGGTGGAACTACTGACTTCTGTTGTTATTGTGAGAAGTACTCATTCACTGGTAAAATAATAAAAAGGACAAAGTCTTTGAAGCAAAGATAATTTTTATTATACAATTCAGCGCTGAATTGGATGCCCTTCTAAAAAAGGCATAAAGTCCTACAAAAACAGCGAGTATATATACTAGTTTTAAACAAAGAATATAAATCTCATCAAGGCTGCTCATTATATATTTTTTGACATATTCAGCCATGTCTGGAGACTCCCGTCAGGTTATCGTTGCCAACTACATCTTGTTAGATAGTTAAGCATCATGCCTGGATATCATCTACATATTATTTCTTGATACACGACAGATTTATATGGCAAGATAATTAAAGATGCACACCAGCTGCAGCAAAACTTATCAAGGAATTCCCACATTATGGTAATCGTGGATCCGCCGTGAGACCATCCTGTGACCTCACAGAGCAGGGGGCAGCTCCGGGGGCTGCGTCCCCGGTAACAGCCAGTGTGTCCTGGGGCTTCATCGGGGCAGCCTGGGGGCTGCAGTGGGGCAGAGGGAGACTGGACAAAGCTCTCCAGGGACGGGAGCACCTGCCCCAGAGGAGCCTGTTCTGCAGACAGAGCCTCGCCTCGGGTGAGTTGTGTGTGTGCCGTAACCCCAGAATAACGTAAAGCTCCTGACTCTTTTCTTTCCATGTCTTTCTCCTTGAAGTGCTCACTGTTACTCCCAGCAGGGCCATAGGTTTTTTCTGAGGCTCCTAAGCTTTAGGTGCTGTCTCTTTCCTTTTGGAATAAAGAGGGAAAGGGAATAAAGCAAGCAGCTCCCAATAATTTCTTACTGACTCCAGCTGAGCTGGTGTTGTGACCAGAGCCACACACTGGTAGGATTAGTTGAGCAGAGGAGGCAGAACCCCTCCTGCTGCACCTCTGGGTGTTGTATGCGGCTGGATTTAAAGCGATGTGCTGTGCGGGGAAAGGTGTGTGCTGAGGGAGAGCTGCCACCCGGCCCTGTGGGGGGAAGCAGCCTGGCTGGGAGGCGCTTGGGGCAACCCCTAAGAGTACGGGCGCCATTTTGCGGCACCGGGTCCTTGTTTGGACCCCCCTAGGGCAGACTAAACAAGAACCAGTCTGTCCGAGCCACCCGCCCTCAAGGGCAGGGCTTTAGAAGATAAATCTCGACTTAATTGTTGAAGTTGGCTGGTGATGTTGTAGTGAATGGGGAGAACCACCTGGTTGATGTTATGTCTGAGGTCCTATCATGAGGGAAAGGCATGCCTCGTGTTGTGTTCCTGGAGGGCAAGCAAGATCTCTGTAATTCCTGGGAAAGATTTAGTGACTTCTGAGTGCTTTGTGATTAACATATAATCTCTTTTGGTAATGGGGAAGTGTGAGGAGAGGCTGGGATGGACTCGGTGAGCTCAGGGTGAGGCGTTTATGGGTGTGCTGGGCAGGTGGACCTGCCAGCCCACCTTGGTGTGGTCATCACGGATGGACTGTCATGCCATTTTGTGTCCCCACAGAGCTAAGAGTATGGGCGCCATTTTGCGGCACCGGGTCCTTGTTTGGACCCCCCTCTAGGCAGACTAAACAAGAACCAGTCTGTCCGAGCCACCCGCCCTCAAGGGCAGGGCTTTAGAAGATAAATCTCGACTTAATTGTTGAAGTTGGCTGGTGATGTTGTAGTGAATGGGGAGAACCACCTGGTTGATGTTATGTCTGAGGCCCTATCATGAGGGAAAGGCATGCCTCGTGTTGTGTTCCTGGAGGGCTAGCAAGATCTCTGTAATTCCTGGGAAAGATTTAGTGACATCTGAGTGCTTTGTGATTAATTAACATATAATCTCTTTTTGCTAATGGGGAAGTGTGAGGAGAGGCTGGGATGGACTCAGTAACAAGATGAGGGGCTTGTGGGTGAGCTGGGCAGGTGGAACTGCTGACCTCCATTGTCATGGTAATCGTGAGACCATCCTGTGACCTCACAGAGCAGGGGGCAGCTCCGGGGGCTGCGTCCCCGGTAACAGCCAGTGTGTCCTGGGGCTTCATCGGGGCAGCCTGGGGGCTGCAGTGGGGCAGAGGGAGACTGGACAAAACTCTCCGGGGACGGGAGCACCTGCCCCAGAGGAGCCTGTTCTGCAAACGGAGCCTCGCCTCGGGTGAGTTGTGTGTGTGCCGTAACCCCAGAATAACGTAAAGCTCCTAACTCTTTTCTTTCCATGTCTTTCTCCTTGAAGTGCTCACTGTTACTCCCAGCAGGCTCATAGGTTTTTTCTGAGGCTCCTAAGCTTTAGGTGCTGTCTCTTTCCTTTTGGAATAAAGAGGGAAAGGGAATAAAGCAAGCAGCTCCCAATAATTTCTTACTGACTCCAGCTGAGCTGGTGTTGTGACCAGAGCCACACACTGGTAGGATTAGTTGAGCAGAGGAGGCAGAACCCCTCCTGCTGCACCTCTGGGTGTTGTATGCGGCTGGATTTAAAGCGATGTGCCGTGCGGGGAAAGGTGTGTGCTGAGGGAGAGCTTCCCCCCAGCCCTTTGCGGGGAAGCAGCCTGGCTGGGAGGCGCTTGGGGCAACCCCTAAGAGTACGGGCGCCATCTTGCGGCACCGGGTCCTTGTTCAGTTGCGTTCCTGCACAGCCTGGCAGAGGGAAATGTTGTTCTCTCTGGGGCCAGGGCAGTGTTGGGGGTAATTGGATATATGAGGACTCATGTTCTGGTGCATGGGACGTGGTGCAGCCCTTTGGGAAGGGCTGTGGGAGCTGCGGTTGAGCAGTTCCCCTCAGGGGAGTCCCCTCTGGCTGCTCCGGTGGATCCATCTTGCGGCTCCTGTAGCGCCCAGGGAGGAGTTTGGCACCGAAGTCCCTAGACAGACACATCCGCCGTCTGATTTCTTAAGACCATTTTAATCCATGCTTACATCACTTGTTCCTTATGTTTGAATAATGCCTTCTGTGCAGAGTTCGGCAGCGGATTAGGGATGTTTGTTCGCAGTAGAGGGTGAGGGAGGGTCAGAATCAGTGGCCAGGGAGGCAGTGGAGGCCAGCAGGCATCTCTCTCACTGCAAGCCTGTTCTGAAACCCTGTTATTGGCTGAGAATGTGGCCTTTCTCGTTTTCCCCACAACAAAACTCTTAGAAAATGGACTCGGAACTTAAAATAACTCCATGTTTCTTTGTACATTATTCCAAAGTGTGAGGGCATTGTGATAAGCTGTACGTGTTAGAATGCCCTTCTCTCTCATTGTTAGACCAATATTCCTTCTACTGCAATAGCAGATAACCAAAGAGTGTATAAGGAAAATAGTTATAGAACTAAATTGCTTTCATGGTGTATTGCACTTCATAAATGACATTTCAAGTACTAGAATATCTTTTTTTCTCAAATGATTTTTTTAGCTTTCTTGTAGGTGGAAATAAAGTAGAAGTTTTCTTGTAGTTGGAATGAAATCCCCTGAGAAGAGACAAGCTTGACTTTGGTCAAGAGTGTGTTCCAGGCTAGGATGCATTATAGTAATAGCTTTGGTTATTTTTGTATTGTTTCTGAAACATTCAGTAGGCTCATTTCAAGAGCTGAAGTAGCAAACAGTTAAGAGGTAGGATTTGTATAAATGTAGGCATTGGTACGAAGTCTGTTGCTGTTTGAAATCATTGATTCTGTTCATTAACCCACACTAGAAATGAGAAGTCCATAAATTCACTGGATTTAAGTACGCTTAAGTAAGTGTTTTTTTTCACTCAAAACTATTATGTTTTATTTTGCTTTTCCACATCAAATGAGCTCTGAATTTCCCACTTGAAAAGTTTGTGATGACTTGTCGCATGTGTAGTGAAGTCTGAACTGAGATTACTGCAGGAAGAAGTTACTGCCTAGTTAATCGGAATTCGTTTTGGGAAGCTGTAATGTCACAGTGTCCCTATTAGTTGCATTATTAAGTGAAATGCTGTTGGGAAGAACATGTTTTGCTCCACAAATAATAGAATTATTTTGATGTATACAGTCATTTCTCAACCACAGTTGCAGAAGCTAATTCAAGGGAGGACTTGTGGGAGGAAAAACTCTTTGTTAGTACCCTACTGCTAGGCTAATTTATGCTGATGATGAACTCACAGCTAGGTTTTTTCCTTAGCATCTAGAGTTACTGACTTCATTTGCAGGGTTTTATAAACAGAAATTTGTATCTCTTGGGGTTTGCTTTGCCCATTTCTCTGTATGGGCTTTTGTAAATCCACAAGGCTTTCCAATTAAATAGTGTCACAGTATTCCCTCTGCCTTTAAATCTGGGTGACAGTATTTCTTTTTTTTTAGCTTCTGTCTGAGGTGCCCCCTTACTTGTCCCATTGGCTTGTGCCATCCAGGTAAGTCTTAGAACCCAAAGCGCCTACTTAAGTTAACTGTGCCTTGTGACATTAAAAAAGCATTTGTTTTCTGAATTTTAGCATTTCCTTAGAATGGCTTTTATTTTCTCAATGCATACATTTTTATGATCCGCAGACCCTCAGTAAACAATTTGCTTTTAGTCTTTTGTCACCATGAAATGGGAGGAATCGGGATGATGTGGCATTCTGGGAAGCTGTGGCATTAATATATTTGCTATAAGAAGGACTTGATTCACATATTGTTGGGTGAAACGCATTATTTTGAGCTGATTTATATACAAATGTTATTAAATATGTCTGAAAGCAAAACCAACTGTGTTCTGGCTTCCCTGGGAGAGGCTGCACAGCTACATGACTCTGTTTTGGCAATGAAGCATGCATGAACACTAACTGTTTGTTCACTTCTTTCCCTTTCCTCAGGTAATTGTGCAGCTAATTGAGGAGGGAAAAAAGTCTCAGAAGTCTTCGGGGGAGTTTTGCTGTGCTCAAAGTCAGAGTCCTGCAGGATCAGCACTGTGAGATCAGGCAGAAGTTGATATGGTGAAGGGCACTGGAACTGTGAGTATAGGCTGAAGCCTTCCTACTTCTGTGGAGAAGAGCTGGTAAGTCTTTGCTGTCCTACATCCATTTGTCAGGTGCTGGCAACTGACTTCAGAATAAGCCAAGTGTGCTCAATAATTATTTAAAGTACCAGTGAGAGGTGGCTCTTATGCCATGTGCAGAGATGTGGTTGGTTCTCGTGTGCTGTAGATGCACTTGCCATGCCTGCTGACTTGATTTGGCATATTTGAGCTTACACAGGTGCTGATTAACGCAAGTAACTGTTCGTCAGTGAATCCAGGGTGTTAGAAATAGTGAATGAAGATGGTTTGTAGGTAAGTCAAGGTGGGATACAGAAAAGATCATGAAACTTAAATCTTCAGCTGAAGGACACTGAGATTATTTTGCTCTATACAAAGCATGCAAGAGTGTAAATTAACTTACAGGTATCCGGATAGCATTTAAGTGGGTCATTTTGCTTCTGGTAGCATTGGAGCTGTGCTTTTTCAGGACTTAAGGTAGGTTATATACAGGAACCACCATAAGGTGTCACAATTCCCCCATGCTCAAAGTAAATGGCTCAGAAAGCTGTTCAGCTTCTATGGTCAAACTGTGCTTTCATTTACAGAGTCACTACAAGGGTTCACAAGTAGCAAATCGAGTTCCTGAGAAGTCATATGGTTGCTCTGTGTGTGTGTATGTGTACATATATATATATATATATATATAAAAAGTATAAATATATATACTAACTCTCTAAGTAAATTTTAGCTTGAAAAAAAGATCTTTTCACACCAGGAATAAGGCACAGAAAAAACCGACGATAGTTTCCTGTTATATAAGAAAAGTAGTGAGACTTTAACAATGTGGGTTCAAAGACTGCAAGATTCAGACGGGTCTAGTGGAGAATATCCAAAGGAACTTAAACCTGCACTTTATTCCCCCCTCTTTTTTTTTTTTGTCATAGTCTTGGAACCACTTACCTTGTATGTGGAACATGACCAGTGCCCATACAGGGCTGTGAAGGAGAGATGTCTCCAGAGTTTTCCCAGGTTATTGCTTGGATCATATCACAGAGATGATGTACTGGATAGTATTGCTGCTCTGAGGAGGCTTGTGCTCTGGGAAGCATGCTGTAACCTTTATATCTCTTTTCTTTGTACATCTTCCTAATCAAGGCTGTGGTATTCTGAGTGTTCTTTATGTATATTAATTTGGGCTAGGATTCTCCAAGTTTGCTCTGTCCCTGCAGAAGAGTCTTAGAAAATTACAATCTCTACGGGATTTTATATGATAAATTGAGACTTTTATTTGAGAATAACATTTCCTCGAATGTCAAAGAATAAATATTTAAGGAGGTACTTTTAATACAAGTTTAAAACACGGATCAATTTCAAGAATTAAATGGGTGCTTTTGTCAAAGGTTCATACATTACAGACTGTTAACCAGCTCCCAATACCATAGCTGGTTTGAGACATCTGGTTTGAGTAATTTGAGGCTTTAAAATGAAATACATTCAAAATTGTGGTATTGGGTTTATAAACTTTTTGTAGGCTACCTTTTATAAGCTAATGAATGTTAGAGTACAAGCATTTGATATTGCAAAGAATGCATTTTAATGAATGCTGTGGACTTAGGGAAAGCAATTCTAGTATCATTTAAAGGTTAAATGGTTTCATAAATTTTCATACAGTCTAAATACTGCACAATTTCCTAATTTACAAAGTTGAAACTACTCTGGTGCTTTATCCCATGTGAAATATGTTGGGAACTGACTGAGAAGAGATCACAGAAGTAGGTGTCTGCGGGGAAACACTGTCTGTCAAGACCAGCAGAGAACCTCTGAGTATTTTCATTGTTGAACTGGAGGTAATTATGGTAAATATTATGGGTGACAAAAATTAATGGTTTTGTAAATGAGACTGGTGAAGCAGGTAACACAGAATAATCAGCCCATTTAGTGAGCTGTGCTAATACAAAATGTTTTCTTTCTGCCCAGTGTAATTTTTTTTTTTTGGAAATAAGAAAACTAATGAAAAGGGACTTTCTTTGGTTACAAGCCACCTTCTGAACAATACTCGAATTCAGCAGGAATATTTGGTGTAACACTTTGGCAAAGAGGTCACAAATGATGCTAAATATATAAGCAGAGAGAACGTGGTAGTAGCAGGGAGGATGCTTGATATCAGTATTGTGACATCCCTATTAGACAGTCAAATTGCTGTAAAAGTGTTTTGAACAATGGGAAGAGTACCGGGAGGATGGAGCGAATGCTAGGTTATTCAAGAAATGGAGGAAATGTGCCCCTCCAAAGAGCATGTCTCTAGTGGTGACAAAGTTGGAGTCTGTTTTTTTTTTAATTTATTTTAATGTATAAAATCAAGGGAACAGCGTGCATAGTATACTTATTTTCACATCCTATGCATGAACAGAAAATGGAAATCCTGAGTACAAATGGAAGGCTGCTTTGGAAAAAGTCTGGAAATTGGAGGTAAGTTAGAGTCTGCAGTTGGGAAAATAACATTTATAGTAGCAATGCATTTCTTTTTAAGTCTGGACATCATTTGGGAAATTATAAGTCAGTTATATTCAGGTTATTTTGATTCAAGGTAGGAATAAAAGTGTGGTAAAAAAGGTAAAAAAAGGTAAAACTGTGGTAAAAAAGGTCATGGTAATTGATTTGTTTTTCGTGGCCTAAAGCTCAGAGAACATCTTTTGAGATCAGACTTTGTCCTATGGATTGTCAGGTGCCTGAAATGAGCTCCTGCATGAGGAGTGCAGCCAGTAACTCTGATCCATAATGGATAGAGTTACTCCGTGTCTTTGTTACAAGAATCTATGTTCCTGTGTCCCCTCTTGCAGTAGTTCTTCCCACAGCAAAAAATTAATCAAGGCCTCTTTTAGGACTGTGTGAGTGATCTGTCACAATTCTTGAATGCATCACTATGCAGGAAATTGTCTTCAGTTGCTGTTGCTCCACCGAGTTTACTTGAGTTTCTTTATGCAGAGTTAACCCGCTATTGGTGCCTCTGTTGGTGACATCCATGTTAGACACCAGAGTTCTAAAAGCATTTGGAAAAAGTAATAAGAAAACAAAAATGTTTTAGAATTCTGGAGACTAATTTGTTAATTGGAATTAATTGGAATGCATAAAATGTAATGTATAATTATAATTAGTGTATATACACTTGTCTGCCAGTAGAAATTAATAATTGCCCATAGCAATTAGAGTTCTGCTGTTCTCACACTGAGACGAGGGAGCTCCTATGTTTGAGCTTGTTAGCAGTTATTGAAATATAATAGGACATCCTTCTGCTACTTTGATTTATTTTCTTAGTCACTTGCAGCTCTTTCTTTCATTTCTTTTAAAAGGATATGACAAAACCAATACTGAAACATTCTGTTGATCTTTTGCGCAAGATGCGCTGCTGGCAATTGAGTGAGGATTCTTCATTCTCAACTTCTCTGTACCTTCTGCACTCCGTAACCCCTGTACAGTAGAAATCCTAACTGCAAAAAAAATGTGGTGCAAACTTGGACAGTATTTTACTTTCACCCTGTATGGCATAAGTTGTGCTCTTTTTTTTTTTTGGTGTACCAGAGATATTTGACACAGCACGTGTAAATTGGAAGCATGCAGAAATTCTTTATCTGGAAGTTTGTGGACTAATTTCTTGTCCAAAAATTCTGTGGGGGAGGATGCTATTGTGTGTATAATTTCAGGGTTTTATTGAAAGAAGCATTGTGCTGAGTCCCTGTTCTTGCTCATGATATTTGACGTCCTTGTATTGTGACTGTATTAGAAATAAGTGTCTGTATAATTGACTTTCAAACAATGAGTTTCATTTTTTGTTTTAGTTCTTCAAGTCTTTGATGTAATTCCATGAAGTCCTAGCTTAGTTTTATACCAGAAATGCCTCACCTAGTTACCATGGAGAGAAAATGTGTACTTAGCTTAATTTTTACTGTATCTGTGGTGTAGGACATGGTTACCTCCATCCTCAGCAATGACTGTCTATGCTGTAAATAAGCATTGTAGGTTAGGACAAGCAGGTGCTCCTGAAGATGGCAGCAGCTGCCTTTTCTGTGAGTGGAGAAGTTTGGAGCCAGTGCAAAGTGATGTTGCAGTTACTGCCTGCTTTATTCTGTCACTCTGAGGGTTCCAGTAATACAGGGAAGAAAACCAAATTGGCAGACTCACGCATGGCCTCATTGTAAGCACTTGCTATTCCCTGTGGAATCTTCCCCTGTCACTGCATGTGGAGTGACGTACATGACACTGAGAATATGTGTTGTCCTCTGTGTTCTACACTTACCTCTGTCAAGTTCCTATTAAGGAGCTACATACATGTGTAGGAAAGCTAAGGAGTTGTAATAATAAGCCCACGTTTGGGAAAATCTTGTAATGGAAACACTCTGTTTCTTAGGTGAGACCCATTTTTGAGATGGCATCAATTGATCTGCCAGTGCTGTACAACAGAAGGCAGCACACCTACCCCTGTCCTGTAGAGGTGCTTAATGGTATGGGAAGGTGAGCTACCTTGTGCCTTGTCACCCAGCAGGCTGAGGGAGGAGCAGGCAAAAAAAGACCCCAAACACCACAACAAACACCCGCAAAAGAGGTTTTCTCTCATAGTCTGATGTGGTATTGACTGTTCCGCCTTTAAAGTAACCTGGTTTGTGTACTTTTTGCTAAATCACAGCTTTATCGGGTCCTCTTGGGTCCCCCCTTTTAAAGGAAAGAGCTCTGCGGTTGCTGAAGAAACACTGCTGTAACTCAGAGTGACATAGGCATGAGAATGTCAGCGTCGTAATGGCATCTAAAATAGGTTTGATCTTCATAGAAATGAGGATGAGTGGAGCACGAGATTAGACTGGATTCTTATACACAGAAAAATAAGAGGGGTTGTTTGCTTGACCCTAGAAATACTCCAGTAATGCTGCAGTCTTGTTTAAGGCAGTAAGCAATGTTTCCAGTAACATAATATAGACATAGCTTCTTACCAAGTACTGCGCAGTCTCTTTAGCATTGCACCTAGTTGGAATGAACCTAATGTTTGTAGCTGATTTAAAAGGGAATAAAAGGGCTTATTTTACCTGTATATACTTTTGAACCATGGTGTCAAATACTGCTGTAGATTGGGTGCTTTAAGAGTAAGAGCTGGGAGATCCAGGATGAAAGCATTGGTCGTTCTGCTTTTTGTACGCTTTCTACAGGTTCATCCAGTCTGCAGCATTTTGTGAGTTATAGATTTGTCTGCGCGTACAGTGTGTGTATGGGTTCTGAACTATAGGGAACCCCACCTGAAAACAAAGGGAAACGTGCGTGCTTTATTTAATGTATTCACTCTTTTTTTCATAATGCTAACGGAAAGTTTTTATGCACAGGCGTGCATTTAAACATTGGGATAAGTCACCAGGCTCTCAGATAAGGTATGTTTTATTTTGAAGCATGAGGACCACCTTGTTTGAGAGAGTGCATGAGAGTAACCGGTGAACCTGAGATCACCTTGTGAAGTGAGCTGCGTTCAGTCTCTTATTCTCCTAGTGTCTTAAGAACAGTGATTTTCAAACAGTAAGCTTTTTAACTGATACTTCTTTCATCTCAATATTAGAACAATAAAATAAATAGATCCAAAATTGATCCCATTCACATAGCTGTAAAGTGCACTGGGCAGATCAGTGGCTGACAGTGAATTTATTCAATAGAGAAGCCATTTTACATTGTGTTATATAAAATGAGGTCAAGAGCTGAGCAATATTAACGTTAGTTTAAGCTGCTTATTTTGATTTTTGAGTTGCATTTAATGACTGGTATCAGTGACGATAGTAAAAAGTAAGTGGACTTCGAAAGAAAATTCTGTTGTGAGTATTGCGCTGCAGAGCTAAGCTGGCATACTATGAGACTTTGCTGTTTGGAAGTGGTTTATTTTTTGCCCTATGGAGCAAGACAGAGTCGTACTGGTCTGTTACAAAAATATTTGTAAGTGTTATATACAAGATAAACATGTTTTCGTTTGCTTGGTACTGCCAGATACCTGATTTTCAACTGTAATTGTGGTATATTCAAATTCTTCATGTATTCATTTCAATGGAATTTCACATATGGAGTGCTTTTGTGAAGTGGTTCTTCTAGATGCCTGGGTCTGTGACATCTCTTAATACAGAGTAAGTAATGCAGAGCTGGAAGTAGCTTCTCTGCCTTGGGTTTTCTTTTACTCCTGGTTGTCTTGCTGCTGCTGCCTGCTCGTAGGGGCAAGAATGCTGTGCTGGTCATTTTGTTCACACAACTGTGTGGTGTTCCTAAGTTGGGAAGAAGCCTAAGGCATCTCCTGTGGGCTCTTGGACGCATGCAAACATCAGCAGCTCTCATGTTCTGCCTGGCACCGCTGTGGTGAGGTCTTTGTTGCACACAGGACCTGTGGCAGTGTATGTGGCATGTTTTTTTTTTTCTTCTCCCTGTGAAAGAGTGGCTCACCTCATACTGCCTTTCTCAGTTGGGTCAGGTAAAAGTCACATTAGATATCCCTAGGAAAGAGGACAAAATGAGTGTTCTCCATCAGTTGTCAACCATGTCATTCTGTTCCACTGATGGAAGGAAAACGTGTTACGGATCACTAGCCTGCCTAGATGCTGATACAGTAAATTTATTAACCTTCTACATCAGTAAGCACTCTCTGAAATTACCTGATTCTAGCTTTTCTTTGGGCTGTTACTAACTGCATGGCAGGACATCATATGTATAAATGTGTTGACAACATAAATTATATGTGTGGTATTGTAGTGGCTGTGTAGTTGCCTTCGAAAACCTACGCTTTGAGCATGTTCTATGCATGAGTTAACAGATGCTACAGACACTTCCCATGCTTGCTCAGCTCCGTCCCCTGTGTTGTGTCCAAACAGATCACAAACCCACTATAAGAATCCAAGTTGTGAATCGCGCTGCATCCCACACAGGACAGCGGAACCTGTGGAGGGCGTGCCGGTTTCTTAGCGGGGTTGTAATCAGCTTTTGTTGAAAAGAGGAAAAATAATGCCTATTCATCTTGCATCCTATAAATTAAGTTGACTCCTTCAGAGTCAGTGTTTCATTTATAGTTACTGCGTCTGATCTATCTATATGCAAGTTCGTGATGGGTAGTTATTGAAATGGATATTTGAAAAGTGAAAAATACAGAAGAAGCTGCTGGAAGATTTGTATTACTGTATTTTGATGTGCAAGGGGAAAGGCTGCATTTCTCCCTTACAAATAGTTTGTGCCTTGGTGTGAATGTTTCGTACCTGCTTTGCAAGGTGTGGAAGTGAGACCATTTGGAATGGGTTCATTGGTTTCATTTGCCTGTTGCTATTTGGAAAATCTATGCTTTCCTTTCTGATGACCATTTATGATATAAAGCTTAGTTTGCTTGTTTCCTTAGTAAGGATAAGTGAAGAATTAGTAAGGAGGCTTCACCTTTGAAAACAGATGTGACTGTTCCTGTTGTGAATCATAAGCATGGGCTGAAGATGCAGTTAAACAATTCTGTTTGGAGGGTTGTTGAGGTCAGAGTGACACAGAATGCTGCCGTCTTTAAAGTTAGCCATGTGAGCCAGAGGGTTTTCTTATACTCTTTTGGACGGCACCATCTGGTACTGGGGAGAAGGTGGAGCAGCGCAGTACGTGGAGGGATGCCTGAGACTTTGCCGGATAACCCTGGACTCCCATGCTCTGCCTGCTCCGTCAGTGAGGTGCGCGTTATCTACGTGTGCCCAGGAATTCCACAGCCACTCACATCAACAAGCACGTTCAGATACTACGTGCCTAGGACTGAAGTATTTCTTAGCAGGAGGGACGTCAGCTGAGACTGAACACTGCCATGATTTTCTGATGGCGAGGGGGAAGCTGCACACATTTCTTAATCCATTCCATAATCCAATGCATACTGCAAAATCAAGCAACAGTCATACTGTGCTTACACGTCTATAGTTTACAATTTAAAATTCATAAGGAAGTAATTTTGTTTCCAAATTAACTAGCAGACGTACTGACTAATATAACGTGGAATTGATTTCATTCATCAGTCTAACCAGAAAGCATTAAGGCTCTCAGGCTGATGTGTAGCATCTAATCAAAGGAAAAACACCCTATCTCAGATTAATATCATTAACACTTCAGTGTTTCATGTGACCATAAATCCTCATTGCATCCAAATTTCTTTGATACTCTAGTGCAACAATAATCCTTCAGTGGATTTATTAAGATAATTTTAATATGCTTTTCTTCTCACAGATTGTTTGAAAAGCAAATTATAATAATTATGAATGCTGGCATTACAATTAAAAAAGAGTTCTGAAATAGAACACCATTTTGATGTTATAAATTGTTTTGCATTAAGATCAAAAGGGATGGAAGTCAAAGCAGTATCAAGGGCTGGGCACTTCTTATTTTAATGAATAATTTCCAGCCCCTGGGTAGTGGATACACTTTATTTTTTTATAATTTAGTATAGATGAATTGTTCTGTTGTCAGGTCTTTGTACTTGAAACCTTTAATTTGGTGCAAAGTACATTACCTTTTGATGTTTTGCTCTACTGTAAGGACACCCTGTGATTTTGCATTTCTAATTTCAGGCACAAAGTCACACAGTTTGTGCAGTGTAGGGTAACGGGCCCAGAAAAGATAGGACTGCTGTGTAAAGACCTAAAAAGTATGGGGTTTTTTTCCTCCTTCAAAACCACGTGAATATTAAGACTTTTCCCTGCTTGGCTCTAGTTGTTTCTGTGTTCTGTGAGAGTCTGAAGTTTTGGGAGGTCTGTCTGGGGAGAAATCCTGAGGTTAGAGATGCTCCCGATACCCTCTGGTTTGCTGGAGCGTGTAGTGCAGCTCAGGTCTGATGTTCACCTACAGTAACTCTCTCTCTCTCTCTCTCTCTGCCTGCACTGGTGAAAGCCACAGGTCAAGTCTGTATAGAAATTGTTTTGCTGGTAAAAATATTTTGCTGCTTGTGTGGAGCAAAAGGAATTATTGTAGTTTCTGGTTTAGATCAACTTAAAATAGTCTTCTTAGAACCCAAAGAAACTTCAGTGGAAAATAGAGGCTGAATATGAAACAATATGTTTGACTGAGTCATACGGTTCTCCTGTAAAATATAAATTTCCAGTCCATCAAGAGGTAGAATTCTGAGTGTGGTGTAGACTTGTGCTGGAGTTCAGCTTTTTGGAACAAGCTTAATTTTCCAGCTCTGCCACTGATGGCTGTAGCAATCTGGTTTTTTTCAGAGGGTCACTTGTGGTAGACATAGATAAATACAAGCTTTAGGTGGAACGCTGTTATAAAAACTGCCCTTTACATGTGCTGATGCAAAGTGAATTTGATGTCTTGTTCCACACTTCCAAGGCTGGAGAGCCTGGATGTGAAATGCTGTATTAAAAAGGGAATTGAGGTTTACACAAAATCCTGAGTTTTAATTTTAAGGTACAAAATGTTGTTTTCTAGCCTGTTTCATGCAACAGTAAGCTTCAAATTCTTTACTTACGAGTGCATATACCTTATTCACTGGAAAAAACAGAGAGGTGAAAGCAAAACGCTTAGCAAGTGTATGTGTGTATTTGGAGCTGGGTGGACGTGCAGTAGCATCTCTGCCAAGGAAAGATCATTCCAAATTCTCTTGCCCTCAAACTATCCTGATTTACTCTCACATTTTGTTTTAGGTCAAACCAATGTTTTATGAAAATACACTGACTCTTGTTTGGTTACATAAGCGCAACTCAAGCAGTTAAAGGGAGAAGTGTGAAGCTGTGGCTGCTTGTGCCCAGCAGAAGGATGTCTGAGGGCCTTGCTCACCGTGGCGCTGCTGCAGTCAGCTCCGGCAAAGCTGTGCATCCCTTGGCACACGTGTTCATGTGTTCCTGCTCCTATATCAATGTACAGGTGGTCAAGTCGCAGGGAGGTGTTACAGAGGGAATAAAAGAAGGCTTTTATTAGCCCAAATGAACTTATTTCCCGTTAAAAATATTAGCATGCTGTATCATGCTGCCACTCAATCTCTAACGGACTGCTTCTCCCATGGTCGTCTTTTTCTCCAACCTCTTAATGATTTTTTAGGTAGTGGAGCCAACTGTAGTAGTTGATGTGTCCTTCATAGTGTCTTAGACTCCCATGCTCTCAGGTGCACAGATGTTACTGAAGCAGCTGGTGAAACAGGGTGTGGTTGATAAAGGTCACATTCAGTTTTGGAAGTTTGAGGTTGATTTTTTTGGTTGGTCTTGTTTTTCCAAAACAAAATAAAAGATTAAAGATTTCAAGGGGAAGCTCTATGAGAATGTGCCTTTAGAATCAGTTAATGGTAAAATAACACATTTCTTAAAACAAACAAACAAACAAAAAAAAAGCCTGCCATGTTAATGAGATCTAACAGCAAACTCCTCGTATTTCTTAAGGAAGGATACCATAAAGTGTTGAGGCGTAATCAGAGAATGAGACTGTCTTAGATGGAAAATTGAAACTCTGTTCTCTTATTGTTCCCCACAGCACTCTTTCTTGCTTCCTATTTTATATTTGTTTTCTGGAAGAGTAAGTCTTGGTGTTTGACTGTTTGAACAAATAGGCAGAGAGCAAAATACCAAGGAGAGATTCCCTGAGACAGGCCTTGGATGCACAGTTCTGGATGCTGATGGCCTCACACCTGGATTTCCTTCTCAGACCCAATCATATTGTGTACAGACACTGGCAGTTTGTTTTTTTTTCCATCATGTTACTGGCTGATTAAAGGATGGAGAGTGAGGTGGCACAAAGGTTCTTTGCCAGTGGTGATGTGATAGCATGTTCTGTAGTTTCTCTGTGTGCCTACTCCATTTTGTCTTGCTTGAACTTGAAGTAGTCTTTGCAACTACTTCTGCGAAGTATGATTTAACAGTTAATCACTATTTTGGTTCATATAAACAATCTAAAGACTGGGCAACAGGAATACTTTTAAGAAGTATGAGAAGTACTGAATTACATTTGAAAAAATTATTTAGATGCTGTTTATCACTCACAATCATCAGTCAAGAAGATACTTTGTACTTTATGGTACTCCTTTCTCTGTGTTTGAGAGACTTGGATTAATTATGTTGCAAATTGATTTCTTAATTTTTATCCACTTAATTGAAATTCTAACGCTGTCAGAAAATAGGGAAGAAGGTCTAATGCTTCTGTATCAAACTAAATATGAAAAGAAGGAAATTTCACTAGTAGGATGTAATTGATTGAAAATAGAGACAGAAAAATGCTGCAGTCTCCCTAATTATTTTAATAGTGTACCTAGGTCTTTTGAATATGTAGAAATTGAAATGTGTCTCTTCAGATGCGTCCGTAACTGGAAGTGCACGTAACAACTTAAGAAATTAAAATCAAAATGACATTTTCATGGCGAACCACATAATCAGTTATTGAGATACAGAAAATGGGAGCATGGAAACTTCTCACAAAATGTGAGACAGAGGAGTGGTGTCTGTTTATGAACTGAATACCTGGAGTATGCAGCAAGAGATCTCTAACTGCTAACTGGATCAGGAAGGCTTGTTTACGAATGCTAAAATCTTCTTCCAGGAATTAGTCACCTCTTTCCATGCTGTGACAGGAAACTTGCACAACCTTGTGTTGCTTGCGGGGCTGTTTCTTTAGTCGTCTGCTTGTTAGAGGTAAAGATGCCAAGGTTCTGATAGGAGTTCTAGTGGGCAAGGTCACCTTCCTGTCCTTTACTTCAGTTGTACAAAGTAAAATGAACTCAAATTTCTTCTTATTGCTTTGGTACCAGGCTCAGTTCCCTTTCTTGTTTGAATTTTGGAGGAAAGCCATTCCCAGTATTCAGTCACATAAGCAGGAAGCATTTCTCGTGCAGTTCTCTGTACCTGTTGAAGGTCAGTGGATGACATGCTTTGTCTGGGGCTCATCGCTAAGCCCAAAGATGAGCTTCTCAAACTCTTGCTAGCGCTCCTCTCTAGAGGAAAAGTCCTTGTGGCTTTCACTAGGTAAGAATGGTCCGCTAAAAGGAAGATGCTGTACTGAGACGTGAAATTACGGATTTGAAGAGGAAATACTGATTGAAGATTAGAGTTAATGTTGTGTAGGTTGTCATAACATCACAAATATCATGATCAGAGTATGATCTTAAGGAACTAATGATCAGTAATTCTGTTAATCTCTTTGCATTTTAGTGTGAATTGCTTCTAAGCTTAAGTGGGTTCTTGCTTCAAAGCCACTTGATTCGCTAAACCAATTACCATTTAAAGCATTAACGTGGTTTGCTTATTTCAGGGACAGACGACAGTAAGGTATTTAAAATTTGCATTTTTAAGGGATCAATGTTTTTATTTAGTTTTGTGAAATTACTATCTATTGTACATAAACGATTTTGAAACTTGAATATTCTGCTGGGAAAAAAACCCTCTTCATCAGACTGACTCTGCAAAGGGCGTGTAGTGATGTATTCCAGGTTGTGTTTCTTCTTGAATTATTGAGTTTTCTCCAAAACTGCTAGGAATAGTTTGACAGTAGCAGGCAGAGTATAATATACTCCAGATCTGTGTGTTTTTCTGTCTAGTTATATTAATGATTTTTATAGTGTGTCTAGATTGCTAATGTGCAAAAGCCACTTGTGAAGGTGTTCTCAACACAGCTATGGGATATAGACCTGTGTCTTTGAGTATAAGACTCCAGGTAGACTGAAAATAGCCAGAATATTCGGGAATTATGCCTCTTATGAACCTGAGCTGTTGGACATTATCTGTATTTGGTGCTTAAAATAACGAACCCTGCCCTATAATATACAAAGGCCAGGTAGACACTGTGTTTGCTAGATAACAATTCTGTGTAATGGACCTTTCCTCAAGTTCTCACAGGAATTTTATAGCACCCAAGTGTCACAAATGTTTTTCTTTTGTTTTAGAAGTTGCGATGCAGTACTGGTTTATAATCAAAGCTTAAGAATATCTTACTAATTTTATCATTGACTTTCAATGCTGAGTCTGGTCTGTTCTGTGTTACTTAATGTATAATGATTCTGAGCTAATCCTGTGAATGCTATGAAAACTTAGTTAAGTTTTACTAGTAATAATGCTGAAGACAACTTTCCTTGCCTGTGCTAGGAATAGACTAATTATGTATTATTATTTATGTTTAAGAATTGGTACTCGAGTGGAATGCTGTTGTTTTGGTGGAAACTCAACAGTCATTTTAAAGCAGCTGGGGCAGGGAGAAAAACAATTAACAAGAGCAGTTTATGAAGTTGATGGTATCTCCTGTCAGCAGTTGCTGCTTTGCTGTGGGCTTGTGATAAGATGCTGGAAACTCGGGCACATAAGGTCTTTTTGTCCACTTGTCTCCAAAGTACTGCAGGTAAATTTGGAAGTTACCACTTATTAATATGTAACCTTCACTTGCAAAAAAACTTAGGGCTGAAAATAACGTTGTGTTTCTTCCAACTTAAATGACAATTAAGAAGTGCTTCTGACTTCCCCAGAGGCTCAACAATGTGCAGGAGATGTTTACACTTATAAATTATAAAAGTAATTGAGGCATCTGGAATGTAATTGTATTGGCTGTGTTGTAGAACAGGGTTGTCACAGGAGAGCAGGCTTCTTTCTTGGGCAGCAGTTCTTGGTGATCAGAATCCTGGAGGGGATGTCACGCAGAGGTGAGCTAATTAACGGAGAAGCTTATTAACCACCAAAGAAAGGAAAGACAGTTGCAACAAACCAGTTGGTTGGTGCGTCACATGAATAGTTGCTCTGAAACTGGTGGTGTAACATGTAAATGATGGTAGCCGTGAAAAAGATTTGCACATAGGTCATGCATTTCTTCCACGTTTGCACTATTAAGAAATGTGTTCGATGTTCTTAGAGTACGTTTTGGGAGCTTTTCTGTGCATGCGATGCAGAAATGCAGTGTGTGAAGCGAGATTGTTGATTACTTGCTTTGGGTGCCCAATTAAAAGCATTATTTTCTGTGAGTAGGAAGGTGTCTTGAAAGCTTCCTGGATGAGTGTGATGAAATTTTGTAGTAGTTGTTTCACATAAGGTTTTATCAGCCATGTCAGGTAGCTACTATTGCTGTAAGTAGTCGTTATGGGCTGCATTTCTGAATGCAAAGCTGAATAAAGCTCATTCGAAATTTAGATGCACAATATTGCAATAACTTCTAGATTTCAGAGCAAAATTTGCAGCTTACATTTTATGGTTACCCAGAATAACCACCACTTTAGGCTGTTTGAAATAACAAAAGGAGACCTGCAAGTGAGTTTTGTGTGGGCACTGATCAACATTCATTGAATTAATACATGGGTTAAGGTTAAACACAATGACAAGTTATAGGTGTATATATTTATATATATGCAGGTATAAAACAACTTTGGCTTTTGGGTAATTTTCTGTCTCATTTTCTTATCTGATGATGTACAGTACAAAGTGTTTTTCCAGCAAATTGACGTTGTGAGGAGATAAGAGCCTTGCAGAACTGCACTTTTATTTGCTTTTCAAAGATCAATAGTTCTGTAAAATAGAGTTTTTATGTAGATAAAAAGTTGTTTCCTGGTTTATGTAGAAGCTGCAGTGACCCTATGCTACTGGTTTTGCTTTTCAAACTGTACACAAAAGGTGGTGTCCCACTGCTCATTCGAGTCTTATTTTCGAACCTTGTTCTGCTGGCCTTGTGCAGGCAGTAGGCAGTGACCACATCCACTGGGATCGTGCTGGCATGCCAAGGGCTGTCGCCCCAGCAAAGAGGTGGAATCTGTGTGCTTATGCAGGACCGTACACAGTTTGAACATCCACTAGTGTTTCTCTTCACTCTGAAATACTGGGATGAAAAACTACAGTGAGTTTCTTCTTAGCGGAAAGAATACACAGGACTTTCTTGTACCTGTCACTTGTTTCATGAAAAAAGTAGAATGAGGATTTTTCAATTAAGGGAAAAAAAGTTTTCAATCACCGATCTAATTCATGTTTCTTTTTTGCAAGAATGCATAAAAGATAAGGGGCTTGCTATACATTGGAAATGATTGCTAGGTGTGACCAATATTTCAGTCTCCCCATTCTGTCTTCCCCACTGAAGTGCATTTTCTGCAGCTCGGTGCAGTAAGATGCAAATGTTGGTGTGGTTTGAGGAGCCCCTTATTCTCTTTGTTGCTAGATGGTGTTGTGCTGGGTTTCTGTACCTGAGTGTGTTAAAAGGGTTTATTATGTTTTTACTTCTTTCTTCTAAGGTTGCAGCCGCTGGTTGTATTGAAAACATGAGGTTTCTGAAGTCAAACATGTGAAAAAACCTGTAATGCATACATACGATAACGATGGACTTCTTGTTCTGTTGTACCACTTGTTTTCTTTAAGCTTTTTTTTTTTTTACTGAGTTTTAGGTATAAAAAATGCTTTTAATCTTTTAGAATATTTGCTGTAAATTCTGCTTTTAATTAATTGACTACCAGTTTAATTACGTTCAGCACAGCTATGGGCTTGTATTAGTCTTGTTCTGTTTTTAAAGTGAATAAATTAAGTCTAGCAAGCAGAGAAAAACTAATGAGGAAACATTCACTGAATGCAGAAATTTTACCCAATATGAAGTAAACAAGTATAGGCTCCGTTCTTCATCCACTTTATACTTTTAAATAAGCCAAAAAGTTAAGTTCAAAAAGTCAAGCCTGCTAGTATGGCACTAAGTTTGTGTAATGAAATAACTTTTAAGTTGGGTTCAGCAACATTCAAGCTGGTGCCATTTGAACTAATACAGATGCCAAAAACTCTGGAGAGAGCAGTCAAGTGTCAAGGCTCGCTTTAAGCAGGGAAGATGTTAGATGGTTAGTAAGACGCATTGATGAAACTCAAACTGATTTCCTGAGCAGCGCTACTGTGGCGAGTTCCCTTTGTCAGATACTTCAGCTGCAACTCCAAGTTTGTGCTGTGCAGTAGCCTATTGCTCTAATAATGAGAGTGCTCTTCAGGGAACAATCCACCTCAGGAGACAGGGCTTGGTGGTGACAGAGATATGTGATTCAGATAAAGAGAAAGGAAAGCAAGAGGTGCTGTGTAATGCAGACATGTTGTGTTCACACACATCTGAAAAAAGGATTTTGTGTGATTGTAAGATACACAGGCAAATAAATACCTGCTTTAGATATTTAGTCGATTAATATTTAATATTAGTGCTCACATACCGATCTTTATCTCTTAAAGCTGGATTCAGCCTTTGTTTATATCCCCTTCGCGTCCATTTGCTTCAATTCAGCAGGATGAGACAGAAGCCAGGGGTGCTGCAGTCTGGGTTTGAACCCACAGACGTAAGGCAGCTGGTCTGGGCAGTCCTGAGCATTCCAGGGTAGGAACTCCTGATGCATGTGTTGGTAGATCCATTAAGTAGCATGGAGATGCTCAGATGACTTGATTTGACAGCTGGTTTCTTGGAAACTCATTTTTCTAAGAGAATGTTTGTCTCTGTAAATGGTTATAGCCACAAATGTCCAGGCTCAGTAGTATTTATACAATTTATTGTGTACTGCTCCCTCTGACTTTGTGGAGCACAAGTAAACCTACCTGCTTTAATAATGAATTATTGCCAGGTAATTAATCCGCATCTCCTAGTTCAGACAACTGCCTCTTGGAGCCTCCCATATATCACTTCCATCAGCTGGTGCATATAGACTTTAATTGCCTTGTAGTATTGTCAAGAATGCATCAGCTGATGTTGCAGAGGTCTGATTGCATCTCGTTGAGCTAAGCAACACACATTAGTGTTCTGCCTGCGTTTCTCATTCTGCACATTTGTCTGAGCAATGTCATAAGCTGGATTGAGGACACATCATCAGGGTGCAATCAGGAGCAGGTTTGTCAAAGGGAACAGTTATTTCAGACTTGCAGGGTGAGAAGAATAACTCCCCACAAGGCAAGTCACATAAACTACTCGGTGCTGATGGCTGGGGCAGTAGGAATTTTCCTTTCAGTGGAGTTAATGTTAGAGATGCAAATGTAACTGTAATGTTTTGCATGCTTAAAAGGTGCAAATAAACAAATCTCTGCTCTCATTTCACCCGGTGAAATTCACTCAGCTTCATTTTGGAGCATGTCTGACTACCCAATATTTGGGAAAAATACTCGGATCCGTTCAGTGTAGCCGTTTCTGTTCTCGACCCAAGGCACTTCCATGTTATTTGTTTGATTAGTGTATTGAAGTGCACTGACACTAAAAAATGCAGTCCTGTTCCTTCAATTAATAGCATTGAAACTGCATTTTTAGTCTTTATTTGGATGCACCCCTGTCGGAAAATGTTTTTTAAAGATAGTGAGGTGGTATGCTTCAAATGAAAGGCCAGGCTAAATCTTTGTTGAAATGAGTAGGACTCTTTCCCTTGACTGCAAAGAAAAAAACTCAGCCTAATAATTAAAGCCAGTCGAGGGAAAGAGGAAAAAAAAGTGAAGCCTTGATTTGAACACACTTTGGAGCAGAGCACAGAGATAAGAATGAGCTCTGTGAGGTAAGAATAGGGAAGAGGGAATAGCAATCTTGTTCAGGCCAGATAGCTAGTACTGCAGTATGAACAGATCTCAGAAGTGCAGGATGATAAAAAACACACTAGAAGCAACAATAAGTGAAGATTTGTGTCGTTTGATCGCCTGATGGTTCAAGCAAACTCTGTCAAGGTCTCGTGGGAGCTGTTTCAAGTGGGGGGAGAGCATGAAGCATTAACACAGTGAAGTTCCCTGATTTATTCTAAATGCAGTAGAGAATTAGCCCCTTCATCATAACATCTGGATTTGTACCTAAAGAGAATCTTGATTGAAAGAGATTGTGGAGTGTGGCTGTACAGAGTGAATCATGTAAAAGACACCCAAACGCTGCAGTTGCTGGTGTCTGCCTGGCCCCCCTCCTCCTGCTATTTTGGGTTGGTGTTTCAGAAGCTTTTACTGATGGGTGAGACATCCTTTGAAGTGTCTAACTGATTCATTTGGACTCCCTGCTTCCTGGCAAAAAAAGTGGAAGCTGTTGTAAATGGTCATGATCCACAAATCCACAATATTTGCCAGGCTATCACCATCCATCTTTTGAGGAGGAAGGGCAAATCACACTTCCATCCCTCTCAAGGTCTGTAATGTACTGTATATTGCCTTTAGATATTTATTACCTCTACTGAGACAGAACTGGCTTGTAGAGAAAATAGCTGTAAGGATTTGCTGAATACTGATCCACAAAAAATGGTTTGTGTACGCATAAAATAAGAGTTTCACATGAGTTGCATAGATATAGCATCTTAGTGTTCTGTAGCACTTGTCCCTGTGGTAGGTATTGTCACGCTACCAGACTGTCACAATTCACATACTGATTCTGAAGCTTTTGTTTGTGAAAAATAAGCCCACCACAGCATTTTTTTCATCTCTCTATTCTTTTATTTTCACAGTAAGATTTTGTACACACCTCCTTGGTCTTTAGCTCAAGTGGGATGTTGTAAGGTTGGAATGAATCAGCAGGAGAACCTCTTTGCTTCCAAAGCAGTGTTAGCTAATCATAAGAACACCATATTAATTGTGTAAACCAGCTTGAGCATATCAAGATAGGACAGGCTAAACTAGCTCTAAGGTGATAAAACAGCTGAAGACTGTTGTTAGTACTAGAAGAGCTTGGTTTTTTTCCCCAAAACAACAGGGAGTGTTTTTCCTTTGAAAGAAAACTAGCTTTTTTTTTTTAAATGCCATGTTCTTATCTGTGTCAGATGACAACATTCCTTTAAAAACGTTTTTGGGAGTGGGTTGTTGAAGTGAGTATCAAATCTAAAATATATACATAAATGTGCATTTACTCTTAACAATCCATTAAGAGCTAGGGACTAATCTTCATGCAGTACTGATGTCCCTGTGGGACTGTCATCTTCAAATGTCCCTCTAAATGAGCTGCAGCTCTCCCGGTGCTGCAGGAGGGACCCTGGCTCCCACAAGTAACCTCGTGATGGCTTTCCCCGTTATCCTTGGCAGCTGATCCTAGAGGTTTGCTTCAGTAAAGGTGTTTCTGCCTTTGGGATCCCCAGAAGGTCTGTCTGCCTCACACCTGGATGCTGTAAGATTAGTTTTATTGTCTGTTGCAATATATGTTTGCTTCGTTCATCTATTATTACTCTTTGTAAAGTTTAAAATTTTTTTTTAAATGCCTGTTTTTTTCCTTAATATAGTAGGGACAGAGGGATGTAATGACACACCTGGTTTCTGTCAGGTAATGACTATCTGGTGAATGCACAGTGAAAATTTTCTAGAAGTTTGTTTTACCTGTGACCTTTGGTGGAACTTCTTCAGGCTTCTGGTGGGCCATTAATGCCTGAGAACCCTGTTCCAGACCGTGCTTTCCCACCTTCCCCCTGGGGCTGCACGTCATGTTGGCCCTGTGGGTGAACATGGAGGAAGCACTGAGTCAGGGCTGCAGAGCTGCTGGTGTTAACGAGGCAGTGCCTAACGAGGGATTGGCATCAGCTGGCACCCCTGGGCTTGCAGCACCAGCCAGGGTCGGATGGGGCTTGGCACACAATCTCTGTGTTTGCTGAGGAGAGGGCTCTGCTGCGGAGTCTGCCACGTTGTGATGTGGGAGCTCTTGGGTTGTTGCAGGTAAAACTATATAGATTTTTGTATGTTTTTAATGGGTTTGGTCTGGTTTACCACACAAGTGACGTTTGCCTCCCTGTGTCTTGGGTGGGTTTACAATGTCCTGCACTGCTCAGTAAATGTTCAGGGTTCATGTTGTGCTTATAGCACCAGGTTTTGTTGTGGCTTATTTTCCCCTGCTTGGAGTCTAAGCCATTAGTGAATAAATGCATGGAAGGCTTTATCCAAAGGCGGGGAATGCCTTCGGTATTGTTTGTACCAAGCCAGGTATCAGTGGCGTCGTTGTTTGCCTCTTGAATGGCTCTGTGTCGCTGCGGGCTGCTTTGGCGAGCAGGAGGGAGTATGACAACTGGCTGTGGAGAACAAAAGCTCCTCTTTCACTGGTTATGAGAATTTTTGTTTATTTTCTTGCTTTCAAAATACCTCATGTTTATGACCCGAGTGTCTCTTTTATGGTTGAGAGCATTTTTCCTTGCATGAAGGCATTTTCTTACCTTAAAACTGTAAAAAGGAATGCTTGTTGAAACTGTATTTAATCTATAAAGAACTAAAATCTATTATTGGAAAAAAACCTCTTGAAAGTGTGGAAGAAATTTTATCAGAAATGTCACGAGTGCTCTGAACTCCACGTTTGCCCCCTAGTAAAAGATTATGGGGAGTCACTTGGGATGTTTTCCTAAGTATGTATTTTTGCTTAAAATTCTCCTCAAGTATTTCCTGGTGTAGAAAAGAACATTAAGAGCTACAACTGATTGTTTATAAATAATAAGCAAATTAATTAGCTATCCTGCAGGATCCTGGGCTTGGAAGAGTCTGGGTGTGCTCCTGATGCTGTTCAGGTGGGCGAGGTGGGGAGCTGCCCCTCTCTCAGCTATCTCCTACTTCTGTCTGCGCTTTCTGAGCATCTTGTAAACACCGTGTGTGCTGGAGAGATGAAATGTCACATCCTGCAAATGCTTGGAATGTGGTGTTTGTCAACTTGCCTTCAGTTTTGTACAATATCTCTTAGGTAAGAGATGGGAGTAGTTTGGCTTTTCCCTGATGGCAGGTGTGTTGCACTATCTTGAAGCCTAGTTCTGGTCCCTCTGGAGAGTGCATTGGCTTCTAGCTGAATGAAAAATACTGCAACCCCTTCCACAGGTATTTAAAGAAGCAGAAACTGATTAGTACTTGTCAATATGACACTAATAAAACTTAGTGTCCTACTGGGGCAGATCCAGACCCCACCTGAAGCAGTATTCTGCCTCTTGACAGTGGCACTTGAAGAAAAGTATAAACCCCAGAAAGCATGGTGATTCCCAAGTACTCTAACAGTGTCCTGCAGCAGAGGCTCAGGGACCTCCAGAGGCAGTTTGTAGAGATGCAGGAGATAGCAGTGGATTTTTCTTCTGTGGAACAGTCAACCTCCCCTTGAACTTGGGCTTTTCACATTTGTGTAGTGCATTCAGGTGGCAGAAACATGAGGGGAATGTGTATCTTTCAGAGATGAAGGACTATCAATTAGAAATGACGCGGTAAACTGAAATTTACTGCACAACACAAATTTGATTACAGTAACCTTGATCCTCTACACCAATCAATAGCTGCTCCTTGAGCATCAGTTTGAGCATCAGGCGCTTTGTGGCTGTCTAGAACAGAGGATTAGCATTGTTTTGATGAAAAACGGCATACAACAAAGGTAGCTGAAAGTTTGTATGTTTTAAAGGGGCTTTAGTCATCTAGATTTCTTCTAATTAAAACATAGGTCTTCAAATTCTAATGGGTTTTAAACAGTTGATCATGCTTAGATTTCCTTTTTGCTGTCTTTTGGGAAAAGTGCCAACCACTCTGATCAGGATAAAAACGAGATGCGATAACTATTTATAGACTGGGCATATTATTGTTCTGATATTCCCTGTAAAGAATTCATCAAAAGTGGGCTGCGTTAGCTTTCAACCTTCATGAAAGTTGTTTTTTTCTTGGTGGTTTTTTTTTTTTAATTAAGCCTGCTGTAAGAAGGATTTATATATAAAGCTTAAAAATATGGTTATATAGGAATATGCAATCTAAAAATATGACTCTAAGGGGACATTTTCAAGATATCATTCCCACTCTAGGGTGGAGAAGGGCAGCAATTAAAGCAGTTTCAACTCTAACAAAGCCCTCCAAAAAGCAACAGAATTTTCACCCCTCTTCATGTTGTTTTTTTCCTGACCTTTCTTTTCCTTAGCAGTGCAATACACTTTGACGTTTTTCAGGTCCTAGGCCAAAGCATTATCATCTGCCGATTGTTATTTAGGTACCTTCACGTTGCAGAAGCAAAAGATGTGGCTTTCAATGTCTTCTGTTTTATATTGCATTTTGACCCTTGTCTCTGCTCTTGATTTCTATTTCAATATGGAAAATGCTGCAGCAGTTGGAAGAGAGAGTCCTAATTTGAGAAACTCCTGCCTGCTCAGAGAAAGAAGTGGTTGTGTTTTGATTCCCCGTCTGCCCCCATCTGGAGTATTTATATGTTGCTTCAAGTATTTATTTTTAATCATGTAACAGAAGCTTAAAAATGTTGAAAAAGAGCATAGTTTGCATCAAGTATCAGACTGTGTGGCTGGTATCACTTACTCCATCTGTTACTGCTGTCTCCCGCGTACAGAGCTTACCAGGTGTGATGTGTTTACTTTCTTGGCAGAGTGGCAACAGTTTCATGGGATAATCTTTGACATGAAACAATTTGAAAATGTCTCCAACTGCCAATTATTTTCTTCATGGCATAGCAAGTGATACATTTTGAGTATGTGTCCCTTTTTAATACTTTATTGCTTGGAACAACCTCCTCCTGCAGTCGTCTTTTCCAATAGGAGTGTTAGAAACTATAATGTGGATTATGTTCCCTGTTGTAAAATACCATCAAGGATGTGAGAATAAGTTATTTATTCTCAGTGCCTAATCTCTGTTAGAGCACTTTCCAGTAGGCTCTGGGTTCCCATGCAAAGCTGACCGACATTCGGAGTAGCTGCCAAAACTTATCTCTTCATAATTTCTGCTGGAAACATTTGCTTAGCTGTGGAATTGCACCTGGGGAAATAAAAATAGCTTCATGGCTTGGAAAGCGTCTTTGCTTTTAGGGCTGGCTTTGTTTTATATCAAGCTGCCAATGAAAGATTGTTCCAGAAATAGTTCCTCTTTTTGGCATGGACGATTGCATGGGAGCTCTGGTTAAGTAGTGTGTTGTTCTAGGATGGGAAAATCAAAGCTAACCACTGCAGACTGTACATGGGACGGCAGGGTCCTGCAGAGTCAGTGAGGCATGAAGGGTTGTGTTTCTCTGGTGTTCAAATAGCTCTTGTAACTGCCAGTCTCTGCCATGTAAATATTAACTTGCATCTCATGGACATTTTGGATCCATCTCAATGGGCAATTTTCTGTGCACATTATGTCTTCGAGATGATGGGAGCAAGTTAGAGCTGCTTGAGTGCTGATTTGTTTTGTTCCTTGTATGTTCACGCTTAGGATACGTTTTTCACTCATGTACCAAGTGTCTGGAGGTTTGTGTGGCTCAGCAGTTCTGCCCCTTCCCTTTGTGTTTTACGTTGAAGTAGACTTGGGCTGTCCTCCAAAAGCATCTAAACTCTTTGGTGAAAATCATTAGGAATAATAGAATGATTTAATAATGTTATGATTTAATTCTAGGATTAATTAGTGCTCTATCTTACAGTTTAATGTCTTACAGTAACTTAAGCTTTATGTGGGGTGGCTGGAATTTGGCACCGATGCAGAAATGTGCTTACTCATTGCTTCTCTTGTAACTTTGGAATGGTGTCAAAGCTAAGTCAGTCATCTTATGCATTTTCTGACTTCTTCCAGTGAGTAGAAATGCACATGTTACTACCAGAGGGGGAGCTTCTCCCATCAGCACTGAAGAACTAAAAAGATCACTGTCGGTCTCAGAATACAGCCTAGAGCTGTGTCTGTCTTTGTGGCTGTGAGTGCTGGGTCCCCTCAGGTGTGTGGTTTGGTAGAGCATAGGAAAGAGGATCTACCTTGCTGGTAAATGCCTGTAAGGTGGAAATGCCAGTTAGTGGGAAATGCCAGTGTCAGCAGCAACTAAGAAAGCAGGGCTTGATTTTAAAATAAATGAGGAATGAAGAGGGAAATGCAAACAGAATACAGAACTAGGAATGGATAGATCACCTCTCCCATTGCAGTTGTTTTGGGGGTGGGTGACTCATTTCTTAGGCATTTTATTTTTAAAAACTTGGTTTGACTTGGTTAACATCTCCTTCTATAACCCAGATTTCCTGGTTTTGTCTTGTGATTTCCCTGTTGATTTTAATTATTGTAGTGTCAACAAGTCAATGTATTTTTGTAGAACTAAGTAGAAGCTTCCTAAGGTATTTTTTTTAATGAATCCTGACTGTCTAATTTAAAAGGCCTTATAGTATTCTATCTTACTGCATTGATTCCTGATTTTAATGACCATACCAACACGTTTCAAGCCTTCCTTCTGGTCTCAAGAAACCTAGAGATGGCAAATTCCAAATTATGTAGTGCTGTTCGGACAGTCTGTTTCCAGGAAGCTGCAGTGGTGCATCAGAATCCACTTTCTGTTTGCAGGAGAATCAGTACTTTATTGCATTGCGAAGAACTCGAAGCCAGCTGATTACAGTTAATATTTTGGCAAAATGAACCCATTACTCCAAACAAATGCAATGGGTTTCTTATGCAAATCCTACAGCAGATGGTCAGAGGCGCTGGTTAGCTTGGCCTGTTGGAAGAGTGGAAACTGCTTGACACAGCCATCCTCTGGGACAGCCGTGTCCAGGTTAGATCTTTCTGGCTGTTGGCTCATGGCAAAACCTCTTTCAGCACTTACCCTGATGTGTTTCATCCTGAGCTCGGGTATGGTATAGTATTTCTGATTTTCTATCCTTGCCTACCGATCCTGCTGCTACACAAATTCACAAGGCACCTTTATTAAATGCCAGACACGGTTGTGGAAAATGAAGATTGCAGGCGTTGCATTTACATTGCAATATATTTTGCAGTCTTGTTTGTGAGTACCTTTCCCCAGCACTCACCTGGCTGTAATACATATGAGCATCTACCTGAGCAGTTATTTACCGCTGGTAAGGCTGTTGTACATTAACTCGGGAGAAGGTAAATCTCTTGGCTCTGTTTACCTTTATCCTTTCTTTCATAAAATATTCATGCTCATAATCTTAGTAACTCACAGACTGAAAGATGAGCCAAAAAAAGAGGGAACAGTTCCTCTGAACTCTGCTGAGGCATTTGGGAGCTGTTCTGATTCATGTCTAGGGATTTCACAAGGATTTGACACGCTTGATCTTTAGCTTGTAATTAATTGTCAGAGCTGCTATCAGCTTTAGAAATCGGCTCCCACTAACTGGCCCAAAATAGCGGTGTTGGTCTTTCAAACCATTGCCTTTTATGTGTGAAATCAATTGCACCAGGAGCATGTTCTTTTCACAAGTAACAAAGAGATTCATGTTCTATAATGTCATCTGATTTGTTTGAAAATGTTAACACTTCACAATGCTTTCTGTGCGTGGTAAGGGTGTGTTAAATTTAGTCTTATAAAATGCTTGGTTTGAAGAAAGAAATCTTCATCTGGCTACCACTTCTAAAAATCACTAGATGTGTGTGATTTCAGTGCTTTAGTGTTTGGTTTAGTGCAGTATTCTCTATTAAGGCAGTTGGATGACAAAAGCACTCATTTGCCACTGAAAGTGCTGGTTTTGAGGATAGCCATCTCCTCTCTTTTGCTGTCAGTGGATGCCTGATGGCTAATAAAAGCTTGGAACTGGTAGTTTCAAGCTTTTTTTTCTCCTGCTCCCTTCTCTGCTGCCGTAACAATAATAGGCTCAATTGGATGGGTCTTTGTCTCTGCAAATAATACTTTAATAAAGAGTAAATGCATAGGAATGGTGGGAGTGTAGGGAAGCTCCCTGCAACTGCTGCTAACTGCAGCGTGTCTTTCGGGTACCACGCTCTGGTGATGTTCTGCATGAAACGAGGGGTGTGCTGTGGTAGAAAGGTGCACCTTTATCTGTGTGGGAAGAGCACTGCTGGCAGAGGTGTCTTATCAGGGTGTATCCGTGTTCCTCTACGTGTGCTGTTGTGTTTTTGTTTGGCGCCTGACTCCATGTGTGTTCTTTGGGACTGGCCCTTAGGAATCCTGTCTGTGAGGCTGCTGGATACTTCCCAGCCCAGGGGATCCGAGAAATTACGAACAAGACTGAAAAATACCCATATGTGTATTAGAAAGGCATGCAACAGAGCTTGTTAGAGCTGGCAGCCATGTCCAGTCCTGTATCCCCCACTCTGAGTATGAGGACAAGTAAGATCCTGGTGTTGTAGTGCATATTCTCAGAGAAGGAAAAGGTCACTTGACAGTTGACTTTAACTGTTTTCAGTAATATTTGACGTTTTAATAATCTGTTTGTTGAGGATGTGGCTGCTCACACTGAAAACTGAGGCTTTTTGCAGTGAATGTGAATATTTTTTTGTCTTGGTTTAGCAGAGAAATATATTTGAATGTATCCAGATGCAGCATTAATTTGTAAGCTTTGTTTGTAAGCTGTGAAAAGGTTAAACATTGTTAAGCATTTTTATAGGTGGAAAAAAAGTATAATTCTTTGAAGTAGATTTTTCACATTTAGTAGTATTTATTTCCAGGGACATGGTGTGTTTCTCCTGTGGCAGGGATCTCGAGAGCAGCCAAGAGGAAAGAGGAGAGCTAGTCAGCTGAGACATTATGCTTGTGTCGATTCTGAATGCCTGGTGATCCAGATGAGGCGCTCCACAAGGCTTAACCAGCCATCTCCTCCTGGCCCTGCTCCTGGAGGCAAGAAATCTTCTAAATGCCCTGAAGCTGCTCTTTGAGGGGGAAGCAGCTGCCTGAGTTTCTTGAAGCCCTCCTGATGATCAGTAACTAAACAGACTGTGCTTTGGAGAGTCAGGCTGAAGGTGGGCAGGGGGGTGTGTGCCGCAGGTCCAGAGCGGGTAAGTCCTTGCCAAGATGACCAGGTTCTCTGACACATGAACCCAGACTGGGTATTCATCTCTAATTTTCTCGCTTGGGGCAGCTGCTGTTTAACTGCCCCGTAACCTTCCCTGTGGGAGCAGGAGCTGGTTATAGCTGGGGTGGAACCCCTGCCAAGAGCACAGGGGGGAAGATGGACAAGGGGGAGCACTGTTCTGGGCTAGTTGTGGCTCCTTCAGTCTTGCGACTCTTTCCTTTAATGGTTTTCAGTTGAATTGCTCTACAAGTTAAGTTAATGAGACAAAAACTAAGATGGAGCCAGTGGTGCACGTGCCATAAATGTGCTTCACTGCTTTACGAACATGTGCTCTGGAGAGCAGCTGTAGGGAGCTTTGAAGCCATTTTTGGCAAGGAGCTGTGTGGCCTGAGCATCTCCTATCACCACCTCAACAGTGATAGGTAGTTTATATGCCTTTTTACTCTGCCTTTCCTTCCTCTTTGCTTTTATTCAGGCTGTTCGTGTACATACACATTGCTTAATGTGTGTAGATGGCATGCAAGTGATATAAATGCCTTAGATTCCTGCCAGTGAAAGGTATTACTGGACGTCTGGTTGGAAAATGTCTGGAAGTGTACACAACCCCACAGCTTCCAGAGCAAGTTTGTTACAGTGCATTCACTGCTGTATGCTTACAAGAGAGGTTGATGTGGGTATAAATTATGCATGCATATAGACATGGACTTTTAAAAGGACAGCTGTTACAAGGAGGCTGTGGAAGGTAACATGATATGCCAGAGAAGTCTCTAGGGCTGGGTGCTGCTTTTTCATTTGCCTGCTAGCAAAGCATTTTCACTCATTTTAACTGAGAATTTAATTTGAGTGTCTGAAGAGTTTATTTCGGCCTTTCGTCTCCTTCAGGACAGCCCTAGTGATAAAACAGGCTCTGGCATGGACCCTCTCTGAAGTTCAACCCTGGTACATTACACCTGTTTACTGTTCCAGAAGTTCACTCTCACTGTGCCTGGCTGATTTCAGTGGGAGTCTGCACTGGGCTGATCAAGAGCAATTAGTAATTAGTTGGAGTCTTTTTTTTTTTGGTATTTTTTTGTGTGCATGTTTTTTGTGTTTTCTATTCACCAGCCTTTGGAAAATAAGCCATCTGTGTTAAATTACATGTTTGATAGTAAATCCCTACTAACTGAAGGATGAAAAGGTGTTTAAAAGTCACTGTCATAACTTTTGCTGTGTTTTTCATTGACAGTTAAGTATCTCTTAAGAAACTTACAGCCCTGTGCAAGGAATGCACATCTTCTGACGCCCCCCTGCACATATGTACAAACTTGCAAAACAGGCAAATACACTTTAAAAGAATTTGAGTTCTTACTGAAATGATTGAGGATCTGAACTATGATTTGTGTTGGTGCGGTCTGATGGTGTGGAGGATTTGAGGTTTGTTTGCGCTTTTGCAGTTCAAGCGGTCCCAACCCTCACTTCTGCCACATGAGATACAGGAACCAACCACTGACTTTCTGCTGAAGAGCCATGTGGCACAAAATGCTTTGCAGTTTGGTTTCTTGTTTTAAACTTCCTGCATTCCACTGCTTTTAACAGAAGCTGCAAATGTGTGTGCCAGCATATGCCACCACTGGGAAAACTCCATACTAAAGTTACTGGAATTAACTTGAAATAGAAACATGAAACGTGGAACTTGAAAGCGAAGAGCAGAAGTGCTGCAAAAAGCACAAGATGCTGGGGATTTTGGAACATATGAGGCCATGCTGGGGTTAGGAGCAGTGGGAGATGTCCCTGTGCAAGACAGTGAATTGAAGTCTTCTGAATGGACAGAGCAAAGTTGCTTGGGGACAACCTGATACTGTGAGTGGTGGGAAAAGAGAAAATACTGAGTCTCAAGTGTTTTGTTTTAATGGAAATGAGAATACACTCAGTACTTTAAAGTAGGAACAGCTCTTCCCCCTCCCCTGATGAAATTAGGCCTAATTTCAAAGGAAGTTACAGCTGTAACTAAAGATGAAACTAAGAAAATTTTGTAGCATCAGAAACGAGTAGTTGGAACATCTGCTGTTTAACCTTTCAAATCAGATACCATTGTTTTATTCCTCTTTAGATGGAGATGTTTCAAAACAGCTGTGAAGTACGTGGGAGGAACAAAACCTCCCCAAACTAGCTGCCTCTGTGTACTCTTATCAAAAACAACATAAAAAAGCACCCATCAAAGGGATGGAGAAAAGTTAGTACAAAGGAACTAATTCTACCCATGTTGAATAGCATCTCCAGTAACAAAAATAAATTGCTTAGAGCATCAAATAATTAGTTTATAGATAGCATCCAGAAATGGGGATAATTGTGTTGTATCTTTGAAGTAGAGGGTTATTTTCTTATGATCATTAAAAGCAGACATGCAAGCTGTTTATCCAGGTGGTATTAATGAGTTAACCTTAGCTTATGATCAGATTCCTTTGGTGGTGAATCTAGTTTAAGGATAAATGAGCACAGGCAGTTGGTATTGCTGAATGAAGGATAAGCAATGCTTAATTGTTTACAGTGACTTAGAATTAGCTTTGTAGTCACCTAAAACATAACCCAGAATCTCTAGAAAGCTTGACTGGTAGCTTGAGCTCTGTAAGCCTTGCGTTCACATGGGCAGTGTCTGTGACATGCTTTCTTAACTTGGAGGTGGGTTGGTCCTTATTATACAAAGGATAATTTTACAGTTTAAATATTTCCATAAGTGATATTTGCAGTGGATCTTTAATATTTCAGCAGGTGAAAGCTGTGTGGGGTTTCTACTTAGGAATAGTAATTATTGAGGGCTCATTGCTCAGTGCATTTCATGCGGGGAGTGAGGTCTCTGTTTATGGATTGAGCCAGTGCTTGATAAGTTTTAGAAGCTTTCTTGCATCATCTGTTTTGCAATGACAATGTTTACTCCTAGATGGCAGGGGAGTGAAGGCTGTTTCACTCTGTTGCAAGCCCAGCTCATCATCAGTCTGGTAACCTGAAGAGAGCAGTGTTTGAGTTGAAAACTAAGAAATATTTAGGCAGGAGAGTGTTTGGTCTCTGAAGTAATGTGTAAATGGTCTCACACCTTAAGAGTTGCTCTTTGCACTAGCACTGTGGGCTTTGGTCAGAGCTACATGGAGAGTTTTGGTGTCTTTCCTGCCCTCCCTCATTTCAGCCACAGCCTGACTTCCTAGCAGCTAGAGTTAAGTGTCTTCCATGACGTGTCCTCTCTGTGCTGTTCCTCCGTCTCTGTGCACTCTGGATCAAGCCCTGCATGTATTTCCACTGCAGTGGTTCAGAATGCAAGAGGTGTTATGTTCTACAGGGATATCAAATCTTCTCAGCAGCCTATACTCACTTTTCATTATTCATTTGCATTTTCAGATCTTCAGAGCCCTGCTTTCTCTCTTCATTGAGAATGTTTCATCTCCAGCCTAGGTCCAGCAAGAAACTGCAAGAAGTTAAATGCCACAGATACAAAAATCAAACAAATAAGTTTCCTGGGCAGGTCTGTCCCCTGCATCTCTGGAGCAGAAGCTGACACTGTATTTCCTGCTTTGTTTTGGATGAGAGCAGAAAGACAGGGAATAGAAATTCACCGTACTCCAAAATGATGGCTTACCATCCTACCTATGAAATGAGTTTTGGGGTGCAAAAGGTGCTTCAGTACTGATGCTGTTCTTTGTTTTTTATCTCTCTGGGAACAGGACTGGAGGATTATGTTTGCCAAGTTCCTTCCTTCAGTTTCCTTTGGACTCTTAAACAGAACCCCCTAAAATCCCAAAGGAAAACCGACTCCACAGCAGAACTTGGGGAGGAGTCAACTTAGTGGGGATGTGGCAAAGAGACTTTGCCTCTGTTTAACTTAAGAGAAATACTGACGTGTCTGGCCTTGCTGTCTTTGTAACTGAGGATGGTTTGTAGGTAGGAGTTGTTTTAAGGAAGGAAAACGTACCATCTTCAAGAGTCTAGACAGTGCCTTTGAGTAGACTGAAGCATCGCATAGTCCATGAACTCCTTGTGGTGATTGACAGCTGTAGTGTAAATAAATTCTGGATGTGTCTGTGGTTTTGTGTAACTGATACCTTGTGCTAAAGCAGAGAATTGGCTGGTTTTCTAACAGTGACAACTAAAGGTCAGTGCTGAACTGGGTTGTGTTTGAATCATTTGTGATATAATGCTCTGCATCCAGTTAAAGATCTCCTGAAAAATCTCTTCCATGCAGTTATGAATTTCTCTGTTTTTTGGAAATGCTGCTATCAAATGCCTGTGCTGCTTGGAAAAATGCCCTTGTAAGCTGATTAATTTTTGGTCTCTGTAGCCTGACTCTTGTAGTCCCAGTTAGTCCTGGAAGACATGGCTTTTGCTTAAGTAATAATCACTTCCAGTTCCCCAAGAGTCTAAAAACCTGACTGCACCACTCCTACTGGAGTTGGACATGGGAGTTACAAAGCTGTTTACACAATAATAAATGTGTTCAGGGTCTTGCAGTAACTAAGATGGGGGAGAAAACCGTCATCTCAAAACAAACCCAACAAACGTTACTGTGTAGCTTGGGTTGTCTTTTTAATGGTTCAAAAGTTGATTCTCACTTATTTGGAAATCTCCAGCCACAGAATGAAGAATTGCACAGTGGTAATTTAGAATGCCAAGTCGTGTTAAATCAAAGCAGAATTCAGACATTAAGGAAAGGAATGTTTCAGACTGACCATAAGGAAATACTCCCTCATTTTCCAGAGGATATTCACTGTCATGTAAGCTCTTGGGGACAGTGACAATTCCGAAGCAGTGGTGTGTGAGGGTCATGAGGAAAGCCATGATGATGATGGAACCCCCATCTGTTTCCAAGCATTAGAAGCAATCAGTCAGCACTAGCAGGAAACTCACCAGAAAGTGAGTAAGTGCAGTAAGTTCCTTTTCTGGGTCTTGGAAACATCTTTCCTGTTTTGTAGAGATATGCTCATGCCCAATGTGCAGCTGCTGCTAGAATCTCTTACCCTAATGTTGCTGGTTATTGATTAAAAATTGAAGTGAAGTCAAGTGCTTTTACGTATGAGCTGGCTGTTACCATGCTGCTGGTGTTCTCGAAAGACATGAGTTTGCTTTTATAACTGTTATGTTCTTGTGCTTGTTGCTAACTGTGGACTGCTGCTTGAATTTTTTATCTAAAGAAATTGTTTATCAGTTCTTATTTTGCACATACCTCTAACTCTGGGCTGTTTGGCAGGCTTGTATTACTGTCAGTGTTTCAAAATTTCATGTTACTAGTGTTAATGAAAATGTATTCCTTTTTAATTTGACTAAAGGATAAGCCTTGAGCTGATGAAAGACATTTTCTGCCACATTTCTAGTTCTGAAATGGGACAGCAGTATTTTGAAAGCACAGAATATTTTGCTACTTGGGTGTAAATTGACTTCTACCATGGAGAAAGGTAGTGGATTGACTACTGTTAATTGGACTGTAATTTAAATAGCTCTGTTTTCTGCAAAGGTTTCTTTTGTACCACTTTACTAAGTTAACCCAGAGAGGTTATGCTGCTGTATTCGATACAATACTAACCTGGCAGTTTGGGATAGCTTTTCATACTGCTTGACTACCATAAAAGCCACGGTGATGCATCTCTCAGGTTGTTTTTGAGCACACGGGGAAGAAGTTTTCAACTTCTCAATTTTCTGAGATACTTTACTGTCAGTCCTGATATCGTTGTAAAGCAGGAGAATGGAATATCCTAAGCTAAAAGCAAATATCGAGGGAACGCTGCTGTGTTACTTTATGCAGGTGGCCTGTACCCTCATGCAGTGGGCGGTGTTCTCCCTTGCTGTACCTGGGCTTCAGGTCAGGTGTTATGTACATCGCAACCCAGATACTACCCATGACTGTCCTGGATCTCTTCCCACGCTTCCAACAGATTTTAAACCACAGTGGCAGCAATTAAGTGTAGGCCTTTGCAGAAAGCCTGCTACAGCACATGAGGTCTTAAGTCAGATCGGCTTTTTGAACACAGCTGTGGAAGGCAGGTGAACAGCCTTTTGGGTAAGATTACTGTTCTGTCACATTTTATCTGGAGGTGTTTTTTCAGTGTAAACTCCGTTTTTTGTCAAATTCTTTTGTTGCTTTATGTCAGAATCTGGAATGCGATTTTATATCCTTTTGCCTTGAGGCTCTTGGTAGTCTAATGCAGTAATGCAGTTTAAAAAGATGTCACCAGCCTTGTTTGCCCTGACTTCTGCCAGGGTCTTGGACCCATTGCTGAACTCTGTTTTCCTTACAGAAAATATTTCCAGACATAAAAGACGTAATTACTCTTGTAAACCCGAATTTGCTTTTCTGTCTCTTAGTTTACTCAAGACAGGAGTTCTGTTGTTGCCAACAGAAGCAAAAAACCTAAGTAAGCAAAGCATGTTCAAGAAAGGTTCACAACTTGGGGAGAAAGCATTCTCCTGCCTTTGAATTCGATTAATAGATATGCCTTTAAATTGTCATTACCTAGTGCAGTTAATTAAAATTCAATGGCTGTCACAAGTGGCCTAATCACAAGTGTAATAAAACTGTTGTGTTTAGTGTTGGAAGCATTGCTGTAAAGAAAATGGTGCTCTATTCAACTTTGGAAAAAGGCAGGCATGCCCTGTTATCCTAATTTTCTCCTCCTTGCAGACAATATGTTCTATTTGTAAGGGCAAATTATAGGTGCTAGTAAGTATATTTCAGTGACACTGTAATTAAAATCGCAGTTTAATTGTGGTCTACAAATACATGTGCTACAGCTTCTTAAAGAATACTTCATTTTGCTGACAAAATGGTGTTTTCAAGAAAGCTACCAGTGTTTAGTGAATGATTTGGCTTAGACACTGACACTAACCTTCTGTAAAGAAGGTTTGGGTAGGTAAATAAATCAATTGAAACTTCCAAGCTCTAAACTACACAGAGAAGTATAAAGATGTATTAAAAAAATGGGATTTGCACATGCCAAGCAAGAATTTTTCACTAGTCTTTGTGGAATTAGGATTATGCATTGATTTATAGGGAAGTAGGCTGCTCTTAAGCCTCTGTATGTTGCCTGCTTTTAGGTATTTGGGTCTGAGCTGAGGACTGCACTGGGTGATCTGCAGAGCTCCCTTCCCATCCCAGCTGTTCTGTGATTCTGTGGCTCCTGAGTACACAAGTTCTCTACTCATCCTCCTGCCTCTTACATGGAACTGTAGTTTGTAGTTTAATAGGCAAACAAATGCATTTTTTTTTGACATCTCAGTCCTGCAGTGTGAAACTGGTAAGACTTTGTGTAGGAATAAAGCTGGTTTTAGTACAGGTTGTCTTGCCAGTAAGCCAGTCCCCAGTCCTGATTTATGAAATAGATTGGTAGACCCCACAGTTCAGATGTCTTTTAAACCTAAGTGACTGTTAGGTGGGAATAGCCAGCTGTTCAGGAGGGCATTGACTTGACCTAATAGTATTGATCACTTTAATTTTGAACTGGTTGAAGTTCATTGGTGTTCCTATTCTTGCAGCTGTTGCTTTTGGGTCATTGGCAGGAGTCTATATTTATCACTGTCTCTGTACTGACATGCTGGCACACTACTCTATCAGGATTAGCTTTGTTTTAGCCCAAAACCTAATCAGCACCATCAAATAACTCAAACAGCAACTTGCCAGAAGATGTCAGCCTTGTTTATGCAATGTGTGCAAGAAATACTCTGGCAATAACCTTCCCACAGGTTTGCTGTCTCTCTCCTAAAGCAAATAAATTTCCTTGGGTGCTCTGTAAAAGAAAACACTTTCATGAAGCTATGTCTTTAGGCTGACAGGTGCTGGAAAATTACTACAGACAGTGGCCTAGATGTTGCTCACCATGCTCACTCTTTGTGCTACTTCAAACAGCAAAGGCAAGCAAAGTGACAAGCTACCCAGATAAGTGGCCTCATGTGGTCTTAACAATGAACTAATAATGTGACCAGATCTGTTTTATGTGCACCGATCTGTTGTGTGTCACTAGTAACCTTTTAATAGTGGTAACTGAAGGGAAATCAAGCCGTTCCTCCTGAGCACCTGCGGCTGGGTAATAATCTCTCATGACGCAAGGTCAGAAACACAGGAAATGGCTTATTCTTTTAAAAGTGGAATTGATGTTGCTAGCGATATCCCTCTTGGAGGAAGGGTAGAATGTTCTTCAGAATCCTTGCCAGGTTGGGTAAGTGAACAGCTGTCAGTTGTGCAAAGAAGGTGATTTTTTTCAAGTCAGAGGTATTTAACCTAGTGGAGGCTCATCACTACAATAGTGTTATTTCATGTGTCTGAAAATACCCATTTTGTGATCATCTGATGAATGTAGGATCGCTTAATATAAGTTAGATATAGGGGGTAAAGCAGCCTCTCTTCTGCCTGAAAAACACATCTGCCTGTGCGTGCTCCTTCCCTCTGCCTGTGACAGCAAATGGAAGGTCATTTTACAGCAGCATGGTTGGTCTCTTTGATCTTCACACTGTTAGTTCATGGCAGGCTGAACAGAACGGACGTGCACAGTGTGCTTTGGCCAAAACGGGGCTACAGGAGCATCTATTGACCTCCAAGTTGAGTTGGTTCTGTATTTGATGACCTATGCATTTATTGAATTAAAAAATGCATTATGGTATGAAGAGATACTATAGAACATGAACCACTGAGACTGAGGGTGTTGTGTTGTCCCAGAGTCCTCTTGTCATACATGAATGACTCGAGAGGGTTAGTGGTTGGATGCCTGTATGTAGAGGAGAATGATAAGGTGGCACTTAGAGGAAAACAACACATCTTAAAAACTCATGGTCTGTTTGCTGTCTATTTTCCTTAAAAGCCATCTGGTCAAAACTGCCCAAGCCCCGGTTTATTTTCTTTGGGTGCTTCTATAATGAACTCTAGACTGTTAAGCGTTTCAGTGACTTCACGTGGCTTTGAGGGCGAAGAGAATCAGGACCTCTTGCTGCTGGTTTGTTTTCTCATTGCTGATGTTCTGTTTGTGCGTGCGTGTATTGAGGGAGCATGAAGGAATCCGAGCAGCTAATTTAAGTGTATTAAAACAGTGTAACCTCCCTACAGGGAAGTGGGAGACCCGCTGTTTGTTAGTATATTCATTCAAAAGTAGCGAAACGTAATAAGGAGAGAGCGAAGGCAGAGTCTGGCAGCTTTGCAGTTCAAACTGGAAGCTCTTGCATTTCAAGCACTCCAGAACTGTGATTAAGGAGTAACGAGGGCAGGAGGGAAGGGGGAAATACAGCATTTGTCTGTGTGACCCGAGGCCAGACCCTTGTTGCAGCAGTCATTTTAAAGATGCATGGAGCAGTGATTGAGTTGGTTCTGTTCTCATTTCAACTAGCAGCAGAATTGTAAGTTATGCTTCCTCTATGCTTTACTCCTCCTGTATTTGAATAGTGCCATGTGATATCCGTTGCTTTACACTACATTTCTGGAGGCTGAACCAGTACTTTTGTGAAAGAAGTACTTTTGTGCCTATTTTCTGGACTAGACCAAGCGTCCCCAGGCTCACGGCTCGCTGTGCTCGTAAAGGGCCATAGGGATGCTGCCTGCCCTGCAGTTCTTGTATTGCTTCATGTTGTGGTGTTGTTTCCCAAAGTGAGCTGTAGAACAGATGAACTGTCCTTGTATTTTAATTGGAATCGATGTGGTGTATCCCGGTCTGCGGTACTGGCTGAATTCACGGGTGGTGTCAACGTGAGTGCAGTTTGTATTGGGAAGGAGCGTGGACTCGCTGTGATGGATTAGACCATTGAGCTTCTCTGTAAGATCACCACGTCAGCAGCCAGAGCCAATATTTCACAGGGTAATGATATTGGACAGGTCCTTCAAACCGTTCTGCAATCCAAATGAGTCCTTTGCTGCTATCTAAGAAGAAAATGTGGTGGAGAAAAGGGAAAAGCCGGTGGTTCAGATTTACCGAAAGTAGAAAAATATTTTGAGAAATGGATGATGGTGAGAAATCTTTGTGTCAGAGATGATAAAGCTATGTATCTTGAAGTATCATAGATTTACTTGAAAAAATTGTACTTGCAGAGTCTCCATGGAACTATAATAAACCACTGGCCATTTCTGGTGACTGTGGGAAACCCTCAGTTTTGATTTCTTGTGTCTTTTACCTGTCTTGCTGAAAAAGCTGGAATTCACTGACCTTGCCAATTTAATGACATGTTCTGGGTTTTATTCTGCAGTGGCAAGACGATGCTTTCCACAATGAACTTGCCCAGTTGGTGTTAATTACATTCTCTATTGAAAAGTTTTTTGTTAGAGGAACAGGAGCATGGAAACCCCTGTAGAATAATTCTGATTGTAGAAGTTAATTCTGGGATTTGTACAGAGATTTTCATTGTGGTTTTTAAACTGATATTAAAAAAATATTCATTTTTATGTTTAGTAATTGATCTCCATCGGAAAAACTGCTTTGGAATGGCTGGACTGGTGCATGTATTGTTAATTTTGGATTGCATAGAAATACGTACACAACTGCCTCCATACAAATGGATAGTTAAGTGGAAGGTTATGAGTTTCTGTAGGGGATGATGGTTACAACAAACATGGATTGTCATGGGAACATAAAGATCACTTTGGAGCGAAATAAATGCCGATTAATGGGTTTTGCATTTTCGTTCCTCAGGTAGTAACTGGATATATTGTGCTTTCTTGGGATGAATGTAATTATTCAGTGGAACTGGGGTTTATCCAAGGAAGAGTACTTGGGCAAAGTAACCGTAACAAGCAGTTTGGAGTGGTTTGTTGCATGCATATGGTTTATGTAACACAGGTAACTACCATTATTCTAATGGCTTTTTTTTTCAATTAGAGCTGAAGCCTCATCCACTGGTTATAAATCAATTACTCTTCAGTCCTAGAAGTGCTGTAGAGGTGAGCAGTTATGTGAATCGAGAAAACTTGCTGCAGTATTGTGAGACTGATGTAACGATAGGGAGCACGTTAAAGTAGGAGTAAATTTTTAGGGAAAAAAAAGTTGCAGAAAAGTACCACTTCCAATAGGCTATTTGAAAATAATTAATACATTCAGTTGGGTTTTGAGTGGCCAGTGTTAATTTCTTTTTGTTTGGATACTCTGGCCTTTCTTAGCAAACACGATTTGTAAGCTGGCTGAACAACAAACCTTTTGCTTCAGAACCTGTATTGTATTTGGACCATGAGGAGGGAAAGTGCCATTTGAAATGATGGTACTTTAATGGATGGTTCAGCTGTCTGCGTTTGCAGCAGCCTTCCAGCACATTTCACCAAAGGGAGTTAAACTGAAGAGATGTTGAGTTGCTGCCACTGAAATAAATGAAGATGCCAGCTTCCATTCAGTCAATAGCAGCAATCTTACTTTTTTTCTTTCTTTGCTTTACTTTGTCCTTCACAGTTCCCTTGCTGTCATAAAGAATGAAAGGCTCAGGGACAAATGCACTTTATTTCTTGGAGACTTCAGTTTGACTTGCAAATAAGTTAGAGCTTGAACTTTTAAACCCACCTTTAGACTGTTGTGCTTGCTGTAGGTTACTCTTAAGCAGCAAGCAGGAAATAAAAATCCACCGTGTAAAGTATGAACCAAATCTTTGAATAATAATAAAACAGAATTGGGCAGTTGGTACAAAATCATAATAGCTCTGCTGCACTCGCAATAAGCTGCTTAGTGTAAGCTGGGAAGCTGGTCTGAGGAATGTGCAATAAATTGGCTGTATTTTCTTCAGATGTATAGAAGAAAGCAAAAATGTGTTGAAGTCACTATGGAAAGACTGGATAAATAATCACTAATGAATACACCCCCCCCTTTTTTTTCTTCTCCCCCCTTGTTTGACTTGTTCAAGGATACTGTTCTATTTTTTATTCTTAAGTTCACTTATTACCTTGAAATTGTTGGCTAAGCATCTGCATCTTGCAACTGAGAGCTTATGGTGAGCTGTGGGCTGGGGCTAGTCCTCATGCAGTACTTGGGCTGTTTTGCTTAAAAGTATTGTATGGCCGAAGCATCCCGATTCTAAGCCAGGAGGCTTTCAGAAGGGAGAAGATGCTTTAATTGAGTTGACAGAGGTGCTGCAAGTCAAACCTGGCTTGTAATAAACAAATGTAGCCCTTGGAATACTTAGGTAGGGCTACTTTGGCCAGCTTTTCTACTGGAGATGGCCAGAATGTGCCCTGCTTCACACTTTACTGTGGAAAATACACAACTTGAAATTTTTGGCCAGGTAATTTATGCCATTCTCTGAGATTACGCAAGACATGGCAAATTCTAATAACTGGGGGAAGTAACAGTTTTCTCTTGCAAATTATGGGCAGAAAGCCTACAAAGATGGATCAAAGTGTGCACCCTGTCTCACGGGGGAGAAAGTGGGTGCCAGGTGACTAGCTGCTGCCTTATGCCCGATGCTGGACTGCAGCAGCACTGATTGAATTAAAGTGTTAGAACTGGGGAGTTTTGTTAGACTTTGAGCGTCATCTCATTTTGGTTTGGGCTGTCAATGCTTGAACAGTTTCATACTTTATTTTTGTTGATCTTTTTGGTCAGCGAAAAAAGAAATCTAATTGTTGTTTGAGAGTGGAGAAAGCTGCCTACAAACTGGCCAGTGATCCCTAGTCCTGTCCTGCTTTCCCCTTGTTCATCTGAGTAACCACTATCCACAGCCATCCCAGCTGCTATGGAGATTTATGAGAACATCTTCAGAAAGAAAATGCTTGTGAGGGAAAGATCTTCCCCAGATACAGTATGTCACAGCTAATGGAACAGACAGCCCAGGAAAGCCAGTAAATCTTGTGCAGAATGCCACAGATTTACAGCTCTGGAATAGTCTCTAGGGACTTGAGCTGTGCGGGTTTCCTGCAGGAGAAAGGGGGAGTTGTGGCAGTTATCCTGACAAACTCTGGTTTCCTTTTCTTGTTGCTGTTTCAGATTTCTTTAACTCTGATATGAAGCAAGACAAAATGGGAGGGCAAAATAATTCCTTTCAGTCACCTTCGGAGGCTGTTGATGCTCCGTGTGTGCTGTTTGTCTGTTTAAAGTCTCAGCTGAGTGGATTTTAGTAAGCACTGTTCTATATTGGTATGAAACTGGAGTGTATTCACACTGTTGGTTATTCTTTGTGCCATAGAATAAATAATTTGGTGTAAGAATTAGCGATGGGAAGGAATTATTTAATTATGCTAACCTACTTCCTCTCCTTTTAATCCCTTTTTGCCTTTTGCTGCGGTGACCCTCAGCATTGTTTTCAATAAGCCTCTCCACGGAAGGGTATTGTCAGTATTGGCGCATGCTTTTTTGTGTCCATAGTTTGTTGGGTGTAGGCTTTGCACTATTTTCCCTGACCAGCCGTCCTGTGATGCTCAGGTGAACCTTTTCAAGTATACAGGGACTGCAAAACACCATCCATTTAAGCCTTGTGCTTTATGGGAGCAGGGTACTCGGCTGAGCTTAATAATTATAACAGAACAACCAAACAGAACGAGTGGGTAAAGGTACTTTGGTTTAGGATGGTTATGGCAGTAAATGAAAGAAGTATGACACTTCCACGTGTCTAACTTACTGACAGCACGTCAGCTTTTTTTTTGATATGGATCTAATAAAATCAGTAAGACCGTTGGCTGTAGCAGCGGGTTTAAAGGCCTGACCATGTCAAAATTATTTCAAATTGATACTACTTCTGTCCCTTTACTTGTTAGAATAATTGTAAAAAGAAAGTGGCTCCTTTAAGTCTTACTACTATAAATAGAAATGTGACAGCAACTCTGCAGGTATAAGCATTTATTGTTCTAAAGTTGTGGAAATGGATTTAATTCCTATTTCAGACTTAACGACCAGGGAAGTATTGGGTAAAATACCGCTTAAGAAGTTGCTGTAAGATAGGAGCTTTTTTCAGTTCCTGATTTTCTTTTAAGGAAAACCTAATCAGGTTGCAAGGAGGTCTGGTTTCTTCCAGCTAAAGAACAATCAATAAGGAAAAATGAATTGCTTATGTAGTTATGGAGGCAGAGAAATGCTTTGTCATTAGGAAATGTGAGTTCCTGCCTGTTGTTGACTTGCCCATGTCCTCTTCAGCGTTATGGTTATGCAGCAGCCAGCTGGAGGTCCCGGCTCTGTTCTGCTTTGTCCTCGAGCTCAGAGCTCTCTGAGACGCCTTAGAGCTGCTTGCTGACTCGCTGACTCAAATTCACTCCAACTGCTGCAGGCTGGCAAACCCCATAAATTACTGACACAGAGAGAACAGGCAGGCTGTTCAAACCAGTGTCTGCTTCCCTCCAGTCCCTAATCTGCTTCTTGAACTAATTGTAGTAATTTTTCCCTTTTGAATCCTTTCACTGTTCTAAAAATCTGTTCTGTAAGCAAGCTGACCCTCTCATTAATTATTGTTTTAGCACTAAGGCTGTCTGTCTTGTTGCGGTAATGATTCAAAATGTTTCTAGAGCACGAAGTGATTTTCTCCACCTTTTCAAGTATTTCAGAAAACATTGGCTGAAGCACTCCAAACCTGCTGGTATTGTTGAGGCAGGAGAGACCACAGCCTGTTTGCTAAGGACAGTGGGGTTTAAAGCTTATACTTTTCAGTAGGTGCTTTCTGCAGTTCCTCCCCTGTTGCAAGAGGGTTCCTGGTCTGCAGTTTTGTAATTCGTGTGTCCAGCGTGACCTAGGATTTTAGAATTAAATGGTTTGAGTTTACTAAGCTGCAGCTGAGCTGTTGGATTTCATCGACTAAGCATGGTATTAGAGCAAATAACCGACCTGTATTTTGGTTGGGTATTTGATGTTGTGAAAAATAACCTGCTTTCTGAAATGGAAAATTGAGGTCAAGCCTTTTATGTGGCTGATTCAAAAGAGCTTTTTACTCAAAATGACTTGAATCGAGCCATGTCTTGGTACTTTGGGCAGTTTGTCTAGAGCAAAATATTATGGTAAATAGTCTTTCAAACTTACTTCAAATACATTTCTTTGTTAAATTGTCCCTATGTATATCCTGACCTGAAAGTGTATGCGTTGATGATATTTATTGTAAGTCTTCTGTTTCTTGTTGAAAAAGCATGTCTGAAGGTCTCTCCCTGTCACTCACAAGTTTGCCTGCTCTGTCTGAAGAGAACAAGGAACCCTTTCTTCATGGCGTTTGGTTGGTATCGTGTCCCTGCCCTGCTGCCCTTGAGCAATGAATGCAAGGCTGCAGACAGGCTGATCTAGTGGACGTTGATCGCTCTGCTGCTTCGGAGGTCAGAGAGAAAGTGTTGGGGGTTTGTAATGGTGTTTCTTCTCCCTTCCAGTTCTAAGAGGAAGTAATTTTACATGGTTTCCTTCAGTGTAAGAGTTTTCTTTGGATATATAAGGGAATACCTCTGTTGTGTAGAAGCTGCCCTTGGCTCCGTGTGTGACTAGTAAGGCAAGAGCAGTGACAGCAATTGGTCCTGTGCACTTTGTGTGTCAGACTATCAGCACTGACAGAGCTCCCCTCTTCTGGGCGCGCACTGGGCTGGTAGGTTTTGGTGCCAGAGCTGTTGTCCTTGACTGTTCAGGGCATGACTAAGCCAGTCTCTTCTCTAGGGTGGCTCAGTTTGCTGTCTTGATAAAGATTGTCCATCTCTTCAGGAAAATGGGTTCTTGTAATCCAGATGCTGATAGAAATAGAACTTGAATTACTTATATTTCTGAGGGAAAATTTTACTGGTAGCTCTAAGCAAACGGCTCATTTCAATCTCTTTGAAGACTAGGATGTTTAGTGGAGACAAATGTTTCATCCTTGTTGGAATTAAGGGACACTAAAGCCAGGTGCATAAGGGGATTTGTGCTGCCGATTGATGCAGGTTACACCAAACCAAGCACTCTGACCTGGTAACATTCATCCCATTGCCCAGTTTTAAATGTTATTTGGGTTTGTGCATAAACAAATAGCTTCCATGAAAATTAATTCAGCTGTTGGAGAAAAGTAATTCTGCTTCTTTTTGGATTCACTGGGATGTGCCAGAAGCCCTTACGGAGGCTAAGGTAGGAACTGGTCACGTCCATACATAAGATGTCTCTGCTTCAGGCAGAGAATGTGGGAAATCGGTTGTCTCTTTGTAGAGTTCTCCTGTGTTGCATCAGGAGCCAGAACAGCTCTATTGGGAGCGTTGCTTGTACTGAAACGAAGCTTGTGGCCCTGTAGCAGAAGGGTTCCTGTTAAACAGCCCAGAGACTGACTGTTTTTCTGGAGAGTAAGATAAACTGATTTTACAATGGCTTATGCACCTTGAGGAGAAGCATGAGTTTAGAAAGGAGCATTAATACCATGTTTCCTGGCAAGCAGCAGTAATAAGGTTCAAACGCAATTTTTGTGTTGTTTTGTGCTGAAACTTTTGAAAAAGGGTCTTGAGTAGCAGAACTGGTGAAACCATTCCTGCTAGTGACTTGGGCTTCGCATATGTGTAGTTTATCCTTGGTAGGTTGAGTTATTGTTTTCTTACTGCCTCTGGCAACTGTTGTGATCCTAGGGAAGCACTTTATTCTAAATGCTAGCACCCTTATTCCTCTGTTTTCAACCAGAGAGGCTTTTTCTTCACCTTTGAAGAATTACAGTAAAATGAATTTACTCAATTCTTTCGATTTTTGTCTGCATGCACACCTTTTACCTAAACCAATTGTAGTAATTAAGTGCTTTTTGTAATCTAGAGGCTGTTATTCTTGAGCCAGACCCTGGATTGATGCATTGTTTAGAAATCAGTATATTAGTGGCACTTCAGTGTATATTTATTCTCACTGTGCAGCGACTGGCACTACAGAAATACCCACAAGAAATAGCAGGCATTGAGCAAGCAAGATCAAATGTCACTGGTTGGAAAGGGAAACACTTGAGAAATTACTGAGGGAATTGTCTCTCTTGTCCCTTAAAGCCTTGGAGCTGCCTTCATGTCCTTTCATGTTCCTTCCCTGTTCCTTGATTGTTTCAGGTGTTTATTTAAATCCCTGCTTTCAGACTGTTAACTTCTGCAACCTAAAGCTAAATCAGAGTTCCTCAGTTAATGCAAAGGAGAAGGCTGGAACACAGAGCAAGTGCATAGCAGGGACAGTCTCAAATTGCTGATGGCCACCAACAGGACAAGGCAGAGGCAAAATGCTCTTAATTACTAATAAATAAATAAAAAGCTTAAAGGGGGAAACATTTTCAGGGAGAGCAAGGCCAGTCCTGAAGGTATGGCAGTCACTAGGATGCTCCACAGAACTTGTATTTAAAATCATTTTCTGACATAGCAGTGGCACTTTCAGAAGAACTGTCTTTGTTTTCTTTCTGACAGTATACTGAGTGTAGGAGGAACAGGTAATTATTGTTTGATTTCAAAGGTAATCACCTTACCAGAGACAGAATATTCTACACCTAAACAGAGGCATTTGCAATTCTGCATGAAATCCATGAGGGACTTTGCTGCTGATGCTTCCCCCTCTTAAAAGGGATGCAGATACTGAGCAGTACAGACATGTAAAATACTTACTGGATAAATCAAATTGCATCCTGGAGAGCCAAATCACTGCCTCGGCTGCTTTGTGGGCAGGGTCACTGCCACCCATGGCTTCTGTGCTCTGGTGCTGCTGGGTTACAAAATTAACTTATTGCTTAAAGCTGTAGCACTGTTATCTTTTCAACTTTACTGCTATCGTGCATTTATAAGAGATAAAATGAACATCTAGATAAGGAAGCTGTACAGGGGACCCTGAGCATCCAGAGATGGCCTCTAGAGGCCCAATTGCTGTTGTTGTGTCAAATGTCATATGCATTCAGATGCATGAATATAGATAGAACATATACTGCTGCACTATCTTGCTTTTTTATGGTATGTAAAATAATGCAGTTGCCGTGTGTGTCTTTCCAGCCATACCCATGGCTATTGGAAATGAATATCGGCTTTAATGATTAACCTGCTTGCGTACTTGGTGGCTGGGACGATTGTGTGTATAATCCAGATGGACTATGCTGCTCTTCATGGCGCGCAGAGAGGGAGAGCAGGGTGGGAAACTCAAACTAAAGGTTGGTCATACTGTTTTTCTCTAAGCTGAGAATCATAGAATAACCAGGTTGAAAGAGACCCACCAGATCATCAAGTCCAACATTTCTGTCAAATGAGGAATGAAATGAGGAAGCAATTTAGCAGGAACTTGGAAATGGGGCACAAGGAGTAGAAGTTGGAGAGGCACGGAACAGTTGTCAGGAAGGCAGAAAAGTTTGGGACAGTTTGCTGGGGTGTTTAGAATCATAAATAGGAAACAGTATTGCACTCTTGGTGGACTCACATTAAAATTAATGCTTCAATTGAGTGATTAAGTCATTTCAGAAGGGCCAAACTCTTCCCTATAATCAAAGCAGACCTAAGCCATAGTGAGGTATTTGGAGATGACGGATGTGTCTTCCTTGTACTCATTACTGTAATGAGAAACCTTATTGTCTGTTGAAAAAGGGAGTTGGAACTGAACCTATGAAAGCCTCTTCTATACAGAGTGCCCTTGTAAAAGCTCAGACATTTCATGCTGAATAATGAACCCTCGCAGAAGGTGCTTAGTTTATGTTGAATCTGTCCTGCTGTGTTATTGGTTCAGTCAAGACACATTTTATCTTTTTTGTAAGATGAGGTTTTATTTTTGCAGGGACTTCTTGAATTACCACAAGGCAACTAAAATAACTGATCTATGGCTGTTAGGGTCTTTCTCATCTGTTGACAGCTAACGGATGTGCCGGTCAAGGGCATGAGAAGATTTGGGTTCTGATGTGACGTCTTCCCTGAATGCCATGGTAAAGTCCTATAGCATTGCTTAAAAACAAACAAACATATAAAACCTGACCCAGAATCTCCACATTAAGTTATGAGGAGATGTAGAAGATGGATGGGAACGAAATGAGTATTTGGGGAAAGCCAGGGAATGCACCACAAGGAGGAGAAGGAAATCTCTGAAGCAGTCAGGTAGAGATGAGAAACAAATCTGTGCCTGTGACTTTTATACTGCTCATTTCTTAGGTGAACTTCAAGAGAAAGCATGCATTGTGGTTGGGAAATGTAAATTGTTCTGTTTCTCCCAGGGAAACCCCGATCAATCTTTATGGCTCATTCTGTTGCTCCTGAGTACAGCTACTTTCCAAATAGTTTAAATTTATTAAATAGTCTTTTTAGTATAGTTGGTGCTTTTCTATAGCAGTTACATACAAACATACTTTTGCCTGCTTGCAGTCAGTGATGTTTGTACTAGAAATCACTTAATTTGCAAGGAAAACTTGTTACAGGAGGATTTGTGAGTGAGGTAATTGCTTCTAATTGCTTGCCACGAGATGACTTAGCTAGAGATTAGCCTGCCTGGTAGAGCAAGACTGTTCACTACCATTCACATCTCTATTTTATTATTCCAGTTTTTGACCTGTTTTCTGGAGAATGCTTTCCTGGGTGCTTGCAAGAGACAAATTCATCAGTTTTTTTGGTTGTTTTTTTTTTTTCTTTTAAGAACTCTGACCCTGCCTTGTTAGAGTGTTAGCAGGAAAGATCAAGTTCTTGTGTTCAATGAAGTGTTGTGTGGCTGATGAAGGAAGAGCAGTGGGTACATCATACTGGGCGTCTGCTTTTGTATTCTCTTGTTGTGGTGGTTTTGCCCTTCACTGACAGAAAGGGGACGGGGCAGTTCACACTGAATGTCCTGGGAAATGCGTGTCCACAAGAACATGAGCAGATAAACGTGCTGTTTGTGTCCTGACAGGCACCAGTACAGTGACAGGAGGAAATTAGAGTGCCAAAACGCTTTAAAATGATTTAATGATACAATTCACTCTGTTATTTAGCTTTTATGGGGAAAACTCTTACACTGAAGTTTGAGGATGGAATCCAAATCCTTAGCAATTTTAGAATAGCTTTTCTGGTGACTTTTTTTAAGCCTTATCAGGTTCAGTGTTTTTGATTCAGCAATGTTGATTTGCTAAGCCTTATGTATGATATTTCTAAAGCACGGCTTCCTTTAAGAACTGTTTCTAAGACTTTTTCTGTTTGTGATGCTGGTGCTTAACCAGAGTTGGGATGTTTGTTCAGCTAACAAATCTGTTTTGCTGGATGGTCTCAATTGCCCTGACTGATTGTCATGATGCGGTAACACCGATTCAGGGGAGCCTTGTATGATGGGGTGCTTGCTGTCGTGTGGGGTTGCTGATGGAATGCTGCAGTGAAGCCTGGCCGTGGTGTCAGGAATGTCACCAAGAGCAAACACTTAGTTCACAGCTTTTTATGATCCAAGGGGAGTTATTTTTCCTTTAAGTGTCCAGTCTCACTTTAAAAGTGACTTAAGCACCTAGAAGGCCAAGTCAAATCAAAAGTCACAGGACCTAGAACTGCAGCAAGACCAAGTTCGTTTGAAAGTTAAGTTCTTGTGTGGTGCTGAAATTAGCATTTGTACACTTAAGAATGCTCCCCTTTTGCTTTATTTTTCAATGTTTTGGAAACTGTTCTCTTTTGCCCCTTTAGCCCGCACCACATGGTATTTTGTGCACTCTGTACTTCTGCTGTTACTCTCCTGTTAATTCTGTTGTACCTGGTGAAAGAGAGCATTCAGCTGTCAGCAGTAATTTCCAGAACAAATAGTCTGTACAAACAATATCTTTGAAATGCCTCTCTGAAAGTAGGTGTTGAAAATATTTTGGGGGACCTTACATTCCAAGTAATCATTTTCCAAGCTATTTTAAAAACTCATTGTTTCAAATGATGTTGTAGTGAATGTTTATTATGGAGGCACATCCAGCAAATTCCCTGGGTAAAAGTGCTAACACTCTTGGTTTTCTGTGTTTTCCTTTCCTACTAATGCTCCTGTTGTTGAAACTAGAGGCAGATAGCTTACAGATAAAATGGTCTCTGTTATAGAACTGCTGCAGTTGGGGGAGATTCCAGGGTAGCTCCAGTTTGGAGGCAGAGGTTTGACTGCTAACAAGCCCAAATGAAGTGTGTGACCCACACGATGCAGCCGGTGATGGGTCTCGGTAATTGCGTAGCTGTTCTCCCAGCTGAGAGGACTCTGGCAGCAGGACTGCAGCACCTCCTCGGTGCTGATTTCCTACAGGGGCATGTTTATGTTGGAGACTGTGCACAAGCTGCTGTGTAGACATCAAACTATTCTATTGGTTTGAGGATTAATGAGGTTAAATTAGCTCAGTCATTTACTGCACATTTTATCGAGGTTCAAGCTGTTCAGGCTGTTGCAGTTAATATAAGTAGCCCAGAATGTTGCCAGTTAAATGTGAGTTACTCATCAGGGATCCAGAGTTCATTATTGGAAGGAATAGGACAACTTCACTGGATGATAAAGTTGAACTTGCTGGGAATACTCTCTTCCCCATGTTATTTGAGAGGCAAAAATGGAGAAAGATTCATTGAACAATAGCACAGCATGATGCCTCAATAATACATTTAGGGGCATGTTTTGCTCTCTTTATACCTGTTCTACATGTGGAAGGATTGGTGATAAAAGACTCCTTCAGGCCTTTGATTTGCATAAATATGGTCTCTTGTTCATTAATGAAAAAAAACTCCTTAGAATCTAAAGAGGAAAGTAAAGAGCACTGATGTTTATCTCTGCTAAAAAAATAACATGCTGCAGAGCAGAATTGCTGTGGAGGGACCTGTGGTGCCTTTGTTTCCTCTTAAATCGGAGGCTGATGCACACAGAATGGTCTGTAGCAGAGAGGTTTTCTGAGGGTCTCATGAGTCTTGGGTGTCGGTTCTCTGTTTAAATGTGCTTCAGGAGCTATAGAGAAGTTTGAAAGCACACACTGAAGTCCCAGTTTAGGAGATGTTGGGGAAGAAAATTTTTGATCTGGAATATATACTTGTTTTTAATCTTGGGTTCCAGAAACTCCATCTGACTTCCAGTGGGTTTTGTACTTTGTCATGTAAATAAGTAATGTTGTCGGCACCATGATGTATTGCAAAGAGTAACAATAAGGTGAATAGGCTTGGCTCACAGCTTTTACCGTCTGAAGGGAGCCTGCTTTGACCCAGCTGATTTCAGTGCTCCCTAGGTGAAAGGAGTGCTGCGCTGTCACTGGTGGGAGGTAACTCGAGTGGTCTGTTGGCTTTGGTTTGTTAGAGAGGATGGAATCTCCTCACTGAGGAAAGCTGCAGTGGGATGTGGGATTTCCATCAATGCTCAAGATGTTCCTGTTGGGAACAATAGGGCAAATCGTATCTAACTTAAGGCAGAAAAGCAGTTACTAAATAGTAGTCCAAGGCAAATGATGGTGTTGTTATAAAGTCATCAGATGACTTTAAATCATGCTAAGTAATTAATCCAAACACTTTTGTTCTGAGAAAAGCTGAAATGCTGGAGTTGGAAGCTAAGCCCAGCAGGGCAGTGCCTTTCAAAACTATCGATAGAATTCCTTCTTATGAAATTCTCCCTCAGCCTGAATGCAAATGTGACTTCAGGCTTTCTGAGTTACGCGAACTGTGACTTTGATTAGTGTCGTGGATAGGATAAGGCTGATATTTCTGTGGTCACAGCTGTAACCAGGGTCTGTCCAGGGGCCTTGCAGATGGGAATTACCAGAAAACTCTAATCATATTTCCTAATACCAGCAAGATATCAAAAGGGATTATTTTGAAGTCAGCTACTCGGTGAAGGTGTTTAATCAACTTTATAATATGTGTTTATCAGGCTCTCAAGCTAAACACACTTCTGATGACGAGAAGCCACAGAGTGGTTGGAGTCGTTGGGGCTGTTGTCTGCAGCCAGATGCAGCTGGCTTTACTGCTGGCTGTAACCTGTACCCTTCAGTAGCACCCGGCACTTCAAGTGAGGAAGGTTTGGCTCATTAGACATAATGTAAACCCCTGACATATGGAGTATGACTGCAAAGGAGGTGATTTTACAACAAAGCTAATTTGAAAGTGCAGGTCTGTAGGTTATGGGATATTTTGCTGCACTTGGCTTGCTAGTGACTGCAAGCCTAGAACACATGTTTTTTCTTCTGGTCACGTGTCCTGTTTCTACCTTATTCTCACTTGTCAGGATAGCTTGAGGGATATTCTTTGTTTCCCTGTTATGTAAGCTGAAAAATATTTTACCTTGAGGTTTCCCAGTTACACTTTCAGCCATTGAGCGCGTGCTGCCTGACTCCTGAGAGCACCAGGTTCTCTCCCCTTGCATATTTTTGTGCTCAGGGCAGGCAGCTGCTGTGGCTGTCAGAAAAGCCGATCCCTCTCTGGGATTTCCTGATAGAGATGTTCTTTTTGTCTTCATTTTAGATGAAAATGCTCTGCTTCAAAGTAAAGTGGATTCCTCTCTTCAGATCTTTTCAGAACCACTACTTTTACAGCTTTGCTGAGAAGACTTTTTAAGCAAGGGTGCACTATGTAATACATGGCATAAATAAATAAGCATGGACTATGGAATGGGCTCATGTATAAAAAGGAGAGGTTCCCCAATGTCCCACATTGGGCTGTTCTCTCCTTGCTAGATCGTTGGCTTTTGGTATGTAGCACAGTGCTATAATTCAGTGGAGTTACATTGGATATGTATAATTGACCCCTTTAAGTCTGTGTTTAGGCCTAAAACAGCAAGCCAGGGTAATGCTGTATTTAGGACTTTGTACATTTTCCTCAGCCTCACTTTTGTTGGCAGTCTGAGTGCCTGCTATCTTTTTTACATTCACTTTTCTTTTGTAAGCCCAAAGAATCTCCACTGTCTGCTTTTCCTGTGGTGTATCTGCCTTTCCACCTCCGTACCTGTAAAACACAAAGCGTTCAGAAGGGTGTGTTTGTTCTCCTTGGGAGCCTGTCACTCAAATGGGATTTCTGGTGCAACTGGTGACAGTAACAAAACAAGCACATTTGTGGACCAGACAGTTCAAACAAAGTGAGTTCAGGAAGCAAACTTTTGCACAAAGCATCCTTAAGATGAAAATTTTTGCCTGTGAGACTGATGAGTAAGACTTCTGACTAGCTTAAGATATAGACAATGTTCAGGTTATTGTCCTGCCCTGGTGGTTACTGTGCTGAAGTGCAAGATGTGCAAGAGCTCAAAGACTTGTAGGAACTGGGAGTGCAGACAAGGTGATCTCTGGGAAAACTCCCATTACTCTTCAGCACAGCACGTCAGCGAACTGCTGAGCCTTGTGTTCGTGTTTGCCTGTTGGTGTTAAAATCGAGCTTGCTTTAGACAATATCCATCCCTTATTATAGAATAACCACCAACTTGTATTGCCTGGCTGACTGCATCAATAGCTTGAAGCAGATTTCAAAACCAGTTGTAACTTCTGAATAAAGAAAAAGGCGTGCTAATGCTGGCAAGTCCTTACCATATGCTACTCACTCAACCCCCAACACCTGTCTACAAAAAAGGACTCAGGGTGGCAGAGGCACCATGTTGTGTCTCTGAAGTTTTGACTTTGGGCAGTGGCTTATAGCAGGCACATAAACTAAGTCTGTAGTTTTGTAGCAAGCTGTGCTACTGTCGACTCTGGAAGTACCTGTTACTGGTCAGAGTAATCCCCTTGTCACCGCTGTGCTGGAACTGGGCATCTCCACTGCAACAGAATGGTTGCTTTGTGCTGCCTGTCAAAGCTAATCTAGATAAACCTGCAACAAAATTCAAGGAAGAAATTTTTAGTACTTGGGAAGCCTTGTTAGAACGCAAGAATTGACATTTCTAACAATCACTTACCTTTCCTTGATCTTAAAGGTTCTCTATTAGATGTGAAGGCAGAGAAAGCCACGTTCTAAATATGCTGAAATCTGTGTCTTTTTTTCCTACTACAGAAAATAGCAATGACGTGATTTGTTACTGTCATAGTCTTAGCATGTGAAGTCATCCAACTTCACTCAAGTACTGCACAAACTTTTATTTTAAGCTGTTGGGAGAGGCTGCTTAAGAGCTGGGTTTGGATTTCCTTGTGCTTTTAGAGCTGGTGACCTGTGCACAGTGCTGATTGCGTGGCAGGATGCAGGATCACACTTGTGTGTTTTAAGACTCTCTGCAACTGCGTTGTACGTGCAGGATATGGTTTTGCTGTGTCTGTAATCCTGCACACCGGTGAGTTAAATACCCATGGAAAGGATTATGGCTGAACGTGCCTGCAGTCGGCTTGGCTTTCTTGAACAGAGAAGAATGTTCAGTCCTTGGTCAGCAGGTCACCCCTGGGACAGGGATGGGGTGGAAAAATAATTGAATCCATCACATATATTTTTAGAAACTGTAATGTATTCACTCGCAGTTTTCTGTCAGAATAAGTTAGCTCCTCTTCACCTAATGACAAGTGGGTTTTCTGGAGGTGCTGAAATGTGGTGACAGGAAGGTTTTCTGAGTGACATCTTATGCATAAGGGTCCCCAAGCATGCCAGCCATGGGGGAGAAACGGCATCAAGGCCATGTACAAGCCTGACAATGTGATGGTGAAAGGAGTGGGTGGAATAAGTAACACAAACCAAATAAGAAAGGTCTAGCAGGGAAAGCTGAGTAGATGCAGATGGTGAAAGAGAGAGGGATATGATTCGGAGGAAGTGTCATGGCAGTAAAAAGTAGACTTTTCTCAGGGTTTGTGTCCTGGAGAACCCTTTTTTTGAACAGTTAAGATACAACTCCCTTCAGCATTGTACTTCGAGCATTGCTGGTTGCCTCTGTAGTTTCCTCAGTGTGGCTGCTCAGCCTTTTCGACTCTGGCCTGAGCTGGGCTGATGTTGTTCCACACACACCTGCAGTCATTCACGTGCAAAATGTATAGATGTCCAAGCCAAGAGTGAGGCCCTTCAGCCCAATGGGGATGGTTGTGAAGGGCTTCTCTTTGTGCTACAAACCTGTGCCTTAACAGGCAAACGTAAAACTTAAGTAAAATATTTTCCACAAAAAGTGGGAAGCTGAAGCTCCCAAAGGGTTTTATTTGCAGCTTCTCTTCGGCTGAGAGTTTTTTCTGTCTCTGCCTTTGTATCGATCTCCATTGGAACTGGCATGTAATCCTTCCGATACACTGACCCAGGATACTTTAATGCCTTCTGGATTAGACACTCGTGCTGTGATATTGATCTCTACAGCTTAGGATGATCATTATAGGTGTCATCTAATACATCAAGCAAAGTTTGATGCTGGATGGGAGCCCCTCTGTTTTGAGGTTAGATGAATTGCCTTTGGCCTCACTAGGGGATGAGGAAAGGCAAAGAGTGGCAATGCATGCTGTGAAACGTTTTGCTTAGTTGTGAACATCGTTAAAATACTTTCTATTGGCGTTTTGAAAAACAGAATACTTGTTTTTCTTAGATTCTTTGGCTTATGCTTTTGGATGCTGAGCAATGATCGTAGAACTGAACACCGCCACATACTAGAATGAATAATAATTTATATTATAAGGAGCTCTCATTGCTTTCCAGTCCTAACAGTGTTCCCTTGATCTTGAGTTTATTCCTCCTGTTAATGTGCAGGGATGTGTATGTAAAGAATAATTTTCATTAGGTAGGTTTTTTGATGCTTGCTTATTTGTTTGCGTGTGCTCTATTCATGTCTCTGAAAGCACTTCAGAACTTCAGCTTTTTACGCTTTGTCTGCGAAAGTACAATTCTTCCCACCTCTGCTAAATGGTGCTTAAAAGTGGTTGAAGGTCTGATTATTGCATTTATGATGTTTATTTGGTATTGAATACCTCTTTTCCTATTACGAATGCTAAAGAATGGTTGAACAATACCTATTTGAAGGCAGTGCTTTTTTCAGACTGCCGTTTTAGCTGAAAGGCGTGAATCTGAGAGCAAAAGAAAACAAATGAAAAGAAAATGCACTTGTGAAGAGAATTCATCCCACAGTGATGAAAATGTGAACAGTGCTAGGGATGTACAGAAGTTATTTGGGAAAAAAACCAACCCCAGAAATGAACAGAGGAAGATTATTAGGTTAACTTCTGTAAAAAGGGTCTTTAACAACGTAGCGTTGTATGGGCTTCTCTCATTGTTTTGCTTCCCTGTTCAAACAGACAGGATGTGGTATTCAGTGTTCTGTCCAAGCCATATCTGTTGAGTTTAGACTTTATTCTCTGATGAATGAACATATTTAAAACAGTGTTGTTTCCAGGCCTGTAGAATTACCCATGGGATAAAACAGCCTTGACTGTCCAGCAGGAAATTGTGCTTCGTTACAGGACTACTCAAGCTCTTCACAAGCTTTACTCTCAGTGCTTTCAATATATTCAAAATCACCTCCTAGATCTGGTAATACATTGTTTCACAGTTTTTCCTTCACTGTTGTGCCTTCTGGTATTGCAGAGAAACGAGAGCTGTCGATAGGAACTGAGACATTTTATTCCAGACTCTCATTTCGAGAATGTGTCTCAGGGGTAAAGGAGCAGGCTGGAAGAATTGGAAGTGCACTACACTTTTTTTTTTTCTTTTGTGTACTTGGATAAATAATTGGGTGAATATTTAGACAATTGGAAACAGCTTTTCCTTTTTGTATTGAAACAGAATTAATTATTTAAGCACCAGATTTTGCTGTGAGTTTACTTATTTTCTGACTCCTGTCTATCCTTTGCAATATGTTTTTCACTTTTTTTAGGGCAGCTGCTTCTTAATGTTTAATGGTAGCATGTCCCTTATTTTGCAGTATTTTCCTCATGGGTGACTTTGCTGGCTGAGGTAGTTGCTCATGAAAGTTGCATGAGTTGTTTAAAAACAAACAAAACAAGAAATAACAAGCATCACTCCCTAGAATGCATGTGGGTAGCAGAGTTATTTCTGTTGACGTGTCATCTATGATGTACTGCTGATGGAAAGCCAGTCTGGTACCGCAAGCTCAACAGGTCAGGGCAGGGATAATTTTTCTCATGCAAATGTAATGAGAAGATTACATTTGATTAAGAAGTTCTTATTAAAAAAACCTTGTGAGAAGAATTAAATCCATGTATTTGGTCTCTAGAGGGGGAAGAAAAAGGGTTTCAAACAAGTGGTTTGGGATGGCTTCATAAAATTGAACAAGAATTCAGCATTAGAGTGGCTGTCCCAGAATCTGTACTGAAGAAAGAGGCATTGGGATCCCACTCTGCATGCAGACTATAGGGTGTTTTTTAAGTCATGAAGTAGTGAAAGAGCACAGAGTGTTATTTAAGCTGTAAAGTCAGATAATTGTTATTTCATTGTGCTTCTCAAAGAGTGCTTTTCCTGTAGCAGTGAGGCTTCTTGGAAGTCAGGACACTGAATGTCAAAACAGCTCTGGTATTCTCCAATATAATAATATGTTTCCTTGGACGGACCAAATTAGAACAGGAAGGAAGCGTTTTATTCCAGGAATCTGTCACTTGCAGTGTGCAGAATCATGCATGTGTGTGGCTCGTTGTGGGGGCAAAGCGAAGAAGGGCAAAGGAGTCTGTGAGTCTCCATAAATGTGTAGGAGGTCACCTACAGTAATGAGAGCTTAAACTAACCAAACCCATGACCTGCCTGAACCAGGGGATGAAGTACATGCAAGCGATGTTTACATACACCTCTGCTGCTGTTTACTTGTGAACCAAACCTTTAGGGACTTGTCAGTTCTATTGGTGAACAGCATGACTGCATTTTAAAAGAGGAGAAAAATGGTATGTAAGAGAGCATGAAAGGAGGCAGGAGCAGCAAGAGGAGGAATCTGACCTTAAGGGGATGGGTGGCTTTAAAGGGCACGTTTTGAAGGAAAAAGTATTGACAGATTTGGCAGCAAATAGCAAATGGATGAGAGAGATGTTTCAAAAGTCCTTTGTGCCAGATGTACATTGTCCTTTGCTTGATGAAATAGTGAAATACTTTTTGATTTAGATGTAGGGAATCTGTTTACCTGAACTTTATAAACAGTTCTGTGCGCGACTGTGTGCTCAACGATGTAATGGTGGACTGGACAAGGAAATCCTTAGAGGGGGGAGCAAGGAGGTGTTCTGGGAAGGGAAGCATCAGGCTGTTGATGCAGATCCTCAAGTGGGTTTTAGTTTTTTAAAAAAGTATTGTCTTTGTAAAATCCAGGCCAGATAAAATTAAGTAAGTATTCCCTTCCTTAGCATATACTCATTGTTGCTTTCACAGGAGATTGAAATGTGAGAAAGGAGAGGGGTTTTGACTCCAAGATGTGTCTTGTTCGTCTTCCTGACAGTTTGATCTGGATACAACAGGGTTTCTAGAGAAATCCCAGTTAAGCTAATATGGGATGACTGATTAAAATCCCCAAATAGAGTAATAAAATCAGCAAAAGCTTTAAAATCCTTATCATAGCGTGTCTGCCCAGGGGAGCGTTTGCATTTTGCTTATAAGCAGTTTGGGTATTGGCAGAACTTGTTGGACTCAGCTGTGTCTCACGTAGAGGCAATTGTAACGTGGTGAAAAGCGGGGATGCTTTAGAGGAATCTGACTATTTATTTATCTTTAATGTGGAATATAATCCTGAAGGACTTTATTTTCTTATTTATGCTTTGATTTACATTTCAGTTCTCTGTTTCTCTCAGATAAAGCCTGGGAGATCTCTGAGGCAGTTCGATAACACAGTTCTTGATGCTGTAGGCAGCGTCATTTTCTTGCCTTGAGGGAGACGAGGGAAAGGGGCGAGGCATGGGGTTACAAAGCAGATTAAGCTCATCCTTACACACAGACTTTAAAACATTAAATCAAACCCAAAGCTATATTTCCAGTTGGTATTTTTCACTAATTTCTATCGTTTTCTGTGATTCAGTGTTATTTGATCACATCAGCCTAAATCCTTCTGCATGTAACAGTGAGTTCTGCTGTGCTGAAAGAACCCACATCGCAGGGTTGGTCCCAGAGGGGCCTGTGCAGTACCTGACATGGGTCTGACTATCAAAATGATGCTGAGGTGCTGGGGTGTCTCAAGTTCCTGCACTAAACGAGATGGGAATACTTCTGTTTCCATCGCTGCCTGTCCCTACACCCGCACTCGATGGGCGTCGGGGGAAGCACAGAGGCAGCAGATGGTCTGTGTGGTTCCCTCAAGCATAAAACAACAGCGCTGTACTTGTTGTCAGGACCTTAAATTGCACACTGTTCTCTTTGATTATTTTCAAACTCAGGATTGGCCACAGGGGCTCAGAGGGAGAACATTTGCATATTGCAAAGTGGGAGCAAGGGCTGAATTGAAGTGGCAAGCAACTGGATTGAAAACTAAATTCCAAGTAGAAGCTGTATGCGCTCGTTCTTAACTGGGTTTGATTTTATTGTTTTTGACGAAAGCAGTGACCTCTACCAAAATGTAATGAGACGCAGGTTGTGTATGGAGGATTTTCCCTGATTCCCCCTCCCTCACCACATCTTTTGGAGGCGTTTGTTTATGCATAAAAACTAGAAATTGGAAAAAAAAATTCCTAATGCTGTAGCATGTAAATTTAAACGATATATGCAAATGTAGGCTGAAGAACATAAATTCCAAAGGAGTTTATTAGCCTTCATGGTGTTCTTCTGCAAGTCAAGTAAATATAATGTATTAGTTCCTTATTGAATGCGATGCCTATTTCTTAAAATTCAATTTGCTGTGCAGGAATGTTCCCAGGATACATTAGATAATGTCAGGTTTAAATCTGTGTGCGAGCTGGCAGAGCTCTGCATGTGCAGATGGAGCTGAGCAAAGCCAAAGGGAAGGTTCTCATAAACCCACTGGGTGTAAGCTAATTTGTTTAACTTATGTTTTCCTCGTATCTCCAGTTGTCAACAGCCGTGACTGCTTGCATATGCAAAGGTGTTTTGGAAGTGTTTGATGTATGGAAAGTGGCAATGCTGCTTGAACAAAGGGATTGTTATTTCAAGGTGGGAGTAAAGTGATGGAGCAGCTGTTTTGCAATGGTGCAAACCCGTGTGAGACAGGGCTGTGCAAGTGCAAGGTTTGAGTTCGTTACCAACTGAATTCAGTCTCACTAATTATTTTCCTCTGAGCAGGAATCCATACCGGGTCAAAGAGCTTGTGCTTTCCTATTCATTCTTGTCTCGCAGGAGGAAATTAGAGTAATGAAATGCAGGACCTGTGCGTCTTCCTTGGTTTTGGTACATTATAGCTATTTAGACACCTTGCTTTTTTTATTATTTTGTCAACAGAAGAGATGGCAATAAATTTGATTTCAGATTTTTTTTTTATAGGTCATAGCTGCATTATTGGCCACTGGTGAGTGTTAATTGGTGTTAGAAGAAGTTTCTTGTGTTGTAGTAATTCCCCGGATCCATGCAGCGAGTGTATTTAGAAAGCGCTCTGGCTGAGAGCTGCTGGGGCCCTGCTGGTAGTTGTCAGCTACTCCTAAGAGCTTTCTCAACTGCTGCTGCTGCCTGTGCATCCTCCTGCTGCCACAACACAAGAATTGATGAATAAACAGACAGGGTAATTAACTGCAGAGATTTGCAGTGCTCTGGTGGGTGCATATAGACAACGTGCATTTGGGTTTCTCCAGACACTGGCGAGAAGCGAGAGTGGAGTCTGTACCTTGACAGCAGAAACCAATTCCTCTGCTTTGTAAAACTGATTTCTTAAGGAGTTAAAAAAAAAATTTGGCCTTCGTGGAGGGGGTTAAAATGGTACAAAAAGCATCAATAGCTATTTTTGGTGGGTTTTGTTTGAATTAACTCCTACAGATCATCCTGCATCTTGCTAACTAGTCATAGCTTTCCATATTTCTTCAGCATTTCAGCATAGCTGGGTATGAAGCCCCTCAACATTTTGTCTTCCTTTTTCTTTTTTAAGCTCTGCTCCTGTGCTACCTTCAGGTTCACATGTTTAACATGTCTTTTTGTGAGTGCTAAGATCGCATACGACTCAAACATGAAATGGAGTGGTTGCTGCCGGTGCTGCTGCCTGGGTGCCGGCTCCAGGAGCAGAGGCTTTCCGTGGTGCCTGGGAGCCTTGGGCAAGTTCCATGGGGTTCTTTCAGTTCTGTTGATTTCTTCAGTCTTGGTGGGATCTGGGTGGCTTATGTTGCTAGATGCATTTAACTGCGTTGATGCCCGCTGGTTGGAACGATTAGGCTTCGAGAATCCCAGGTGGCCACCAATGTTGGTTACTGTACTTGAAGCACTAACACTGCTATCTGCTTCAGGTCCATGGCGAAGGATACAGGAACTAGAAAGTTTAAGTTTGCTTCCATTCCTATTTCTGTCCATTGCAGATGTTTTCTGCAGGTTTTGACAAGTTTTGCAGTCTTTTGGAGAGGCCAGAAAGCTGCATTTCCACACCCTCCCCTCCCTATGTTTGTGGTTGTTTTTGTTATAAGCTATTGGTTTGATTATTTGCATTGCTAGTGGTTTAGCCAGAGACAGAACTATCCTCAATATATCAATTTCATTGCTTACATTAACATTGTTCCACAGGAATTTGCTTGGTAAATTAACTTTGTGTTTTGTTCTAATTCAGATGAAATGATAAAGTTGAATTTAGTGATACTAAAGGAGGAGGATTTGCCTAATGCAGTCCCCTTTTCTTCTTAAAATGGTTCTTATTTGCCATGGCATTTTGAAGTGTTTTCTGGATAAAGCATGTGGTACCATGGAGGCAGCATGGCACTGTCCATGGCAGCATCACAAAGCCACAAACCAAAATCTGAAGGTGAGAGAAATAGACTGAAATAACGGGCAGGCTGAAAGACATGACATGTTTGGCATGTACCTGTTGATCTTCCTGCAGTCAGATAGGGTTTTCCATGTACGCCGTTAGTACCAGGCATTTGCTTCAGCTAAGTAAAATTTAGTTCTTGGCAATGGTGGCAACCTGGTGTGGTGAAGTAAGAATGGTAATAACTGTTCTGGCTTAAAAAAGGGTTGTGTGAGAAATAACCTTTGTGTTCCTTTACTAAAGCATTTTTGTTGGCAGCGTGGATGCTTTGCTCTGAGGTCTGACCATTCCTGTGAGCAGCTTTCTGAAATGTTTCTAGTGTGATACGCCCAGTAGTGAGGCTGGCAGTGGAAATGCGTGTTTTAAAATACTGCTAAGATAGAAACTGCTAGAATACTTCTTTGAAAGCGTCAGATTCTGTTCGCCGACACTTTCTAATTTTAACAGCTCTTTGTACTGTATTTTTTTCCTTTTTAGTCTCTTTATTTCCTAGTGCTGTAAAGCCTTTAGAAAGCGTTCAGTATTGTTCAGTAGCTGTTAGCATTCCTCAAATGTCACAGTGTCTGTGTAGGAAGCAAGAAAAGAAAAGGCTTAACTGTAGCTAACTTGTCTAACATGATTCTATGACTCTAATATGCAGCACATCTCCCAGCTCGGTGTGTATCCATCAGGTACTTCGCTCACCTTTGTTCTTCCCATGCTGCCAGTTGTGCAGCTGTGCTGTGGCCAAGCTCTGGTTTTGTTTAGAGGTAACCTGGTTGCCCACATCAAAGCATTTCTCTCGTATTTTGGCTTCTGTTTTCAATATGCGAAACGCCCAGCAGTGCGCTAGTCACACAGAACAAGCGGCTTTGCAACAGTGTTGAGTCCCAATCATGGACATAGACATAAGCACACAATTCCAGCTCCTTTCATTCTGAGACGTTGGTTATGTGGGTGGTTCTGCCCAGTGAGCAAATGGTTAAGAGAAGTTAAGAACTTTTTATATAAAGATACACTTTTCAAAATTTGAGTTAATGCCCTGATGGAGAAGAGTGCAACGAAAGGTTATTTTTGTAATTAGTGAAATACTTGTTTTCTTAAAGCCTTCTCCTTCATAAAAAAAGTAATATCTAATTACTTTTAGGTGTCTATTCCAGACCTCGAGTCTGTAGTCTCCAAATGATGTCAAAATTGATGTCTATCTCTAGAATGCAGTGAAATAAACTTGAAACTAAAAAAGTATAAAAATAAATTCAATAGAAATATCTCAAACACCCCCATAATCTATGTGCCCACAAGCTGTAGCTCCTCGCGCAGCTGTTCCTCATGTGGGCAGTTGTGTTGATTATTGGAATTGAGCAAAGTTGCTTCTGTGCTCTGGAGAGGGTATCCAGCATGAAATAAAACAGCATACGGAGGGTGATTAAACTCTGGTTTCTTGGACTGTTGGCAACTTAATACTTTAAAAGTTCATTAGCAGTTGTGGTCTGCAGTCAGACCTCCCTTCCTGTGCGTGTTCCACGATGCCATTGCCCTCCTGTAAGCGGCAAGGCTGCTGCTGATGGCCTTTGCTGTCTTTTGGCTGGAAATATTCCCTCTGTCCTCCCTTCTGCCTGGGCTCCAAAGAGCGTTCTGGGGGACGGAGTTCTAGGCTTAAGTTTTGTTAATGAGGAACTTCTGACTCTTTAAGTTTTATTTCAGTTTTTTTTTTAACTTTGTCTAACTACATTTTTGTGTTTTTACATGTATATTCCTGTATATTTTTCCACACAAACAATATTGTACTTGTTATAGTTGCATGGAACCTACATACCAAGTTGTCAATGTCTTTGTTTTGGCAGATAATTCTCAGAAAACTGCTCTCTGTGGGCCACATCAAAGAGAAGGCTTTGTATTTATGAAGAGAAATAAGGGTCTAATTGCCAGAGAGAGCGCGTGCGATCTATTGGTTACACTGCATAATGAATTTTCACAATGCCTTTGTGACAGTGGTCAAGTTAATTACTTGATTATCTACTATCAAATAATTAGGACATTTTTAAGTGGCTACTCAAGTGTTTTGTTCTATAATTTCTTAAATGTTGGCTGATAGTGTCGAGTGTGGAATAACATTGGAGTATGTGCCGGCTGCTGTGTCCTGGCTGCTGGAGGAGGTAATTTTACAGCGTAGAAGACAATGGTGATTGTGATGATCTAATACAGAGTAATTACGTGTAAAAAGCTGTTAGAGGCAGTATTAGAAATAGAGAAAGCAAACTTTTTCTTGTTCTTACAATTTACTACTTAGAATACTGTTTTCCGTTCAGGCTTAGTGTGATAACAGTGAGACAGTGTTTCAGACTGTGCAGGGCAGTCCTTTAGAACTGAAGAATTAGCAAACAGCTAACTTCTGTAGACTTATGGTTGCAGAGTTTCCTCCTTGCAGAGTATTTCTGCCCTCTCTCTATTTGCCCTCTCCTCTGTCTCTTTCAAGGCTCTTTGACCAGGTGGTTGCTTTGTCACACCACTAGAAGAACTGTACGAATCTACCTTAAATGTACAGACTTACGCGATTTTTGCTTTTCAGAAGAGCTGTCACTGGAACTGCTACTTGTGTTGGAAATTTCATTTTATCTATAGCTCTTGGTAAACTGGGCATCTGATAGTGAAAGGGAGGTGATCTGCATTCTGTTTTAGAGTCCCAGCCTAAGGAAAACTTCAGCAATCGATTGTTATACCCATCAAGGAAGCTTAAAAGCCACAAGGGTCAGTGTTTGGGTGCAATTACTGCCTTTGTATGTGTTGTAGCCCAACACGAGCATGTTTCATTCTATGTACCTGCTTATTTAACAAGGGTTAGTTGTCTTCTGTGTAGATTCAAAAAGCTGTACATTTTATAATAAAGCGTAGTAAAAGGTGGCTTTGGAAATGCAGTTTCCCTGCATCCAAGATACTTCTTGGACTATTCTGGAAGCTCTGGTAATCTTTCCAGCCCTGTGTGCAGGTGAGCGGTGGGACTGGCTGGGGGGATGGTGGTGCAGCCACAGTGCAGTGTAGATCTTGCGTTGAGCTGTGCTGGAGTGCTTGGCTCTGCCTGTTTGGCCTGCGTGGGCTCTGCTGTCGGAGGCGTCACCGTTTTCAACTATATCATCTTGATAGGAGTGCATGGAGTAGTTTCCCTTCTTCAGAGATACGAGGTGTTAGGATTCAGATAAAACTGAATAGTTCTTTTCCTTACTCTTGCTGCTGTTGCCCTTGAGTGCACCGTGAGTTCTGCTTGCGAATGCTGCTGGAAGGCTCTGCAGCAGCTCGCGAGTTCTGGGCTCTGCAGCCTGCTGGTTATCGTGGGGACAGCCTGGAGGGTCTCAGAAGAACTCCTTGGCAGCAAGCAGATTTGGAAGGGCTTGTGGCGAGGAAACCCTGTTTTGTTTTGTTAGGCAACTTTGTAAGGTATTATTTAACTTAGTTTGTCTAACGTAATTAGATCAGTAAGTGTTGTAGAGAAGTAGCCAGAGATACTTAACAAGAAAGGATTGACAATCACAGGATGTTTAATTTTTATGCACACCGATACAAGACTTGCCTTAGCTGCAAATGATTTCAGACGATAGTGTGAGTTCTGGAAGGCTTGAGGAATTGTTGTCATAGACAAGAAAGTATCGCATCTGCCCCGCCTTTATTTTTCTGTATGCCAAACTTGTTACTTAGATGAAACTTTTTATCAAGTCTTTCAGTCTCATCCACAGCACGCTTTAGGGGAACAAAAACTTACTTGACTGAAATCACAGTGGTGGGGAGCATTTGAGCTTGGAACAAATTGATCTGACCTATGGCAAGAGATGTCAAATTCAATACTGAAATCTGCTAAAAAGTGGCCATGAGTTCTGTTACTCTAATGTGGTGCCAAAGATGTCTGAGTGATGTTATTTCAGCAGTGATTTCAGTTTCTTGGGGTAGTGGAGTTTGTATGGTTATGGCCCATGTGAAATAAATCATTAAACAAACTAAAAACATAAGGGAACTTAACCAGGTTCGTCCTGTGTAACTCGTTATAATTTGACACATAGTGGAAATATTAATCCTGTTGACTGTAAGCGAGGCACAGACTCTATAGTTAAAGGTGTCTGGTCACTTGGGTTCTTAAATTCTCTTGGATCATGTTTGTGTCACCTTTTTGAATGGATGTGCTGGTAATGAATTGATGCCATCGCAATTCTAGCCTTTAATTTAACAAATGTATGTAGAGTCTGACAGTGTTAAAGTGTAAAGGTGACAGTTGCATCTCGAATCATGGCAGGTGAGTTTAATGGATAGCTTGCTGCCACAGGACAGGGGGCTGGAGGAGCGGGTGCAATACATCTATCACAGGCTCGTTGGCTATTTAACTTCGCCTGCTCAAATTTAGTTTATGCACCATGTTCTTGATTATTATTGTTCTTCAAGTTTTTGTTTAATAGGTGTGATGAGAATATTCTGAGAATATTTTTTTGTTCTGAAGCATTACAGTTCCAAACCAAACTTGCTACTCAATGCTGTAAATGATTCTTATTCATAAAAATAAGAATATATCTTAGAAGCTCAGCTTACGAATAGGCCAACCACAAAAAGGTAACCCAAAAGCTGAAGAGCATCACCCATTTGAATGATCATCACATCTTTTATCAGCTCTAATGCTGTGAATTTTTCAGACATAGTGAATTAACAAAGAAAATTAAATTGTATGGGTTCTAGCCATAAGAGGAGAAACAAGAGACTCTTAGGAAAACAGATGATATGCCTCAGAGTGGCACACGATCGTGGCAGAAACGCTAGGGGAAATAATTCACCCTTCCGCTTGGAAAAAATTATAAGATAAATAATGCAACCAGCACTTCACCTGAATTGCTCGCTATGGGAACATGTTTTGAACATCACCTAATCTAAGTAACCAGATGTATTCTCACTTCTGAGACATCCATCTCGCTCATCTTCTAAGAAGGAGAGGAGATTGATGGTCTCATTACTTACATGTTTACTCATTTTTTCCATTAGATGACTTCGAAGCTGGCTGCCTCCATACCCTTCCTGCCACAGCAGATTTAATATTTCATTAAAAGAGCATTAATGAGAACATTCCTCCGCTTTTTCCCTTCAGACAGCCTGCAGAGCTACAGCAGTTCCAGAAGAAATGCCCTCCGGGAGCTGCTCTGTAAAGCAAAGCCAGATGAATTGTGGTCTGTGTGTTAACAACATTGTATGTTACGTTTGCAGGTGCAGTCACGCACTCCGCGTCAGCCGCTCTAGCTCTGAGGGTGGACGTGCAGAATTAAGATGAGATGTGGTTATTTTTTTAATTGCAATGGCACAAATCTGATAAAAAGCTGTCGATGCAGGATTTATACCAAATGCAAGTTTTGTTGAAATTCCCATTCCTATTGGGGATGTTTATTATACATAATTACTAGATAAAAATCAGATTTTGCTTGTGAGCCATGCCAGTTGATTTCCCATTATCTAAAAGAAAATCACGTGCAGCAATCTGATGGTGTGGATGCATTTCTGGCTTCGGTTTTCGTTTGCTGTGCTTATACTGTCTCTTCTCCCTTACCTGAATGGACTCTTGTTTTGGGAAATGGAATGTATTTATGCATCCTCTAAATTAATACAGATTTTTCTACATGAGCTGAATCTTCTCACTACTGAAGACTTTTGGCAACAGCAAATTATAGTATAACTGAACTGTGAGTTCTTTTGCACCTGAGCTGGAGAAGCACAAGTCTTGTGTACTTTGAAATTATTCCTGTCGCTTTACAGAAATAAGTTTTATAATCCATTTTCCTGATTATTAACTTAAATTCCTGGAAGTAGAGAAGACTGAAGTTTGTGGTCAGAGTTGGAGCACTCTGTATTGACATGTTGGGGTGTGTCTCTGTGGGTGTAGTTCATCCAGCTTTAAACTATCCGCCTTGGTTGTCAATAATTCTGTAGCTGTGCACAGTGGTGAAGCTGTATTGCAACTTTCAGGTATCGCTGTGGTTCCTCAGCCAAGCTGTGCCGCTTGTTGCTGTAACAGCATCTGACAGCTTGGTCCTTGTAGAGCTGCTGTAAAACTGATTTCCATGTTTTGCATAAGCTGTAGCCACCTTTTGGCTGGTGCCTGTAAGTATTACTCAGGGAAGTTATCCAAAGCCTGATGATCGTTACAACTTTGCAAATTGCACAATAATGAGATTAATCTTTGTCGATGGCTGCAATATTTAATTTGGACAGGTTTTGTGGTGTTATTGAGACAGGTTCTCAAACTGTGATACCGTTTCTAGTTAAAAAACCCGCACAAGCTCCCAGCTTTAGCCTAATGAGCAGCAGTGTCCCTGGCTCCCTGTGCTGGTGCTCAGCTCAGCCTTTGGGTGGATGTTTCCGCCCATGGGGCTGCCACTGGTGTTTCAATAACTTGACTGTGTGCAGGCTGTAACAGGCAAGTGCCTGCGCAGAGCGAAGTTGTGGTCATCATAGTATGTTAATTTTGCTGCACGTGGTTAAAATTCCCGAGAGCTTCCCTGCTCTCAGTGCAGTGCTGACTGCAACAGTACGAACACTTCCAGAACCTGTGTGAGCTGCAGGAGAGGGGGCACAGAGTAAAGCAGGCAAGCACGGGCTTTGGGGAGTCATAGCAGGAGCCGAGCAAATCCAGAGCTGGGAAGCCAGGAACCACTTCTGGATTTCCAACTACGTAATGAATGTATCCAACAGTTGCTTCGTATTTTATGAGAACTTGTTAAAAATAGAAGAATCCTCAGAATACCTGTGGCAGGTATGCAGCTCCTCAGAGCGACTAAGGGCAACTCTTGCTTTGCATACAAAGCTGATTTTTTTTGTCATCTGAGGACACTGAGAAAGGAGTTGGGTGTTCTGTAGCTGTGAAGGCATCTGTTCAGTTACCCAGTCTCCCTAGGAAAGCCCTTCACAGGTTGTGTGTTCTTCCTCTCTATATGTTTTGAAGTGTAGAAAAACAATTCAATCTTTGCTTTCAAAATCCATCCAACTTACCCTTGTGCAAGTGTGATTACAAATAAATGCCATTGATAAGGGAGTGTCTTTGATTGCTTTGGCACTGAACTATAGCTGGTTGATAAATGCAAGAACGCTGGAAGTTGGCTGGGCTGTGATATCCAACCGCTTGGTTTAAGGTGCCGTATAGTTAAAAACTAATTCTTTTAGTCTTTTTATGTTGAATAGTGTTTCTTGGGGGGAAAAAGGAGGGGTGATGCGATGGGGGACCTTTTTGAGATCCAAACTGTAGTGATTCCGGTATTGTTAACTTCTCTTCAGGTAAATCGTTGAAGGACAGGAAAAGTGAAGCAGAAGGCAGATAACTGCGAGCTGGTTTTGTTAGTTGTGCTTCCCTTGATCCAGCTATGTGCGATGGCAGAGATGGATTCCTAGTAACAGTGTTAGAGAACATGATGTATGCCAAGTGGTATCAGTTGTAAGGATTCTGTTTTATCTTTCATTACATAGTTAGGAATGCTGTTCTCAAAGATTTGACGTTGTCTGGTTTTGCTTAATTGGTAAAAATCTGTTTTAAAAAGCATAGATACCAGCTCAATAGATTTGATAACAGATTTTACTTGACAGTGTTGTATAATAAATACTGTTGAACCTAGGCAGAGAACTGTAAGGAGCCTCAGTCTTTGGTTCTTTAAGTTTTGCTTTAAATATTGCAAATATCTGAATAGTAACTTGAATAACTGGCAGCTTTAAAACTTGCTGCCCATAATAGTGGATAAGTGATCCATGACAGATAATACAGCATCCTCTGATAAAGAAAAACACTGTATTACTGTGTTCAAGATGATTTGATTTTGATATTTAATAGAGCTCTCACCTCCGCAGTGCTAATTTACAGTCGTCTGTGGCGAAATAGAAAGTCATCAGGGACATTGAGTGCAGCATATGGTTCTGTGTAATAAAATCCATGTTGCGCTCTACCCTTTAGCCTCTACCATATGGTTTTGATGTAATTTGGAGCCGTTTGTTATGCCAGATAAGAAAGTTAAGTAGTGATGTAGTCTGAGAAGCGTCAGAACCGCCTCCCCCTGTGTGCCCGGTGCTGTTAAGAGCGCTGTTCTCGTCCACCGTCCTCCCTTGCTTTGCACGCAGGCCACAGAAAACTGAAGTGGACTTCTGGGTTTGCCTACTGGCTGGGAAAAGATTCTGTTAATGGTGCTACTGGGGAAAACAGGTGTGTAGTTTAACTAGGGAAAGCGAAGCTGGCACAGGAAACTTCAGCTTTGATTGCTGTGACAGGATGAAAGGAGAAATTAAAATTTGAGCTTCAATTTTTCTAACTTTCAAGCAAAACATTTTTTATTCCAACAGTGGGTCAAAACTAGGCAAGTCTTGAAGCTGAACTCTTAAGTGAATTTTAGCTTTGCTCTAATAAGGTGTTTAGTACCCTGGAAACCAACTTATGAATAGACAGCAGAGGAAATTCCTTTCTGTAACTGCGGGTGGCTTCTGCAGGAGTGCTTGTATCGTGATGTGTTCTGTCGCTCTAGGGATCTTGTATTTGGGTATTTGAAGTTGTGTGTAAATGTGTAGAGAGATGCTTTGAGACCAACATTAATTGTCCACTTTTAACTGCACGGTCATCACAGATATTAATCCAGTGCTTTGAACAGATGGCACCGAGCTTCAGTGTCTGTGCGAACTCGGGCAGCGCTCGCCTGTGCGCCTGGGGCCAAATCGCATCTTTACACTTTGTATATGTGCATTTAGTGTTTTGCTCTCCTTAATGCATTTGAAAGTTGTTTTGCCTGCTGAGTGCATCCAGGTGTATTTTTGTTTTAATTTTAAGATAGATCTCCTGGTGGGAATTCAGAAAAAAATGTAATGAAAAAGGCTTTCTTCAGATAAATTAATAAGTGCATGACAAGCTCTTATGTTTGATAGAAAAGTGACACCGGTCGGCTGTGCCAAATCATTCTCCATGTGTAGTAAATGACTGTGTGGAAGTGTTCTCCGTTAAATGCTGGGCAGGGATTTCATTCGGTGGAGGCAAGATTCAGGGAAACTCAATGGTTGGCACTTACTACAAGTGGAAATAGTGAAAACTACTTGGCACCTTTGAAGAGAATATTGAGATGGTGTGACTTCTTCCCTAAGTTTGTAGATGAATTTGCCCGAACACCCAAAGAGGTGATTAAATGATGGGGGTGAAGGGTGGAACTGCACACTGTGTGAGGGGATCATTTTCAAACGCAGTGGTTACCCCTGTCTGAACAGGTACAGGGTTCAGCCGCATCTGCTTTATTTGCTCATGGAACAATAAAATGCTCCCCATAGTATTCATATAGTGTAACTTCATCAGTTTGGGTTTGATCTTTACATGTTTCACCTTCACTATTTTAGCAACAGAGATTGTTGTATAAATTCCCTGCCAGCTTCGGAGTGTAGGGGCTGAAATTTTGCCTCTGCTTGTAGCAAACAAGCACTTGCATGACAGTGCTGCTTCAGCCCCTCTGGAGAGGAGCTTTAATTAACGCTTTAGGTGACATTTGAGGAGTGTGAACTTCGTCAACTTCTTGAATTTCAAGTACTTTAAACACATCTGTACTGACTTGTGCTTTCAAAAATCACACTTTAAATGTACTAAAATCTAACAATCTGAGAAGCCAAGGTGAGGCTCGATAGTGGTGAAATAATTTTAATAGGCGGGAGTTTTTATGTAGCAGCAAAGCTGGGGGCTGAGCTGTCACACTGATGTGTAGTGAAACCCTCATTTCCTAACATATCAGATAATGTTCAGATGTTGACTGTACTGAAATCTGTTCTGGAATGCAGAAGGGAGGTATCTAGCAGAGTCCTTTGTGTAGAGGAGACAGTCCTTAAAATTCAACTTGAAGTTGCATCTAGTTCTTATGTGATGAAAAGTGTGAACAAAACTGTTTTATTTCATATTGGATGACTCTAAAAATGTAACTGAAACCTCAAACACCTGTTATGGGAAATTAGGCTGGGATAGAAAAGCACAAATGTTGAAGATTTTAATTCCTTAACTTTTGTCGGTGTGGCTTTCAATCACTTTCTAGGCATTGATTGGTAGCTCTGTGACCTTTCTACATACTCAAATGTGCTGTCTTCCCGTTTAACATGGCAGTGGAATTTTCTAGGGAGCAGAGATTGTTAGAGAAAGCTGGAATTCTCTGCTAGTGTTGGGCAAGGGAAGCTGCTAAAAAGAACAGGTTGTTTCTGTCTGAGGTTCTGTTTTCATGGAGTGAAGCTAGGAAAGACCCTGAAGACTGTGCATGAGGAGGAAGAGGAGGAACCAAGGGAGTTAAATGGCTGTGTTAGCACTGGTTGTGTTCCAGATCTTTGCTGCATTACCAGCAGTGTCAGTGCATTTCCCTGTTCACTTTGATTGTTTGGAAGCCAGTTGCACTGTGGCTTAGTGGTATGGTTGATAAGATGGATCTGTAGTTCTCCTTGGAAGCAGTACTGCTCTGAAGTGAATACTGTAACCAGCCTATAACTCAATTTTACATGTATTTGCTGGTAGTAAAGAGCAAGAGCCGTGACCAGAAGGCTGGTGATGTATTTTCAAGACACAAAATGCTCAGTCTGAGTCAGACCATCATTAATCTGGTGTCTATTCTTTTGCTTTGGGTTTTGTTTTCCTTCCCCTTTGATCCACCTAAGAGACGCGCAGTCAATTTTTGCTAGTAAACACTTCTCCATGTCTCCGTTAAGGTACGTGTCAAGTGGTTTCACGAGTACAGTGCTGTTTTTCTGTTTCCTTACTCCCAAGTTAGACTTGTTTGTACAAAATATTCTGTTCTGAGGGGCTCTGGAGTCAAGAGTCTTCAGCAATTTTCTTCTCTCTGGGAAGTATTGATAATGGAAGTGCATAAAATGAAGCAGATATCAAGTTCCCCTGGGTCCCATGGTATCTCTGTAACCCTTAATTGTGTGACTGGCACAAAATCTCCTTTCCTCTTTTCAAATCAGGAGTCATGTTTTTGGAGGTGCACGGTCCTGCCTGGGGAGATGCTGCTCACAGTCAAGCTCTTCATCGTAACTAGGGGTGGAACGGGTCTCTCTTTCCTTGAAGTCTGCCATGGCAAAGCTTTATTATTAGAAGAATACAAGGAAAATTTAAGCTACAATGAAAACTTTTCTAGAAGAAACAGCTTATATGAAGTTCAGATTTTAAAATCATTCAAATGACAAGAATGAACCATGTAACAGATCCTCTTCTCACGCATGAATGTGCTCTTGCGCTGATATGAATTCAAATCATATTCCTGCTTGGGCAAAGGAGGGCCTGGCATAGGCTGTATGTAGCAGCCGGAATGTCAGAGAGAACAGGCACAGTACGTTTATTGTTTAATTAGAGGCTGTTTTATTAAATCAATTCTTAACATTTTTAGAGTGAAAAGTGCATATTTAGCAGTACAGTGTTTAATTCAATTTGTTATCTAATGGTGCTGTAACGAACAATTTGCATGAACTTTGGAAATGAAGGTTCAAATCTGACCAAAGAAAACTACTCTTATTCTGTTTGTGTGACCATCACCTAATGATGATCTTAACTGCCATGGAAGGGAACATGAGCCTAATTTGCTGCTGCTTGTTTACTTAAACAGATATTTGTCTCCTTCTGTACACGCCATTGGGACAGAGGAACACTTGAATTAAAGATACTGAATTTAAAATGAATCCGTTAAGTTCTGCTTTGCTGAACACAGTGTGCGCTTATTATTCGTAAAGTCAAGGCAGACGTGGGTCTCAAGTATCTGGGCTGTTTGGCTTTTAGTGAAGTGCTGCCATCGCAGTTCTGAGAGGTTCTGCACACTAGTAATAAGCCACTTATTTCATGGTGTCTTAATATGTGACTTAACAGCCAAGTATTTAAAAAATATGATTAATTTTTACTTGTAATAAGCTGAAAAAAATCTACCATTAACGTACTTGGGACAAGCTGCTTTAATGCTGCTTTTCTACAGTGTGTGGTCATAGTTACTTGCAAACCAAGTAGAGAATGTAGAGCAAACCTCCTTTTTGGCATAGGAATGCTGAGTTTAAGTTTATTGTATTGACTTATTCTGTGACAGCATCAAGAAAATGATTTATATATTTTTTTAATTAGAAAAAGCAATTACTGCCAAGTTCAAGGTCACTTCAGGACATCATCTGCTCCCTTTTCAATACTTTACTTAGTAGGCACCTCACTCAAAAGCGATTCACTTCTTTTCATCTTGTATTTGGGGTATCTTCCAATGACCTGCACTTTCAGGGGACAAAAATACATATTGTGGGTAAAGTTACTATGTGAAAGTTGCAAAATGTATAGGAAGCTGGTATTTTGGCCATTGGGTCTGAAATGGAAAACCGTGGGCATCTGCCTTCCTCTTAATTTCCTGAAAGCTTTCACAGGAGGACGTTAGGGTCTCGGAATTGGGAGGTTGCAGCTGACCTGAACAGTCATAAACACAGGCAAAGAGCTGGAGTTTCCTAATCAGCTGTGATATCAGAAGTGTTGTAACTGAACGTATCTGTTGTGTGTCCATCTGAGTAATAATTATATATACCTGTATCTTATTAGAAAATCGGAATACTGTAAGAAGTGTTTAGAAACTAGCAAATTGTGCTAGGTTTAAACTTTAAACCAAAACCTTTACTGGATTCATTCATCAGTTCATTTATTTTCTGTAGGAGCCATGAATGTACAACACCACAGCCAGCGCAGGTGGCCTTGGTCCTTATTGGTTCTGTCTCTGAGATCAAGGCAATGACACTTGAGCACTTTTAAAAGAGAAGGTACATATGAAACGAGGTTGTTTTCAACTTGGCACATTGAGGTTTTGTGCTGTTTACTGCTCTCCCAAGGGGGAGTTCAGTGCTCCTGCTGATGCTTACTATGAGAATGAAAAAGATGTGCAGGAAGGTAACGCTCTTTTAGAGTGCTCAGTGCAGTCTGAACGACTTCTGAAAGGTGTTTCCTGAACTGAGAGTTGAAACAGTTTTAGTTGAATGAATGCTCAGTGGTGTTCATACCTTTACTGCCACAAACTAGAGTAATCCTAACCTGCAGGGCTGGGTTTTCAGCATGTGCTGTGGGGCAGTGGTGCTCTGTTAGCTCTGTTCAGCAGAAGATGTGTTGTGAATTCCTTAGCAGGAGTTTCCCTATTCCATGTCACTTAGTTCCAGCATTTACAGGTACAGTATAGGTAGTACTGAATCTCTTGTCTATAAAAAAAAGCTCACAAACCCAACAAATCTCAAACTTTTAATTGAGGTGTTATTTTTAAGTCTTAAGATGTGAAAACTTGGCTACTGAATCATCTTCATTATGTAATATTCCACTAATAGGTGACTTAAAATGAATTATTTAGCTGATGCTCCAGCCTCCCTCTTTCAACTGACTTTAGAATATTCAAGCGTTTAAATTTTTATTTGCTAGAAGTAACTGAAATAGAAATTGTGCGCATCACACCTTGGTAAGAAATGGATGTTAGGAGTGGGCACTGGATGGCATGAGCCATGGAACTGAATGTTGTCATATGTTAATGCTTTTAACTTGGAAACTGCCTTAGTGCTTTCTGTACTTTGGAAAGGCAAGTGCAAGGAAGAAGGGTTATGCTTCTAAAATCAATTAAATCAATTAAAGGCTCAGAGGTCTCATGGCAGTTTACTTGTAGATATGAACAAATTTTACTTTGATAACACAAATGATAATGCTAATCAAAATAACCTGTAAATATAGGAAACAACCAGCCCCTTTCATACAACTGGAAACAAGTCAGAACTGGGCAGTTCTGGACTCAGTTGGAAGACGAGCGCCTTTCATATCATTCTGTCAGCTCATTTGAAAAGGTGTTTTGTAGCTTGCAGGGAAGACAGACTTGAGCATCTCATAAGGAGCTCATGGGAAAATAATTTCTACTTTTTGTAGCAACTCTAATACTATGGGTTTGTAGCCTGTTGTACTCATTAAAGTTGGTGGGTGATGCCCTGCAGCAGTTCCCTGATGCGTTCCTCTGCGGAGACTAACGCTAGGGAGAATATTCCAACAGCTTTGTGGTCCCCTGCCAGCTCGTTAATTTGAAGAGTGAGCTTCCCAAGCTTGCTGCAGGCATGAGGAGTTTCTCATCAATACCAAAACTAAGCCAATGGCCATCTACCTGCTGGTATCTCTGACAGCTTGGTTGGTAAATTGCAGGCATTTGTTCAGCTGTTGTTTAAGATCTTCAAGAGAGAGAGATAATCTTGTTTAGTTAATTGTATTGGTGATGGCAGATGAAGACTGCAGCATAGATCTTCGAGCCTGAGAACAGGTCAAACTTCCCAACAATAAGGTGTAATAAAAGTGTGCTCTAGTGCCTCATCTCAGCAGCAGCTGATAAATGATTGAGCAACTTCCCTTCTGTAATGCCTCTGGAGCTCGGTGCTGGAGATGGGGTGTTCTGTGACTGACAACTCGGAAGGTCTCTCAGCGAACTGTACAAAAAAATGTGCTGGATAATGTATGATTGTGGCAGAAAAAGCCTAATAAGAGTAATGACTTATTTATTTTAGTGGAGGTGTCGTCTCATCTCTGACCTGAGTGCATCTTGCGTGGTGTGGGATGATGTTCTGGGAGAGCCGGAGTAGTAACTGCTTTCTTTGCCAGCACTGTGTGCTCACTTGTTATCGCTACATCTGTGCCTGTGGAAAGGCTGGGGAAGAGGGGGAAGGAAGGAAAGGGTCTTTGGGCTTATAAAAGGCATATATTTTTAAGCAAGAGACAAAGCTTCTAGTGAATTGCTGTTAAATTAGAGCACTTCAATGTATGTAACGTATGGCTTCCCTGAGGTGCCATGTATTCTGTAGCAACATAATGATAGTCCTAAATATGGACAGTAATACAATTACATGGGATGTGCCAGAAACAGTATAAAATGTATACCATGGCGCAAGAGTAACAAACAAATATGCACAAGGGTGTTATTGAAAAGTGATCATTAATAGATGAGGGAAAAAAAAGTGTATACATAGATATTTAAATAAATATACAGCTGTGTTTACTTGAAGGGGAAAAAGACATGGGGAGCTGTAAAACTAGGGTGGAGCAACAGCTAAGACAAAATTCCTCCGGAACTGGAAGCTGAGTTGAACAAATAGCACAAGTTATGACACTAAACAGAGGAAAATGAGAAGGGTATCTACACATGCAGATTTCAACTTGATTCATGGTTAAACTTTTCTGATGTTATCTATCGCGTAAGAGCAGTGGTTGAATGTCTTATAAGTGCAGCATTGCCTTGGGGTCCAGGTGGGCAACACCACACAGGGTCCCATAGCACTGGCTTTGGGGAGAAACAGTTGAGTTCTCACCACTGTCTGTTCAGATCGGTCACCAACGACTCCGCTTTGTGTCAGTGTCTGTGCAGGAGGTAAAGAATCTGTTTCTGATAATCTGGGCTGATTCACATACATTCTTATTCACAGTGGTAGCAGGGAAAATTAAATTAAACTTGTAAATGTTTATAAGCTGCTTCTGAAGTTTAAGGTAGTTGCTCTGGTAACTTTATTATTATTTTATCAATCCATTAAACTGTTTGCAAGTGATGGTGAGGATTAACTGAAGGATTAGTGCATGCCTCGTACAGATGCAGCACCTGATGTTTGTTTGTCTTGTTTTAGAAACAATTAACTGAAATGGGGGAGTAGGACAGTAGGAGAAAAATCCCTGCCTAATCCTTTGCAGTCAATAACTACATGCACTTCTTCCAGCGTTACTGTCCTCCCCCAGTGCTGTTATTTGGTTCATTGTTTCCATGCATCTTATTTCCTTGTATTTTCTGCTGAATGCAAACTGATGGGCTGGAATAATAACTAGGCAAGCAGATTACATAGGAGAAATATTCTCGTTACAAGATCTTGGTTAACTCCAAACAACAGTTCATATCATGGAAACTTAGCCCGTAAGAGGAGCTAATTCAGTTCACTTCTAGATAAGGACATAATATAAATGCTAGGGGCTTTTCTTGGCACAGAAAGTCAAGTATGAACAATGGGGAGACAAATTATTTGTCTGGAGGGTTTGGAATGATGTAAATGGTACAAGCAAAAGAGGTATTGGGTGTGATCCTCTCCCACCTTAGTGTTTGCCTTTTCCTCATGCTTACGACATGCAGGGCAGGGTTTGGCGTTTTGATCGGTGGGGGGGTTGCGGATAAAGCTCACGCTGCTGCCGCCGCCTGCCTGCGGCGATCTGTCTGCGGGTCGGCTGGAGGATGTTTGTGTGTTTTCTGCAGCGTAATCAGTTGCTGGTGGCGTGTTGACAACACTTCACCACAGGTATTTAATCGTGTTAGTGGTTCTGTCCATGGTGGCAAAGGTGAACTGAGTCTGGGGTACAAGTACCCAGGGTTTAACTGGGGTACAGCCAGTGTGCAAATACTTGCTTCGTCCACGTCCCACTGAGTTGTGATGCTCAAACCCCTTTATACATACATGGATCTTGAGGGTGTGAAGCACCTTGTGTCCAAGTGCCATCATGCTTTAACATCTGTACAAATGTAAATATACGTTAGAGTGTGTCATAGGTATAAATAGGTGCTTCTAAAAGTGGGGAGAGAGGCAAGGGAAGAGAAGTACAAATACTCCTGGTGTTTGCCCTTGGTTTGAATGGGAAGTTGGGGAATAATGTGTTTAAAAAGAGCTTGGACGCAGAGTGCTTTGCAGTTCAGATGAGAAGGACCCTCAGGCATTGCCTGGCTTCTTGCATTTCCCTGCGGCTGTTTCGAACTTTGGCTTAGCTAAACTGAATTCATGATTGGAAAATACCAAACGGTCCCCACCCACAGTCCCCCCCACTTTCTGAGCTGTGAGTTGGACTGCGAGTGCTCCTCGTGAGAACAGCAGAATTTCGTCTGCTGTTTTGTTGCTCTGTCAGAATTTATAAACATATCTCTTGCTGTTGGTGAGGGATGCTGTGCCTTTCCCTCACATTTGAGGGAAGCACAGAAAAAACTTCTCTGAAGACTTAAAGCTCCAAGATTGGAGAATTTTAAGGCTCATTGAGTGGCTTGTAGACTTTTTTTTTTCTTAAAAAAAAACCCCAAAACAATCTAATGGTTTTACTTAAATTCAGTGGGGGAAAAAAAGAATAAAAAAATCTGAGTTTTGTGTTCTTTGGGACTTGGGAGAGGTACTTAATTCACTTTGTTTTTTAAGTTACACTTGCTGTTTGTGTAAAGACATAACGAATAAGATGATTTTTCATTCTGTGTTGGAAACATTCTTTGAAATGAATGTTTGAATGAAGTCTGTAATGAAAACTGTTGCTGAAATCAAGAGTGAATAAGCAGCTCGCTGTGTCTGTTTGAAATGAATTCTTGCCATTTGTGATTGTGTAGATTAATAGAAATATGTGAGAGCATTATGAGAACATAATGAACCCAAGATCCCAGCAGTAATAAACCAGTGGTTCTGTTTAAAGAATAATTGTATAGTTTATAGAGAGAGCCTGCCAGTGTGAACAATTTCATCGAGCTGTGTTCATTTCCCTGCTGGCTGAATCCAAACTGCGAGCATTAATTAGTCACCCATGTTTTGAAAGGGGAGAGTAATATTTAGTTTATTACTAAATTATTTTGAATATAGAATTAAATCCTGAAGCACAGTGCCAAATTTTCACTGTAATGTGAAATTAGTACTGAAAGAAACCCACTAGTAAATGAGTTTGAGGAGTGTTAATTGCCACAGGCTTTCCCTGAGCACCAGGTTTCCCTAAATGTGCCTTATTACTGGAGTGAGGGCTGAACCTGGGATGAGGTTGGTTTCCCCACACCTAAACTAAGTGAAGTGTGTGTAAACAGTCCTCTTTTTGCGCTGGTTTGGAAAACTGGATAATATACACCAGTGGGGCAGTGCAGGATTGAAATCCAATGTAAATAACTGCACAAGCAAACCCAACTCCTCCTTTAGAGGCCCTTTGGAGATTGATTTATGGGCCCTTGGACAAGGATAAGGTATTTTCCATTTTTCTACTCACAGATGAAAATATTTTCCTGCCCACAAGCACCCGGACTGATACTCTGCTCCTGTTGCACACTCTGTGCTGGAACAGCCCATGCTCTGTAGCCTACAGGAGAATGTCAGAGCACTGGAAAAACACAGAACTAACTTAAAAATACCATCGTGACTCATTAGGAAGATTAGAGCTGTTTATATTCAGTATTATGGAGCTTTAAAATAAGATACGAGCCATGAGATAAAACCTAAACGGTGCAAAAGGGCAAATGGAGCTGCCGTGACTGTCGTTACTGAATCAGAACAGCAGCGTTTGGTACCTGAGGAAACTGGGAGCGATTTCCCAAGCTGTGATTTCAGCATGCTAAGCAGTAGCTTACAGCCAAAGGCTTTGAAGCGAGTGGTAATCTTGTTAAAGTGTTGATGAAAACTTGTGTGGTCTGAGGGTGGATTTTTGTCTCCTGCGTCAGGCAGGTGATGCTTTTGCACTCACAGAGTGTGTCGTGGCTCCAGGTGTCCTTTTAACCAGGCTTGGCACAGTTGGACTGTGTTTGCAAGGTGTGATGTCCGTGCATCGCCTTGCAGATCTGTGTCTGCACACGTGGTAGCCCAAGGGTCTGCGAGGGGAAACAACCAGCTGGGGAGACAGCCTAAGAACCACTGAGCTGCTGGAATGCGTAGCCTCTTTGAGAGTGCATTCTTTGTGTGATATTTAGAATTAAGTTCTTTTTATGATACAGCTTTTAAATAAATCCAGAATACATTTTAGCTCTTTGTTTTGTTGACTTGAAATGCTAGAAAACTATTCTCGTAGTATATAGTTTGAAATAAAACGTTATTTATTTGTACAATCCAAATGAATCGAGCATGGAAGGTACTGGGAAAGCAAAGACTCTTCTCTTACATGATCTCACTGCTGTACAGGCGAGTGCCTCGCGGGGCATTGGTCGGGGAGCAGCACAGCCCTTCGAGACAGGGATCTGAAATCAATCCTCATCTACAAAACTGGGTTCTGTAGCCTGCTATAACATTCTCTACAGCAATGCAAGTTCTCTAACTGGTATGGTTGGTGCCTTAGCATTTCTGTTCCTCTTCCTGTACAAGCTCAGTGTCACAATACTGCTGGCATTCTCTCCGCTGTGGTGCCGTAGCTGTGGCTCTAAGCTGTGTGGAAATGCCGTATCTCGCAGGCTGTCAGCTGTGGTCGATGGAACACCTTGGTCAGTTTCTCTGGGTTAAACTGTAAGGAATGTCTCTGCAGATTCAGGTGTTGGAGGCGATAGCTCTCCTATACTACTGACTCAGAATTCTCTATGGTGCTTTGTGCTATGTCAAAAAATATTAGCGTGTGCTGTGCTGAATAGCAGCACACTGAGCAGCTTCTTCAAGGTTGGAAGCTGTTTCACATTTAGGGGGTATAAACGTGCTTTTAATGTTTGCAGATTTGTGAAAACTCAATATAAACGTTTTCTCTTAGCTAGGAGGAATGTTGCACCCTGTTATCATAAGTAATCTTAGGTTGGAAAATAGTTCAGTCCTCTGATGTTCTAGGAATGCCAGAATCTGGTGGGATTTTGACTTCCATCACGCTTGTTTTGAGTGTAACTTGGATGTATTCTAAAATTATGCACTGATGGTATATCCAGGCCAACAATGACATGACTGTGATTGTACACGGGGGCTCAGTATATGGATTTTTCCTTATATTTATATACACACCTTTTTAAAGAAGGGAATGTGCGAGTTGTATTTTCTGTGAATCCACGCATAAATTCAGAAGTAAGATTCTAAAGGGCTTAGCTGATCGCCTGGTGAGCAGAGCTTGATGCACTTTGTGGTTTACACCTAGTGTGCCGTTAGTCCCAGTGATGGGCACAGCTCAGGACCGTGCCCTCCGCGTGACAGAGTTTCTCAGGTCTTTCATTCCTAATGAAAGGTCAGCATTCCTAAGTTCAATAATGTTGTATTGTTCATGCCGAGCTTGCCTGTGCTCAGACATGGGTTCAGTGTTTACTAGTTCAATTATTACTGAAATGCTTATTAAAAAATAGCATTATCACATTCTAAATTAAGCCAGTGCCTTACGCTATTAATGAATACTGACTTCTCTTATTAATTAAAAAAAATGTTTCTTGGCTTTTGTTGGTTTTATGGGGGTTTTGTTCAGTTGGCTAACTCACTGACTTTGACCTTCCAGCATTACCTAGACAGATGAAGGTGTGTTCATCTCCCCCTCCCCGTTCTTGTCTCTGTGTTCCTCATGTGTCCCTTACTAAAATGTTAAATAGTGCCCAAACCCCAGAGCTGTTAATTTCCCACTCACCAATGGCAACAGTGAATTTTCAAATGAGCTTTAAAAGTCTAATTGCTTTCAGTATTTCCAATTATTCTGTTTCTTGCTCTATTTCATTTAGATTTGTTTGCTTTGGTACCTAATTTTCAAGAGTGTTTGCACATGGTGTTGTCCTGAATAATCTTCAGAGCAATTTTGTGTTTAAGTCACACAGTTAACCTAAGAAATGGAAAGAAAAATCTTTGCATGTGAGCATGGCCACCTATGGACCCTTTCTCCTTTTCTTGATGGGTTTGTTGTATATTTTTATCAGTGTCTGTCATAGCTGTTACATGAAAAGTATTTTGTCTATGGGCTCAAATACTTTTAAGTGTGAATTTAAAGGGACTAAATAGTTTAACTAAATCGAGATGAGTATGCAATTTTGTTGCAGAAAATAGTCCTTTTCAGTTTAAATATCAGTGTGTGATATAAACTGTAGTGTCTTGGAAGTTGAGGAAATGGTAGATAAATCATTCCCTTCAATGAAGGAACTCCTAAAGGCAGACTATCAACCGCGTCTTGCTGTGCCCTTTCCTGTGAAGGTCTGTGTGTGACATTGCCAGGATGGGCAATACAAGCCTCTGGTGCGTCATTTTATTGAGGGTGTACTGAAATCCTTCCTGAAGTACATTTGTGTTGCCTTCCTGGGATCCAAGAGTTTTAAACAAGGAAGAGGAAGGGGAAGAATTTTCTATGAAACCTCTCTGAATGGAACTTAGAGGAATACAAACAAAAATACTGTTTTGGGTATTTATTTCTCCATATGTAGCCAACTAATTCATTTCAATATAGAAAAAAAAAAAAAGAGGAGAAAAAAGCTAGAGCCAGGATGCAGGTGTTCTGTCTGGTAACCTCAGTTTATTTGGGAGTGTAGACACAGTTGCATTCATTGTAGGAGGTAGGTAGTAGAAAGTATGAGGTAGAGAGTTTTGGTGACATTCTCCACTATATTCTCCTAGGCCGCAAGAATCTGCAGCTCAGGGAGGTCCTGAGGAACAGCAAGATGACGTTTGAACATATACAGGGATTTTTGTGCTCTCGTCTCTAAATTATTTCCTGAACTGGTGAAGATCAGGTTTGAGATGTTAGTAGAGCTTGTGACAGAGTATTCTGGTACCAAAACCATGCCAATTGCGGGTATGTGTTGGCGTGTTCTTTTGCAAGCAGGAAAAAGGATAATTTGCTCTTCTCCAGCTGATCCATGAACAAAGCAAGTTCGAAGGGCCAGGGAGGGGGGAATTTTTCTGGCACAGAATGCTGCTGCAGGGCCAGCCCTGGGAGGTCTATCAGGTTTGTTGCACTTAATTTGTTTTGTTAATGTGAAAGACAAGGGTTGTCCTCAGTTGCAATTTCAGCTGCGAATGCTGACAACCCTGCAGGTGGCCTGAAATTGTGTGACCGAGGACTAATAGTAAAGAGCAGACTTTTCAATTCTGAAATCCTTCTCAGCAAGGGGTGAAACAGTATATGGTGACTAACCTGAGCAGGTCAAGTCTTACTGCTGATAGCTGACGCTTTCCAATTCTATTGAGTATGTCTGAGATGTCTTCTCAGTGGTTTAGGAAGGGTTTTTTAAGGCTTGTACTGTTCCAGTGTGATGGATGTATCCGCATTGTAGACGCTGTTAACAATTGCCTAAACAATAAACACAGAATATCTGTGATAGTGATTTTGTCAACAATGAGGATAATAGGGGCTGTTCCAAATAACAAATGTCGGTGTTGCTTTCACTTCCATGGCAGGGGAAATTGGAAAGGAGTGAGTGACCCGAATTCCTCAGTGCTAGAGTGGCTGGAATGAATCCATTGCCTGGTGTTTCCCCATGGGCATTGGAGAAGTCATCGTAGGCTTTTCTGATATACATACATATGCATGTCAGGTGTGTGCGTTGCCACAGACATATGTACAGTTGAAGATGTTTTTCTTGTAGACTTGTCCATATCTTCCTGTCGGGATTATTCCTAACTTTATAGCTTGGGCTGTTCTTGCTGTACAGCGAGTTTTGTCAGAGCAGGCTGCCGTGCTGAAGAGGTGCAAGCACTGGTTATCAAATCATATGCTGAGCATTGTCGCACGCTCTCAACACCCTCAGTCCTACTGCTCAGAGCTGCCAAGCCCTTGCAGATCCTAGAGGGCCTCACTGAGGTTTACGGAAGGCTTTTTCCATTGTTTTCTGTGGATTGTCAGTTGGACTGGAAGTGCTGGTGGGTCTCAAAGGGGTCAATATTTTCAGCAAGCTCTAGTCTAACAAGTCGTGACCAGAAATAAAATCAAAAAGGAAGGAGGAGCTTTGTGGGCTAAATGGAGGAAAACTTAATATGCTTTTCAGCTTCCAGCTTGCTTCAGTTTTGCATCAAGATTTTGGAAGCACACATCCCTACTGTCACCTTGAGGCACATTTTCCTCAGCCTTGGCTAGCGCACTGACTGAATACGCATGGTTTAATTTAAAATTGATTGCCTTTAACAACAGAATTTTTCAAAGCCTTTAGTAATGTCATAATGATGGATAGCATTTAATTGAGTTAAGAGTGACCTGGTACTGTTATCTATAATTTTACTTTAGCAGTGTTCAGCTTACAGTAAATGAAATTAATTTTTCAGTTTTATGCTCTTAACATTTAAAAAGCAAACCTCCCTTTAAAATCAATTTGCATTGTTTTAAAGACTGGATCTTTAATGTTAACCTCCTATTAAATCCTTGTTTTCTCTCCTGAGTGGTTGCTTTAGGTTTTTTTGCAATATGTTTGTGGAATGTTGATTTTTTTTTTCTAAGCAGTATCTGCATGTGTGTCTGACTTGAGGAACTCCATTTATTGAATATCAATCAATTCTGTTGAATATAACGCTGTAAGAACGAGACTTAAAACAACTGGTCTTGCAGTACAGACCAGGAGATACGGTTGCTCTTCCATGTTCAAGAAGCACCCATGGCTGTAGGCACCTAATTTGTAATGACAGCATTGCCTTGTCTGGTTTTAATTGCTCTGGGGTTTTTTTTAAGAACATTAAGTTATAGACTTATCCTGTTTTTGAAGAAATATGTCGCACACCTGTGATTTGCTTTTGTCAGTATGGCTTTAGGTAGCAGTTGGTGCTAGAAAGCTGGAGGACAAGACCAAGGATAAAGGCTAAAGAGTGTTGGAGTAGACCCAAACAGCTGAAGGTGGTGACTAGGGTGGAAGTCCTCTCTGAGGTCTCAGTGCTCCATCATGGGTGTTCTTGGTGAACCATTCTGTGAGGCTGTGCTATGGTTTTGATGTAGATATGCAAAGATGCACGAGTAAATTTGGACCCCAGAGCATAAGGGAGTGGATGTTTCCCATGAGTAAATTCAAGCGTAACTGTCACAAATGGGCTGCTTGGCGAAGTAGCCTTAGCTTTCCATTCGGTGTTCCTGATGGTTAAATCTGTAACCTCTTTCAGTCAAGCTGATTCATGGTTCTAACAAAAACATGATTTTTCCCAACCTCGCCTGTCACCTGTGCGTTAGTGGGCTGTACCTCCCACCAGGGTCTCGTGTCCAGGCTTTGTGGTTGCAAGCACGTCTTTCACTGGTGCCGTTTCCTGTCATTCTGGAGGGTATTGGAAAGAAGGATATAAGCAGGTATAGGAAGTTGCAGTTCTTACCTATAGACTTGGTTTACTTACCTGCAGTTTTCTGTTTAAGGGAGGATGTCAGATACAACCTGTCTAATGAAAATGTTGTACAAAGCATGGCTTTAGACTGAAGCCTGTGGCAATCTGCGGGTGCCCCACCTCTAGGAACGTGAGTTGCATCTCTGCTGTATAACATGTTCTCTTGGTTTCCGCGTTCCTAATGTTTCCAATGTGTCTCATTGTGATCTTGCTAAGGGAACAGTAAGATTTGGATTGCATTTACATTTTCCTTGATGCAGTTGTTCATGATGTATTTTCATGCTCTTGTCATTCCTTTCTACTCCAGAGGCGAAATCTTGGTTCTGTTGAATAAATGCCAGCATGATTTTCTACTGCAGCAGGATTAGGTTGTTCAATACAACCACTCCTCTGTAGTTACAATGCAGGGTCCATAGTTAGAATCCCTAACAGATGTATGATTTGCCAAACTCCTTACCTTTCAAAAGCAGCTAAACAGACAATGTAGCCTCGCTTGAATTCCAGTCCTCCTGAAGTAAGTGTCAAACCCCCACTACTGAGCTGGACCTAGCTTTTCCCCACAGGTTATGTTGGTGAAATTAGCTTTAGGTTTTAATGAGTTAAAATATTTTATATTAAATATCTAGTCATTAATTTTAGTCATTAATTAAAGGGAAACTAGAAGTACGGGGGGATCAACAGGACCTTGGCTGCTGTAACGCACCGTGACTTCATGGGACTGAGAGGGGTGCCCCACTAAACAATGCTAAAGAGTTAAGTGATTGGCGTAAAAAAATGAAAGGTAATTTTAGAATTATCATGTGAGGAAATGGAATATAATCAAAACAAAATTAGAATTGCTTCTGTACAAGGGGACTTGTATATCCATGTGTGCGGTAGCTGTGTTAACAAAAGCATCAGTGCTGCAGCTGAGAGATGTCATGGCAAAATTAGTTCTTGTTTTTATTTAAGTGTGCAGAACTTGTGAAAATTGAAAGGGGATAAACCCCAGCAAGCGTACCACACCACTCGTCTTATCTGTTGGTTTTGAGATGGTTGATGAGATTGGGGTTCTCCTGCTGGTGGCAGGTGCCCTTGTTCAGCCAAAGAATCCAGAGCAAGTAATTAGCTGGGGCACTGCTGGTTGCTCCAGGCAGTTTGCTGGGTAACAGTGTATGTTATATACTTAATGGAATTGCTTTATTAGATGTTTAAAGCAATTAATTTCCAATAGACTCCCCTTCTCTCAATTTTTGACATGCAAAGACCATAATTGTGTTGCAAACTGGCAGTACTTGGAGTATTTAAATCTACAGTTAAAGCTAACTGCTTTGCAGCTACTCTTCCATGGAAAACAGAGGTTGGATAACTTCATCACATTTAACTTAGGAAACTGGATTGCAAGGTTCTGAATTACAGTTGTTTTATAAGCAGGGAAGATATTACGGCATACAGGATTCATGTATTATGGTGCAGGTGTGGTAGCATGTACACCTCGGCCAGTTAAAAACATCTGTGTTTGCTGCTTTTGCTGGGGCTCGCTGGATCTGCTTATAGAAGAGATGGACCCTTTTTACCAATAGGGCATTGGTTTGTGTACCCGCCAGGGCACAGGGGCAGTCATTGCTTCGGTGCAGGTGAATTGCTGGGCAAATTCAAAGTAGTGGGTGCATCTGTAAGAACAGTCCTGTGTGGTTGTAGTAGCTTGGAAATGCGATGGGTGGATGTGGTGAGGCCGAGCACCCGCATGGATCCAACAATTCCGTGCCGTTTGTTCAGCACAGGCAGGGTTTGGCGTTAGGGGCAAGGGAACCACATGTAGGGGAAAGCAGTTGGCTCTCGGGGGCTGATCTCCCGCTCTGTGCAGGCAGCGCTGTCTAGCAGTGCAGTAACCAGCCTGCAGCAGCGTTTGAGTCATTTTAAGATGAAATGTTGAATGCCGTGATTGGATAACTTTCTACATAAAATTATCTCTAGATATAGGAATAATTATTCACACTCATAATCAAATCAACTCTGAAAATCATGAATACTTTGCTAGCTTCTGCTGCTTCATTCAAAGAGAGCTGTGCTACAGAGATTGTTGATGAGAAGGCTGAAACAGTTTTATTTCCATCCAAAGTGGACCTAAGCTTGTCAGAGACCTCTCTTCTGTTATTTTAATTCAATTTAAACGTAACCCCTTATTGACCAGTTTGTTCCTGCTGGTGTCGGTGGCCGGAATCCCATTAGCGTTAGTGGCCGTGGTGTTGGACTGTGTGCGCGTTAAGCCTCAAATGATCCAAAACCGTGGAGGAGGAGGTTCAAACTGGCAGCAGCTGGTTAAGTTTGCCATACTCCTGAACTGAAACAAGCTCCAAGTGAAGACTGGGAAGTGCTGGCTCCAGCACAGACCACGTGAGCAGCGGGCAGCTGCCGTGCCTGCGGGGGCTGCTTTGCAGGGGCTCAGCCCAGGGGGTCTGCTTTTACTTGGGTTATTATAAACGAAAGCTCCTACCGGCTGGAGAAGGACACTCGTGCGGTGAGTGTACAGGCTGATGCTGATTCAAGTCACTCAGTTTCTAGAACCTGCCAAGAAAGAAGCCGTATGTCCCTCAGTGTTTGGAATCATGCCCAAAACTCATAAATCTGAAGTCAAACAGGAAAATTTTGCCTATTTGTTTTTAGAATAATTTCTAGTGCATTGAAATTCTGACAGTTTTTTTGGAGTTTTTGAGGGAAGGTGGAGTGGAAGAGGTTAATGTGATGAATATCTATGGATCAGTCAAATAAAACCCAAACTTTAGTTATAGAGCTTGTATCGGGCCTGAAAGGGACAGATAAATGAGGGAGAAGAGCTTTTGTTGATTTTTTCACTTTAACAGTCATTTTACTGAATGAGTGCAATACAGTAGATAACTGGTACTGCTTTACAGACCCTGTAGAAAACATAGTGTGAAATAGTGCAAAACAGCCTCCCCAGAATGGTTACGCTGTGATAAGTTGTCTGTTGTTCCCTTTGAAGACTGATGTGGTATCAGGAGCACAAGAGAAAAGTGGGAGAATGGAAATCCCTGTCATCTCCAACTACTTGCTCTCTACCTTCAGTCTTCCTGGAGATATTTTTGTAACTTTCTTTGTTTCCACATTGCACAAACACTGCTGCTTTGGTGTGAGACTCTTCACCCTTCCCAGCTGTGTGTGCTGCTTCTTTCAGCTGTAAATCCCGGTCAGTTGTATGACTTTTAATTAACATCAGAGTTTAGCGGTGCTTTTATCAAGAGCTATTGAAAAGTATTAAACACAACCCCAATTTTTCTGCAAAAGCAGCTCCCTCTGTGTCCTTGTCTTGACGTTTCCGTACATGTGTGTTCCCTGAATCCCTCACTGAACCATGATGAAGAGGCAGCGCTTCCTAAAGCAGAATAAGCAGAGGTTCACTTGACATTCCTTTCAGGGGGCTCAAGATTTTATTCCTTTTCTCAAAAAACGTTCTATCCAGCATGTAAGAAACTTTAATAAGTTAAAGTTATGAATGTGCATGTCTTGATTGAACTGGAAGTGGTTTTTGGTTACGTGTTACAGGCTTAGGAATACCTTAGCAAGGCAAGTATTGTTGGATAAAGTGAATGTGAAATCTTTGAGTGACTTTCATTTGGAATTTTCTACTGGGACCTACTTCTTGGAAAACGTATTTGAGGGAGTGACAAATGCTGGCAGGTATTCGGATGGCGTAAAGCCTTTAGGAAATTATACTGAAACAATCTTGAGACAAGAGAAACAGCTCGAATGCAAGGAGGAGGGGGCTTAAAATCTGAGTGGGTTTTGGTGCCTGCCGATTGTGTTCATGCTGTTTGTGGTGATGGATAACATAATTTGTGAGTTACTGAAGTGCTTCTCAGTGCCTTTGGTGTGTTTATTAAAGAGCTGTGTTTCTGCAAAATGGTATTTAGTGCTTTATCACCTGTAAGGAGCTGCAATTATATAGATTATATCTTGTGTGAAACAAGAACTTCAGAGCTCTCTGCTGGGTTCAGAGAGCCCCTTTCCAGCTGTGCTTCCCAGCAGATTGCTGGGCAGCAACAGGATAAGTGTGTTTGGTATTTCTTATTGCTTTTCCAGACCCCAGCTATTCTAGGAGCAGGGACTTGGCGTTTGTGTGTACTTAGTGGCCTTCGACAGGTTCCATTGGTATCAGCTTGTCCAGGCAGCCTTTGGACTGGTGTGAGAAAACAGTTACATATTGTAACGTGTAAGGATGCTTTTCTTGGAGACTGCTCAAGCAATTTTATGCTTTTCAGTGATTAAAGCCTGAGGAGCTCTGGTCCCAGTGCGCACCGGCACGCTGATGTTGTTACAGCCATGCCTATCGATGATGGCTGGGTCCATATGGCCATCCAAAATCATACAGCTTCGTTTTATTTCAGACTCTGAGGCTCACAGTATTCATTTCTACTGGAAACACAGTGCTATGGCGAGGCTGGTTATTTTGACTGAGGTTTTCCTTTATGTCCTATGCAACCCCCTTGATTTACTCCCTATTAATTACATCTCAGCTATGGGGACAGCGGGATTTTTTCCTGCGAGCATTCAGCCCTTAGAGCTTATTTCTGGCCCTGCTGTTGTGGAAAGAGATGTGAGTGGAGGGGAAGGATGTGGTAGAGGCTGTTTTACTCTGAAGCTTCAAGCACATCCCAGCTGTAGGATGCCTGAGAATTATTATTGTGTGTAATAAGTTACGTTCTACTTACGAACAGCACAATGTTACTTGTCACAGCCCCTTCTTTTTCTTTTTTAAACCCTATAAGCATAAGCAAAGGAAATGCCAACAAATTGCTTTTTAACTAATTATAAGCCACCCAGTAACACCGGTACCTTATTCCTTTCTGAACAAATATAATGAGATTGGACTATTGCTTTTTCAGGAGAGTGACTGGATACAGTGGCTTATTGAACCATGAAAGATTCATTAAAACTACCTTGCCAGGGTTTTTGGAAGCTGTTTGATGCAGTTGTTTCTAAAAGGATTGAAAAGCCGAAAGCGGTTACTTGCACGTATTTGCTTTTATTCATTTTGTAACACTAGACAACATAATTTGTTCTTAATGAGCTCTGATGTTGTGAAGGCGGTTACGGCAAGATCCTCCCAGCTGAGCTGTAGCTCATTTGTTGGAGGCAGGGATTCGTAGCCAGAAGACTCTGCAGGCACTCGGGGATGTTGCACAGACAGACTGGAGCTGGTGGTGATGTCCAGAATCCCAGAGAATTTCCGTCCCCCCTGAGCCAAATGAAAAATCTGTCCTTTTTGTGTGACCTAGGGTTTGTGGTTTACTTTGAGAAAGACCAGAGCTGTCTCAGGATGAGGTATAGAAGGTACTAAAAGGTAAATTATGGCATTTTTAATTGAAATGTCACAATATTTTGAGGCAGCTGGTTAGGGTCTGAGTTTATTTTCTTGGTCTGGTCTAGTGATGAAGTGTCCGAGTGAGAGGATTTGGTTGTGTCTTGTCCTCTGTGTTTTGTGTAGGATATTTCTGGGCACGGCGCTTGGAAGAGGCAGAGATATTTCCAATGAGTTGTACAAGTCTGAGTGCCGCCGTGCTCGCCTGTGTGTGGTGAGCACACAGTGCTCCCTGTGCACTGCCAGCTGTGTGGGTGTCCCCTCTTGTGCCCCGGGAGTCCATCAGGTGTGCTGATTCCTAAGGTGAAGTGAAAACTTCCGTCTTTATCTATTATCCACAACCCACATTCCTTCTCTTTCCTGGATTTTCTTTGCAGATGTCCATAGTGGCAGTGTCTCTGTACACCTTTTGTGAGGCAATATCCCTCTCCCTGATAGGGCATTAGGGCCACTGACTTGTATTGGTTTTACTCCACACTTGACAAAAGATTGTTACCTAAATTAAGAACCCAAAGTGAACATGACTTTCAGTAAGCAAGGGCTGCCTGGGAAGCAACTATCCATGTGCCTTTTCTACTGTGCTCTGTTAGAATATGGCATCATTGTGTGTATTTTTATGGTAGCTCAAACCTCAGCGTGAGATTTCTATCTTAAGTATAGAGGTTATAAAATAGACCTCATCTATTTTCTGACAAACAGATGACTTTTTATACACCAAACTTAGCGTAATAGCCTCCCATTTCAGCGGTCCCTAACTACCATGAGTATCAAAGGGCAACTTAAAATATGTCTATATAGTTGAAGTCGAATGGATGCAAAGCTGGTGGGTAAAGGGAAATTGTGTACCCTTCAAGATAATAATTGGTTTTGATAAGTAAGCCTGTTTATAATTGTTGAAAACAAACAAAAAGCTCTTGTCTAATAATAAACATGTCCATTCTATATTTGTTTTATTAAAAAATGACCTTTTTTTATTGAGCCAGCTGGTAGTGGGATAATAACACAGGTGTTATTTACTGTAGTGCTTGTGCTGCAGTCTGTTCTGCCAAAGCATGCTATTGGTAATGTAGGCAGATGTGAGGTGTTGCATTATTTTATGTCGAGATATTTAATAAGCTTTCTTTAGAGAATATCCACAGCTCTCCCAGCCAGCGAGAGTGACAAGAGTGACAGGGAAGCTGTGTCTGTCTGGGGAGGGTAGATAGAAAAATAAGTAAACCTGGGTTTATCTGGTCTCCTCTTCCCACTTATTTCAGTGAGTGATCTCATATGGCGACTGGATAATCACCTGGGGAGGAACGCTGCTCTAATTAAAAGCTATTCCATTTACTACTCCGGCAGCTTTTGTAGTTGTGGCAGTGCCTTTCTGCCTGCCTCACGGCCGAGTGACTGAGGGAAGCGCGTGCTGGTCTGCTCTTAGAGGACCTCCCCCTCTACAGCTGCCAGTTTGCCCTGATTCACTGCTTGTGCCAGTTTGTCCTTCGTCCGCTCTCTAAAAGTGTGAAGAAGACCCCATCCTGTTGGAGAAGCGTTTATTCTGCAGCCACATACTGTTTCTATAGTTGCTGCAGCTCCCAGTGCTGCTGCTGAGTTTCTGGTTTGCAAGTGTTCTTTAAGCTGGGAGTTTAGTTTAAAAATGTATCCAGTGGAAATAGTTATAATAAACAAAATATTTTCTCTGTTTGACACGGTTTTAGATACAGACCTCAAAAGGTAAAGATTAATTGCATTTCAACAGTAAGTGGAGCACAACTTGATGTGTTGTCATCAGCAGTGTAACGTGATCTAATTCTACTGAACAGACTGAACTAAAAATAGCTCAAAGCCCACCTAAACCCCAACCAAACCAACCCACCCAGTGAGACCTTTCCTTACAGTCTGCTGGAGTTCTTTTGAATTTGTTAGTTTTTTCTAGAGCCTGAGGGTGTTTCACAGTAAGTTTTCAAGCTTCAAGAAATGCTTTACCCATTCTGATGGACTTTTTTTCTGATTTCAGCCAGGCAAAGAAAAAAATAATTATTTTCGTTATTTGAACAAAGATTTCAAACTAGTTCCTCGTTTGTGCCATTGAAGATGGGAATACTTGTTTGAAATCATAAATTAATTCCATTCCAATAGTAGTTATGCTTTTCACATTCTGCTGCCGATTGCTTTTTCTGGCAAATACAACTTTGTACATGCTTCTTTGTTACTGGAAGCGCTGCGACATCATTTCATCTTACTTACATTTCATCTGTTACTTACAGCACTCTGAGCTGTGGCACAGAGGAATTGTGTTAACTGGCCCAGGCAGCCCAGCGTAAAATAGACTTTTTTTCCTTTTTGTGATATTTGTATTGTTCTAAATTCTATTATAGCTCTTACTTACTGTTGTATCTTTCTCATAATGACGTGGTGTCTGTCCAGAATTTGAGTGCTTCTGTAACAAAAGCTTAGGAACTTTATTCAAATGCCCATGGGATGGTTTGACTGTGATTACAGCAACTTGGCAACATCCTTCAGCTTCTGTTGAAGGCGTTCCCTGGGGCTGCGCGGGTCATCCCAGAGTTTAGCCAGGAAGGCTTCTGCAGCAGGAAGCCTACTTGATTCAAAATGGACTTTAACGTTAGATGTTTGTATTTGCTTTTTCACCAAACCAGACTCTTAGCAACAGACTTTGGGTTTGTTCTAATACGGAACAAAAGCTTCGAAGTGTGCTGTGAAATATTGTAATTATATATATATTCTACTTCAGAGAGTTGTCTTGATAAATTTTAGAAATAGGGTCTTTTTTTTAAGGTTGATCGCTAAGGTTGATCACTTGAGTCACTACTTTGGGTAGGCTTTTGAAAAGAGTTAATTTCAAATACTAGCTAGACTGAATTCATCTGACAACAGCTTGAACAGTACTGTGGTTTGCAAGGAGTCCTGGTGAAAGGACACTTGGAACAATGAGACTGTTCCAAAGACACAGAAAATGGTCTTGTCTAAGGGAGTATAAGACTATGAAATAAACAATTGCAGTATGTTTATCAATAGGAATGCATCCATTTCCCCGCTGCTTTTGTTTCCCCCCTGGAGATCAGGGATTATTGTAGTGGAGAATTCAAAAGCAGGGGTTTGAACCTTGAGATCCTGAGGAAAATGAATGACTAGGATGAAGGTGAGGAATTGGGGCTGGATAAGTGGAGTTGGATTTGTCAGGCTGTGTTAGAAGGGTCAGAGCCAGGTGTTAGCACAGCCAGTAAGTGCAGAGAAGGGCTCAGGTGGCCCAGAGTCTGAGGGAAGCTGCTGGTCTCTCTGTAGACCTGTGGATCCATAGGGGATCCAGCAAATAGATCCTCTGGTAGGCTAAGTGGGCAAGTGGAGTTGTTGTGCAGGACAAGTGTCGCTCAGTAGCTGCCTCCCATTGCTTGCAAGCACAAGTAAACAGACATCTTTGTGGAGAAGGCTGTGATGTGGAGCAGTCCCCAGACTGTGGTCACACGCAGACCCTGAGCCGTAACTCTGTGTGTCCAGCATGAATGAGACACTCTCAAAAGCATTTGTATTGGAATGACTGAAACACAGCAAAATAAAATGGTTCTGAACCCACAGCAAAGGTTTTTGGATGGTTTTAAGATGCAGTGCTTCCTAGGAGAGGCTTCAGGGTGGGGAAAGGAGAGCACAGAAGGATTATCCCATCTCTGGAGGTGTTCAGGGTCAGGTTGGATGGGGCCTTGGGCAGCCTGATCTAGTGGGGTGTCCCTGCCCATCGCAGAGGGATTGGAACTGGGTGATCCTTAAGGTCCATTCCAGCCCTAACTATTCTATGATTATCTGTTCCCATTTCATCTGTATTCAGAAATAGACCGGATTTGTAACCAAGACTTGCACCATGCACCAGTTCCTGCTTTTACTGGTTCTGAAACAGACAGTTCAGGCCCAGGTAGGAACAGGGGGAGGTTTCACAGCACTGTAGCATGATTTTGCAAAAGCCAGTTGAAAATCCCAAGTCAGGGTCTCTCTAAAATACAGTGCTGCCTCACAGGGTGACGAGGGGTATAGAGAAACCTTGGCTGCCAGAAAGCTTGAAATGCCTTTCATTGATTTGGAAACTGCATGGAATTGGGTACTTATTCCGACTCCTGACATTGCTAGCAATTTGGTTCAAGCTGTGCCAGAAGTAAGATTGTGTCTGTGGCATGGTACTGAAAAGGAATTCCATCATCTCTTCTCAAATCCCGACGAATAGGCGCACGCGTGTCCCCTGCGGAGTTTCCAGGACCCTGCTGCACACTGGTCCACAGCCAATATTTTCTGTTTGCTGCCTGGGCAGGCAGGAGCGAAAAGTCATGATTGTGATAATCACGACTCGATTGTTGGCAAATAGACTTCCTGCAAGTCCTCTGCTAACCCTTGGTGGATTAAATAAATGAGAAAAATCCATCAACAGGAAATCTAATCGCGATCCGCAGTGTGAGCCTGGCTTGGGGAAAAACAGTGTTTCTCTGTCTTTGCCTGGAAAAAAACAGAGGTTTTGTTTTCTTTTTATAACAGCAGAGGAAACAAATCCCAGTACAACAGGGTGGAGTGGAATGAACTATGAGTATGAAGTTTTTTGCATTCTCATGGTAATTTTAGTCATCAAAAATTACTACCTTGTGAAAGAAGAAATTAATTCTTTCTGCCACCCTGGCTTTTCTGGTTGTGGGAGGCTCTAGAAGTATTGGCTTCTGATGTTACTCTTCAGTCCTCTGTGCTGAGCTCTCATTAGGCAGCCGTTCTCTCTGCCAGGCAGTTGCATTCATGAATTTGATGCTGATTGCATAAATTTATTATAAGTTTATTGCCAGTTAATATGAACAAATCAGAAACCTGGTGTTTTCTAACTCAGAACTGTAATCTCGATGTATTCTCCAGTGGCCTCGCATCGTTAGAGAATTCTTTAATACTTAAATTAAGTAGTGTCGTTATGTCCTTAAGTTAATAAATGGGAATGAAAAGTTAAATTGCCTTTTAATAATAAATTATTTCAAATCAGCTGGGAGTCTGATACAGAGCTATATAAGAATGGTTTGAATTCCCTGGATTGCTGCCGTGCACGCAGGTGATGCAAGAGCTGAATTCCGAGTTGGGAAGAAGCTTCCTGTGATTCTGTGCTGGAATCGGGGCTCTATGACAGGAACTTGTCTGCCATTTCACCTGCAGGGCATCTGTGGGTGTTTCGAGCTCTTTCTGCACAACATCTCTTAGACACACTAACCTATCAATCCCCATAATGGATACTCGCAGTCAGAATGCCACCATTTCATAACTCCACAGGTCTGCCTGTGACAAATTCACACTTTCCTGCTCATCTCTGTCAAGACCGCTGCTGCGAGGGTGACTTTCCTAACTTGTTGCTTTTGTCTGCATCAACTGCTGTTCAACTGCTAATTTTTCAACTTTAAAACCTTTCTGGATTTCTGTTGTATAAACCCAGTTGCCATACTGGTAGGAGCCTCTGCATGCCTGAAAGGTCATTACTCTGTGCAAATTACCAGTGGTGTTAACTTCCCTTCTTAGAAGGTGGAGGAGTTGTACAAAGTATCTGCAAAAACCCTATTCTTATCCCTCTAAAAAATTACCTTTAAGATGCGACTGCTTGGACATCTACACAGAATGCTGATGCTATACAGGTGGCCAAGAGATCTTTCTTGGTGTTGGTCTGGTTTATAATGCCTGAAATCTTTTGTCTTCTATAAAATATTATATTCTAAAAACTATTATATAAAATAATATTATGTTAAATAATATTATAATATTTATAACTTTGTGATTTGTATGCATGGCAAACTATTTATTTTGCTTTTCTACAGTTTCCGCATTGTGGGGTCGAGGCCTACAACCCATAACTCTTCTGTGCTGTTGTAAAATAAATAGCAAAAATAATATATGAGAGGGAAAAGAGAAATGGCAGTGACCAGGATTTAACAACTGAGTGTTTGCAAAAGCATCTTGAGATGCTTTTATGTGAAAGAGCCCAGACCTTGAAGGGTTGTTTGTGGCTGAACCACTGAGTTTTGTTCACATGGTTGTGTGAAAATTAAGGCGCTTTATTCTTTTCTAAATAGCAGGTCATCCCCTGTACTTCCAAATCCTGCAATGGGATCCTTTAGGAGTGCAGCCAGTTATGATCCAACCCAGTAGTTCAGGCCTTCTAGCCCTACTTCGAGTTTCTTCTTTCTGTCATGTACTGCCTTCAACAGCAGAGAAATAACAGAGCTAGAAATGGGTGATTCAAAGGGACTTACTCAGAGTACAAGAGAGACAACCTCTTTATGCCAATGGGAAATAAAGAAATCCAGGGAAACTGGATTTACATTGTGGCACGGTTAAACTTGGGCTCAGTAAATACCGTTTTTTAACAATCATTTCACATGAGGACCTGGTAATTACAGCGCTTATTTCTGCTTTCTGCAAATCTCTTCATCTAAAATTTACACAGAGTCTCATTGTTCTTCGTAAGATTCCTCTGATGAGAAACAACTTGAGGAAATCCAGTTGTTTTCTCTACATTTGCTCTTTCAAACAAAGAAAAGCGCTAGAGGATTGCATGTGCTTCCTGTCAGTAGCTGAGGCAGGCATCAGGCTTTCTGGGTTGTTACTATTGCTGTTTTGACGGGAAAAAGACAGCAGATGTGACAGTTTTGCCTTTTCTATCCTGACGTGACACGTAGGCGAGATAGAATCACAGAATCACCAGGTTGGAAGAGACCCACCGGATCATCGAGTCCAACCATTCCTATGAAACACTGAACCACGTCCCTTAGCACCTCGTCCACCCGTGCCTTGAACCCCTCCAGGGAAGGGGACTCAAGCACCTGCCTGGGCAGCCTGTTCCAGTGCCCAGTGACCCTTTCTGTGACAATTTTTTTCCTAATGTCCAGCCTGACCCTCCCCTGGTGGAGCTTGAGGCCATTCCCTCTCGTCCTGTCCCCTGTCACTTGGGAGAAGAGCCCAGCTCCCTCCTCTCTACAACCTCCTTTCAGGGAGTTGGAGAGAGCAATGAGGTCTCCCCTCAGCCTCCTCTTCTCCAGGCTAACCCCCCCCAGCTCTCTCAGCCGTTCCTCATAAGGCCTGTTCTCCAGCCCCTTCCCCAGCTTCGTTGCTGTGCCCCAAGGGCAGGACCCGGCACTTGGTCTTGTTAAACCTCCTGCCATTGGACTCTGCCCAGCGGTCCAGCCTGTTCAGATCCCTTTGGAGCCTCGCGACGCTCCAGCAGATCGACACTTCCACCCAGCTTAGTGTCATCTGCAAACTTGCTGAGGGGGAAAACAATGCAGTGCCTCACTTGGATGTGTCTTGGATGTCTTGGAAGCTTGACTCTACCCTACGTTCTCCTACAACTAACTGTGAATCCTGTGTTCAGTTGTGGGCCCCTCACCCCAAGAAGGACGTTGAGGCTCTGGAGCGAGTGCAGAGAAGAGCAGCGAAGCTGGTGAAGGGTCTGGAGAAGAGGCGTTATGAGGAACGGCTGAGAGAGCTGGGGGTGTTTAGCCTGGAGAAGAGGAGGCTGAGGGGAGAGCTCATTGCTCTCTCCAACTCCCTGAAAGGAGGTTGTGGAGAGGAGGGTGCTGGGCTCTTCCCCCGAGTGACAGGGGACAGGACGAGAGGGAATGGCCTCAAGCTGCGCCAGGGGTGGTTTAGGCTGGACATCAGGAAAAAATTTTTCACAGAAAGGGTCACTGGGCACTGGAACAGGCTGCCCAGAGGCAGAGGGGGTTGATTGCCCTTCCCTGGAGGGGTTTAAGGCACGGGTGGACGAGGTGCTGAGGGCCCTGATTTAGTGTTTGATAGGAATGGTTGGACTCGATGATCTGGTGGGTCTCTTCCAACCTGGCGATTCTCTGATTGTATGAAATGGACCTTGAGGTTGTTTGGAGGTTCTAGCAGGGGGAGCGCAGCTACCGTATCCCCTTGGAGCGATGAACGGTTCGCCTCTATCGGGGAAGGTCGTCCTCTTCGACCGAGCGCGCAGCCTCGGGAGGGGGACGCACGTGGAGCGGTGAGGGAGGAGGGGGACACCCGCCTAGGCAGCCAGATCAGCCGAATCAACCCTGGCGCTCAATAGGGTGACAGATGTCGCAGCGGCATCGCCCTCCCGTCCAACTTCATGTTGGATGAAGGAGAACGTTGTGTGGCTTGGATGCGAGCATAGCGTGTACTGCACCTTGTTACGTGCTCTGTCTGAGTGGGTACCGAGCAGCAGCGGAGCTGCTGCCAATTGTGACTGAGTCTTCAGAAAAATTATCCGCCGTGGTTAGTTCTAAAACCCCCTTTTTTGAAAGTGCGTTCTGTTCTGGTTGAGATCTAGACTTGTCCAAAGTGGAAGACTAGTAGCAGTAGTTTGCAAAGAGTCAGTGCCATTCATGAAATTCTTGAGAAAGCAGTTGGGTTGGGCTTTTTTTTTTTCTTTAATTCACTGTCTTTCTTTAATCCAAATTAGCATTTACAGCCGCACAGGATCTTGATGTTTTTGTAGAAATAGAAAGTTCTGTCTTTGCTTTCATAAAGCAAAAAGGCTGTTTTTTTAAGGGAAGTGAGTTGAATTTAGTTTTACTGCTAGATTCTATACTATTAGTAGAAGACATTAACTGTCATCAACTTATCAGTAGATGAATCATGAGGCTTGCCGAAATCTTGAAATGAATCCCTCGGGGCTGGGCTGTGAACCTCTCGTGTTAGCAGAGCAGCCTCACTGGCCTCGGTGAGACCAGAGGAATGGCTGAGGTCTTGCCAAGCAATTAACTTGGTTCAGTGCCTGCTCCCATGTGCATCAAAACACAAGTGCAGCGAACGGCACCGGGTGCGGTGATGGGGAGGCAGACTTAAGAGCGCTGGGTGGTTTTTATTGTTTCCTCACCCCGTCCTGCTTTGCCTTAGTGTGTATGAATTACCTGTCTTTTGAAGGACCGTTAAAAAGCAGTGTTAGTGGAAGTCCTTTTCAAGCAAAACATGGTAGAATTTGCCCCAGGATGGATATTTTTTGCACGGCTGAGATTCAGCAGCAAGTTAGAATTTATTAATAGAGATAGATGATACAGTTGGATTTTTAGCCAATTTAATATTTAACGAGGTGATTACAAGGGGGGTTGGTATGATCAAAACGGGGACTTAATTACAAAGTCAAAGATGACAGAATTCACGCTAATTTACTGCACGGTATCGTGGATCAAACTGTATAAACCATGGGTAGGCACACACGTGGGTGTGTGCAGAGAACAAGGGTGGACAGATGTTGACGGTCACGGCAGCGTCCGGATGTTCGCTCTTCCAATGGCACACGGGTATGTTTAAATACATCAAGAAGGGGATGGGTGCAGATGTTAGCCTATAATTAAAACTTCCTCGCAATGCTTTGGCGTTCCTCAACAGGCGCTAGGTGAGATTGAGGCGTTAACTTCACCTCATTCTTTCTGCAAATCTCTTCATCTAAAATTTACACAGAGTCTCATTGTTCTTCGTAAGATTCCTCTGATGAGAAACAACTTGAGGAAATCCAGTTGTTTTCTCTACATTTGCTCTTTCAAACAAAGAAAAGCGCTAGAGGATTGCATGTGCTTCCTGTCAGTAGCTGAGGCAGGCATCAGGCTTTCTGGGTTGTTACTATTGCTGTTTTGACGGGAAAAAGACAGCAGATGTGACAGTTTTGCCTTTTCTATCCTGACGTGACACGTAGGCGAGATAGAATCACAGAATCACCAGGTTGGAAGAGACCCACCGGATCATCGAGTCCAACCATTCCTATGAAACACTGAACCACGTCCCTTAGCACCTCGTCCACCCGTGCCTTGAACCCCTCCAGGGAAGGGGACTCAAGCACCTGCCTGGGCAGCCTGTTCCAGTGCCCAGTGACCCTTTCTGTGACAATTTTTTTCCTAATGTCCAGCCTGACCCTCCCCTGGTGGAGCTTGAGGCCATTCCCTCTCGTCCTGTCCCCTGTCACTTGGGAGAAGAGCCCAGCTCCCTCCTCTCTACAACCTCCTTTCAGGGAGTTGGAGAGAGCAATGAGGTCTCCCCTCAGCCTCCTCTTCTCCAGGCTAACCCCCCCCAGCTCTCTCAGCCGTTCCTCATAAGGCCTGTTCTCCAGCCCCTTCCCCAGCTTCGTTGCTGTGCCCCAAGGGCAGGACCCGGCACTTGGTCTTGTTAAACCTCCTGCCATTGGACTCTGCCCAGCGGTCCAGCCTGTTCAGATCCCTTTGGAGCCTCGCGACGCTCCAGCAGATCGACACTTCCACCCAGCTTAGTGTCATCTGCAAACTTGCTGAGGGGGAAAACAATGCAGTGCCTCACTTGGATGTGTCTTGGATGTCTTGGAAGCTTGACTCTACCCTACGTTCTCCTACAACTAACTGTGAATCCTGTGTTCAGTTGTGGGCCCCTCACCCCAAGAAGGACGTTGAGGCTCTGGAGCGAGTGCAGAGAAGAGCAGCGAAGCTGGTGAAGGGTCTGGAGAAGAGGCGTTATGAGGAGCGGCTGAGAGAGCTGGGGGTGTTTAGCCTGGAGAAGAGGAGGCTGAGGGGAGAGCTCATTGCTCTCTCCAACTCCCTGAAAGGAGGTTGTGGAGAGGAGGGTGCTGGGCTCTTCTCCCGAGTGACAGGGGACAGGACGAGAGGGAGTGGCCTCATTCTTTCTGTCAACAGACGGTCTGTGCGTCCTTCTGAGAGGTGCCACATGTTGGTGGGGAGGTGGTGGTCCCAGAAGAGGTCAAAGGGCTTTCCATGGGATTGCTTCCTTGGAGCATTCACAGGTGATGGGCTTTGGTCAGTGTTTTTCCACTTTGGCCACAACTGGGTTAAGGGATTTCTTGTGCTTCCCACCAGCTACACAAGACCAGAGGTCAGCGGGTTGTGCCGTTTTGGTTATTGCCCCTCGGGGCCCCTGTCCAGGCAGCAGACATAGCAGGAATGGTCTCCTGAGGTGTCCCTGATTTTCCCTGGCTTGGGAAACAGCCCAGCGAGGTGTATATATGTGTGTGGCCCTGAGTGGTGTCACACCACCACAACGCACTGACACTTTCCTTTGCGGGAGCTCCTGTTGTAGAAATGGAGTTGTTTTTTCGGGGATAGGGTCAGGCCTTTAGCCAGTGTGAATCCTGTATGATTACTGCTCTGTTGTCAGGTGGGAGTTTGTGACAAGTGAAATGCTTCACAGTTTTAAACACTAGACATGAAGCTGCTGTGTTTTAAGGGCAAACTCGATGGAAGGATGATTTTGGGAGTCTATAGGTGGTGCTCTTGTCACTACAGAAGGACTTTGTCCATGGAAAGCTGCAGCTATTATGCTGGTTTTATTGCTAAAACATTTGAACTGCTCTGTCTTGTTGGCAGTGTTGTAGTATGTTGTTTCTCATCCGTTTTTCCATATGAAGGAGGATGAGACAATATGCACTGCAGTTCTGGAACAGGGCACTTGGCTGCAGTGTAGTTTCCAGTTACTTCAGCGTGTCTTATTTAGGGGAGAGAATTGCATATTCAGAGATTTCAAGTGAAATACATACACGTAACAGGCAGTCTTATACATAATTATCCCAACCTTGATGCTTTTGTGTGGCTTTGGGATTACTATGCCAGTGTTCACACAATTGGTGATGACCGAGGAGTAAAGATTGCTCCTCTACTCTGCAGATCAGGACCAAGTACTGGCATTCAGAGGAGTACAGATATATCCAGTTCATAAATTGCTGTTTATTCCTACTATTTTGCACACTTGATACTTCATTCTGTGAGGGTTGGTTGGAAAAGGAAAATCTAAAAATGTATTTAAGAATAGCTGAATAATTATGGAAGAATCTTGGTAGCACTGGGAACTTCAAATGCTCCTTTAATCACTCTTGGACACATTCCTCAAGTTTAGACTGGAATCGCTGAGAGACTGCTGTGCCTGGACACTCAGAGGTGATACAGTTCTAGAAGGGTTCTGGAATGAAATCAATACAGATGAAAACAGAAGTAACTGCAGCTCTCCATCAGCTGGATGAGTCCTTGATCCTTCTAAGGAGCGTAAGGGTTTGGTTTTGTGACTCCCTGTTTGAGACACAAAACAAAGAACGAACCCAAAGATCAAAATCCTAACCTAGGATTTTGCTCTATGCGACCAATGGGTACTTGGCTGTACAAGTAGATGGTGTTTATTCCTCAGCCTGAAGCATTCTGGAAGCAGTGCGAAGGGTCTTTGTTTTTGCAGTTATATTTTTTCCATTTTTTAAGCCTTCAGGTCTTCTGGTTTTTGCCTATTTCTAATTCCTTTATTGCTACTTGAAAGAGTGTGTCTGAGCAGACCATCCTAGGAGTTACGTGAGCACTATTGACTTTCATAATAGGATTTGCAGTATTTTCAGCAATATCTGAGATATTGAATACTTCACCTCTTGTTTTTGTTATGGTTGAGCTGTGAAAAGATGTCTTTCCTGAAATTTCCCAATGCTAAATGAATTTTTCTCTCATATTTTCTGGTGATCGGATTGATGTAGCAATGTGCTCATTCATGTAGCTTAACCAGCTTTGATGTTCGTGTACCTGTATGCAGTCCAGCTCTGCGTTAGGTCCCTCTGAGTTTGTGCACACTTGTCTGTTCTTGAAAACTTGTGTCTGGTTGTAGACTACGTATGAAACACTATTTCCAGGCCATTATTCCTTTAAATGGAAAAACCCTTCCTGCGAAATGTTTAGGTATTCTTGTGCAGCTCTGTTGTACCAAGCATTGAGCACTAATTCCTACTTAGTGTTTGGTGTGGCCACTCTGGGAACACGGCTGAGGGGGCGTCAGTGGAGTTGACGTGTTTGTAGAGGCTGAATGAAATGTTCCTATACTGCGGTCTTAACCAATTTTTACCAATCTATTTTTAAGCTACCTTTCCCATGAGAAATTGGTGTCCACTGTGTAGACATTGAGAACCATGTGAACGTTCATCTAAAAAACCAAGAAAAATTAAACAATTCCTCCGTAGTTCTGACATATGTTGGTTCTGCCAGCTTCAGAAAGTTCCTGAACTTCATGAATTTTCCAGGTTAGAGCAATTGCCCTCAGGACTGAAACGGGCTTCTGCTGCAGCTGAACTTTCAAATTGAAGTAAATCCCCAGTGGTGCAGGCTTCATAATTCGTGGGTCTGAAAGGTTGGAGCCAATCAGCCTCATCTAAAGCAGTCTCACAGCGTTTAACCAGCACGATGCTCTCTTCAATAATGCATTGCCCTAAGGTAAACAGTCTGTTGTTTCAGATATGGAAGAGCAGCAAGAGCAAAGGAGGAGACATCCCTGCAGAGCAAACTCGGGTTTCTTTGTTTCTCATTTTTCTATGGGACTTGGATGATTTCTGTATGAGTAACATCCATTACCTGTTTAACCCTTTTGCCAGCCAGCCACCGGGGGCTGTACGAGATCGAACAGGCCAATCCATCACACTCAAAGAACAGAACATTTATTCCGAAGCTAGCAACTTCAGGGATTTCTCTTACTGGCTTCCAGAGTTTGTTGGGCTGCATGCGTGTCCCTAGTTGTTTGTCATTCCAGGCAGGCCAGCGGTGCAGCCTGCAGCACCCCTGGTGTCTCGGGCGAGATGTTTGTAGGGTCAGGAGTTCCTACAAATACGTACAGAAGGATTTGACCGGCTCATGAAAAGCTTACTCCATCCTACTTGCTCCTTGGATGTGACAGATGGTGGTTCTGTTGATACTGAGCTTTGTCAGTAGACACTGGAGGAGGAATGCCTGGGGTAGGAGTGAGGGGGGGTGCCTTGATGTCAAGTTTTAGCTCTTCAGAGAGCTTTAAAATGCACTGATGCGAAAGGGCTTGGGTCACTGTGGTACTGGCTTTTTAGCTGGTACTTAATTGCACAGTACAGAGTTGAAATAACCAAAACTTTATCTGGGGTGGATTTCTGCTATGGTTTTTTTTCCCAAGCAGCATTCCAGGTGAGTAGTCCAGTAAATCAGTTAGGAACTAACGCTTTATTCTTGAAACTCATCAATGATTAATGAAATCAATTCATTTCTGAAGTACCTTGATGTAGCGTAAAATGAATTGGATGAATGGCATAGTGTCCTGGAGAAGCTGGGCAATGTATTTTTTAATGTTTTGCAGAAGTCTGATTTTGAAGGGAAACATGAGACTTTATTCCCCTTTGGTATTTATACGGAGTGGCGTACATACATGTCTATTTTATTTTCAGATTATAAAAAGATCTGACCCAGAAAATACTTGAGCAGGTGTAGTGTACCAAGAAATTATTTTACTGAGTTACAATATATATTGTATTTCTGGAAAAATATGAAGTTACTAGGGCAGAGAAGCTATGCAAACTGCAAGAGATTAAGCTGTAAAGACTGAAGGTAGTAAAACGTCTACAGAAGCAAATAATTGTGCTTAGATACTTGCTCAGGAATGTGGAAAGGAAAGACTTAAAACAACCCCTTGCTGATTCAAGGAGGAGACTCACTCAGTTGTGTATTGCCTGGAAGAAGCCACCAAGTGACTGGCTCAGCAAGCAAGATGTTATGGTAGTGGAGGAACCGTAGTCAACCGCAACTGTTTGGTGTGGTGTCAAATTTTGATCAGGAGTTTTAGAAAATGAAGATCAAATGGTATCCGTGTTGGTGCTTTGGAACAAAGTGATGACGTTAAGACAACCACGAAAGTTATCCTGCTGTCCTCCCTGGAAGAGAGAAATGTTTCATGAAGGTTTAAGTACCAGAAAGTCTTCAGGAGAGAACATCGACTTCTAGGCTTGGAACTTTGAGCAGTTCACCCTAGTGGGTTATTGCACTGGCAAGTGATGCATTGCAAATGCTTGGAAGGGATCTGCACTTCGCAGATTGCTCTGTTTGTTAGACTTAGATTACTGCAAATAGCAAAACATTTTAATTTCCTGCACAACTAGTGAGCTCGGAGTGAGAATGAAAGGGGATTGTGCCAGTGAGCTGCCATCCTGCTTGTGTTGGCCAGTGGGACCTTTTGCTGTATCTGTACAAAACCCCACACTTTCTTGTTATCAAAGTTTCTTGATTAAACGGTATCATACATCATATCGTATTGCTGGAAGGCAAGAGAGAAATGATTCCTCCAGAACCTTTTGCTCTCACTATAACCTAGTTTCTAATTAACCTTCCAGCCGAATGCAGTGTAATGCATCTTTCTGTAGCAGTAGAGGTGCCTCTGATGCTTAGGAGATGAGGTTGGTTTACTCACCATTGTATTCATTGTTTGAAAACATTCCCTAATGTCTCTTCTGGGACTTCTCATTGGTTTCCTTACTCGTAGCACTAAATTATAGGTAGTTATACCAATATATATCCAGCAGAAATTTAGAAGTTTAAAGGTGGAACTTTAGTTTTTAACATGATTGTGTAGTCCTGATATCAACACGGATAAAAATAGTTCTCGTGCAGATGAGGTGTGTTTAGTGGTACCTGTGAATAGTTGTGTACCTACACTCTCATGAACACGTGTAGAGTAAATAACTCGTCACCACGGTGCTCTGGAAGGGTTCTGATAGCAAATGTTAAGAAGTTAATTCATGCATCTTTTAATGAACTCTGACATAACTAATTCCAGACTTCAGTATTGCAAACTTTGATTTCGTTTGTGTTAATTGCTCAGAAATAATGAGTATTCAGATTCTCATAAGCAAGAGAGAACATTGCTAGCGATTAAGATGCAGTAGGTTATCTGGTTTGATTTTACTTCTACATGTACTCGATAACTTGCCTAAAAGTAATGAGCTCGTATATTTTAGCTGCATTTTCTGCTTTCATTTTGAAGAGTTGGGTATGGCACACAGTGTGGGAACAGATTACCTTCAAGATGCCCCTGTTGTTTGGTGTGAGTGCAGGAATTCCAGAAGTGCTCTTTGTCCCCGGAATAGACACGCTGTTGTATAAAACAAAGGGTTTTTAAAAAAGAGCAAAAAGACTAAAGCTGTTGCAAAGTAAAAACAAAAAATCTGGGAAAGTATAACACCCCCTGTTAAATAATGGCAAGAAAACAGGTATCCCCAGGTCTGTTTGAGCACTGTCTGGTGTTCTCCAGCTTCAGTCTGAAGGTCCCTGGTAACAGGGTGCCCTGGTTTCTGTTCTGCTTGCCTCTGGAAATAATGTGGTAGTTTTGTGCAGATTTCTTTACAGCTGTTTCAAGTCCTGTTTAGAGAAGGAGCTTGTATTCATATTATGCCCCCTTTTTCCAGCCTTTTTTTTTATGCCATGAATGGGTAACGTGGAGCTTCAGTGATTTTCGGGATTGCGGATAAAGGGAGCAATCAGTGCTTTAGTGGAAGCCACGTCTGTCAGACTGGAGCCACTCAGCTTTGTGATTGGACCAAGTGTAAAAGTAAATGTGATTCGATGGAGCTGTTTCACATCCATGGGACCCCTCTGTGTGGTCTTGATTTATTAGCATGGTGGATATATTCTGGGGACTGCCACGTGTATGGTATTTGAGTCTGTTAGGCACAAACGTGTATTAAGGAGGTGACCAAAAATGCATTTCAGATTTTGAAGCACTATAGGAGTTCTGTAGCCTTTGTAAAGAATTTTTTTTTTAACAACTATTTTGTTATCAATGGATTTGTAATGCCAACAAGTCCAGAATGATCCTTTTTCTGCTGGAAAACAACCTTAAGAATTAAGTTCAACTCAAGAAACAAAAGATGAGTGTGGGGTCCATCATCTGTTTACCAATAGATATTTAGGTTAAATTATAGAATAATTAATGATGAAATTTGATATTATTGATGTTTTCCAAGGTACTGTAATTACTATGGAGGATGGATAGCTGCAGGTTTTTTTGTAGGTCTGTTCATTGGGCATTGCCGTGTTTGAGAACGAGGGTGAGGGAACCAGGGTTGAGGCCAGGGTGAGGGAACTGCAAAGTCCCCTTCATCGGCAAAAGGCGCTCTGCCTTCTCTAAAGAAGTTTTACTTCTTGGGAAAGTGTTTTCTGCTTTGCAGAGTAAAAACTGTGTGATTCAGCGTGTAGATAGAGCATGTCTGCCTGGTGTGGGTACATTGAGCGGGGTTTGTTTATCTGAGCCTCTGCAAACATCGTGTGCACTCGACACGTACAGTTACCACGGCTCATTTCATCCTCGGAGCGTCAGCTTAGAAACTACTGAAGAGAATCAATTCAGAGCAAAAATGTGAAGAGGTTTTCTAATTTAATGATTTTCTTGATGGTACAGAATATGAGAACAGACTAGAAAACTTGTAATGAAATGTCAGAAGTTCTGCTTATTGAGGCCAAAGCCTGGTGTATTTCCAAAGGTTTATTGAAGTGTTTGATGTAAAACACAGCACAGCAGATTCATAGAGTAGTTGGGATTGGAAGGGACCTTAAAGATCATCTGGCTCCAACCCCTCTGCCATGGTTCCAGCTCGGTAGGGATGCAGAAATGGTGGCATCACCCCCTCCCTGTTTAGTGCCCTTGTACAGGGCTTTAGTTTTTCCTGATCCAGAAAGGTGTCGGCCTGACAGAGAGCAAAAGGCACCCAGAGGCCACGCTGCATCTCTGTTGTGTGCAGAGCGATTCCGCAGAAGGGAATACAAGCGTAGGGTGGTTAACCAGGGAGGACAGTCTCTTTATGTGGCTGTTTCTCCCTGTCGTTTTTCCTTCACAAGCTCTTCTCCCTTTATTTTTCCAGTAGTCTGCATTAATTAACTTAGTGGTGTAGTTCTAACAAAGTTTTCTTAGATGGTTGTGGACCCTTTGCAGTGGGGTCTAATGTGGGATTTGGAGATCTGGATTTGCTTCATGTTGGCCAAGTGCAAGTAATGTGAGGAAGTGCAGATCCGTAAGAAATGACCCATACTTTCAATCCGAGTGAGAACCAGTGTGAATACTTGAAGAGGGAGCTTTGTTGACGAATTGGAAACGTTCCCTGTTGTTTGGAACACTCAGCAAGTCCTTGCTAATGTGCAGCGATATATCTTGAAGGAGAGTTAGCCAAGACCTAAAAGGCCTGCTAAAGTGCTGACTATTCATTTGTTTGAGGAATAAGTAAATAGATGTTATGTCTTTATGCTGTATATTCAGCAGGTAGTTCTCCGATTAAAGCAAACACACAAATCACAGTGATGTTTCTCAGATACGTTGGCCAAACAATTGGCCGTGTCCGGGGCTTTTTTCCTTCCCGGAGGGTCAATCAGTAATAGCAGTGTGCCATATCGCTGCGTTAATCTGAAACTATTGCAACGTTTGTGATAGAAACTGTGTTCATCTTTTACAGTATTATTGTTTTGGCCTTTTAAATGCTAGATGATGGGCGATAGCAGCCAGCTTTGAGGAAAGGGTCCCACAACCCTCCAAAAGCTCCATGAGCCAGTTTTGTTTCCTCCCAGTTGTTTTCCCTGACTGTTCAGGGGTAATCGTTATTGTTTTGAGGGATTAATCAAAACAGAGTCACTGCCGGTCGCTGCTCCATGTGCCAAAGTGAACCAGGTGACTTGAAATGCGGTTTTGTTCGGGGAGGTTCTGTTCATGCCGCATGATGGGATGGATTGGATAAATGTAGCTATTAATTTTGTTATTTTAAGCTACAATTGTTAATTGTTTTGAGCCTGCAGCAGGTATGTCTGTGCAGTAGCTTTTATGGCAGTGTAGTGCAAGAAGGATGACAACGTCCTGAGTTTCGAGCAGGCAGTGAGGGTTTGATGGGCTGCAGGTCCCACCTCACCTGGTGCACGTGCTTTGCCTGCTTGTGTCTGTGCTCCTTCAGTGCAACGCTTACCATCTCGTCACCCCACTGCAGTGGGGCGGCTTTGGGCTTTGTTACTGATCCGAGGGTGCTTGTGGTGTGATGAAATTAATTCCACGTGGCAGAGCAAATTCAAGTAAGCTACAGTGATTAAAGAGCGGAGTCTTCTAATCTGGTTTATTAGTGGCCTAAACCTAACATTTAGCTGAGTGAAGGTTGGTCAGACCCACTGCCTGTGACAAACCTTCTGGCAGGTTGTAGGGATTGATGTGGACTTCTTGCTTGAAAGCTGTAAAGCACTCTCAAAAACTCACAGAAAATACTATGGACTAAACCATAATACCACTTGACCATAAAATGTATTAATTGTACGTTCCCTTTTGCCCAGTGTCTCAGTTTACCTCTTCCTAGTGCATTGTTTATTTATTTAATGTAGAACTGTGAAGCCGGGTTGATTTTCCACGCCACAGTTGATTCTCATCTGACTGATTTTGCTGTTGGTGATGCACTGGCTTATTAAAAAGTGCGGGATGCTCTGACAGCGTTGGTCTTGCTTCACACCACCTGCTGCTTGCCTCTTCAAAGGGTTGCTTAAAACATACAGTGTTTATTTTTAAGTAGTCAGCTAAAATTCTGCTACTACATCACTTCTCTTGTTCACAGCTTTTGTTTCACAAACTGTCAAACCTGCTTTACGCTCTCTACAGCATCATATGGCATTTCTGTTTTTCATCCATCATGTTTGATTTTGGAGAGATGGTCTGTGTGCTTCTTGCAAGGACAAGCAAGATTTCCTCTTCGGGGGAGAATAAAGCAAAGGCAAAAATAAAACACTAAGGGTAAGGTTGTCTGAGGCCCACATATAGAAGTGAATGGAAGGCAGAACATGCCGCAGTGAGGGTTTTGGGCTCCGCACTTGTACTGCTATGTGTTACCATCATTGCTTGCTTGCTTTTCCTCACAGCATCTCTTTCTCTGTGAGTTCCTCAGCCTGTGCGTAATTTTAGGGGTGGTTTGACAGTGAGCGGCGTTAAATCTACAGTTGTCTGAGAACTTGTTATGAAAAGAACACCATTTCAAGCACCCAGGGTTTGTTTGGGAGACTGTTTGTATACATGAAACCAGATCTGTGTATAGAACGCGTGCAGCTTGCAATTGTTTGGTGGCTGTTAGCGCAGATTTTATGTTCAATATTCAAATGGTTCGGAGAGAGCTGGGGGAGTGCGTTTGTGTGTTTTGGTACAGTGCTCTCGGATTGTGTGTGTTTAAAATGACAGAGCGGGAAGCCGTTAATAATGTATGAAGTTAAAAAAATGTGAAGTCTGGAGGTTCTGTCAAAACCTCAAATGTCAGCAGAGCTGGCTCCCACCAAGCACTTCTCATTCACTTTGTGGGTGCTTTTAGGAGAAAGCTGTGTTGCTGGGCTGCTTTGTACAATTTTGTTAGCTCTGTTATCCTCTGGACTTAGCTTGTTTATGTTATTCCAACAGGCTTCAGTGCTGTCAGTATCTGAGCAGAGTTCAGAGACGGCTCACTGCCTTGTTGTGATTTCTTCTGGGGTTTCAGCACGTGCATCTATCGCTCGTGTCGGGGAGTTTGTTGGACTGCGAAAAGTTGGAGTGAATTAGGAGGAGCAAACCGATCTACCAGCAATGTTGGGGTTTTTCAGAAGGAAAGAAATTATTTTCTCTTGGCAAAGCTCTGTACTTGTCTGCAGAGATAACTGTAAGAATCAGGCAGAAACTTTAATTCACTGTCTATTGATGTAAACAGAAAGAGCTATGACTTACATGGGATTTGGATCAGGCACTTAAAACTGATGTGACAAGAAAAGAGACAATTTCTAGGCGTTCTGTGAACTTGTAGAAACAGCTCCAGTGAATTTTGTGCAGAATTCTGTTACCTGATGCTGTGGAGACAAAGATAAGGTGTTGTTCTCCTCTCAGTTGTTCATCTGAATTATTGCGATGGCGCTGGGATAGAGGAGTGGGATAGGAAGTTCAATGTTATGTGGTTTCACAGGCCTGATCTTCAGAAGTCTATTAATGATACGGGGAAGCACCTGGAATTTTAAATAGCCTTGACTTTCTCTTGAGGATGCCTCCAAGTTGTAAGAGCTGGAAATTGAAAATACATCCTTCCTAGTTGCTCTGTGCTGCACGTGCCAATTAAACTCAAGATGTGTGTTCATTTGGTCACATGGATTGTTTTTTAAAACTCCTCAACCCTCTTTTGAATTCAGTGCTCTTTCTTGGGTAATGCTGGCCTTGCTTCTGCTTAAATGGAAGAGAAATGGAATCATCTGTAGGGATCAGCCACAGAACTGAATACAAAGGCTTTATGTCCTTGTGAAATGAGCAAGTCCCTCAAACGCTGACTGAAAAATAGAGGTAAGCTGAAAAAATAATAACAAGACGTAAGTAAAACAGCTTTGAAGTATGCTACCTATCTTTTGGCCAAATACCTTCTATTTATATAATGGGCTTTTGGATAGGGACTTTTCTTTTGCTGTGCTATTATGGCATCTTTGGGTACAATTCAAGAGGTAACGGCTAAATTTCAGCAAATTGCATTGAGCTGCTTGGCTGATGCTCGGTTATAAAGTTATTCATTTGTATTATACCCTGCGGCTATCTAGTGGTATTTTTGTAATTGAAGTGAAAGGTGCTTCTTTTCCATGTTGGCTTAAATTTTGTGTATTAGGCTGATCTAACAGGTTCAGGCTTTGTACGTGGAGGAGCTGCTCGTGCTGGGACAGCCTGTGATCAGATCTTGTGTGCTGGGCTGCGCAGCAGCAGGAAGAGTCCCGTGTCCCAGCAAGTTAGAGCTGCTTCTCTGAGACCTCGGAATGATGTTACTAGGTTGTGTGCCAGGTGGCTTGGGGCAGGGTTATCTCCGTGTTTTCGGATGGCCAGATATAAGCTATTCCTTGTGCTTCAAGGAAAAAACCCAGCCCGCCACCCCCAGTGCTCAGATGTGTGTATTAAATGAATGAGAGGAGACTGGTGCAGGCTGTGCCCTTCAGTAACCACGGCATTGCTTACAGAACTGGGTAATTCACATCTCGGTTCCCCGACTGTCTTTTACTCTTTACACAAATCCCTGTTTTCCTTTGTGTTTTTGCATGCAGATCGGCTCAGAATCCATAGCCAAGTAAATTACTCTGACACGTGTCAGCCTTTATAAAGCTGTGGAATCTGTCTTACGGCCCTAACAGCTTTCACAAAGCCCAGAGCTGCTGTGGTTTGGACAGCGCTTCTACTTCCTTCTGTACCCACTGCATCTATTGTTTTGCTCTAAGGTGAAAAATTTGTAACTTGAGGACGTGACCAGGGCTCTGACAGCATTGCCTGGTCGGGGGCTGAATTTATACAGTTCTGCCGTGGCATTAAGTTGAGAGAGGGGCAGAAGTGATGAAGTTTGCTTTTGAAAACAGATTATTAGTTGAAAAATAAGGGAAAGGGAGGGTTCTTTGCTCAGAAATGGTTCTGGTTTGGCTTTTGGAAAATTTGACCTTAAATCCAGAAATGAGGGAAGACACTTACTGCTCAGTCCAGCATCTGTATCTGGGCGTTGTGGTGTTTGTCCTGCCCTTTTCCACCTGGATGGGCTCCATATAAAGGAACAGAGTCCAGATAGCTGCCCGAGATCTTGTATTTTCTGTAGAGTCAGGTGTTGCTGTGGATGCTCTGGGAGACACAGGAGGCTGCAATGCTTACCCCGCAGCCCCTGTGCCGACCGGTATTTCCATCGCAGCTGTGCTGCTCACACCAGGCAGTGCCCAGGCCTCCGAGTGAGAAGGAAAGGAAACCTCACGTGTATTATTTCAGAGGTAAGGACCAGTTATAGCAGAAGCATGTTATAAAATATATTGGTCAGATAGAACTAAAACAAAGATATTTAATTTTAAAAAACAAGAATAGTGTGTTAAACTCTGAGAGAGACCGTGCAAAGAGGAGAAAGGGAGAAGCGGTTTTGTGTTGGCAGCTGCTGTCTCTGTGGCAGCAGCCCCTCGGCTTGGCCTCCCAGCAGCACAACACGGCTGATGGCAGGAAAGCAGTCGCAGCATCACCACTGTGCAGGACATCGCCACTCAGGGGTCCTGCATTGGGCTCAAGGGGCGCCCTGGGGTCAGCTGAACAGCCGCGAGCGCTCCTGCGGTCCTCACAGCAGAGTTAGTGCTGCACTTTGGTTTGCCTGTGTCATGTGTGTGCGCTTGTTTGGGTCGGCTGCAAGACACACGCTGTCTCTGGAGAGGAGATTTCCAGAGAAGCTCTCGCACGTGGGAGGAGGCTGGGGCACAGCGGAGTGCAGTGGAAGGCAAGAATTACAGTAATAATGGGGACTTTAATTTTAGATTAGATTCAGTTGCTCATCGGCCAAGAAAGAGGGAACATGCACAATCAAAATCCATCCTCTAAACGTGTTTGAATTCATTAATGAGCACTCCATTTTAGAGAAGATAAAATTTTAATTAAAAAAATATTGATTCACTTGGCAGCAGGCTTTGGTGATTTCCTCTCTCTTTGCCTGATGGAATGTTTGCAGAAAGAACACTAAGGTTAAGGTTTTCAGAATCCAACCGTTAGTTAAAAAAAAAAAACTTCCTTTTTTTTTAACAAAATACAGCTTATTTTAGGATAGGATATCTTCTTTTGGATAGAATTGGCATGGATAAGTTGTTTTAGAATTGGGTAGGAGGTGGGGGGATTTGGGTGAAGTATATATATCCACAAGGAAGATTTAGTAAGGAGGCTTTTTTTGTTAATAAGTTTGTTTGCCAGGAGATTGAAATAAAGCTAGGTGAGAATTAGAGAAACAACCCCCAGCTGCTTATAAACCCGGTCTTCTGTGCTGGATTTTGTTCTCTATATTCAGCCCACATAACACTCAAAATCGCCTCCTCTCCCTAGGGAACATGCGCAGCTGAAGCAGCAGAAGCCCATGCTGTGTGGTCCTGCCTGCTATTCTTTGCCCACGTTTCCAGCCGTTGCTTGGCTGGCTGAAGAGCTGGGTCTGGACATGTCCTTGCTGTTCCTGTTATAAGGATTTCAATAAGCATGGACTTATTACCAAATACAGTCATTTTCTCACAGCATTTTAGTTCTTGTGGCTGTGAAGAGTGCATTGAGAAGCTCGGGTGTTTCCCTCAGTGGCCAATACGCTGCTCTAGGATGCCAGCGTTGTGTTGAGTTTGGGGTTTGTGCTTTGTGTTTCAATATTCTGTGAAGGAATAGGGTGCAAAATAAACCAGCAGAACCAAGCAGTTGTCTCTGCAGCAGGAAGAAAAGCAAGGAGGCTCACGGATCTGCTTAGCAAAATAAAGCAGAAATTTAAAGTTTACTTTCTTTTTAGCCTTGACGTCCTCCTGCTGTTAGGGTAGGTTGCAGAGCTTCATCGCTAAAGTGGATTCTGCTCTCAGATGTCCCTTCAGGCACCGCTATTTGCCAGGGCTGAGGCTGTACTGTTTTAGGTTTTACATCCCAAAATATTTCTGAATAATAGTTTTTTGTGTGGTTTTGTGTGCTGGCAGAGTCGTTGCCCCTCAGTCTAGTGAGAGCTTTGTCTGAGCGCCTATAGGCACAGTGCCTAAGCTCATTTATTTCTGTGATGGGAACAGAATGTATGAAACGTTTAAGATCCCTTTTCCATTTATAATGTTGCTTCTAAGTGTGAGTTTCAGAATTGCATAAACTCTGACTTCATCATATCGTCTGTTAGGAACTCAGTTACAGCCATCTATCCTTATTTAATGCCAGTGCAGTTTTCTGCTGGCACTCAGACAATGAACAACCGTCGTGTACCCTGTGCGCTCTCTTCTCAGAGTGATTGCTCTATTATTTTGGATTTATACAATTGAGATGCGTGCTGCGTAACTGCTTTACAAATATATTTTTCATTCTACTCTATTCTGGGGGAGAATGATTATTTTCTAGCAAAAAATAAAATAAGGATATCTGAATACAAAGTTAAGTAGGGAAGCGAAGGCTGCCTCAAACGTGTTTTTCTGTACATTGGTGGGAGACAAACCTGTGCCTGTGCTCATTCACCCCTTGCAGTTTAAATCTGTTGGGCAATCCGTGCAATAGAAGTTGTTTGGGTTTTTTGTATCCTGACTTCTAAGTGGAGGTCTCTTAGTTGATCGTAGTGTCCTGTTTAACAGCTGGCTGTGAGTCTTGCCATAACTCCATTTGTGGTGATTAATTTCATTGCACAAAGGACATTGGGGTTGGGTTGTCTTAATGGGGGTTATTCCCAAAGTTTCTTTGTGATCTCTTTACTTCAGCTGGCTGGATAGGACTTGTTTTTTAGAAGGTAGGTTGTTAAGTAATTTCTGCCACTTTTTAATGAGAGAAGATATGCATGTCTTCAGAGGGTAATGAGAAACTAGAGCGTGCAGAGTGTGGAGCACAGAGTGCCCCTTAATGAATTCACGATGTCTTTCTGCATCTACCTAGAGGGAAAATGGTCTTCTCTTTAGACGTAAATGAATTCAGAATCTTCTAATTTGCTAGTTGCATCAGAATATGTTTAGTAGTCTAGCAAAGAGTAACTGAATTGCTGATCCATATTCTGCTTGATCAACGTGTTATTTTTAACCAGCGTGTCTTCGGAGAATGATGTTGTTTGCTGAAGAGCAAAACGTGCTGCTTTGACGTTGTTTTGAATGGATTGTGGGAGATCAGAGATCACCCCTGGTTAATGTTGGGCGATACAAAAAATACCCCTTATAATGCCTCTCAGTCACCCGTTTATATTTCAATAGCTGTTTCTCCTTTTGCTATATTTACTATAAATAGATGTTCTCCCCATCAAAGCTTAATACCCAAAGATGAAGTTATGACTTCATTGACTGATCAATCACCCCTAGGAGTGAAGATCTAACAGGCCAAAAAACCCAAGCAGCTTCACAGTCACATTTGTTTCTAGCCCTCAGGTGAAACTTTGTCTAAGTTGATGCACAGGATGAGAAAGAGGCCAAACTCCTCCTTTTATTCCTTTCTGAAATGAGCGTACAGATTCCAGAAGTGCTGTCTTCACCTGCTTTTAAGCCAAACTGAAGGGTCAATGCAGAGAGATTCAGTTCTAACACAAAGACAGAATTGTTGAGAGTGTGACCACTAAAATGGGAGAAAATATAACCTTGAGGGTTTGTAATACTAAACTGTCTTATATGCTTATTGTTCATAGCAGGCTTTAAGGTCCTGAACAAAGCAGGATGAATTCAGGCTGCTGACTTCCATACACATTTTCCTGTGTCCAAACGTTTAATGTTGTAATGGTTTGTTTACACTTATTATATTTTGATTAAAATATATTTATAGTTTTGTTCAAGGTGTAGTTTTTAAATCAAATCTCAAAAAGCTTCACAGACCACAATTTTGAGCGAAGTTGCACCCTGCCAAAGCCTAACAGGCTGAAAGGTGTTGGTACTCCTGCTGGTCAGTGGATTGTCTACTACATCCCATCGCTGCTGCAACGCCCTCAGCTCCCTGACCTGGCAGTGTCATAAGCAGCCAGAGTTTGAAATCCAGCTTAGCATATGATGTGCGTGTCCTTTCTGTAAGAACCTGATAGTGAAATTCCTTGAATACAGGGTTTCAAGTGTATGGAAAATGTATGGAAACTCATCATCAGGACTGCTTCTCTGTTCTGTGGAGGCCATGGAATGTGCTGCTTCTGGTTACCAGCAGCTTCCCTGTTCTCTCAGTGCCCATAAGCAGACAGTAAAGCAATCCCTAGCTACAAATCTGAGAAAGTGAATGAGTCCAGTAGTTTATCAGTTGGGTCTTTCAAAGAAATACGCCCTTTGCTTTTGTCGGGAAACGTGGGTGCATTGGCAGCTTCAGAGAAGTGACATTTTTGGATAACTTAGCTTCAATCTCAGCGAGGTTGTATTGTCTCAGCGACGTTTCAGCCCTATCCCCTTATTGGGTATGTTAACTGCTCCTCTGCATGCGCCGTTTCCAGGATGTAACACGTCCCTCTGCAGGTAAACTCTCTTCAAAAGGCTTTGCTTCTCCTGCTTTCTGTGTGCCAAAGTTCTTGTGCCCCAAACAACTGAAATGTTATTTCTCTGTTGGCCAGATTAATTATTTTCAGAATTGACTTCTCTCGTTTCCACATCGTCGATGAGCTCTTGCCAGATTAATTTTCTGTTTGTAGATGGTCCATTAACTACAATAGAAAGCCCCTGTCCCCCAGGCAAGGATGCGAGCGGCACATGCACTCGTTGTTTTGCTGTGCTGGAACAAGCACATAGAGAATAAATACATCTGCCACCAGGTTGCGTCCAGGCGGTTTTCCAGTTTGCCTCTAAATGATCAACAGACTGAAAATACTTCACTCGCTTCTGCTGGCCTTTTGAATGCATCCATTTAAAATAGATAATGGCAAATACATTCTGCATGGCATTGAACAAACAATCCTGAACCCAGATAAGTGTTTTGCTCCTAAAACTAGAGGAGGCCCATGTGAAGGGATGTAATAATTTGGTAAGGCCCCTTCTGTAAGGGATCTGCAGCTTCTTGGAGCTTAACTCTCATTAGTATACAGTAGCGACAGAGGTGTTTTCTGAAAACGTATAAGATAGTTTTAAGGCTTGAATAATTTTTGCTTTCGGTGGCAAGTAATTTAGAAGAGTTCCTCAGCTGCCTGTGGGCCAGCAATCTCTTAATCTCTTCAAATACCAGAGTAAGTTCATGAGTGGAAAAAAACCACTGTAACCTCTTTGTATCTCTAAACCTGTTTTACCATCTCTTAGTTTCCTTTACAATCTGTAACCTCTGCTGAGATTAAGCGTGGGAGCAGCTCAGCTGCAGTGAGCGCTAAGCTTTGCGAAACACCTTTCTTCAGAGAGGCTGATGCTGCTTTGTTATACATGTCAGCACAATGTATTTGATTCTGTGAGCAACGCTGACCACAGACAGCATGCAACAACATTTACCATTGCTTGGACTCTAAGAAACAGCTCCCCAGAGATACTTCTGCTTGGTGATCACTAATCTCGAGGTGGAGCGAACAGAGGTGACTTGTGGCTAGTGACATCTCGATGAACACTCCTTTGCAGGGTTGGGTTTTCTTTTTTTTTTAAGACAGGTCACGTTCCCCTCTCTGAGAAAAGTTGTTTTAATACCACGCAACCAAACCATAGCTGTTGTGTAGCACTGAGTGAGAGATGAGACGAGAGAACAGAGCCTGAGCTGTTACTTCGATTTTCCAGGTCACCCCACTGCGTAAAAGCAGAGGCTCACTGGTCGTTGGTCTCCAGACCGTAACACACACAGTCCTGGGGAAGGGACCATGAAAATGCAATCGAAATGTTTGAATTCTCACACCTGCAAGATATAAAAGATAGCGCTAAAATAAACCCTCCCTGGCATGTCCTCAGTGCTGTGATTTCCATGGGGTGTGTTGAGCGGTGCAGTCAGCTGGCGGCACAGCTCGCAGCCCAGCTGGTGGTACGAGTGTGGGCAGTGGGTACACAGTGTTTGCAGGGCGAGACCATAAAGGGAATGGGGCGCTCACACCCCTTGGAGGACGTGCCAGACTTCTCATTTTCATGCTGGCTTCTCCCTTGCCCGCTCCTGCCTGACTACAGCCAGTGGCTTGGCCATCAGTATGGACTAATTCTCCCATTTAGACCCGTGCTGAGAAGATCACTTTGGTAGGCCCTGTGGCTCTTCTTCTGTTGCTGTTCTTGCGTTTCTGTAATAAATAACCTGATACCATTCTGTTGACCACAGACTGAAGAGATAAAAAATAGTTGAGGTCTCTGGTAGAAACGCAAACACTTTCAAATCCTGTAGTATAGTTTTTAAGTGTTTCTTTGATGCTGGTGCCAAATTGGAGGGTAAATGAAACTATGTGTGTGAATGCTGTAAGAAAATGGTCTGAAGAAGGTAAAATGTGGGAATCTGATCCAGGGTAGATCTGATCTTAATCAGAGGTGTGTCAAGGTGTGAGACACTTGAAAAATTTGGCTTGCTTTGCCTTCGCTGCAAATGAAGTTGTCTCATTCGCTTTGCATTGCTGTCCGTGGAAGGGCCTCCTCAATTCGGCTCTGCATTAATGCGAGGTGCCGCTGAGAAACGAGGAGCAATGTCTAGGTTTTATAAAACGATGTTGCCAGATCTGAACTTGCTGTGTATCTGCTCTAAAGCGTCTGAGCTAGATGTGACTGGGTCCATGTGCACTGAGTGCAAAGGGTCCCACAGGCATCATATCTATTGCCTACACTTGACACATTCGATGTACACACGTGTGCGACGCACCTGACCAGTTGTTCAGGTGTACAGATTAGGTTTACTGTTCCAACTGGGTTTCTGGATGTATGGAAACCCTCTGCAAATGTCTAAAGGGCTCACAATTATTTGAAATGGTTTTCAAGTGGAAAAGGATGATGTAAGGTTGTTTCTTGGACTAATTCTTTCCCACACACTGTTTATAGCAGGGATTTGTGTTGGTTCTGTAGTTAGGGGGAAGCACATGCTTCTGTTGCTCTCTCTTTGTTTATGGTTGTAACTGTGGTGTCACAGCCTCCTTCTTGCTTACTGGTGTTAAAAGCTCCATCTGAAAAGACTTCAGAGCTGCTGCCAGGAATCTGCATCCCCTGCAGGTGCGATGTCAGCGATGTCCTCTCAACAGAGCAAACTCTGTGGTGCTGGAAGTCTGCAAGTGGGACGAGAACAGTTGGTCATTTTGTCTCTTTAAACTACTACGCTTACAGCAAAATTTGGCTGATAAGGACCAGGGATAGAACTTGGCCACAAGATTGCAATTAATTATTTTTCTGTTAATAGAACAGTGACCGGTCTAATTGAATTTGCGGTGGATTGTCCCATGAGGAAGTAGCCATCACGACTGTTTTTATGTACGATACAGAAGCTCGAGATGGTGAAATCTCTTTAAACTGAAACGTGCACGTTCATTTCAATGAGATGTTGAAGCAGTTATATTCCAGCGATCCCCTTCCGATGGTGTCTGGCTGTGTGTGCACGGATTATGGGTGTTTATGGATATGATAACCCTGCTCGTGTATGATTTTCTTTAGACTTACCTTGTTATTTGCAAAAGTTTAACACGTAAATTTTCTTTCACCATCTTTCGTAACACTGCTGGGCATAATGAAATTTCTTAGTTTTGATTAAAAACTTCTGCTGTGGGAAAATATCCCTGGAGTCCCAGCGATCGGTGTTGGTTTGGCGGTGTCTGTGCTGGGGGGATGCTTTTGGAGAAGGGCTGCAGAGGTGTTTGATGCGAGCAGGGCAGGGAGGAAGCCGTAGCCGGGCTGTGATGTACAAGTGAGTAAATGCTTTCCAAGAAGGGGATCGCAGAAGGGAATGAGTACAGAGAGCAGCAGATGTAGTTGCTTGTGGCTGTTGTGGTAACTGAGAATTAATTTTTAAGTGACAGGCATATTGTGCATCACTTTGTATTTATCAGTAAGTAACAAAGCTAATGCATCCACCACATTTGCACAGTGCTTGAGCTGTTTGCCTTCATTATTTATGAAAACATTTTAGGTTTTCTGGATATATTTTTGCTGCAGGTGCAATGTAACTGTAGTAAATTACCATTTGAATGAATATTTATAATACAATATGCCCTCAGTGCCACAGCCGTTCTATTAGTCACGCTGTGGCTGCAGCCTCCATGTGCACTGCGCTAACGTACAGCACTGTTGCGCTTTGACCTGGGTTAAGCGGTTCAGGATTAATGGCACTGTTTATTCTTTGATTTGAAAACAGCCCTCTTGTAATTCAGGGGTATTAGGGGTGAACTTGTCTAGACTAATGAGCAGAAATAGGCCTTCTTTTTTTTTTTTTTTAGTGTTCTGACTTGACAGTCAATACTTTTAGTTGTCCACTCTATTATTGCATGTTGCATTTATACAAGGATCCAGGGCACACTAAGTAAATGATTCCCACCGCGTCTCCCCGGCCGCCCTCTGCCTGCAGTGTGAGGTTCGCACCTTCCAGTAGATTTCTGCTCTCTCCTTTGTATTCTTAAGGACTCAATTATATGGGAAACCATAAAGGCGCACAGCACGGCTAATGCTTGTATTGGTAAACACATGCAGAGAAATTAAGGTGCAGTGGAGAGAATCATTGTGACAAAGGAAAAACCTGCAAGGACTTAAATGAGGGGTCAAGCAGGAAGGCTTCTTCTTGAAGCATTTTCATTATACTGAATCTGCCTGCTTTTCTTTATATCGTTGTGTTTTACACCCCTATTCAAGCCCAGGAGCCATGCAGTTCCACAGGGCTGACCTTCTGTGTCCTCCTCTGTGGGGGCCGCACACTGCCAATGCCCCAACTCAGTTAGGAACCAACTTTGCGGCAGAGCTGAGGAAGAAAAATGGATGTCTGATACAAACCCCCAATATTAACAGGGGAAGAAGGAAGAGCTCAAACTACGGTTTGTTTACCTGTGTCATCGATAACACCTCTAAGAGTAGTCTGCTGTAGCTGAATCTCGGGGAAAGCCCTTTGGATACTGCGAGCGTGACTTCCAGGCTGCTGTACTCCTCACAGATGACAATGGCCGGATCACCATGTAGTCAAGGTATCGCGATGCCTGCAGAGATGAAAGCCCTGTACTCGCAGTGTTAAGAAATATGATTAGAAGGATATTCCTCGGTCAGGTCAGCTCCGGTGTGTTTAATCATTGTGCAGCTCATCCCGGTGTTGAAAGAACAAATTTATAAAATCGCAAAATTAAATATAGCGGAGTGTAATGTTTAGGGTTTTTCTTTGATATTGGAAAGTAAAGATAAAACCAGAATGAATATATTCTGAGTAACTACCTGTGCCAAAGGTGAATTGTTAGAAATGAAAACATGCAGCTGTTGAATTTCATAAAAACCTGTGACTTCTGACTAGGGCAGGAACTACAGTCATAAGTCAAGCAAGACTTAATATTTTGTGACTTTTAGCAAGTTTGTCTTTGTTTGGCTTCACAGCTCTAAGGGTACCATGCACTTTTGAATGAAAACCATATTCAAATCAGTAAGTTGAGTCCGGAACGTCTATTTTATGTTTTGTTCTATCCTCCTAAGCAAAGAGTGGGGATGAGAAACGTGAAGGTGTCGATGTGGATCCCCAGTTGCCTGCTTGTGACCCCGGTACTTTGTGACCCCTTGTAGCCACACTGAGTGACGTTCTAAATGTTCGCAATTAGCATCAAGGGAGAACAAGTCTGCCGCAAATAATCTCTTGACATTACCAGAATATGGCCTGTTGTAAGCCAACTCTTAAGCAAAAATTTTTGCAATAGTTTTTCAAGATAAATGAGGCACCTTGGTTTATTTTACGTCTAAAATATCCCAAGATAATGGTGTTTGTGATAGCAAACGTTTTTACTCACTTTTCCCCCATACCTATTTGCTTAGATGCTGCCAAGGAAAACAGGCGATTTCTTTGGTTTAAACGTTGCCATCTATTTAATTTTTCTGCTTTCCTGTGCACAGTTTTGTCCTCTTCAGCGCAGCACTTCATCCTTCATAACGCTGCTCTAAGCATTTCTGCAGGGTGGAGGAGTTATAAATAACAGTTCATAAACCTTCCACCAGGGACCCTGAGCACGCAGCATCAACAGCACAGTGACTTAGCTTAGGGAAAGATATTAAAGTCTGTAAACACCATTAAAGACTGTGTGCTCAGTAAGTGGATTCCTTAAAATTCATGGGAGGGGACGCCTCATGACAATGCAGGCAGAGCTCACCTCTGAGTAGGGAGCTTGAGCGTATGCGCGGGGCACCCCCCATCTTTGATAACCTCCTGGCAGTCACAGGCACTGCTTGCTCTGAGAGGTTAGGACTGAAATAGGCTTCAGCATTTACTTGTACGCTTTTATTATAAGCAGATTCAGTTGTGAAATTAGTTTTGATACCATAGTATTTGAGCACAGCTGGTGTTCCTGTCCTTGGTCATTTCACTGAATGGATTTTACTCCTTTACAATACTAAACTTCTTATGCTAGGATTTTGGATCTGGGAGGCATATGGCCAGATAATGAATTGCTGTTGATAACCCAGGCTCTCCTGAAGGCTGGTTCAGCACACTGAACCACTGCTGTTGGTCCAGGGTTTCCAGAGTTTCCGTCAGCTTTCATGATCACTAGACATGGCTGCTGAGGAGATGACTGCATAGTTTTCCATCACTGCTGCCTCTTGTGTAATTCCAGTTGCCTCCTTGCCTTCACTTGGCAAGGCCCTCAGTCACACTGCTCTCGTTCTTCATGCCACCGCTTTGCGTTTGCACACGCTGGGTGCGTGGGTCCTTCTGAAATCTGCTTCCACTGGCATTGAGTTCGCTAATATCCCGCTGGAGTTGATACCAGAGCCTTCTTTTCATGCCGCTTCATTCCGACAGCAAATTCCCTCTGTAGAGTGAGAATTATACTGAAGGAAAACCAGAAAAGGATTAATTCTGGTAGGCAGAAGCAAGTGTGACATTTCTCAGTAAAAGGAAGGAGACAGGCAGATGAAATATGTGATCCACAGTTTTATATCAATATATTCAGATTATGTCTTCTTTCATGGTGCTTATTTTTCATTCATCTTTCAAGTTTTTTTGTGTGTTTCGTTGGGGTTTTTTTTTCTGCTATGTTGGATATTCAGACTTGCAATGGAATACTGGTGAAAAACTGAAACCCTTCAAGAAGCACTCGCTGCTCTTTGCCATCTCTGCCGTGTTTTGGTAACGGGAAGTCTTGTGTTGAAAAATTCATTAAGGGCACAGAAGAAAAAGTTAGTAAGGGTGCTTGGTCCAAAAGCCATAGAAATAATGAGTACTGGATCAAGGACAGTATGAAAATCTGATGGTGTTTCTCTCATCCAAGTGATAATTTTTGCTGGGCTGGATCATGTTTGACAAGTGCTTGGCTGGGAAGGGCAGATCCCCAAGTGGTCGCAGGGGATGGAGGGGGAAGCTGCCAGACGCTGAGCACCAGCACGTTCATACTGGAGGTGGAAGGCAAGTTGGTAGTTAAAAAAGGAATTAATAATTGCAATTGGCATGAAAGTTGTTGCTTGCAATTGAGACTTGAACGGTTGTGTGCTCAACAGTCACTGGGTTTTTCTGAACTCCTCCGAGTCTGATAGAAGATTTTAATGCTTCTAATGAAACTTATCTCCTTAACCATTCTGACCTAAACACCACAGACTCTACTCCATTACAGGTAGCTCACAACAGTGTTTAGTACTTATCTACAAAAGAAGTAAGCAAGACCTTACGGCCCAGAGTGTTTGAATTTATGTGGAAAAGGATTTTGAAATGTAGGATGTGCCTCCCATGTCTTGCAGTTACAGTTTGAGGTGAATTTGTGTAGCTCAAGATGGACAAGTAGAAGGAAAAGGTTAGTTGTTTTCCATCACGTAAAGCTAGTGGCCGTGACTTGGGGGGAAAAATGTGAAATAATACTAATAGAGCTACAGTCTGTGCTTCTGTGCTTGTCGCTTAATAGCCTTTTTTTTTTTTTAAATTGATTAGAGTGTTAAGATGATTCACACGCTCATTAAATGACGTTCCAAAGGTATGTGAGAGGGCAGAAGGTCTGAGTAAGTGAATTAATGTACGGAATAAAGAGCGATAGAGAAAAACAATTCTTATTCCTTTGAAATTCACTCTATAACTTGCTGGTGATAAAATTATATTAAATCACCACTTTCGTTTTATAGTAGTGCTTCTGGTTATTTCAAGGTATTTTTGTTTATTTCATGAGGTATCGATATGTCAGTTTGTCCTTAGATATTAAAAACTTAACAGCTTTCAGATAGCATCAGCAGGGGCCTAGTAAGAAGCCATAAATAGCTTTGTGTCTTATCTCTGAGGGCAGGCATTTATATTGATATTGCCTACAATTCCATAGTCAAAATTGGACTGACGGGGCATTAATAATTGCTGTGTTGGAGAATAGTGCCAGTTTACCCCTGTTTTACCTGCTAGGGTTTCCTCTGCTGTGCGTTTGCCTGCGTAGATACATGAGATCTGCCTGTTGGTGTGAAGGGGGCGAGTCAGCAGCCCTGTCACACTCCATCATGACTGTCCTGAACGGTGGCTCTAGTGTTTGCTGCGCCTTCAGTATGGGAGTGGATGGACCTAACGGATCGGTGTATCCAAATGGCACATTCAAACAGCGCCTGAAGAGAGTGCAGAGATTGAAAAAAAAAAACCCAAACCCGAAACCAAAAAAACCCCAAACCCAACATCAAAGATCAATCAGTGCTTTATTAATCTTTATACAGACATCTCAATTAACTTTACCCTGATTTCTCCCTCCCTAGTTTGGCTTTGAGTCCCTGAAATTATGTCTTTGTGTTATTTTTGTGTGTGCATAACTCCCATACTCCCTTCTTTAAAGATGACCTCTCCAGATCTGTTTCTTCAGTGCTTTGGAGAAACCTGTGGACAGCTCTGTTCTCTCTTTAATCAAAAAATCCCTGGTTGCCCAGGGAAGTTGTGGCTGCCCCATCCCTGGAGGGGTTCAAGGCCAGGCTGGATGGGGCTTGGAGCCCCTGATCCAGTGGGAGGTGTCCCTGCCCATGGCAGGGGGTGGGACTGGATGGGCTTTAAGGTCCCTTCCAGCCCAAACCATTCTATGATTCTATTAAATTACACTGCACAGGAGTGCTCTAAAAGCTTACTCGTGACTGTGTGTAAGGACTGGGAGCGCTGTGGTTAAATGAGGGCAGAGTCACTGCTTAGGACTGACCACGTGGAGCAGGCAAATATTTCTTACCTTAACAGTAACTCTTAAAGTTGAAGCTGACACTCTGCTATTGAGAAATGTATCAGGGGGCGTGTGGGAAGCCAAAAAGAGCAGAAAGCCTGAAGAGGTGAAAATGAAAAAGTCTTTTATGGGAAAGGTTCCAGCCTAGAGCTGCTGAAAGCCAGCCCTGAGGGTTGCATAGAATGGCATTTGGGTAGCTTGGAGGGAAGCGTTTTGTCTGAATAAGAAAAGGCACATAGCAAAATATATCCTGAATTTAGCACAGGAGGAATGGTAGGGAAACACTCAAGTGTGCACTGATCCAAATTGGAAAGTGAGGCTCATTAAACTGCTGTAAGCAAACTGCACTAAAAGTGGAACAGCGCGTGTAGTCTTAAATCTCTCTGTCTAGAGAAGTTGTAGACGTAGGTCCTAGTTTTTACCTGAGAGGGGAGAGTGGCTTTGAGATCATCAGTGTCATTTGCTTTGTTGATTCAAAAGAGTAACTGAGTGAGTTGTTGTCCCAAACCTTAAGGACTCCTTGTGCCTCTTTTGGAATACAGCACAATGTGACTGAAAAAACTACTGTTGAAGAGATTTCAGTTTCTGTGTTACTGGGCAACACCATGAGATGTGGTTATTTACACTGTTGCAGCTTTTAAGACGTGTCAAAAAATAACGCTGTAAATTCACATCTGGTCAAAATGCCCTCCTTAAGTGGCTAATTCTTACCCTTAAGAGAAGTTCCTGGTGTTATTCATGGGGTCTGTGAGGTACCACTGAGCTGTTGTGCTGAATGCTGACCCTGTAGTGGTCCTTAGGACCACAGTATGGAAACTCCCTGTCAGATGAAATGGGCATGTGGCTCCTCACCCGAGGAGGAGAAGTAGTCTCCAGCTGTATCCACAGGTGCACAAGAGCAGGTTCTGAGGTATTGGAGCATGAGAAAGACATGAGAAATACATCCTATAGGCTGTATTTTGGAAGCATGATTCGTCACTATCCGTATCTGGAAAAAGGAGAAGAGATGATGTTGGCAGAGGTGCAGCCTCTTGAGAAGCTGCTGTCTTGTCTGCATGGGGAGCCTTCTATCGCAGAGACACTCCTAAAATGAGAGGATGCTGTAAAGAAAGGGAATTCAAAATGTATGAGGTTACATTTGTTCTTGCCAAACATATGGTGCGCCAGGAGCAACACTGACAAGCAAAGACATCGGTGTTTCCGACTGTCCAGGAATGTCCCCTTCGGGAAGAAGTGCTGCGCTGTGTGGGAGCAGGAGAGAATCCTCCGCGGGTTTCTGTGGGAGGAGTGATGTGTGGCAGATGGTGGGACTAGACAAGTTATTTACTCTCAGCCCTGTGAGTGTTACTTTAAAGGCTGTGTCTCCGGCAGAGGGAGGATGCTTGTCTGCCGTGGCTGGCAGTGGCACTGCTGGGCTCGCAGAGATGGGGCGAGGTGGTAACCTGGAGAGACCTGGGCTCCCTCAGTGGCAGGGAAGCCAAAGCAGGAGGGCAGGAGACTTCCAGGAGTATCAGGGGATGTTACTAGTAGCTATGCTAGCTGAACCTCAGAAGTGAAGCAATTGTTTCCCGTACATCCACAGAAACGCATTTCTGGTCTTTGAGCTCAGGCAGCCTGGAAGCTGCTGAAACCACAAAGGGATTTTGGAGCAAAAGCTCTTACCCGTAGGCACAAGAACCTTTGTTTTCAGATAGTTTTGTTTTCCACTGAGAAAAATGTTTGGTTTTTTTTTCCCCTACCTGCAGTTCCATTGCTGTAGTTGTCTGGTTTTGTGTCCTATAAAAACCTCGCTGTGGCAGTGGAACGTGGAGGTGGCTTAAGAGAAACAGCCGAGGAGGGGTCAAGCCTTTCTGAAGGCAAGGCTGACGAAGGGTCAGCTGCAGACTTTACCTGTGATGTTCAACTATCAGTTTTCAGATATTAGCTTTGAAATCAACAGATTTTATCTTTGTGCTCATTATTGCCGAGTAGTTCAGGTTTTGCATTATGTCCTTGTCTTTCTTGAGAAGTAAAACCTCTCCAAAATCACGGCTTTAGGATTATGTGCAGCCTGATAGAGCTTGATGTGTCCCTGCTCATGGCAGGGGTGTTGGACTAGATGACCTTTGAAGATCCTTTCCAACTCAAACCACTCTATGATCTTTTCTTGCATAATATGTTATATATATATTTTTTTTTCCAATTAGGATTTCAGCAAAGATTCAAACTTGACTTTACCTATTACCTTTCTACTATTTGGTGCCTGATTTACTTTGTGAACTAATATCATAGGAGTCCTCAAAGTTGTCCAAGACTCACTTCTCTTTGTGTATACTTAGACAGACGATCCTGTTGCTGTTAATCACTAGCAGGCAGATGGTGGGTGATCAAGATTTCATTATCAAACACCAATTTTCTTTTGAGGTGTGAAGATGACCATCTGTTGCTGACATTGTACCCGAGGGAGCCTACAACTGGGGCTGAGTTAATGACAAAACATAATATGAACCTTAGTTCATTTACATATTACATTTTATATATATTATTTAAATTTCAGAAGAGTGGAGGTGTAAATAATGATCAGGTGGTCTTATCTTAAACGTGACCGAAGAAAATATTCTTGCCTCTGAGTTTTTCTCATTAAGCTTAGAAGATTCTTCTTTTCTGTGACAGGGGCAGCATGTGCAAAATGAAAAGCCTGCTGAGTTTCATTTATAAGAATACCAGATATTTCAATTCTGATTTTTGAAACCTTTCCTTACCTTGGGAGAAAACTTGATTTCACTGATGCAAAGGCCTATTTGACAGTAATTGGTACTGGCTTAAATACAATACAAATTCTGTGGCTGAATGTGTGCCGTAGAACTTGATCTGTGCAAGTTTGGGAATAGGAAATGCAGTTTTTTGTTTGATCTTTCTTTTTTTCCTTTAAAGAGCTAAATATTGTGGTTAAGTCTCTTTGCTAGTTAGTTATGACTTTTAAACCAACTGACCATCTAACTAGGAAGGAAAACATCTCTGTTGCTTCTTACATGTTCTGTGACCTTCAGCAGCCGTGCTGAGGAGCAGAGCGTTCCCACTGCTGGCCAGGCAGGCAGATCGCGGCCATCAGGGATTCTGTGAAGCAGCAACCACTTAGACAATCGATTTGCATCTGCAGATGGGTCGTAACTGTGGCGTCTCTTGAGTGGTAGGAATGTTGCTGGTAGCGTGGCGAGGACGGCAGTGATGATGGTGCACTGGGGGCATTTAGACAGAGAGCAACATTGTGAGCTCGTGTTCTTTACAGTGAAGTTACAAGCAAATAATTACTGAACAGAGTAAAATAGGAAGAAATTTCAATGACACTTTTGTTTTGAAATTGAAAATATTATTGGATTGATTAAAAGTTGAATTTGGGTTTCCTTCCCTAATCCTTGCCATTTGTCAAGTAGATTCTCAGTGTCGTGGTTTTGGTTTTCTCATAACGTTTTTATTGCTTGCAGTTCTAAATTTTAGACATGCTGCTTTTGTGTATGTAAGTTACTTAAAGAACACAAAACCCAACTACAGAGCTGTGCAGATATTTTTGAAATAGTGGCCGAAGGCTGCATCTGAAATGCATGTGTCCGTACACGTAAGCAGTGGGCATAGTGCCTTGCAGGCTGCGTGCCCGTCTGTGGGCTGGAGGAACGAGAGGACGGTCACAGCACACGCACAGTCTCGAACAAAGTGCTCTTGCTGGGCATTCTACAAATTCCTGTAAGAATGAAACCTGAAGTAAAGAATTAATTAGAAACCTGAAAATAAAATCACATATCTGCAGTCAGCCAGGTCTGTAAAGTCCTTACAGTTGTTTAGGGCTGGGCAGTAAATCATAGTGACCTCATGGTCTTGGTGATGAAACTCATGTTTGTGTACCAGCTCTGGTGTTTCAGACACTTAAGGATGTGAAGAGGGTGCTTCTTATTGAATCTTTGTAATCCCCGTCGCCACTTTCTAGGAAGAACTGTGAATTTGTGGATCTGATAAGTGCAAACCAGCACGTTCTTTCATTTTTGATCGATGTTCCTTTGATGTGAATCCCAGCTGCTGGGTCAGAGCAAAGCGAGCAGGCAATATAAGTCAGGTTTGCTCCGTCAGCCTGCTCACTCGGTCTGCACGGTGTCGAGGAAGTGGCTGCAACCGTTAATTTTGCGTTTGTGATGTGCTGGTTTGTGATGTTCACTCGGAGCTCTGTTGGCGCTGGTTGCCTCGGGCAGTGCCTGGGGAGATGGTGCTGCAGGAGGTGCAGCAGACACGCCAGGCTGGGCTCGCCTTTCTCACGCACGCTGGCATTGTCTTGGCATACGACACGTGTAAAACAACGGGGAATGTTTTACATTATGTACAGCAATTAAAATCCAAGCACAATGTGCTCTCAGTACGGAAAAACATGGGAGTTATTGATGTTATAGTGAAGTGCAGCCTGCAAACCAGGAATGGCTTCTAACCTTCCTCCGAACAATTACTGTGCTTAGCGACTCCTCCCTTGCACTGTGGGATGAGTAAGAGAGGAGCTGGCTTTAACCCTTTTAGTCATCTGTGAGGATTGTTGTGTCTATGTGCTCTCAAGGTCAATTTCAGGGTCCTGGTATGTGATATAAAAGATATTTTTGTTTTAACTACTGCTTGCATCCACGTGTGGTGTCAACACGTCTCACATCACAGTCCCTGCCGGTGCTCCTGGCTTTCCCCTTAGTACCGCGTTGCTCCTTTTTGATTTTACATTGCTATGCAACAGTGAAAACAAGTAACAAAACTCACTGAGTTCAGCAGAGGGGAAGAAATAAGAAACCATTTTATTTTGAAAAGATTTGTTACTGCTTAGTTCCCTGTGTAAGTGTCCTGGGGCACCCTGGCAGCAGAACTGGCCCAGGGCTTACCTGCGCGAGAGGGATTGCGACGGGCGCTGCCCAGCGAGCGAGGGGGGAGCGACAGTGTGCTGGCAGCCAGCTCTGGGGGTCTTAGCCACCAGAAAATCAGTTTCAAGGTGCGGAGTAGATTCTGCCTTTTTCAGCTTTAAAATAAATCACTTACAATACCAACCTGTGAGAGAGAGAAGTAATTCGTTAGGAATATGCTTTGCATTTCCGTGTTGAACTAGGTAGGTTTTGTCATCAAGGGCTGCCTCGCTATCTGGCACTCGGTGAATTCAGGTGAATTACGATGCACAAGAGCTGGGAGTGCTTCAAGGCTTTTTGTACCAGAAGTTTAGTAGAAAGTTTGAGTAACACTCTAGCATTTGGGGACTTGAAATTTCAGTGATGTTGGATAGTGTTAGCATGGAGTGAGTATGAAGTACCCAGGATGTGTTGGGAACTCCATCCTCCTAGAGACTGGGTCGCTTCTGCCTAGGCTTCAGAAAATGAGAATCACCTCTTCTTTCAATCTCTGCCACCGTTTTCTGTGGCCAGTGCTGTTTGGCTAATTAATCTAGATTTAACCCAAATAACTTTTTTATTGGTTCCACCCAAGTTGTGGTGAATCTCTAAATGTTTAATTGATCTCTCATATTAGTGAAATCTTCCTGTTTTCCCTTTTTCCTGAGAATTTGCAACCGATGCCTGAAGTAAGAGGTGCTTTGGGCTGCCCTGGTGCGGTGAGGGCTCACAGGCTGATGAAAATTTTCTAATAACCTGGCTAGAAACCTTTGCAAATAGCTTTTAGTGCAGTGTAACAAAACTAAGAGTTACAAATAAAACCTCTCACCAAAATATGCACCTTGTTGGTCAGGTTTAGAGTAGCTGCTATGCAGCACGATGGGGTACAGGGTGCAGTGCACCAAATGAAGAGTTATCAGAGCAATAAGTGACGTGACGGTGTGAAGCGAGGTGAGTGTCAGACCCAGTAATCTGCATGTCTGCCTTTAGCTTGACTGCTTGTTGTTTTATTCAAATTTACCTAATACCTCAGAATTAATCTTAATTTACTCTTACTTCAGCTAATATGCTAACACAGAATTTAAAGTTGAGTCCCTGCCTGCGCAGCACAATACTCATCATAAAGATCCTCGAGATGGCTGTTGGAGAGCTGATTTTCTCAGCAGGGAGGGACGTGTATGATTTTAGGGCTGTCAGATGTTCTTTGCACAAGTATCATCTTTTGTAGTGAGAAATCGTTGTGAATTATTCTTGTCCTACACAGGCATCAGTGTAGGGAAGAGGAGCGGGAGGTCTGCAACTTGTCTCACGCCAGATCTGGGTCCCGTTGGGGTGGACGTCTGGAATTCCTGCGGCAGCCCCTGCGGTGCCCTCCAGCCTGGGCTTCCCCGGCGCTGGAGACTTTTCTGCTTATGTGGGTTTGGGTTTTTTGTTTGGTTGTTTGCTTTGGGTTTTTTTTGGTGGTGTTTTTGTTTTGTTTCAGTTTTTTTACTGTGGATTTGTGGTTTGTTTTTGTTTGGTCAAATTTTTCTACAGAAACATGAGGATACAGACTTCTAATAACTTGCTGAACAAGCAATCATGTAATACCTCTTTCTTCTTCAAGAACTGATGTGTCTTTTAATGTCTTACTTTTTCTCTTTTGGGCCATCATCTTAGAGCCATTTTTAAAGAGGCAGCTCAGAGTATTACTCGCTCTGTAATTTGGGATCAGTATTTATTCTCTTGGGTGCAACGCAGTCTGTATTCAAGCAGGAGTTTTGTATCAGTAACAGGGGTTACCTAGTAAGACCAATCAGAGGGGGCTGGCTAACCAAGTACTTGATAACTGGGTAATTCTGAATGAGTTTTCTGTGACTGTCCTGCTGTGTTACTGAGCTGAAGTAGATGTTTTTGAGGAGGAAGAAAACTCAGGCAACTTCAGTGGCACATATGGAAAGCTGCTGCTCAGCAGGCGCGTCGGTGACTCTGCGACCGCTGTCACTGTGGCAGCAGAGAGGTCGGAGGTGCCGGTATTCCTGGGAGGAACACAATAGTTGTTCCACCTGGCTTAGTTAGGCTGTTTGGACCGTGTGACTGCCACAACTTCTGCAGCATGAATAACAATTAGTACTAAAAATGGCTTATTAGGGGATTCATCTCAAACTAATCTATTTGTAACCCACCACAGTGGTGGCTTAGCATGAGGATTTTGGGGTAGGCAGCAAAAGAAAAACAAAAGAGAAGCCAGGATAGTGTCTAGTGGAAGAAGGGGGAACTGATAATCTAAAAATCCACAAGAGTAAGTTTCTAACTCACAGGATTCTGATAAGAGTGTTTAAGTGAAATACTCCGCCCTTTATAGAAGTCTGACATCCAGCCAATAAGTCATTGGGCAGAAACTCATTAAGCCCGTGTCTAACTAGAAATAGGGTTTAGATAACGTGGTTTTGGGGGGGAAAAGTGAGCTTTTAAAGTGCGTTTTAGTTTTAGAAATTTTTATTGGCTTTAGTCCTTCAGTGTTCTTCCTTCTGAAAATGGTTTTAGTTTGTAATTCAGCTTTCCATCCAGAGAGAGCAGCTTTATTACCTTGAAGTTCTTCAATGTCATCGGCAGATTGGCAGAGTTTTTACACCAAGCTCTCTGTTTATAACCTAGAATTAGGTGACAGGTCTAGCATTTCTTGCTCTAATAGCTCTTTTTTCCTATGTCTGGTCACGGAAATGTGCTGTGCAAGGATCAACGTAATGCTCCATGGTTAGAATATTTACATAGCAACATCCAACAGTTTAATAGAAACTTCTGCAACCTGTAGAAATAATTTTATAAATCAATGGTCTTGGTAAAATAGTTGACATTTACATGTGAACTGAGCTGCTGCTTTCTGACTGATTAAAAATAAGATGAATTTTTTGACAAATGTAGCTATATCTAATGAATTCTTTGGAAGTGAGAACCTGTAAGTGTACTTTCTGCATACAGAAAATATGTTGAATTAATTAATTAGATATTTGTAAAAATAATTTGGTTCTCAAAAAGGATTCGAGAGATCAAGAATATGTGGTTGCTTCAGTTGTAGCAATGGCCCACAATTCTCATACCAAATTTTTAACTTTCTAGAGCTTACGTGTCTCAGACCAGAGATTATTAACCCAAGCTTGGGAACATTTTAAATCTCAGAGGGAGATGTACCATCTGTCACTGGTCTGAAGGATCTTTGTGCACATTCAGTTATCACTCCATCATTCCAGCTCGCTGCTGACAGATGATTTAAGAGATGCACTCCTAGGCATTATCTTTTCCCAAGTGGAGTTAACGAATAACAACTAGTATTAAGTAAAAACGTGTATTATAATGCTTAATAGTCAATGAACAGTGCTCACACAGTCACAGTGGGACACTGAGAGCCATGGGGATTGTGGGGCAGCGTTTAATGTTGGACCTGGCAATGAGTCCTTCTCAAAGTTACTGTTCCCATTCCCGTTGCACATCTGAGCCAGCAGCAGTTTCAGGATGCTGTTTCAGATTGAAGGGTTTAGAACATTCTAAAGTGAAAACAAAAGAATTAGAGTGTGCTGGGGACAGCTGTGTTGGTGGTCTTACAATGACTGGCTAAAAACAGTTTGCTGCTGGGAAGCAAGGAAATGTCTTTCTAGAAATCAATTAAATTTGCACCTTGTGAGTTGATCTTGTCCTGTGAGAGCTGCTGATGGCCGAGAGGCTCACAGAGCAGGGAAAGCTGATTAAAGTCAGTGTCTGCTTCTCTTTGCACTCTAAGTTTGAAGTTTTGTCCGATTTGTTTGGCTTCTTCCAATGACCCTCAGTAAGATTTGAAGGATCCCCTCGGTGACAGAAATCAAGGAACTTAATGTTCCAGTTGTGATGGGATGCATCTGGTTTGATGTTTGGTTTTGTTTTGTTCTTTTTTTTTAGTAGAGTATCATTTTGAAGCATTCTGAGTATTTCCCTAAAGGACAGAAAGCCTGATCTTTTATTTCATAGTGGGGGGATGAGCTGGTGGGTTCCAGCTTTCCAAAAGACAAGCTGGATATTTCTGCACCCTTGACTGTGGAAATAAAAATAGCCAAGTGGTAGTGCCAGTGACTGCAGGTGCTGATGGGACGCACAGAGTCAAGCTAACATCTGTGCTCAGTCTTTATCTCTTTTTTTATCCCTCAGGACTGTAGATATTTTCATTGTCAATTCACGATGAAGAGTGATTTAACTATGAGATTCAGTCTTGAATAACTGTAATGGTGCTTAATTTTGATGTTTGGTATTGAGTGAGAGCAGGAATTCCTGTTGCAGTCTGGTGTGTCCGTTTCCATTTAGTTTTCCTGTGTTGCTTGTATTTTCAATCCAGTTTTGTGCGTTAAATGTTGAATAGAAGTATAGAACTTAAAGTTGTGTTTTCTGTCTCAGTCTCAATGTTTATTGGGTTGAAAGTATTTCTAAAGAACAGGAACACATATTTTATGAAGAGAGCAGTGCGTATAATCAGCCAGCCTCGTAATCCGTTTCAGGCTTGCAGATCTTCATGCCTCATTGTCTCTTCCATATGGCTCACTGGGAGATGTGTGCACCGTGGCTGAGTAGCGGCACAGCAAATGCTTCTCCTGCTTACAGGAACCTTCCTCGCAGCGCTAATGATGGGCTACAGATAATGCTCATCCAGCTTTGAAATCATTGATCCTGCTGCCATGCTGAAGCTTCGAAGAATGCTTGTTTCAAGGATTTTTGGAGCATCTTCAATAGTCCCTCAAGTCAATTGTTGTCCCTCATTATAAGCAGAAGATATATGGGCTCTGTTAGTTATGTTGGGTGGGGGAGTGGAATTTCTTGTACAAGTTTTATGACTCAGGTTGCTGCTTGCAGCAGTGTTAGAAAGGTCCCTGCTGCTGTAATTTCAGCTCTAGCAGCAATTTTGAGACAAAGATGAACTTGGAATTGGGCAACGGATTACAAATAAATAGTATGGGTAAGGAGCTGCGTGGCAGCTACTTCTGCTGAGCTAGCTTTCTTTTATCTCTTTTAGGAGCTGCTTGTTTCCAGCTTCCTAATTCTGTTGACTCAGAAAAGAGCAATGTGAGATCTAGTGGTTCATTGTTTTGCATTGCAGGAGGATTATGTGCCACGTGGGACTCCAGCAATGACTTAAAACCTGAGACCCGTTCATGTTGCTCCTGCAATCCAGGCAGTTACACCATGTCTAATAGCCTGGCTCCAGCTGGGAAAAGTGCTTGTAGGCAGTTGGTGGGGAAAATAAATAAGAATAATAGATAGCTCTTATTTAGAGCTCGTTTATTAGTTAAGTAATTATTTATTAATGAAAAAATCTGCCAAGATTCTTTGTTCTTGCATAAATTCAGAGCACCATGCTCCTCCTCATCCATTGTTGTGAGAGAATGCAAATGTATTCATGATCCGTTACCTTTAGGTAAGGATTTGGTTTGGGATTTTTCACTGTTTGCTGTTGATCAGTGAAGATGACAAACAACGTGTGTTCTTGGGAACAAACAACACGCAATGAGTGAAGCCGTGGGGCAGCCTGGGGCCAAAGACATTTGGCAATGCCTCCCTTCTATAAATATGTAATCAATTCTGTTGTGTTACACTATGTATTTTTGTATTTACTTTTATATCTTGGTTTTTTTTTTAATTGGTGCATTTTATTGGTGCACTGAAAATGTCCTCAAGCTCTAACAACTGTGGCTGTATGTCCAGTGTGTTCTTTTATGCTCATATATTTTCCCCATACATACCGCGTGTATCTCCTGGACCTCCTCTGCCCTCGGCCAGCTGGACCTAACGCCGTATCTGCTGTTCTCCCAACACATCAGCACTGGGGTAAAGGCCTGGATTTTTTGTGTTTACAGACATTGAGGTTGTATATTTATTATGTGTGAAGCAGTCTGTTAATAAGAAGTTTTATGATGCTTTTCATGACTGCTGCACTGATTTCATGTTTCTTTTCCCCACACCTTAACTTTAACGTACTGCGAGAGCATCTCGCTGTGTGTGCAGGTCACGGCCGTTACCTCGGTCTCAAATAGTGTTCTGCACCAAATCCCCTCTCTTGTGCTGAGAATCTCAGAACGAACGCACTCCTATGCGGGTTGTGTTGTGTTTCCCACACACTTGTCTCACGAAACGGTGGTACCTTTGCTTTTGATGCTGTTTTACCTGGGCTTGCGCAGGAATCTGAGTGCGTGGACAATTGCAAATAACATCGTTCTGTTACCCTGTGCTTCTGGATGTGGATGTACGCGGATTTGGAGGCACAGAATTAGTCATAACAGCTTCAATTGTTTTACTTGTCCATAAGTTTGTGTTTTCAAAATTAGGATTTATTTCAGCAGTTGAGCAATGCACACTAATTGAGAAGTTACTCATGAAATGTCACTGATAGGAAACTCGTAAGTAAAGCAGAAAATGCCTTTAAGAATCAATCAGGTAGATTTGGCAGTGTTTCCTGGATCTAATTTGATCTGACTCTTCTCTGTGCAAGTACATCTCCAGTCAGAAGAACTCTTTTCCTTACCAGAGGTCTTGGATATTGCAATAATTCTCCAGTTTTCTGGTCCTGTAAGTCAATGTCTTTCTATAACACATTGGTTCATGTTTTCCTAGGTGTTTCAGATACATAAAGGGTGCCTTGCACAATATTGATACATTAGTGATTCCTTCCCCGTGCTCTCAGGAACTAGCATCTTGTTTGACTTTTTTATTGTCATTCTGCACTAAAATGATAATTTCAGTAGTTTTGCATATGCCCCCAAATCAGTTTCCCAAGGATGGTATTTAATTTGAATTGACTATCATACTCTTGATCATCCCAGAGGTTTTTTCAGCTTTTACTCCAGCATAGAAGCTTTATTTATCCAATCTCGGCTGTGATTTAGCTACGCAATTTAAAACCATTTACGTTAATGTGAACAGGACTTGTAAAATGTTTCACTTAATTAAATTCAAGCATTGTGGGTCTGGGACGCCAGGATTGACGTAGCGGGTGAGCAGCGGTGGTAGGAGGGTGGCAGTTGGGGACAGCCGGGTGGTTACAATGGGGTGTGAGACGTAAGGAATGCAGAGAGAAGGAAGTGAGAGCACATCATCAGTTTACAAGGCAGGCGATGCTGGCTGGAAAAGGTCTGAGATTGATGGGAACCAGGGTTAGAGGTTATAGATTTGTTGGATGATGAGGTGCTGGCTAAAGATGTCCTTGGGCTAAAATAGTCAGAGAAACGAGAGTGGAGGCTTGTTAGAAATGAGCAGCGAGGGAGGCGAGTGGCACACAACTTGCAGCACCAAGGAACTCGGCTCCCCAGCTGCGGTGACTCCTGACACCGAGCCCTGGTGTTCAGGTGACGGGGAAACTGCCCCCGTTTGTGCTGCGTGGGGTCAGCAGAGCAGGGACTGCACGGTGCTCGCGTTCTCTGTCCTGTTGCTGCTTTTCTTATCCAGCTGATGTTGCTTTCTTACATGGAGAGATTATCCCTGTAGCCCTCTTGCAGGCAGAAGGCAGGAGAGTTCTGGCCGTGTGCTGTATGTTTTGGGAAAAGCATCTTTCTGCAAGCTGCTCAGGCTTGCGTCCTGACAAGCCAGACTGCTGCTCCTTCCCAGCACCACAAAACAGAGGAGGCTGGCTTTAAAGAAAGAGTGCGGGTCTTTAAAGGCATCGGAAAGGCATTAAGGTGATAAAGTAAAAAAAAAAAAACAAGATAAAATACAGCTGAAACTTGCAGTGCGGTACTTCATTACTAAGAGGGCAATAGTGATTTTTGAGCATATTGGGTAAATAATTTGCTTTTTTATTGTAACTCTATTTGACGTTTCCTTTTTTACGAACTTATATGTATTTATAGAAACCAGTGCTTTGAGAGGAAAATAGGATCCAACATCAAAATGGTGCCAGTATTTAAGCTTCAGAAAGACTGTAGCTTCAGTAATACATAAGTGAGTACTGGGGAGCAAAACAGACAGCTGAGGTTATGTGGTTTTCAGTGGGCTTGCGGATCCGTGTCTCTGGTCTGACAGACAGGTTTGTCCTTTAGGAGGCAATTACTTTTCCTCCAGCTTTGCTGTTTGTGTTGATAAGACGAGGTCTCTGCCAAACTCCGGACAACAGGTTGGGTTTGTGACATGAGATTTCTTGCATTCTCCTGTTTATGCTGGTTCTTCAGCTTCTTCACAGCAAGAAGAGATAAGCAAGGGGCCATCCCTTTCTTGCATCGTGGTCCATCTCCCCTGCCGTGCTGACATATTTCTCCTCTATAGCTCATCAGTTTCTTCACTATTTTAGTCTTGTTTAACAGCTTTACTGAATGTGTCAAAATATTTTGGTATGTGCCTCCTCAAGCAGCGCGGCTGCGCACTCCTGTGTTATTTCTACTGCAGGGAGGAGATGGAAAGCCTGGCAGACATTTAGATGTGCTGCTTCCTGTCTGTGTTTCTGTTCCTCCAGCATTTATCACTTCTTTCAAATATTCATTCTTTGTGATTTCTCAGTGTTGCATTTGGTTTGTGTCAGCGTGAAGCCTGGTGTAAAACACTGAGGGGGAGGCTGTAACAGGGTGTCGAACGTGATGGGGGAACAGGAGCTCCTCTGTCCTGGTAGCTCATGAAGGGGCTGGAGAACAAGTCTTAGGAGGAGCGGCTGAAGGACCTGGGCTTGTTCACCCTGAAGAATAGGAGGCTGAGGGGAGACCTTATCACTGCCTACAACTGCCTGAAAGGAGGTTGCAGAGAGGAGGGTGCTGGTCTCTTCTCCTGAGTGACAGGTGGTAGGACAAGGGGGAATGGCCTCAAGCTGTGCCAGGACAGTTTCAGATTGGACATTTGGAAAAAATTCGTTGCAGAAAGAGTCATCAGGACCCGGCAGAGGCTGCCTAGGGAGGTGGTGGAGTCCCCATCCCTGGAGGGGTTTAAAGGACGGGTGGATGAGGTACTTATGGATGTGGTTTAGTTGCAGGTGGGCATGGTTGGACTTGATCATCTCAGAGGTCTTATCCAAACTGGTGATTCTATGATCATGTGCAAATCTCTCATTATTCAAAGAGGATGGAGACAAAAATAAGACCTTATGAATATTAAAAAAGAAAAAAAAAGGAAAAAAAGGAAAGAAAGAAATGGAGGAACAGACTGCCAGGTCCGACTGCGTTTGTCTGCCCTCAGAGGAGGTGTGGGAGCTGTGAGCGTTCCCGGTGCTCTTCACAAGGCAGGCGTTACCGTTCTCTTACCTGCCTGCCGGGGAATGGGTCAGCGTCCTGCGGTGCTGGTGTTTATATAACACCCGTGCTGTTGTTTTTCCCTCACCAGTGCGGTTGCCACGCGCCATTCGTGTGGCAAAGGTGTTGTTTTGTGTGAAATAGATGTTGGCAATGTGAGTTCTCAGATCTAAACAATCAATCTCAGGTTGCTTTATGTACTTAACGTGTATTTCTCAACCAAAGTTTGTTTTCTTAACATCTGAGGAGTGAGCAGAGAGGCTGATATTAAAAATACCAGCAAAACCTGGCTGACTCCACGTGTCAGCTGTTTGATTTACAAAGCTTCTCCCACTGAGTATATAATTTATTAAATAAATGCTGTGTTTGAAATCTATAACACGTTTCCCTTGATAGGCATGTTCTCAAAAATCAGCCAGGTCCGGTCGTGACTTGCTGCTTCTCCACGGTGAGACACGTTGGGTTATTGCTGCGTGCTACAATAATATAATTTTCCCCGTACCTAGCAGTACACTTGCTGTGGAGAGAGAGTTTCCATTCCATTCCCAGCAAGATTCACAAATTAAATAGAATTTTCATTAATTTATAGGATTGGCTTTTTTTTTAATTATTGCTGTTTACAAAAGGTAGACTGCAATATTGAGAAAAGATATTTGGAAATATCTCCTTATTGCCATGCAATGCTATGAACTCCGTAATTTAGATCATAAGTGACATTAATTTAGAAGAAATTTTTAGAGCCATAAAAAAGCAAAAATATAAATATATAATAAATTTATGGAATACTTAAATAGATTATCATAGAAATATCAATACACTTAGGAAACATTTAGCATGTAAATTCTTAAAATATCCTTAAATGATAAAATGCTCTATTCACACTTAGGAATATTTTTGAAAAGTAACTGTAATTTGAACTTAATATAAAACCCGATTGGTTCCTCGGCTGAAACAAATCTCTAACAGAACTCATTCCAGTGCCGTTTGCACCATTAAATGATACATTTTCTTCTCCATCCTTTCTCAGCCATGCTGCAGATACACTCTTAGGATGTATGAAAAATAATAATGCTTTGTACCTAACAAGTAGAGGTTAAGCACTTGCAGAATTGTGGGCAGTTTTTTAATGTAAAAAGAAAGGGAAATCACCTTTAGTGCTAACAAGATCATTGCCTTATTAAAAATTAATTCACTACTACATTCTAATAGAAGCGTTGATCGCGGGGAAGTCCCTGTTCTTGGGGAGCCTTTATAAGCTGTGCCATTAAGATAACAGGACTTATTCACATTGCTCTTAAAGATCTAAAATATAAAATACTGTGCCATTAAATCCTTATCTTGGTTGGGCTTGGTGCTCAGGTCTGGTGTTGCAGCAGCAGGGGTGAGATTTCAGTTGTAAGCGGAAGTCAAGTTAGAGAAACTCGGATCCAGTGATTCACATGTGAGGTGAGAGATGGAATTTGTTTTGGTTTTTTTAATCTGAACAGTAACTCTCAGACCTCGCCCTGTACAAGTACATTGAGCATTCATTATGCATGGCAGACATAATTACAGACTTGATGTCACCTCACTGGTGATAGCGTTTAGCATTTGATTTCTTTATGTGTTCCTTATGATTTTTAAGGCGGGTGTAAATTGTTACTTGATGGTAACTCATGAACAGGGTTCTGTGTCGGAGCGCTTTGAGGAAGCAAGATGTGACAAGGCATGGGAAGGATCCGTTTCCTTAGGCAGTGCTTGTTGGGTACAGCTTGGCTCCTGGGCATAACGACACGAAAACCTGCGGGAATCGCCTGCGTTTCTGTGGGTGCAACACTTGGCACTACGCAGCACGCACGGGCGTTTCCGATGCCATCCCTGACCTGTGTCTGGGCAGCTCGCTTTCCTCCCCGGTGGGAAACCGTGGAGCAGCGGGTATGAGATGGCGTTCTCTCTTTTCCAACTCTGTTTAAAATTTAGGTTCTTACTCTCAAACTGATCTTCTCTATAAAGTCTGTTGTAATGTTAATAGGTGGAGAAGTGGTTCCTAAATATTTATTTACTTGAAGATGTGCAAGTATCTGAATTATTTATTTTAATTATGTACTGTGCTGTCACCGGTGTCTTATTTTATACTGCCTGGTTACACAGATTTCTGTTGGACCTCACAATCTTACGGTTTGCCTTCTTTTTAGACTCCATTTTAGGTTTCTAGTGGGGGAAAAAATAGTCCAAAACTAGTTTTTGAGCCAGTTTTTGGTCTTGTAATGGAATACATAGATGTTTTGTGCCGCCTGTTCTTCCCGAAAGATTTGCTGTGCCGAGAGATTTACAATTAGCTCGCAGTCTGCATTTTGACAACAGTTTGAAAAAAAAAGAATATTTAGGCTACTATGCACAGTGCTTATTTCTGCGACAGCAAAGTCTGGTGCGTGGCTGCCTGGGAACATGGGGACACGTAGCGCATAGAGAGAAAAGGATTCCACCGATTCCAGCTGGCTGGTTATGTAGAAAACATGATTGTTTTTTCCAGTTATATTTGTCTTAGAAGGGGAGGTTTGTGTTTGTGTTTTGGTTTCATTATGAAAGAAGTGTTTTCTCTTCCTAATTAATCTCTAGACACCTAATTGCTAAAGAATTCCAAACTAGCTGCTCCCTGGAGGACTAAAACAAAGACTCACAGAAAAGTTAATTTCATTGCCAGGCTTGAGATATGAATCTGAATGAAAGCATCAACATTAGTTTTTAAAGTGCACGAGCAATCAATATTGTGAGTGTCAGTGTCACTCAAACATGCAAACTTCCTCTGCTTTGGCAGTGGGAGACTAAGCTGTGTGTACATGGAGCCTGCAGAACCAGGAGTCTTCAAAATCTGGGTTAAAAGTCTCTCTTTTGGACGTGTTTGTTTAGTTCAAACTAATCTCAATGACTGAGGAGCCCAGCAGTTCTGCTGGAAGTGGCTTTGTGATAGTTTTAGCCTTTCCCAAAAACTGCACTAGGTTTTTGAAGCCATTTTAGTAGGGAAATGCTCAGGTTTTCACTTTGTGATGTTTTAATTTTGTTACTGGCAATAAAACATCTGTAAGATGTGGAAATATGGACTAATTGGAAGAAAATGTGCACATCTCAGATACGTTTCCTTTATGTCTCTGAAACGCTGTTGTTGCATTGAGATAAAATGCATTTTATGTGTCCTTTTTTTATAATAGACGCTGCAGAAGTAGCGTTGTAGATTGGAGAACAACGTTTGAGAACCTGATGTTAAAATAATTTAAGTAAGCAAACGTATATAGAAGATACGGAAGGCTGGAAGATTTATGCTGGCCATCCAGGTTTCCCTAAATGGAAACTCTTCACAGAATGTGTGCATTTTACTGGCAGTCCTCCTGAGTCGTCGTTTTTGAGATGTCCAGTGTGGAATGTCAGAAGGGGAGGAGGGAATGACGATGGTTGGCCTCGGTAGGGAAGGCAGGGCTGAGGGCACATCCTGCAGCCCAGCTCCTTGCGTTACTGTCAGACCTGCCGCTGCACGCCGGTGTGTTAAACCCCCAGGTACTGAACCCATCTCGGGCAGCGTCTGTCAGCCCTGGTGTCTGTGGAGACGCCACGAGGCCCAAGCTAGTCGTGAAGAGTCCCTTGCAAATCCTGCTGTGATTTTACAGACTCTTAATGGAAGCTTCCCAGAATTTTGCATAATAATTCTTCAGAGAGCATGCGGGAAGAGGAGCGTGCAGACAAGATAAGCTCTGTCCAGAGCTACTAAAGCGTGTGTTCACTGCAGTGGCAGAGGATGAGAGATAAGAGAGCTTTCTGAAATGATGGCCAAGCATTCGGAGTTTCACTCAGGAGTCCTGTCCGTGTCCAGCAAAGCAGCAATTTTTCTCTGCTCTGGCTTCTGCCCCGACTTCTTCCATTGTTTGTCAGTGATAGCAGAGAAAGGGAAAATGTCTCGTTCCTTGTCTTTGTATAACGTGTGAGCTCAGGAGGAGCTGGGCGCCAGCCTTTCCCAAATCACTCTGATAGTGTTAGCATCATCCTGAGTGTTCACTCTCGGTGAAGTCACCACAGCAATAAAATTGTTTGCTTTTGAACATGCCCTGTCCCCCTTCTGCTCAGTCTGTTAGAGCTGCAGCACCACCTGGAACCAAAAGACAGGATTAGAGATAAAGTTATACATCCAAGATGTAGTTGGTAGCTCAGTAAATGCACATTTACGGGATTCAGGTTTTTGATAAGTTCACAAAACATGCAGAAAGCCCCTTTGGGATGAGACTGTGAGGCGTTCATGGCAGCATGGTGAAAATTCTGGGATTTCAGGTTGCTGGAACTGGGGAGTCGCCCAGTAATGGGCTGCGATGAGCACAGAGAATGGAGAAAGGGTGCAAGTGTGTTCCCATGGGATAGGCAGACGCACAAGAAGGGAATATCCCCTGTTCTACTGAACATGTTTTGAAGTCCCCTATGAACTTTCTTAACCCTCACTTTTTCTTCACATCCTACTGATCCAGGTGTTCTGTTGTCCTTGAGGATCAGCTCTGCCATTTCAGTGAAATTGAATTTCCCCCCTCTTCAAATCATGGGCAAAAACCTGACAAAAGGAAATTAAATTCTGCTTATACTACTGAGAGACCTGGAGCTAAGTCTATGAAGATCGGGCTTCTCAGATATGAGGAGCAGACAAACAGGCTGTTAACTCGATCTGTTTCATATTACGTGAATGCGTCAATCACTGGCCTGGCCATATTTCCTTCTTTCTGCCTTATTGAGGGGAAAAACAACCAGCCAGAACAGTGCCTGTGTGATGGCTTTGGGGTTGGTTTTGAGGTGAGACAGGACCCTCCCTGAAACCTCACCCACAGTTTGTGGGATGAATGTATCGGTAAGCACTGAGAAGAGGGATATTTGGTTTCCTACTGATGTGCAGGTATCTTTCTAGAGTTAAGAAACCTGTTTGCTGAAGGTTTTATTGGTTTATTGCTGGCCATCACTGATGCATCTTGCTCGTTCTGTTAAATCCCATTTGAATTTGAATGGACTTTTCACATGGGTACAAAACAAATAGTGCTTGACATGAGATTTATCTGGATGAAGTGTTTTAAATTATGTCAGTGAGTCTAATGAACAAATTTAATGGGTCACTTGAGACTCTTGAAGTTGAGTCCATCCAAACAAATTTGCTTTTCATGGTTCAGGCGCCTTTTCTAAAACTATTGATTCAAATTCACTATAAAGTTTGGCAAACTCTTTTAGAAGAGAGCTCAGCTTTTTAGCTGGAATAGAAATCTTTGGCGTATCTGCAAAACCCCAGTCCTTTTTTCAGCAGATGATGCAAGGCCACGGTGAAGACTTAGAGTTCACACAAGAGACATAGGGGTATCTTTACTTCTTGGCTATATCCTTTTTTTGTTTCTAACGTTGTTTTCCAGATGGTCAAAGTGAACCTAGAAGTCGAATGCTTCAGGATTCCTGTAGGTTCTGAAAACTCAGGGAGTGTGTCCCCTGCTAAATCATTGCTTCATAAACTTCTTGTTTTATTGTTAGATGAGAATGGGCGGCAAACCTGTTAAGTCTTAGCCTGAATCTGCACGCTTGTCCTACTCAGAGCTGTCCTGTTATGTCTCAAGCTGTATGAGCTATTGTTACTTAATGCTCTGGGTATTGGGAACCTGTCTCTTTGTCTTATGGGAACCTGTCTTATGTTTCCATCGAAAGCAGTAAAAACATGGGCCGTCTCTGATGCTATTGCCAGTTGAGACCAGTTTTATTCTTTTGTTGTAGGTATATGAAGTGTGCCCCAGTGTGAGAACTGGGAACACGGTAAGAGCTTTTCGCTCCCTAAGAATGGGAAACTTCAATTCCGTGGCATTATATTGTCAGTGTGGAGGCATTGGTTTTACTAAGTACTGTGTGACTGTGAAACAAAATCAGAAAGATGGGGTCGCTGCTTGATGAGAACATCAGTTACTACAGTAAGGTTCTGGTTAAAGGTTTATGGGGTTCATGCAGCAACCCAATTAGGCTAATGCTCTCCTTTGGTCCATGTGAGATTTTCCAGTGCTGCACACAGAACCTTTCCAGAGAGCTGCTTATCTGGCTCCAAGTACAGATAAATATCAAACCATAGCGAAATGGAACACCCTCAGCGCAAAGGATGCTCAGTACTGAGAGCAGCACTTGCGCTTTTGGTGGTCTGACCAGCTGAGGCCCTGGCTGACTTCATAACTAAGTGTTCTTACTGAGTAAAACAGCTGATATAGCTGTGATATAGCTGTGTATGTGTTACAGCTCGTGAGAATGAATGATAACCAGAGTAAAAAATGAAGACAAATATCTTAGTGAACAACCTCTGCTCCGGCTGAGCTTTCAGCTGGGGCAAGGTGGTTAGCAATTACACTGTAGGAGAGAAATGGGAGTGACTGGTATTTAGCTAATTTTACGAAGAGGAATAATTTGCGCTGTTTAATTTAATGCCAGCTTAATTTAAATTGCCAAGCAGTGTGTAGCAGTCCCGGGTACATACCAGACTCAGTGGTAAAGGAGAAAGGTGCAATGTCTTTCCTCTGGCCACAGAGTAAGAAAATTCTAATTTAGAATTAGGGGAAACATTTTAGTGGGATGGATAGAATGCTGTTCCAAGATACATGGAGTCTTTACTATTGGAGGACACTGAGCAGGGTCTAGATTGACTAGAATATTTGCCAGTTGTGGCAGAGGGAAAGCAGCATTTCTGCTGGGGCAGGTGATGGGACTTCCTCAGGTTCTTTCTGGTCTTGTGATTCCCAGAGCTGTCTGTCTCGTTGCTGTTGTCTGATATTTGATAGCAATTTACAGGAGTTGCACAGCCTTCTGTAATTGATATAATAAATCCTTCACAACAAAAAAAGATGATAAATGTTTTATTCTTAAGCTACAATGTCATTTTGCATAACTGGCTGATAAACCTGTAAGAGAGATAACTGTCTAGTGCAAAACAGATAAAAAGATTTGAGGCATGAGGTTCCTCTGAGGTAACGCTGAGTGGTTTGTGTCCGCGAACTGTCAGTGCTGTGATGCAAGGAAAGTGTTTTAGAGGGTGTCTCCCTGGATTCGGGATGCTGGGGTTCTGCACAATGAACTGTACAAAACTGTCTGTGGAAATGTGTAGGGAAGCTCTTGAATCCCGTGTATTGGGCGATTCCCTCACGCATCCGACATTCCTGAAAACCGTCAGCAGCAATGGACCTTCCTCCCAGCAGGCTGTGAAAATGCATGCAGTGCTTTCCCTCCAAGCTACTTTGGTCAACTCTGGAGCTGGTGTAATAGCTGAAGCTGGTTATCATCAACAGCAAAATATACTGCTTTGAAAGGGAGGTGATAAAGACATAATTTTCATACGCTTGGGTAAGATACTGCGAAAGATCTACATTTTTATTGAATGAGCTATTATTTAAGATAGTTCACCTGATAATCTTCTTATGGATAGATCTGATAATACACTGCTGGCTGAAGTCATTAAAATGCACAGTGAGTTTTAGATAGGCGAGGCACCAGTAAATTAGATTTTAGATGATACTATTACCAGGGAAAGTAATTATTACTTTCTAAGGTTATTATTGTTAGTTGTTATTACTTTCTGCAGCAACAATTAGAGCTCTTTACGTTTCGATTAAGCATACATCTGTTACCTCAGTGACTTTTGCTGGTAGCTGTGGGGGAACACAGATATTTTTTTCAGGTGCAGGTTTCACACAATGTAGACAACAAACATATTTGTCAATCAGACATTTTGGATGACGTGTAAAGCAAGATGTTTGTGTGAGTTTTATTTCCTGCTTTATTTTGATCAAAGTCAAGTTGAAAGATCAGCCATCCTGTAACGCAGGGCACTAAAAACTGAGCCTAGTCCGCTGTTTGTTGTAAAGGTGAGTGTGAGCAGTTCTGGAGGGCTGGGAAGCTCATGTAGTTGGAAATGGGTCTGGAGCACTTTGCTTCTAGGTCAGCAATTCAGAGCTGATACAGCTGGGTGATAACCGAAACCTATCACTGTGTTGTGGAAGGCTGTTGTCTTAATGAAATACTGTCACTGTGCTGGACCAGAGAACGAGGATAAATAACCATATCACAGCCCAGACTTCGAATATCAGCAAGGAGCGGCATCCCTTCTTGCAGGGGTTGGACGGGAGTGGGCTGGGTGACCTTTACTTCCCAAAGGTTCTATCGGCAATGGATTAAATGGTAGGAGGAAAGCACTAGGGAGAAAACAGCTGATTTTAGGAAAGCAAGCAAGTCTGTAGGTGTTAGTGTAAGTTAGGAGGTTTTTTTCCTCTCCTGAAAATGCTTACGCACTTTTCCCTCTCAGGCCTAAATGATTTCCACTTCCCAGGGATAACAGTTAAGCGACTTCACCCACAAAGAGCCACCAGTGCAATCTTTGTAGGACAGCTGGCACTAAAGAGAGCCAATTGCCTGTGGGCTGAAGGTGGTTCCTGAGCGTCTGCATCCCTGGTGGCAGGCAGGCAGGTTTTGTTACTCTGAATGCAGCCCTGGACTTCACAAAAGCCCTCGCTGTGCGCTTGACCAAATATTATATCTATGAATTGTAGACCAGAATCAACAGAATAAATGGTGCTTGTCGAATAACTAACAATTAAAAGGATTAATTAACAATTTAACATTAATTTACAAATTGAATGAATGAATAATGAAAAGAAAATGATCTGAGCTGGCAGTCGTTGTGGGTGGGTGTATGTGACAGGGAAGCAGTGATGTCTGTCTGCCCTGGTTTTCCTTCACCCTCAGTATCTTTCAGCTGGGCTGAAAAGCAGCAGAGCAGGTGGGCTTCTGGTCAGGACCTGTTCTAGTTCATGGGTTTTAAGGAAGAATGTTTTTGCATCTCTGTTTATTCCTGCCCGGGATGCTTACACACTGGCAGTGCCTCTCCCCGAGTGAGCCTGGGTTCTGTTTGGGTCCACTGACGATGGGCAGTCCCGTTACCACGCCTTACCTGTTCAGAACCGAGGTACAGAGGGGTGAAGCAGGCTGTCTTTGGGAAAGCAGGAAACCAAACTTGGATTTCTTGTCCTAATTAGCATCCCTTCTGGCTTCCTAGTTTATTTGCTCTTGTTTTTTTTTCCTAAACGTGCTACATATGCAAAATGCCCACGCAATGCGTGACGGGGCCCCGTGCTGTCATGCGGACGTTCCATCCGCAGACTGATGGTCTTATACCCTGCTTCTGAGCTCTGTGTCTTTGACTGTGGCACAGGAGATCATCCAGTGAAATCAAAACAACTTAGACAACATGCACTTCTCATCTCTTAGTTTTGGAATCATGTTTATTGGTATTCTGTAGTGTTACAATTCGTGGCTTGTGAAGAAAGATGCCTGCGAGTTATAACTCGTGTATCGGAAAGGCACGGCAGCTCCTTCAGTTGGAAAGGGAACTGCAGTCAAACAGCCAAATGATGCATAGGTACCAGAAAACACCATACTGTGTTCCAACGTTTGATTCTCAGGTTTATTTTAGTCAAATGGCGTTTAATGACTGCTAGAAAATGAAAAAAAGATGCTCAGCATGACTGATGGGTGATGAGTGACAGAGAGAATGACATTTTTTCAGGATGGATTTGTAAGCATTTAATGAATTTGCCTTTGCTTTCTCTTTCATCTTTTCTCTGTGTAGTATTAGAAGAGAATGTGTGGAAAAAAACATCAAATTCCTGGTGTCTGGGGAGAATGTCCCGTTGGGGAACTGTCATCAGCATGGATTGCTGTGTGGAAATAAAAACCCCAACCATCTGATTTTCTAATATTTAACATCCAGTGAGCTAAATAACGGCTAACTGGTATTAAATTGTGAAGACCAGAAAAGCTTTTCCGTTTCTTGTAATACTTAAGAATTTTCTTAAAGCAGGTGAGAAGTGGTCACCCATTCCTCAGTGGATGAATCTGGTTTCCACTTTCTTTTACGACGAGTCATTTTTTAGGGATTTAACTGGGGAGAGACTGGAATTGAAATTTCAGCTTTCTCTGGGACTGATCCCCAGAATGTCTGTTTGGAAGCATCCTTTCAGGATGCTGTTAGGGAGAAGGACTCGGGAAAGAGTAAGTACTTAGCAATTTGATTTATTTTATGGCTCCGATGGTTTATTACTCTGGGAAGTCATTAAGTGTTTCCTCCTGCTTCCTGCCCCCCCGAGCTATCATGAATTCTGGTGTGACCTGCAAAGCACCCATTGCCGGGTCGCACGCGGCAGCAATTGGGTTACAGCGCGTGCAGGCGCTCGGACTTTGTGGCCCTTGGGGGAAGGTTCTGCCTCTTGTTTATCTCTCATACCAGGTTGAGCAGAAGGCTTTAAACAGAGGTATTTTTGATAACTCTTCTTAGAAACCTGGAGCCCAGTGAGCTTTGAAGGTTTCAGAGACTGCCAGAGCTTTATAAGTTTTATTTGACACAGGTCTGAAAGAAAACTGCTACCTTGACAGGAGTATGGTACAACAGGAGTTTATTTTCTCTCTAAATATAAGTACTTTAATTTTTTCCTTGGATCTTAAGATACCCTATTTTCTGAGCTTCCTGAATAAGGTGTTGATGAATGAGGAATTTGACTTATCTAGTGATGGTGCTATTATCTGCCTAGAAAATATGACTGGTTTAAAACGCTGGTGTCATTCACTAGTGTGCTGCTGTAATTCACTGAAATAAATAAATCCCGTGGCTCTTGCTGTCAGGAAATCGGGATGAAGGCAGGTCAGTGTGTGTGAGGCTGGAAGTTTTTCAGGGGAAAACTCCTCCTTCCTGCTCCCCTCAGGCAGGGCGGCCTCGGGAATGTTCCCATGAGAGGCAGAACAGAGCGCTTGCTGTGCCAGCGTGGGCTTTAGGTGAAGAGGAAAGTTAAATTCTCTGCTCATCTCATGGAGCTCTGCGGTTGCCAATGGATAGATAATATTGCATTCATTTTCTTCTCAGACCTCAGCTGCTGAAAAGGTGTCCCCAGCATAACAAATTTATTGGAAGGTGTATTTGTAGCAGAGTTCATCCAACAGAAGGCAAAGCCAGGTGTCACGTGAATTTCATGCTGTGATGTTGTAGCTACAATGGTCTGATAACGATAGGCTGACGGGTGTAGCTTGAAACCTTTGCTTTTTAAAAATACAAGGGTTTCTTCAGCTTTACAGTAGACTGCTGGGAAAAACCCAGGCTGACAGTGAGATCGCAGTGCGCAGCAGCGAGGGCTCTGTACGCGATTCCCACTGCCGGCTCCCAGCACAGGTCACATTCCAATGTTGACAGGAGGTGTCAGCCCCAAGCCTGGGAGGGTCATCGCCCACTAGAACAGCACATGGAGCTCTTCCCTCCTCAAGGGCCCAAACGCAGCCTTTCCTCACAAATCGGGGAGCTGGAGCTCTAAGCAGTCACCCTGTGCTGGTTTGGGCTGGTCACGCAATGCTGCTGGCTTATTTTTTCCCTGTCAAGACTTGTTTGGGTTTCACTACACAGATAAGCTAGAAACATGAGCTCTACTAACGAATCATAAGGTGAGAAATGAAACAGAATTTCTTCAGTCTCTTGCAGAGCTTTCCTTTCCAGTTGGTTCTCCTTAAGCTGCTGTAACCTGCTGGGAGATGCTGTCTGAGGATGAGGAGGAGCTCATCGAGTCTGCGGCACTGTCCAAAACGATGCACACAAACAGTGATTATGATAAAAAAAAATCTTGATTTTCTTCTCCATTGAGACAGAGGATTGTGAGGTTGCTCAGTTGCAATGAGGAATTGCTAGAGGTAGGTAACAGCAGACAGGTAGGAATTGAATTTTATGGTGAATAATTGATCTCTCTTTTTTGCCTTTCCTGGGTACAGTACAATTTTGTTGTATCAGTGTGTTAAGTATTTAGAAACTATAATAACATAGGCAACATAAGAACGTGAATGGGAAAAGCAACTGTACCTTGTGCGTAAGCTCCATAAATGCTGTTTTATGAGAGAGTCAAAGGACACAAAACATTTCTGTTGCAGCTGGAACTTTTGCTGAATGTAATGATGAAAGGTAATTTTCCCCTTTTCACTTAGTGTTCCGGCGAGAATCTAGAAGGAAGAAATGTTTTAAATTAAATGCTTCTTAAAAATATATAGTTTCAAGAACAGCTCCTGAGAGTCAGGCACAAAACAAGTATTTTGAGAAGTTATCTACTTACTTGGGTCACAGTCTTACGTGCTGTTCTGCTAAATGGAAAAATCAATCAAGGGAAGGTTTTGAAACCAGCATGTTTAATAGATGTCAGTAGGGCAATATCAAGGACCTAGAAAATACAGAAGGAGTCACTGAGTCTTTCTAATTCCTCCTTGTTAACAATCTTCCCTTTTTCTTTCTTCATAATTACATTTAGTTTGTGTTTTCTTGGAGTTTTTCTTTTTTATAGAGAAGTGCCCAAGTTCAGTTATTGCTGCTCATGGCAACACTGGTAAGATCTCCAGGTAATGGGAAGTCAGGGCTGTTGGAGACATCAAAACCCCACAGCCCCAGTAGAAAAATTCTCAATAGTATATAAAATGCGGGAAATACACCCATAAAAAGTATGTGAGCTATGTTTTCAAACAGTATTAGGGAAGCTAATCTCTTGGAGAGAAATGACTGCTACTTTTGCATTGGGGCTGCATGGACAGGAGAGCCACCTTTGTGCCTTTTGGTGGTTGCGGGGGGAGCCTGGAGTACTCTGTTCCGACTAAATCTGAAAGGCAGCGTGTCTTATTTTGTCCTCCTATGGATTTAGGATCATAGAATCATAGAGTAGGTTGGGTTGGAAGGGACCTTAAAGATCATCTAGTTCCAACCGATGGGCAGGGATCCATTTATAATAAAACCAAAATGCATTACAAATAAATGAGAATAGCTACAAACCAGCTGCATTTATCCAGTCAGCGTACATAAACCCATTTTCAGTAAAAATCTGCTTCGTTCTGGCTCTATCTGTGCAACGTAGCTGGGTTTTTATGACCGTGCTGAGTCGTGTTCACAGCAGCGACTGCTTCAGTGGTTTGCAAGGTATGGACGACATGGGGAGGATCCTTACAGAGAGTTTGAAACAAGTTCTGGACGTATCGCGTGTGCCAAGCTGGTGGTTTATTGAACCACTTGGGGCAATGGTGTAGTTGGCACTTTTGTCCTCTTTTCTTTGATACAGCCTCTCTGGAGCAAGGGACTGCTTGCCATTTTTCAAACAGATGCAGTCCCTGAAGTTGTACACCCGAGGTTTTATTTATGTTGGTTGTGAATCTGAGCTGGGGAAGGGAGCCTTGTCCCTTTGGGGTCACCAGGAGAGCTGGCAGCCAGCCCTGCTTGGCTGAAAGAGGGACACCTGATCACTCCTCAGCGCCGTGATGGTTCAGATCCCCCGGGGGGCTCCGAGGGGGTCACAAGTGCTGTTCATGAAGGACAGAGAGGATAAAAATGTAAACAGGTATTGTCTTCAATTGCAGTGTCTGGCTTGTTATAATGTTTCATTTAACTGATGTGGAGCTGCAATATGAAGAACAAAGTTGCTGACTTGCTGAAAATCAATTCTAGTTACAGTTTCTGCATTGGACCACAGGTTATACGCTTGCCTTTTGCTAAAATATGCAAGTTTTAAAAGGCAAGACAGAGGAATACATTTTTTTAAATAACAAATACATCACGCTTTTATAGATGTAGTCTTTTCACTCTTACTTTCGTGACTGTAAGGGTTTGAAAGTCCCAGGTGAAAAGATTTAAAAGCCTAAAAGTGGATTCCAGACCACTGGAACCAGCAGCTCTTCCAGAGGTTATCAAATCTTCTGTGTTTCCAGTCAAAGGAATTTCAGAGTAATTAATTTTTTTTTAAATTTTTTTTTTTTTATGGCAAGCCTGTCATTGATACAAGGCTCAATCCTTTCTCCTAACTCTTGGCAACTTGAGGTTTTCTTTGGATTTTTGAGTTCTTGTTGTATTTTTGAGAAAAGTGAAGGATGGGAGGGGAAGAAGTGGAATACATCTCTGACTGCTGCATGGGGCAGATGGGTTCTATTTGATGTGATCTGCGATCTGGGCTATTATATAAAAAATTCTGATTAACAGGCAATAAAGTCAAACATGGACGATAAACTTGTTTCAGACAGGGCTGTGCAATGTATCTCTTGGATGTGGGCTCCAAAACAAGTGTATTTCTGCGTAACATAGAACATAGACCCGTCAAGAGTAGAACCTGCGTGGATATTGAGCATCTAAAGTGCTGTAGTTGGAATTATCATTTATAAATGCATTTGGATGCTGCTAAGCACTAAAGCAGTCATTTGTAAATCCTGGATGGCATCTTGTCCTTTTTCTGCCTTATAATCACTAATTATTGAAGATATGTTTTGCATAGATAAAATCATAGGGTGGTTTGGGTTGGAACAAAAAATATAGGAGAGGTGGATTCAGGAAGCCAGGAGATCATTTCAGTCAGTTGGAACTCAAAAAAGCAGTCAGGTCTGCAGATTTGAATGATGTTCAAAAAAAAAGTAGTAAATGTGCTGGTAATGTACTTACTGGGTAATGTACTATAGTGTAGTGTGCTTATATGGCAGACTATATGGAGTTTGCTGTCCTCGTTGTTGTCTTAGGCACTTTCCAAACCAGTTTCGTTCCTAATTGCATAATCTTCTTTGCTTTTTCTTTTTTTTTATGTTGGTTAATACCTTGCAAATTGTATTGTTCATCTGTTCTGATAGCCCTGACTTTGCCAGGACAAAATGAGTGCATAAATAGTTGTTGGGATTTTTTGCAGGACAGTACACGTATACAAAAACCATGTAAAATATAAATTCTATTGGTGCAATAGAATAGATTGGTACCGTAACACTCCTAATAAATTCAAGCTGGAAATATAATGGCAGATTTTATTGTGATTTCATAACAAAGCAAATATATTCTTAGGACTGATTTTTTTGACAGAGACAATAGAATTCATTGAATACATTGCTGGTTTACTAATTTCTCATTGATTTTGTTGGTTGGATTAATGAATGTCCTGAGACTTTTTATTTTATTCTATGTCATCTTATATTCCGCTATTGCAACTGAGATTAATCAATATGCAGCAGCACGCACGGGTATTATAATAGGCATTTTATTAATTTTCATAAGGGTTGTGGCACTCTGATTTTCCAGGGCAGAAATACCATTGAACACTCACGACATGAGTTTTGTCTCTGAAATACAATGTATTCAGTGTCCTTGGCTGCCATTGAAATTGCTATCTTGAACATTCAGAAAACTCTGGGATGGAGAGAATAAAACAGTGGTTTCATCACTTATAAAAGAGACGCCACGCTTGGGATGTTCACTGGTGCAGCAAACAAGGGCATTTCATTTCAGTTCACCCTAATAATTCAAATCCGAGCTGTCAATAGGTATCCAGCTCTCCTTGTAAGCCTCTCTATGAACTGCTAAAGTATAAAGGAATCAAAGTCGATGAGGAAAGAGGGGCTTGAAAGCTCCTTTCATCTGGCACGTTATGTGGACAGTGAACTGTGTAAACTAATTATTTTGCCTTTTGTCACCTCCAAACTTTCCATCCCTTTACAGCTTAAGAGTCATGACTGCAATTCCTAACCTGTCCTTTTGTCTTTGTGCACTCTGAACGAAATGCCTTGGTGCAAAATGTAGAGTCACATGTGTGGGGTCCAAAGGGACCTCAGGAGAGCATCTGGAGTATTTGTTTTTCTTCCAAACCAGGATCTTCAACATCAAGGAATTGTATAATAATTTAGATTGGAAGAGGCCTTTAAGATCATCACATCCAAGCCTTAACCTATCACTGTTATGTTCACCACCAAACCATGTCCTGACGCAGTGTTGGTCGACGTATCTCTAATTTAGACCCCAGCTCCTTGTTGTTTTGTGTTTTCCCAGTTTGAGAGGAACAATCGCTCTGCAACTTTCAAAAAGTACTTCTCTTTACAGTCTGTCCTTCACACCATCCAGGTTGCCTAATTTCTGTCTCCCATCAGTGCTTGTCCCTGTTGAAAAAAGGACAACTGGCTGAGGTTGCGGGGCTGAGCTACAAAAGTTTTGTTCTGAACTGCTTGTACTTGAGTCAACAGGTTTATAAGGGTGCAAGTGTGGAGCAGCTGTGAACAATATCTGACTGTGATTTGATATTGTGGGCGATGGCTTCAGTAACAGGAGTTGAAAGCATTCAAAAGCCTCCCTGATTTCCCAAATGAATTAAGTCCTCATTTAAAAAAAAAAAAAGCACAGAACAAAAAAAAACCCAAAAAACAATCCAGAAACTCAAAACCCAAACCAATTAAAAAAAAATAGAAGGAGGATCTCGGTACTGGAGAAACTCTCCCTCCGCCCCTCAAATCAACAACCTTGTGTATTTGTTCTTGAGTATGAATAAAATAAAATGTCTCCACTACAGTTTTGCCATTTGGCCAATTTCCTTCTGGGCCCCGAACTGATACTTAGTACCGTCAGTTGAAATCATTTTCTAGAGAACACTTGCTTACAAATACAGTTTCCAGCTCCCTGTATCCATCAGGGCAGCTGGCTGAATCAATGCACCTTAGATTAAAACCAGTATACTCCTATTTTAGTTACCTTCCGTAACCTTTTTTTGTCTGTTTTCCCTAAACGGAAGCTGGTGTCTTGCCTGGTAATAAAGCACAGATGTTACAGTTAATACCAGCAAGAAAGGAACCTTTTCAAAGTACTGAGCAAAATAGTTACCCAAGCTGATGTGTTATAACTGGCTGGATATGGTACACGGTGCTCCTTCTAGTGTTCAAACTCCCCGTCGCTCTCTATTATTGACATCAGAGTTTCACAGAAGATGAATTCATCATTGTTGAACGACTCAATCACTGAGAGTTGGACTACACTGATATATTTTACTCTTTGTGACTCTCACTGTATTTCAAAAACAGGGTGAAATTGAGATGCAATTCACCTTTGCAAGCTTAATCTTGTCAGTAAAATGAAGAACACAAACAGCTTTATAATTCAGGTCACTTATCAGGTTTGAGAAATCTGCTTAAAATCCAGTCTTCCTGTGTCTCTGTTTTTATAGCTTTGGCTTTAAAGAGTACATTCTCATTAGAGAATTTACTGCAGATCTGTTTATATAGCAACAAATGTTATGATGTAAAAATATAATTCTTAGGAAATATTTTTTGAAATTAGGAGAAAGTATGTTGTGGAAGAAAATACTGATGTTTAAATCTGAGCAGTGTTGAAGAAACAGTAGTTTGCAAAGCAATGTAGATATTTAAGCATGTGTTTGTAATTGCTCTTGCCAAAGCATGTGGTGTTGCTGCTAAGGTTCATGTTTGGCATGGAAAAATGCTGTTTGTGTGTCTAAAAACTCGAGAAAAATAGTTCAAGGTGAGCTCTGCAAATTTTAGTGATGCTGATGGCATTTCTCTTTTACTTAATAATGGTGTCTAAAGTATAGGATGACTTTTCTGTGCTCTAGTGATGGCTTTTATGCCACAAAGGGAATCATATGGAGACGAAGCATTTGCTTTTGCTGCTCTTATGTTTGTAAGAGAGAAACTGTCTCCTTGAGTTTGCATCTGTCTTCCAGCCAATTAGCATTAAGAATATTGAAATGGAGGTACTGGAGAGGATGAGGTTTTAATCCTGTTACACCTTCATCACCACTGGACTGTAATTGATACTTGGGGAGGGGAAACAATGCTGGAACAAGGATGAGGGTGATAGCTGAGTCGATCCATCATCCATCCTCTCAGCCGGGATTTCTCACACGGGGTTGTGTGCTAATGGCCCCTGGTGGGTTTTCTTTCATTTACACCTCTGGCATCCAATTCTGGCAATGAATTCCTTGTTTTAGTAAACAAAATGAGGGAAACAAATAATTGCTCTTTAACAATTAAGTTGTTTATTCATGCAGTGAGAGAGGCAGTTTTGTTTTTCTTAAACAAAGCCTGCATTTTCATACTTCATATATTTCAGTATACGCTTAATATTTGAATATGCTGATCATAAAAATAAGGTAAGAGTGTCAAGAAACGACGTTTCAAGTAATAAAATGTTATGCACTATCTGTACAGCCCTGTAACAAATTGCAAAGGCTCTCCCCAGACACTGAAATCTGATTCAGAAGTTGCCTCACCTGTTCCACTTCATTTGTCAGAGGCAATATTGAGTGCTGTTTTTATAAATAGTCTCTCCAGGAATTTTAGTTTATTTTATGATAGTGTTTGCAATCACTGAAAACCCTGCAGAATACCGTAGTGCAGAAATACCCGTATTTGATTTAAGGAGATGTGATTATATTTGTTCAATCTGTTAAAGTAGCAACCGTATGCAGCGCTCTGGGCAGGGACAGGAGAGGCTGGAAAGCTGCCTGGTGGGAGAGGACCTGGGGCGCTGGTCGAGAGTGGCTGAACACGAGCCAGCAGTGGCCCAGGTGGCCGAGAAGGCCAACAGGATCTGGGCTTGGATCAGCCATGGGGTGGCCAGTGGGAGTAGGGAAGGGATCGTTCCCTCTGGGCTCAGTGCTGATGAGGCCACGCCTCGAATCCTGGGTTCAGTTTTGGGCCCCTTACTACAAGAAGGACATTGAGGGGCTGAAGTGTGTCCGGAGAAGGGAATGGAGCTGGGGAAGGGGCTGGAGCCCAGGGGTTGTGGGAGCAGCTGAGGGATTTGGGGCTTTAGCCTGGAGAAGAGGAGGCTAAGGGGAGACCTCATAGCTCTCTGCAGCTCCTGGAGTGATAGGGCAAAGGGAAATGGCCTCGGATTATGCCAGGGGAGGTTTAGGTTGGATGTTAAGGAGTATCGCTTCACCAAGAGGGTTATTAAGTGCTGGAAAAAGCTGCCCAGGGAAGAAGTTGAGTTGCCATCCCTGGATGTATTTAAAATGTGTAGATGTGGGGCTTAGGGACAGGGTCTAGTGGTACGCTTGGCAGTGTGAGGTTGAGGGTTAGACTTGATGATCTTAAATGTCTTTTCCAGCCTAAAGGATTCCATGATTCTGTATCAACTAATGTGACAGCTGTACTACTCAACATCATTCCAGGCGATGACATATGGTGAAATCTAAGGACAAATGCACAAACTTGCGTTTTATGAGAGCTGGGGCATTGTCTGAGGCTGAAAACCCCTTTGTTAGCACAGCCGTACTTAAACAGCACTGTATTAACCTCAGTATTTCTCTGTCAGAGTCTTTTCCTAAGTGAGCAAATAAAAGGTCCCCTCTTAAAGCGAGTAAAATAGTTGACAAATTGTAAAATATGATTGCTCACAATGAATAAAAGTGTCCCTGACCCAGTAAAGGTGGTGGTAGTTCACCAATATGCTGAAGAGTTGTCCATGATCAGGTTTTGATGGGGAGAGAGAGGGAGGCAAAGAGCAAGGGGTTAAGTACATTACATTTGTACGGTTTCTGAGTACATCTTCTGTTTTATAAGTAAATCGCTGAATTTATGGTACCCTCGAGGAAAGATGAGCCTTCAGCTGAGACAGCATCTGGTGTTGTGCCTTTTACAGCAAGACAGAGGGTAAAATATCACAGCATCAGAGAATATGGTCCTTAATCTGTTGAAAATGGGGTCAAAAGGTTTGAAAGTTTCTGTTTTCTTTTTGAAAACTAATAGAAATTAAATTGTGGGGTTTAAAACTATTTACAAATGAAGAATATGTGTAGCTATGTAAATCGCTGCTGCATTAAGAGAAATTAATACACTAAGAAATGGCTTTTCAGAAAATACCTTGTTTTAATTCAAACAAGTTTGATGCTTGAAAAATCTTGGCACGTGCTGCTGGCTGTTAAGGGAACGTCCAATAATGTGTATTCTCCTTGGCAGAAGGTGCTTCATGCCTTCAGCTGAGAGCGTTGACTCCTTTTTACTGAGAATAAAAGAAGAGGTTCCTGTTAAACAGTTTATAACCTCACTACTGTTTCTTGCTCAGTCCCTAACTCTCCTGATGCAGCAGCCTCCATGCAGGGATGCAAGTCCAAGATGTTCCCCACAGCTTTGAGACAGCAGCGTTATGCACAACTTTGCATCCATGTGAGTTTATTGACATGAGAGGAATTGGCAGAAGGACAGGGATAGCCACACCATGGTCTGTCCCACGAGTTTTTTTCTCAAGGAGGAACAGAAGTCACTGTTGTTCTGGGCATTTCTGTAGCCCTGAATAAACTGGCCTTCTCTCAGCTTTCTGCTACCAGACTGGTGCAAAGCAGCTTAAGAGGGAGTGCAGCCCAGTCCTAAAACCGTGCTGTGTTCACAATCTGTACTGCTTGAGATAACACGAAAGTCTTCATAAATATCTCAGTAAAACATATTTAGTGCCATGTAGCTTCTTAACCAACCAAACAAGATGATTTGAGCGTGTGCTCCGTTCTTTTTTGTCGTCCTCATCAAATAAAGATCATATGATTTGGGAAGCTGGGATTGCCTTCACAAGTTCCAGACCGCTAGCGAGGTAATTTTGTATTAGCTTCTAAATCCCCACAGAAGCCCAAGTCAAGCTGAAGCATCATGCATGAGTTGGTAGATCCTCCATATGTTGTTTGTGCTTGCTCCTCGAGGCACTCGGCTATAAATAACAGAAGTTGGAATGCAAAGCAGCGCTCATCAGGGACAATCAAAGTAAGAATTCAGAGATTCATTCATAAATATTATAGCTTGGGGCGACCTGTCGTGGTTATGGAGTTTGATCTTCTGCGGGACCCAGACTTCCCTTGTGTAATAGCTGCTGAAATTGGTGCAGGTTTTTATCTGTCCAGATACTATAGATCTGGGGATTTATGTTAAGAATGAACTTTGTCTGTTGCAAATGGTATTGTCAGTTAGTAGCAGAGAGCAGAAGTAAGATGATTTAGCTGAAAAACTAGTATCCGATATAGGAGACCTTCTGGGCATATCTGAACTCCATTGGAGTGTAAACTCTGCCAGTATAAATACGGGGATTTTTTAGCACTTGAAAGGCACATTGACATAAAAATTATAAGAATTTCTCCTACTTGGAAGAAATATGCATTAGTCTAAACTAGCCTTAGATTTACTGAATAAATAATATAGAGAAGAAAAAGGTATTTAAAAAACAACAGTCATTGTTTTTGCGTTCTGAAAGAGCGATTGCAGCTGCAATAGATCCGGGCTTCATTTTATGGGTCTGTTAAGTCTGTGGTATAGTTTAGATTAATGGGTTCTTTTATAGTCTGTGTTGTATTCAGGAAAAAAAAAACTAACAAACATGCTTATTAACTTCTTTTTTGGCATTAGAAGCTTGCCTAATAAACAGTGGGATCCCAAGTTCATCTGCTGGCCTTTAGGCTCTTTGTTGGATGAAACAAACTACGAAAACCTTACAGATCTTTATAGTCGAGACTAGTTAATATTAACTTACAAGGTTTAAATGGTTAATGAATAGTAAATACACTGGCACGGTAGAGGAATATAATAATTTACACATATATATCTCAAAGTTATAGATAATGTGATGTAGTTAATTATTAAATTCTCAGTGTTTTCCAAATTCTTAGGAGCAGTTCCTCCTGCTGTGTGAGATCGTGAGTTATCGTCTATACCTGAGCATCTTTGCTAGGAGACCATTTGGCTTTAGGTTCCAAGTGCTGGTGGTCGCTGTCTGCAAGATGCTAGATAGTGCCCCAAACAAGGTTTCAAGGGGCTTTCACTGACCACATAAAGAACCTGTAATGTGAAATCAGCTGAAGCTGCTGCACAAATAGGGCTGCAAAACATTGTGACTCACAGACATGAATACTCTCTTTCCAGATTCTTCCATGATCATCTTTAGTGTACAGAAAAAATGGTGCTATAGTAATGAAATTTTCCAGAATTAGAATTAAATATGCTCTGCAATGCCAATTTTTGCCTTTTCATTTGTGAAACTTTCACCCGGTACATCTTCATTCTGCTTTTAATACTTGAGGAAAATAGCTACATGTAAATAGATGTACTAATAATAGCTGATTAAAATGCATTAATTTTACATTACTAAGTAATTGTCATTAATTTAATTCCAGCACACCATAAAATGGCTAATTCCTCTTCAGCCAGTTCGTATTTAAATTGATAAAGAAGATGAAAGCAGTTTAGAAAATCTCATTAAGCGTGCAGAGATACGTTCTGATTTTTGTGTGTTTATTTCTTTAATTAATTAAAATGTAATAAATGCTGTGGTAAGACAATGCCAAAGCGGCACAGGCGAACATGGCTCAGGAGGTGCGGAGTGAGGCATCGCCATGCGATGATCCTCTCGGCTGTGTGGCGGGTGCCTTCCCTGGGTCCCCGGCGAGAGCTCGAGTGCAGCCAAGGACGCCCCCGCGCCTTCAGTTGGGCCTGTGCAAATTCAATAGCCTTCTGTATGTACTCCATTAGCACGTTCGCTTTCTCTGTAATCAGATTATCTATTTTTTAACCAGTCCATGCTCATTTTCTGTCACACCAGCGTCTGAACATCCTTCTGAGGCTTTGCAGTAACACTTCCTAGCTTGACAGTTCATCTAAACTCCCTCTGCTATTCCAATAATCATCCTTTATCTACTGGCTCCTACCTTCCCTTCTGTTAGATCACCCAGCGTTGGCTCGTGAAACGGGGAGTTATTCTACTTAATGAGTCCTTCTGAATGGCTTCCGTAGGTCTCGGTCATTAATAATTCAGAAGACTAATTAAATGCTAGTTTGTGATCCCTTTTCCTCCTCTCTATGTTGGATGCAGCAGCTACTGAGGGGTGAAAATACCGTTTGAGGACATGGGTAGAAACCTGTCGCTGTTCTTAAGGTGTTTCCCTGCTCGCCTTCCAGCAGCATTGTCCATCCAGACAGTTATAAACTTGGAGGGAGGGGGCATGAATTCAGTGTCCAAAACGCATGTAAGAGTCTTCACAAACATCCCTTCCCTGTTCTCGTTTATCAGCCATGCTCAGGTAAGGGCAAGCATTCTCCCTTTGCCTTTGCAGGGCGCAGATTTGTGGCATCGCACAAATTGCATTCTGTAGCCATCACAGACTGTCCTGTGATTTAAACCCATGTGGGATTGTCAGCGTCTTGCTTCTGGGAGCGTTCAGGCAGGCAGCCAACTCCAGTAACTTGGTGTCTGTCAAATCAACAGTTTCGCCAAATCCTCGTAAACTCGGGTGTTTTACTCTTAGTAAAAGAGATGGGAATGGACAAGGAGAGGTAAGAGGTAAAAGATAAGGCTTTAAAAGAATTCATTTATTAAAAAAACCCCCACAACTTTGGCACCTATATCTCTATTGTTATATTTCTAAATAGGACCAGAATCTAAATTTATATAATTATTTATTTCATTATTTTATTCATTTGCTCGGTATTCAGCTTTTAAGAACTAAGAACTCAGTCTTCCTACACCATGTAGGTGTTCCACTTTTTTGAAAAAGGAAATAGCACTTCTAAGCCAAAAAAATGAAGTGTTTTTATCCATCATTGTGTCAAAATAGAATGCTTTGTCATTTTATTCAACCATTTCTATTCAAGCATTTCTATAACCACACATGAAATGGTGACAGAGTGAGAACAAATTGTACCCAGCCAGAGATTTATATCAATTTCCCTCTTCTGATCTCGTATTCATCATCTCCTCTGTGCATTAGGATTATATATTACTGCAAGAATTTAAAAGCTTTTACAGTGCTTCAAGTAAAAGGCTCTGAATTAGAGCAACTTACAGTGAGGATCTAATGCGGTGTAGGGAATGTATCTGAAATAAAAAAGCAGTGTCTTTTAATGAAGGAGACTGGATTGCTGTTATAAAATTTGAAAGTATGTAAGTATATGAAATTTGGATAATGTCACCCAAAATCTCATTAAGAATTCTGATTTGGTCCCTGTAATGTCTGTCATTACCAGAAGGAAATTTAGCAGCCGTCACTGTAGTCCCCATTGTTAGAAAAACTTCTCCTTAGCACATCTCAGTGTGGCAGTGAGAAATGCCCCTGGGAAGGTTAATTGGGATCCTTTATAGCACCAGCACAAACTGATGCTTTCCAAGGAGGGTAAATGGCCTGTGGCTGTTCCAGCAGCAGGTTGGGTACATCCCCAAGTGTCACCTCTGAAAAGTCACAAGTCAGGGGTCACAGAGCTGGAGTAAGAGCTGCACTGCTGCTGCCTGTAAGCTCTGAATGTGCTCTGAGCTGACATCGCGTGGGCTGTGTTTGTGCCACTTGATTGTCTGCAGGGCATTCAATCCTGGGATTACAGGAGCGCTGAAGCTGGGGGTGTTAAAGGGATTTAAAACTTGTTGCAATGTTTCGATTGGCTCCACATGGTATTCATTTGCATGTGAACAAAATATCAGATGTTCTGGGTCTCCTCATCTCTGGCCATCATTGCTCTGGTTTGCTTCTTAAATCATAGAATTGTTATGTTGGAAAAGACCTCTGAGGTGATCGAGTCCAACTGTCCCTGTCCACTACTAAATCATATCCTTGAGCACCTCGTCTGCCCAGCTTTTAAACCCCTTCAGGGATGGGGACTCCACCACCTCCCTGAGCAGCCTCTGCCAGGGCTTGAGAGCCCTTTGGGTGAAGAAGTTTTTCCTGGTGTCTAATCTGAACCTTCCCTGGTGCCGCTTGAGGCCATTCCCTCTCACCCTCTCACCTGACAAACACCCACCACACCACAACCTCCGATCAGGGAGTTCGCTGGAGGTTCTCCTGGTGGCATCATTCCCACTCAGGGCTCTGCTTAGAACAGGGACCAGTGTACGCAGGCAGTTGTATACGTGCCTGTCACTGAGCACACAGAACGTCTGATCTCTCTTTATGGAAAACCCATGTACAATAGTCTGTGTAATTATTTTTCTGCCTTACACTTCTGTCTTGCCATGTTCCTAAGCTTTTTTCTGTTCCTCATGTTTATACCATATGGTGCAGTCCACGATGGTTGCGTTTCTGATGTCAACAACAATCATACGAGTGTCGCATCCAAATCCAAGGTTCAGGTTTGTCGGATGTCAGTGTGTCTGTTGGAGACTGAAAGACAGCTCAGAGCCATTGTGCTTGATAAAAAGTGGGGAGTAAACCCATTTTTTTAAAATAAATAGACTGCTAAATTTGTCATTAGAGAGAAGGTGAAGTGTAGGTGGCCACCAGTGAGCATGTGCATTTTGCTGGTGGATTTTCTTTTTACTCGTTAGTGTTCCTGAGTGTATTGTTAAAAGGAAAAGATTTATTTGGCAGCTCCAACCTGTTTTTTAGATTATTTAAATGTATCAAATTCAGTTTCAATTACAGTCTGTATTTTGAAAATTATTTTAATGCTCTGTTTAACTGCATCTCTCTTCAGTGACACATTTACAGTGTTTCATTATGTCCTGAAGTTCTAGAATTACTTTCAAAAGTAAACAGAAAAGAAAACTTGCCTGATGATCAGCCAGGACATCGGATTGAACTGAAAGCCTTAGGGGAAAACATCATCAGGTAAGAGAATTGTTGAATAACACTGAGTAGAATCCAGTGAAAGCCTCACAAAGATACAAATGTGTGCATCGTTGTTAGCGTATTGACTGGGAACGTTTACTGGGAAATGCGAGGTGTTGCGAGGCATTTGTCACTGTTCTTTAATGGGATGTGGCAATCAGAGACATCAAAGCATGGATGCCCAAAGAAGGGAATCTGGAACACAGCTGTAGCAGTGATTTTATTGATACAGCTGAGCAAATATATTTACAAGAACCATCACTTTGACGTATAATTCCTATTTTATAGTAACAGGCAGTGCAGCAGGAATATCTGTTGACTCGGCTGCTCAAGTTCTTGATGTGATCCTTCTTTCTCTATGTAGGAAATGAGGTGGCCTGTGTTATCTCCTAGGGTTTGAATGCGTTTGTAGGATTTCTCATAGTGTATTTGTTACTATCAGAAGCCATAACATTGTCAATTAAAACAGTGATTGTTTTTTCCCTCCTCTCCTCCTCCTGTCTTGTCCTTGAAAAAAATGTGTATGCTTACTGGGTTTTTGTGATTTTAAGCAAGATACCTTGTGTTTTAATGGACAGTAATGTAGTTTGTCTGGAAAACAAAATCAAACAACAAAACATACAGTCCTGTCCTGTCCCCCATGTTATTTCTATTACATCTTCTTATTAAGAGCATTGCTTTAGAAATGCGTTGTTTTAGAAGATTTTATGAACAAAGATTTTATGAACGTGCGGGTATGCTTGGGATTCGTGTGCTGATCGCGGTTCCTAAACTGGTGGAGCCTTGCTAGCAAAAGCTTCCCTGAGATGTCGATAGTTTATGACCTGTCAGTTGCAGAAGTGCATTTTAGACAGCAAGTATAAGATCAGCACTCAGGTACGCGACTCCAGTGCTCTGAAAATTGCCTCCCTTTGTTCTAGAGTATGAGTTCAAAGCCTCGCTGCCTGCTAAAACCTGGGGCTGCTGGTGGCTCTGCCTACTGGTGGCCCTTCGGAAATGTGAAGACTACCTTTGCTATAAACTCAATAAATAAATAGGGTGGAAAAGCAAGAAGCGATTCATAACAAAATGACCTCTTCAGTTATTAACTGGCAAAAGTCCCAAAGGCATTAAAATAAATTAATCGTAGCTTGAATCAAAAAGGCAAAAATTATAAGTTGAGGCTTATATGCTGTAAATTTAATTAAATATAAATGGATTCCTAAACCACCACACAGTTTCCTGTACTGTTATTGCTAGGAACTCTAGTGATGTGTAGATAGAAATCGCATGAGGGGTTTGACTGTCTCTCTCTAAATCCATTATTCACTGCTGCTCTTCTGTTTTCTCTGAACAGCATCCGTTGTCACTTCAAGATTTCAGTCCCTGCGGAGTGCATATGCAATTCTCAATTTAGACTGTTTTCCAGCTGTTTTATATATAAGCCGTGTTTGGGTTTTAGAAGAATTTCAGTGCTGTTGCTTTGCAGAGCCTTTCATCAGTGTGAAAGGATGAGGAAATAATCTGAAAGAATTGGAAGAAATAGAATAAACATCTTCAAATTGAGCACCGAGCAGTCTGGCGGATGCAGGATTTTGATATATTGTCCTGTTTTGATATACAAATCTCAAACCTCTGAGTCATACTGAGAGGTCCCTCCCTGCCTCACCTTTCCTCGTTTGAACTTCACACTTGAGTCCTCGAATGCGAATGCGCTGCTCCAGCCAATAAAAAGAAAGGAAGTTGACACCTTCGGCTTTCCTGTTTGCAAAATAAATAAATAAAAGATAACCTGCTTGTAAACGTTTTCATTGAAATTCCTAAGGCTTTGTGATTGAAATCTTCATATCTGCTTCCAAGGCCTGTGCTGGTTGCTGCAAAGGAGTTCCCGTGGAAGTTTGCAGGCAAAAAAGAAAATAGAATATGGCTCTGTGAAATCTCTTGTAGAAGAAGTAAACAAATCAGATGGAGAAAGTATACCAGCTGTGTAAGTGTTTGTGGAATTTCTGCCTTGCAGCTGAGTTCTGCTCATCAGCAGCAATCGCAGCAAATGGAATTTTTAACTCTTCCCAGGTACTCAGGCAAACAACCTAATTACTCGAAGGCTTCATGTATTGTAGCTCTTTGAGTATCCAGAAGGGGCTGGGAGCATCCACATCCACTGAACAGCGAGTAGATGCGGGCACAGCAAGTGCCATTCACTGACAGAAAGAGGAGAGGAAATGCAGTTTGACTAGAATGTGGCATATAGTCATCATGTAAGCTCTTTAGCAGAAACTTAACTTGCCTTTGTTTCCCCTTTTCTGTGCTCAAAGTGGCATCCTCGCTCTTTATGTGAACAATAATTTAATTAGAATACAAAATAATGACACAATGGAGGTGTAAACCATCAGTGGTCTCTCTTGGACACAGAGCTTGCAGTGTGCACGACAATGGGAAAGCACACATGGCTTTAAAGGCTTGTACTGTGTTTGTACACAATAGCTAAGAGTTTTACATTTAATTTAAAAACGATTTCTTATGCCAGACTGTTGAGTGGTTCCCTGTACAATGGTCTCTAGAATCACTAATGTGAGACTTCTTGTATACAAGCCATTATCCCCCAAACTGAGGAGAAAATGTCTCAGCAAGCGCATCTTTGCAGAGGAACTTGTACCGGTAAGGGATATTGAAGTGTGTTTGACATGAATTGTTACCGGAGGAAGTCAGAAACCTGATTAAAGCTTGACGCTCACCCTTCTCTTCTGTTCATACACGTTCTTCAGAGTAACAGTCAGCGGCTCTCGGAAACGCTGCCCTGCAGTCAGGGAACCAATCGTTTGGCACGCTGGCTGCACAAGGTGGATGAAGAGACCTCTGTTTTCTCCCCTCTTCCCCTTGCACCCACCAGCGTCCATACACAAATCCAGAATCTCTAGAGAGCTGATGGTGAAGGGAGATTTCTAACAAGAAAAATATTGGAGAAAGCAAATCCAAAATATTTCTATGAGATATCAATTGTTCAATTTATATTTATATGAGTTTTTAATGATTCTTGCCTTTAATTCTGTTATTGACTGTTGGCTGAATGACTGCATACAGCATCTCTTGAAAGAAAGCTAAGCTCCTTCAAACTCAATGCTGAGTGATGAAAGCCAAGGTTCCACCTGGAGCCTACGTACAAACCAAAGTCAAATATATGTGGATGAAGACAAAGACATCTTTCTTAAAAGAATGCAGAAGGAACCAAGAGATGTCATAAACTGAGAAGTTTAATGAAGTATATCGTTATTCTAAACAGTTGTGCAACAAAAAGTTATACTGCCCAAGAAACAAAGAGATTTGTTAGATATTCCCCAGAGCAGTAAAGAAAGCTATCCAAGGGCCCAAGATTACACTTGACCTACAGTGGCCAGGTAGGTAACTATTTCCATCAAGTCATTCTGTCAGAATTGAATGGAAATAAGGTAAGTGCTCAGTAAAAGAGCTTTGGTGTTTTGCTTTGTGCTTGTTAGGAACGTGATCTACTTCTGTATTCCTCGAAAATGCAAATTGGCACTGAAGCCAACATATTTCTAGGTGAAGAACCTATCTGAATCGACCCTGTAATTCAATTAAAATGTTGAAGTGTGAGCATTTCCTGAATAAGTTGTAAATCAGCGTGACACAAGAAAAAGGACATCCTAAATGTGTAGTGGTGTGGTACAGAATATGGACGGGCAATCAGAGCGGGCAGAGCATGACTTTGGTCACAGGGAAGAAATCTGAAATGTAACTTAAATTGTATCAAATTAAATCAACATCATCAACTAAATTGAAAACTGAAATATGTTGTTAGAAGTGTTTTACAATTCGTAATTCCGTCCTGATTATTGAGAATGACAAATACATTTACAAATGAAATGGGCAGTCACGTAGATGTGTTCTTGTATGCAGATAATGGGATAATAGGCTTCAGCTTGAGCAGAACCACTCGGTGTACGTGATGCAAGCTGCTTGTGAGAAGACAAAAAATCAAGGATGTCCTTCTCAGGTACTTAGTGTGTTACTGACTGGGATTTCTTCAGTTCAGCTCTGCGATGAGGCGCTGCAAATCGTACCTGCAGATTTGATCATGAGGAATGAGGTCTATGTTGTTGCCCTCAGCTAACATGAGGATTTCCCTCCAGCACGCTGTCGGTATGTGGTTCATATTGGCATCGGTTATAACTGAAGTTTGATGGAAAGTGTTTTCATAAGGGCTAGTGTGGGGACTGCACATCTGGATTTGAGTTTTGGCAGATGTGCTTTTCAATATCAAACAGGACACAATGCAAACATTCAATGTTAACATGGATACGAGCAAATGTAAAGCGCTGGGTGCTGCCTGTAGAAGTTGGCAGGAACAGAGTGCTAACATACTGAATCCTGAGTCTCATCCAGTCTCTGATGTGGGCTAGGCGATGTGGGGAACTCCTGACAGATGTGAGGGCAGGAAGCTCCTGATAGTTGGTTCTTACTCTCCAAAACACAGTGAGCAGCACAACTGATCTGAACGATGCCAAGAAAGGGCTGCTTGAGTCTGTGGCGTCCCTTGATGTTCCCTTGTGAGAGATTACCTATAAGGAAAGGTTAAAAGGCACCCCTGGCACATGCACATCATGCTTTGTTTTAGTTTGTGTTTTTAGTTTTGCAGGTTCTTTTGTTATTGTCCTCATTTGAAATGTACTTCAGGTCATTTTCATCCTTCATGTCTACAGATTTTTGTGAGCTGCTTTGTTAATAAAGCCCCAAAGCTTACGTGCCAGCCCATGGAGTTCCTGTGCTACCAGTGCTCCAATTTACACTCAAAAATCAAGATAAAAACTTGCTGCTTTGCTGATCACTGTAAAACAAAAGCCTGTAAAGAAGGCTCTAGACATCAAAATGCATTTCTTTGTGCTTAACTAGTTTGCAACCTTGATAAGATCACAGAAATAAGCGTGGGAAGCTGTTGCCTGCGATACAGAACCATTAAACTGCTCTCCTTGTAGAAAACAAAGCGATCGCAACATCTCACATCTGTTCTCCTTCAACCTTAGAGCATAAAAGGAAATGAGAAATTGCGGATGGTGGGGGAACCCACTGGCTCAGTGTGCTGCAGCGCTGGGTGTCACTTTCCACGGCTTCCTCCTTGCTGTGGAATGACTTTCCATACAGGCTTAGAGATTATAACAAACGTAGTGCTGTCCTAAATGTGTGTTTAAGTACCAGGCAGAAGTAGAGTAAGCTGCTGCGAGGCTGTCTGACACTGCTTCCAGGATGCTTCTCTGAAGAAGTCAGAGCTTGTTTATGGCCTGGTTACCCTGGTGAGTACTAATAAGAAACGTTGCATGGAAAGGAAAAGACTTTCATATCCCTTTCATTTAAAGATTGTTTCCATGTAAACCCACTGTGCTTTCCTTGCTTGGTCAGTGTTTGTTATTTGCCTGCCCAGAATATTCTCCAGGAGTCACAAAACCAGTTCATTAATCTTGCCTGACTGCGAGGGCACGAGCAGGAGGCAGCAGTGTTCTCTGATACATTGATTTTATCTGCGGCCTATATTAACACCTCAGAGGGTGGTCAGTGCTGCCTTGCTGTTGGGCTGTTAAACTCTATAGATACCAAACACCTTGACTTTTGCTCCCAAAGTCACTTGCCTGTGGGTGCCTTATTTACTCCTCCAAATTACAAAAATTTGCTGGGCAGCTGCTTCTTACAGGTCAGTGTCAGGGGCTTGGGTTTGCTTCTCTTCAGTAGGTTATTCTCATCTTTAACCCAAAAGTAAGGATATGCTGCGTTAACGCAACATGGAACTGCCAAATAACAGGTTTTTGATCCCCTTGCATGCCAGAAACTTCACAGACGTAATTTTGTTTGCTAATTGTTTCATCCACACTGTGGTGGCTGCTTAGTCTTTTGCATTGTTCTCATTAGTGTGTTTTAAGATCTCCCGTTTTCTGCTCACGTCAGCTGTGTCGTCATTAGCCAGTCCTGGGGTGCTGTAGCTGAGCTTGAAGCCATGGGTGGTGGGAAGGTCCGCGAGATGTGATCCAGAGCTGTTACTGCGGGCTGTTCGCCTCTAGCTGTACCTGAACTCTGTTCTGGGGTAGCACCTGCTGCTGAGCATTGTCAAACCTTGCCCCGTGAAATATTCACAAGCTCTGTAAGAGAAGAATTATCTAAGAAACAGACACAAAGACAAAATGAAACAGCAATTCAGTGCCTGGCTGCTTTGTGTTAAAAGGTTCCGGTTGTTGAATACTCTGATTTTTCAAAGGTGCCAAACAACATGATCTGCGAGCAATATAATTTAACCTAGGACAATTCTGTACCTCCCCCAGCAAGTTGGAAACATTGCAGTGACTTTTGACTCAATACTTTGATCTTTTGAAGAAGTACGCTATTAAATCTAATGGCTCTTTGTGTTATTAAAAAGTTTAAAAAAATGTTATTTTGGAAGAAGTGTTAATTGTTAATTCAAGGCATTTTTTTTCTTCTTGGATGAAGGGAAGTTAAATGTAATGAACGGCAAGTGACTTCGTCAGAACTAAAAAACATTCCCAAAAACTACATTTAAAATCTTTTTTTTTCTCTTTTAGACGTTTGTAATTAAAATGTCATTTAACAAATGACAGAAAAAATTAAGCAACAGCAACTCATTTATGCAGTCCCTAGGTTTAAATATTCCCTGTGGTGTAGCTTTCTGCTTCCTTGTAAGAGGATAGTGAGGGGAAAAAACCAAGAGCCCGAGATGCTAAAGGCAAATATAACTGAAATGCAAGAAAAATGTTGACTATCTTTGGACAAATAACATCCTAAAAAGAATTAATTAAGCTCAGCAGAGGGATCTATATTTACATACTCTGGTGAGCAGGTGTGCAAGTAAAACAGAGGAATGAGCAAACGCATCAGTTTAATATTGAGAAACTGAGTTTGTAAGCAGTGGGAAAGGAGAGGGAAGGAATGAAGGGATGCTCAAGTCATAGTTATTTTCCAGAAACACAAACGTTGACGCCTGTTTCCTGTCTGGGTGGCAATAGATAAAAGCGGGAGAGAGCTGCTGGTTATCTGAATTGGTACACGCTCACTTTGAATAAAGAAGAGTTCTGTAATTCATTTTGTTGAGCTCTTTTCCAGTTGTTTGTAGCTGCCACATCTAATTGTGCTTGTGTAGTCCTTTAATTTGCATGAAAGGAGATAATATAATTGAAAAACTCAGGAGTAAGACAAGTTCAGATTACTAGCAGAGGCAAGTTAATTTGTTATTCATTAAATGCTAATGAACTTGGCACCTCTGTTTTATTCGTTTCGCTCTGTCTGAAATTGGAAAGGTCTTCTAACAGAGCTCAGGCTGTGATAAACAGAGATGTTAAATTAAACTGTTGTTTTCCCTGATGTTCCACTAGAATAAGCAAGTTTGTAAAACTAGGTAACTATAAATTTGTGTGTGTAGTGAAGCATCCTCCGAAGGCAAACCTGAAACGGTTAGGAAGTAATTTGCCTGTTCAGATTCCTTTGAGAACTGTGGCTGACCTTCCTGGCCCTTGGGGCCTGGTTTTGGTGTGGTTTCTGTTCAGAATGGGTGAAGGGCTAGCGCTGTAAATCCTAGCTTGAAGCCCAGGGGCAGAGTCCAGCTGTGCCGCGGGTACGGCTCGGGCCACCTGCAGGAATTGTTCTTCTGTTGTCATTGTCGTTCCTCATAGTAATGCAGAAATGGCTAAAACCAAACCTGCACTTGCTCATATAAGTGCTAGGGGCACGCAGAAATCCGTGGCCTATTTGCCCTTTGACTGCTACAATGAGTTTTGAAACAACTGTTGGCGTTCCTACAAGTTCTGTCATTTTGGCTTTAGTGCCTTTGTTGCTTTACTCCTTAATGTAAGGACGCTGGTTCATCGCCCTAGGGGTTAGGTTGTATGCCTTACAGGGCTAGGTCTTATTTTAGTTTATTTATGGTCTATTATTATACTGTAGAAGAAAATGAAAAAATATTCTGAGGACAGTTTGATGTCTTTCTCTTCTGAAAAGTTGCTTTCCTTTTAACCTCTTCTCCATTTCCTGTGCCTTTAAAGCACACACAGCCTGGAAAGCAAATAGAGCAAAAGTCTAGTTGAAACAGTCCTTAAAATCTCCCTCTAATGTAAAAGACTGAAAAATGTCCATGGACACAGCTACACGAGTCATCTGGCCTGCATGCAGCACTGCTTCTACCACTTCTCTGAGGGGTAATTCTTGTTTCTGAATATGGAGTAAGATAGGATGATGTAGCTTGCCTCTGACATCCAGCTAGATTGAGTCAAGATTATCAGCATGCATGCACTCAAATATTCTTATGGTTGGCTTTGCTGATATGGAAATGACTGCATATTGACTGGGAGTTGGATGGAAATTCAGTTTATTCTGTTTGTGTTGATCAGATAATGAAGCGAGAATGAAAATACTGCATAAACTCCATTACATTTGAGGGTGTTCCTGTCCAAGGCAACTCATTTTGAGTTTAAGGGAAAAAACTTACCAGTAGTCTGTGTGCTATGCTTCAGGGTTGCTGTTTTTATTTGCAGCAACGTCTTGGATCGGGATATCAACATACTGTGTTGCAGGAGACTAACTGGTGCCTTCCACGTGAGCACCTAGAATGTAGGTACCATCCAGGCTTTATTCTCGTTACATCGTTCTATGGGGTGTGCACAAACAAGTGAGAAAAACAGTAGAATCGGATTCCTAACTGTTTTCAATAAGATTTTTTTCAACATTTTAGCAGCTCTTCACTGTGTTTCTTTTCCCAGCTGTAGCTACAGACTTAACAATTGAAATGCTCAATGTTAAGCTGCAAATACACTTTTTTCAGTTTGTAAGCTGCCATGAAGATATAATTTGCCTCTCCTTCATTCACCTCTGCTGTAAAGCAACAGAAATAGATTGTTAATTTGAAAAGTAAGCTTGATCTCTAAGCTAACCTAATAAGCTGACAATGGAAAAGCTTGAATAGATAAATTGGAATTACAATTAATGCTGAGTTAAGAAGGAAAAAACCTCAACTTTAATAAGTTACATTTTTTGGCTCTCTACAAGACTGAAGTTCTCCAGACCCGTCTCTCTAATACACAGGAGTTAGTTGTTTTGAAAAGCAAATCTCTCTTTTCAAGCCTGTTCTTCATATTGCTTGTCTCTCAAATTATCTAAGCTCTAAAAGCATCTTTTTCACTTCCTTCCACTTTAGTCCATGACTGGTATTCTGCTGCACTGTGTATGCTTCCTTGCTGTATGTGTTTATCTCTGCTGAAGGGAGATAATGGCTCTGCTAGCGACTCCCTGGAAAAAGAGAAGCTGTTTCTAAGGTGAAATGAAGAAATGGGCATGTTATTGTGCCAAATCAAAGAAATTGCTGTTCTCTTTGCCCTTTTTTGTAGTGTGGAGCAAAATCTGCACAAGAGCTTTGTGACACCCATGGTGTCACATTGTCCACAAGGACTTTCTGAAATATGCCTCGTGAACTGAATTAACGTCACCAAAGAGCAAAAGGAAAATAGGTAAATTAATTGATGCGTACACAGATAATTTAGTATCAGTGCATTAAAATGGATAAATTAATCGAAGTAACTATACATCTTGCATAAATAGAGAAAATATGACGTTGTTACCAGAATAGAACATGAAAATAAAATAGAACATGAAATAATTACATTTATTCACTGAAATTACACAAAATAAAATAACCTGGGTGTCCATTTTAGGAATTATTCTTTTGGTCACCCTGTGTTACAGAAGCCTACAGCTCTCCGTTGGTGTGGAAATGTCATTTGTTCCTATTTCCAGAGCTGTGTTCATCAGCAGCCGTCGGCTCCGAGTGCTGTCCACAGCTGTGAAAGCGAAGCAAATATTTCAGGTAATACCTGACTGAACCGTTGCACGCCTGTTTTATTAAGATGTCATCCAGGCAATTAATAATACTTGATTATTAGTGACCACAAAAAGATTGATTGCCCTGAAAATGCTGTGGTTATGAATCTCCCTATTAGAAACTATTAATTTTTAACACATTAATTTTCCTTGCAGCTTTTCTATTTTCTCCATGTTTTCCTCGTGATGTGCCTTCCTCCCCACCCACCCCTCCCACCCCAAATCTTACATACAACATTCTTTATTTTGTGGTAGCTGGGATATTTTTTTAAGGCCAGGTTGGATAGGGCCTTGGGTAACCTCATCTAGTGGGATGTCCCTGCCCATGGCAGGAGGGTTGGAACTAGATGGTCTTTAAAGTCCCTTCCAACCCTAACTATTCTATGATTCTATGATTTTCCAATCTGGTGCATTTTTTTTTTTTACTCTGTTTACTTGTAGTTTATGTCTAGAGCCTAATTCTTAAATAGTCTCTCTTGAACGATAAAGAGAAATAATTAATTTAAAAAAGCAGTATTCAAGCAGGCTGTTGGGTTTCTGCAACATTAAAAAAAAAAGATTTTGTCCCGAAGAGCTCTAATAATTAGTGCAGTAGCATTGAAGGTTTAAGCCAGATGCTCAGTAGCTGTTAATCAGTGACGCTTCACTGGAGTCAGGCAGGAATTCGAGCTGAAATGTGTTGCTCTCCATCCCATTTGTAGTTTCCTTTGGATGACAGTACAGGACCTTTCCCGAGCAGTGCTGGTACCTTTGGCCGCGGAGCGATGCTCCTCGCGGCAGGGCTGGGTGCAGCGGGTGCAGAGGAGGCAGAGCAGCGCAGCCACTTCAGAGGGAAAAGAAGAGGGGGGAAGGCGTGGAGTGAGAACCTTTGCTCCCCGTCTCAATTTGCTGGTCTGTATTTTCCGATTATAAATTTTTAAAACAACTTCTCATGTTTTCAGTTGATTTTTCATTGTGTCTCGACAGCTGCCTGCTGCCTGACCAGGACTCCCTGCTGCACATGGGCCCAAGGGAGAAGCTGCCTGGAGTTGCCTTGCGTTCTCCTCAGGCTGCTTAGATCGCTTGAAATCTCTATACGGAGTTTAGAGAAACAGGAAAAAAAAGCATAACACACTCTGTACACAATCTGCTTGATATCAGCTTTCCTGCGTGCAAGGAGCTGAAGGTGAGAGCACCCAGGTGCACGTGGACAATGCCATAAATGCACTTTTGACACAGAGGGGCTGCTGGTCTGTGGGTGTGATGTGGGGTTAAGCAGGACCGCTGAACATCACGGAGAGGGGTAAGCCAGAGTCTCTGTCAGTAACAACCCAGAGTTATCTGAACACCAAAAAAGAAAAAAAAATTTTAAAGATTCAGAGTTACCATCTGATCAGGAAAAAACTATTTTTGTGGCATTCATCTCAATATCAGACACATCTCTCATTTACCAGCTCAAAGTTCAGCAGGGCCTCGTGGCTTCTTTAGTTAACATGGTCCCACAACGACCATTCTGTTCCACTAATCTGTACCTGGGTGGACACATGGAGATCTGGTATCCAAATTAATTCCGAGAAAAATCATTCAACAGTAAGAAGAGATTTTTAAGGTTCTGTACCAAAAGGTAGCAATGAACACAACTAACTCTTGTCCTCAGTAAGATTAAATATATATCACTTTCATGTCACCATTTTTATCCTATAAACCCAAATTTGTAACCAGTTTATTGCAGCTCTGGTCTGACATGTGCAATCACATCTGCCAAGCTGCCTCATCCCTTGGGCTATAGAATGAAACAGGTGATTCCAAACATCTCTGGAGCAGTTCTGCTCTGAAGACCAAAGTGGTGGTCAGCACTGTTTTTGAAAGTGCCAGTGGGACTGTGTTTGCCCATCTTCACCGCAGCCTTTTATGAATTGTCTAAATGTAAAATTAGATATAGTGGATGTAAGGCATAAATAGGCTTTTGCCTGAGCGTAGGGGTGATGCTCAGTCCCAGTTCAGGACTCACTCAACCCTAAGTCACTGATAAAGCCCAACAGCTTTTTCTCTGCTACAGGGAAAGATCTGAGTAGGGATGCTCTGTCATGTGGCTTTTGAGACTGAACTCAAACAAACCTGGGTAAATACTGGCTCAGGGATGGTTTTCTTTCTTCCTCATTTTCTCTATGACATCAATAAGCAGCAAGAAGCCTTTGCTGATGTAGTTCCACGTGATTTTGGGATCAAATTCCCTTGGAAAAGCAGGGAATATACAGTACTTTGGAAAGCATGTCTGCTGAATTGCTACATTCATCTCTCGTGACTGGGAGAGCTCCCAGCTCTGTTGGTACTGCTGGATTTATGTCGTGGAAGAAGAATGACTCATACACATGCCCTTTACTCTGCAGCATACATACAGGACTGTATACAGAGGGCTTTGTCACGTTGCCCCACATTCTTCTGTTGCTCTGAGGAGGATCCATCCATTTATCTCCTCCCAAGGCCGAATACCTGTATTGTATCCTCAGGTGCTCCCGTCTCGAAGGAGGCGCTGCTTTCATTAACAAGAGAAGGATGCCACGAGGAAGAAATGTTTTCTTTTGCTGTTGTGGTTGTGAAGATCACAGCCATCACAGCCTTGTGACTGTGTAACTAAACATAAAATAAAATGTGGCACAAATCTCTCAGACTCCTTCGGCAGTGAGTGAACCAAGCTGTGATGGAGTAGCAGTCCTGGTGCTTTGTAGCCATGGATTCCATGACCTCTGTGTTATGTAAATGAACTTGCTACAATTCCAATACTTTTTTTAGCAGCTTTTAGGTCTGTGGTGGCAGCTTCTCGAACGACCTTGCTTGCTCTTCTGGCTGCCCATGCTGCTGCCTGCCGTGCTGTTTGCAGCAAAGCCTGCAGTCCTAGTGACAGATTTCTAGCACAGATTTCTGCTGTACTGCCTTGCCCTTCTGGGTATCTCTCTCTTTCATTCTCTTTTATTCAAAAAGGTTGAGGGGAATAATGAGTGCAGGATTTTTCTAACTTCTGCTCTGCTAACGCTTCACAAAACACCAATGTGCGGTTATTTTTCTAATACAGAAATATAGAATATTTTCTCCTTGTAGCTAAGGAGATTTGGTGTAGTGATTTGAAGTATAAGGCTTTCCTTAACCTGCAAGAACTTAGCAATTAAAAGCTGCCAAGGTCACGTCCCCAGAACGTAAGAAAATATTTTAATAAAATATGTACTTGGTAAGTGAGGGCAGAAAAACCAGTGATTGCTTGTTGGAGTACAAAATTAAATTCTAATGGCTGATATGTATATATGTGACAGAGTAACGTATGAAATCCTGAGGTGTACTTTTTCCATACGTACATCAGTTTATCCGTGTGTATAAAGCAAGAGTTTTGCATCAGGATTGATTGGGAGTTACTGTTAGCACTGGCAGCTCGGAACCAGCCAGACGAAGCAGGGAATTGTATTGGTTTCCTCCCGCATCTGAGAGTGCGCCTGATGAACAGGACGTAGAAACGAAGTTCTGTAGCATAAACTTCACCTTGTAAAGTGCAAAAGCGCTGAAAAAACACATACACGAGAGCACTCTGGATTGTAAAATTATAGTCATCCTTACAATTACATAATTGTAAACATCCTTACATCAGCATTAAAGATTTTATTTTTATGGCAATCCTTTGAGGAGGAAAAAAAAAAAAGATAAACTCAAAGGTCAAGTGACGATTCGTTTTTACATATTTCTATCTCCAAGAAAGATTTCCATATATGTTCTTGTTTTGCTTATTTATATTTTGCTAAAATAATGCCAGATTCAATGTCGTTATGTAGAATCCTTCATTAGCTGTAAAAGTTCCAGAACCTGGTGCCAAAAAGCTGGAGTTCCCTGTAAGAGCGGGTTTTTACATAATTACTTCCCTACCTAACAAACCTTGACCCGTTCAATACGGGAAGCAGTATTCATCTGCAATGTTTTTTTCCCTAGCCACGTAATGAGGCTTGTAGAGGCATTACACAAAGAAACAGGATGAATAAATCAAATTGTAAGGAAAAAAACCTCAAGGATCTGTCTGTAGAAATGACAAACAACGGGCAGCTCAGCAGCTTTTCTCAGTGTCAGCTGAAACCCTTCTCTTTCTCTGTGACTTAGAGGAATATTGCAGGACAATATGCCCTCACTGTTCTGTTGTCAGTGCAGGCTGGGACCTCCAAGGTCCTTAGAGATTTCTAGAGCCCATTTTGAGGGGGGTATAGAGCAGAAGTTGTGGCCAAAGAAAGAGGCTGGATTTACTGAGGTTTCTATGGGGTGTTTACTTTATTGGTTCATAGTTTGGCACCTTGCAAAGTGACTTATAAATGCAAAACAATGCTTGTAACAAACTTTTGGGAAAGAGAATCCGTGTCTTTGAGCTGGGGAACGCTGAAGGACAGCTCTGCAGGAAGGGAAAGGAGCTCAAGTAGCCTGACCAGACCTGGCGGCTGGTACTTATTTGCGGTTTATCTTCAGCGCAGAGAGAGTTTGCCAGGCCAAATGCCACAGAGGAAGCATCAGCCTTTGTTTCCTGCAGCTCTCCACAATCACACTTGGTTTTAATGAGTCTGAGCTGAAAGAGAAATTGATCTTAATGTCATGCATTTTCTCCTCTCCATCAGGAAAGGTCGGGAAAAGTGGGGGGTAAAGTGACATTTCCATATGTTCACAGTGTGCAGCAGAGCTGTTGAGCTGTGGTTTAAGGGAGAGAGATAGCATAAAAATTAGAAGAAAGTGACCCAGAGCTGTAGAATAACGAGCTCCAAGCACCTCCCGACATATCCAAACTCTGAAGGTGATGGGTCTGGCCAGGCTTCCCGTGCTCGGGCTGCCTCCCCTCCAGGGAAAGGAGCTGGCAGGTTGCCGGCAGTGGGGCTGCTGCGGCTGCCTCGCTGCCCCACGGCTCCCTGCACCAGGGCTGGCTAGGAGTGTCCTGTCTACGGCTGATTCTTATAAGAGACAGCCTAACAGCTTTTTAAAGGTATTTGTGTAAAATTTCCATTACTGCACTGGCTATTTGTCACTTGGCTATGAGTCCTCTTAGGTAGCTGCATGGTAACAACTATCATTTATGCTTTAATATGGAGTATTGCCACTGGAAGCTTTGGTTTCAGTAACATTTAACTCCATATATGAGGTTGAATTCTGTGAGAGGGATACAAGAAAATTTGCCTTCCCTTAAAGACAGTGAGAACAAAGACAATCAACCAAAGGCTCGAGTTCTGCCCGACAATAGAGATGTTCTGCTTTCATGGGGATTTTAGCTAAATTCACACTGCTAGAAAACAGATTCATGTGTTTTCTGGCTTGGATACTCAAGTAAAATAAAGTTGCATATACAATTGCATTTATACTAGAACATGTTTAGTTTTTCAGAAGTTAACCTTGGTCATATTTCATTTAGTCCCTTTGCTTTTATGTTGGCTCTGATGCCCACTTGATAGAAAAGCATCAGAGCTTGTGCAGGCTTATGTGATTTTGTACACATACCTGTGCCCTAATGTGTTTGCATGCTGAGTAATAAACCCAGCGTTTCATATATGTTGTACTGTGGTTTAGTCATGCATTTTAAACTTTAAAAGAAATACATTACTTTCTCTCATCCAGGTTGGATGGTCCTTGGGCATCCTAGCAGGATGTGTCCCTGCCCATGGCAGGGGAGGTTGGAACCAAATGATCTTTAAGGTCTTTTCCAATCCAAACTATTCTAAGATTCTATAATTCTGTTAAGTTCTAGTTAATGAATATTAAAAATTGAAAGTTGCTGCTGTCGTTGTGGCACTGACTGGGGAGGGCTTTATGTGTGTAGCAAGGTTTGTCATGGAAAAATGGAAAACTGCAAACGAACACATTTTTCTTTTAAGGGATGTACACTAAAACCAACCCCTTCGTGTGGCTGATCAGCTCGCATACATTGTAGAGACACATAACTTATTCTGAGTTAGACTTATCATTTTATAGTGGCTATTTAGCACAAGTTTTTATGCCATTCTTGAAGGTGTTGAGGTTTGTATTATTTGTGATGGAAATCACGACTAGAAAATGAGGCTAAAATTTCTGTTGGCAGTTAGATCCATCTCTAGTAGAGTATTTTTCTTGGAGTCCAGACAGAATTTCATGTGCTGCCTGGGAGCTGTAGTCAGTGGAAATACAGAAACGTGGTTAAGGGTGGAAGAGGAGTTCTCTGTGTATTCAGTGAGTTGTGTACGGAGATGAGGTTGTTACATTTTTTGATCAGAAATTGAGTTTGGGGTTAGGTTCTTTTGTTTGGTGGTTTTGTGTTTTCTGTTGTCACTTTATTTCAGTTCAAGCAACACAAGTCTGATGTGTCAGAGCACGCGTGTTCACTTTTGGCTTATAAACTCTGCAGCTCGTGCTTTTCACTCTTCAGCGGGAACGCAGGGATTGTCCCTACCTGGTGTGTACATGGGAACTTGCTTCTCCCTTCTGCCTCTTCTAAGCCACCCCATCCCAGTGTTCCTCCCCTTTGCTTTCCATGCGCAGCTCTCATTGCAGTGAACGGAAATGCCCCCAGGCATCGGAGCAGCCTCTCTGGGTGGCACTGCCAGGCAGAAGCAAAGGGAGAACCTGTGATCCTGACAACTTTGTGACTGGGTAAAAGCAAAGACTTCAGGATTTTAGGTTTAAAAATCTCCAAACTATTCAGAAGACAAAAATTCAGGCATTAAAGCAAAACATTAATATGTACATATTCTATTGTAGCCGAGGCAGCAGGAAGTACCGCTCATCTCAGATTTGCTTTTTACAATTATTTTATTTTATTTTACATTAACAAATGAGTGAAAAAATAATAATGCCATAGAGGAATGCTTGATGTGCTTTTAAAAATCATCTTGGACATTGAGAAATGCCAAAACACGTCTCTAGTATTCCTCCCATAAAGCAGTTTAATAAGATGTCACGATAAACATGTAAAATTAGATTTGTTGTATCAAGAGGCAAAATAACCTCGTTACACAGAAAGCTCCAACAAACTGGAGCTTGCCTAATATATAATCCAGTATTTTAATTTGTAAACCCAATTATTGCTCTTAACAGAGTTGATTGGTGCCTCGGAGTCCTATAAGATGTTTGAATGGTACTTGTTATAATTAATATTTAGTCTTTAATGCTGTTCGGAGTTCCCCAGAATTTCAAAATGGTTCTTGTAATTGCTCTTTTAAAATTTGCCAGCTGTGTGAGCTTCATTGCTGTGAGGGTACAGAGGGGCCTCACAGATGGAGCACAGCATCGCGTTGATTAATTAACTGTGCGCGTTGTCCCCTCGCAGAGGATCAGAACACCCTTTCTGAACAGCATTGCTCCCTCTCACTCACAGTTACGTTATTCCTGTATTCTTATTCATGTCATTTAATGAATCTCTGGACATGGACTGATTGTCTCTGGAGAATGACTCCGGAGCCTGGACTTCGATTCTTCATGGGGTTTCAGGGAGAGTAAAAACCTACCAGCAGCCCAGTCACAAATGTTAAGAGATTGGGAAAGGCCCAGAGCAAGCACGCTGTTCCCCCAGCAGCAGTTCAGGTGGGATTCACACCAGCGCCGCTCACACACGTGAGTTTTAAAATCCCAGGTCACACAAATCCTACCTGCGAATACTCGCGGTGTGCTCGGTGTGAAAGCCTGAGCTGAAGGGAGGTGCCACATCGTAACTGCACTGCTGCTTTCTTGCTTCAGAGTGAGGAACAGCCTCACTGCCATTAGCGAGCCTGCTGCTCTGCTCCTGCAGCTTCGAAGCGTCGTGGGGGTTTTGTGGCTCCCTGCGTTTCTGCTGGCTCTGCTCATCAAGATCCGCATCAGGGGCTGGCCTCACACCACGGGTGTTGTGGGAGTTTCAGCTGAAACCTCTAAAACTTCTGAAGCTGAGTCTTTGCTCTTTTTTGATTGCAGCAGAACAGGTAAATCTTTCAGCATGGCTTGAAATAACCACAGCTATTTAGAAAGTGCTCATAAAGTCTAAATGTTGTGAGGTCTTTACAGTGGTTTATCCCCCAGCTAACTCAGTGGTTTCTTTCAGCCCCTGACAGCATCTCTTGTCTCAGGTTCAGCGTAAGACCTTAGCTGTCCTTTGTGCCCACCTCACTTGTTTTCCTTCGCTTGGATAGAGGCATTTTGAAAGGTAAACGCAGCAGTCACCATCAGCTCTGCCTAGCGGGGAACTGAACCTGGACACCAGCTCTTGTTCAGACTCTTAGAAGGGATCTTGTGGAACGTGCAGCTGCCTGTTATTCCAGAAAGTTAATTCCCATAAAGATATGAGTTCTCTTTTCATTAGGGCACAGGAAGTCTGATAGGACAGGGAACGTAACCTAGTTGTTTTGTTTGATTTTCCGTACGGATTCTCATAAGGTCTGCATTAAACAAGCCGCGGGAGGTCAGATGCTGCATTGGTGAGAATCAGCGTACTTGAGTTGATGAGGAGTAATATTTTTCTGTAGTGCATGAAAAAGGATGCTATCAGTGCAGCTCTGCCATTATGCCAGCTTGAGTGCTTGCTGCCGCTGTGTCTTTTTTTGCTCCAACTCTCTTATTCCCAAGGTGATAAAAGCAGCCACATTCAAAAGCTCTTATCTCCAGTCTGCAGATGGAGAAGAGAAGCGCGTGGTAGGCTAAGGGTGAAGTTTTCAGCAGAGGTTGGTAAGTTACTTAGGTGCCTAACTCCTATTTTCAGAAGTGATACAGGGCCTTTTTAAAGTGGCTGTTCTGTTCACAAGAAAGTAATCTACTTAGTTACTGCGGGAAACATGCAGCTTTATATTAATCAGACAACAAAGAGGATGAAGGGGAAAGTTCCACAGAACAGGCAGGAAACAAGAGACAGGGAAGAATGCAGATCTATCCCTTATCTCTTCAGGCAACCAGCTGACTCTGTGTCAATCGCCTTTCTTATTCTTAGCTGACAGACTAAAGTATATTTTTTAAAGCTACAAGGGCATCTTTTTTTATCTCGGATGTGAAGAGTTTTACCTTACCTTTCTCTCTCTCAGTCCCTCAGCTCTACAGACTCTCACAGTGCCCGGTGTTCCCAGAAGGATGAATTCCTCTTAGCCTCCCTTCTTCCAGGAAATCATTAGGAAAAGCAAAAGACTCTTGCGCTCCATGTTACTTCATAAGCAAAACCCCATCCTAATGTCTCCTCTCAGCTCAGACATTGTTGTAATGCTCTGTGAATAACAAGAATCCAGAGCGATACACAGTCTACTGGAGGGCAGGTACCTCACGAAACAGCTGATATGTATCAGGTTCTTTTGGTTTAACTCTTTCTTTAGAGTGATGTGTACAGACTGATTTTGAAAAGCTTGCTTCACTGTTCTCTTGCCATCCTAGCTTAAATGAAGTCTGAATGAGTTCTCATCTTCTTTTCCATCTAAAGGTGCTGAAGTTTTGCTCTTGTCAGATCTTATGGAGTTAGGCAGCATCCGAAAATAAATTGCTTTGTCCAAACCGCTTTTAATAATTTTTTCACTCAAAAATAAAAAAATAATTTAAAAAAAAGTAGGATCGATCTGGACGTTGTAGATGGAAAGGGGATGTTTGGAACTGTTCTGAGCTTTAAAATCAGGAACGGTGCCTGTGACTGGACATCCAGAAGAGCCTGTTTCAGAAAGGTTTGTCTAAGCTCTCTGTTGGAGGTAGCGCTCATTGTCAGGACCTTTCAGTATCTTTCTAACCCTTCTGACCATGCAGTTGCTGTAATAAGAACATTTGCCATCAATACAGACACACGGCGTCTGTCTCACAGCAGAATACAGGCACTCGAGAGCACGAAGGGTCACTGAGCTTATTCGCTTTTCCTGCTATATGTAACTGCTCATATCTCTGCTGCTCTGCTCTGAGTGCTCATCAACTACTGATTTCACACAGAGAAATGCCAGGGAGCTGAAGTGCGGGTAGCTCATCTTGTTCTGTGAGCGAGAGATGACTTCTGTGTCCCCCAGCCTACATTCATTTTCTAACCCTGCTTCTGTGCTGCTGACCTTGCCCTCGCGGCACACAGTACCTGCTGCTGCCTTGGCGGTATGTTGGGATCCTGCCTAGCCCTAACCAAGGAATTTTTTTACAGGTATTTAGCTAGCTGTGATCTTCTGTGAATAACACCATCTAAGACGAGCACAGAACTGGATTGGTTTAGGTGAACAGAACAAATCTGTACTGGCATGGTAACAGGACTGGATCATTCGAGTTTCAGATGAAAGCTGAGTGCTCTGCACAGCAGCTGCTCTGGCTGCCTTCACAGCTGACACTTCCCAGCCCTATCTGACATATCTAGCTGGTAAAACAGACTTCACACAAGTCTAGAAATGATTATTTTGTGGTGGGCTGTTTCAGTTTTGCTGCAGCTGGAAAAGCTTTAGCCGGAGAGATGAAAACATACCCTACTAAACATTTCTTGCTGGTTTTCGTATTCTTCTGTAGAACTGTCCCAGCTCTAAAGGGTGAACAAGGCAAGATTCATTCTTTGTCCAGATTTGCATATGCTAGATTGTGTTCCATGCTACTGATGAATTGTGTTCCGTTGATCCAGATGTCATGAGCTTGTCCTTCATAGAAACAGCTTTCATCTTTTCCTTGGTCCTGTAGCCTGAGTCTCTGCTTTATTCCCAAGGCAGCACCTACTTTTCTGACTCTGAGTCCTATCTGACTTCAGATTTCAAAGTACTTTGTCTAATGATGGCTGATATTCAGCATCACTTCTGGTCGAGACGAGAGTAGTGTTAGTCCTCACTTCATTGGGCTGGACAGGTGTATTTTTCGTGGCTGAATGACAAATCCTAACAGCCAACGTTATTCTGCATGGCAGCCTTCTGACAATCCAGTACCATCCTTGTAGCACTACGTTTTCTTCAGTTGCTCTCTACCTGAGCTTGCTAGCATGCTTACTGCCTTAAAATTGCACAGGTAAAGCAAAATTGTCGTCTTCTGTTCCATTTACCTCAATCATTTTCTTCTTCTCTGAGGTTATAATTCTGATTTCAGGTGTTTTAGCCAGGCCTCAGCCCTGCTGAGCTGAATACGCATCCAGCAGCTCTTGAATGCTGGAAACCTGGTAGGGCCTAAGGTAAAAGTTTCCTACTGATTTTGTTTCTCATAATAATTTTGCCTGGTAGCTTGGCATTTTTGCTTTTGGTATGTCAGCTTTACGGGAATGAAGACAGGACCTATTCAGTGAGCCACTGCTGCATTCAGAAATGCGTCCTGCTTCGGGCCTGACCAGAAGAGAGCTGGAGCTCTTGTACCTGTATCCATCGTTCCTCTGCTTCAGGCAAGAGCCCACCTTACACCCCTTTAACATCTGGTGCACATCAGCTCCTCTGTGCGCTTCAGCTTTGAAAGGTAAAGTGCTTAGGGATTTATTTGGTCACCTTGAGACCCCTGAGTCCATACCCTTCTGCTGGAAATATACTTTGATGTGTATTTTAGCACTTTCTGACTAAATGCTTAAGAAGTTTAGTTGTTTTTTGATGTGTAGACATTTTAATTTAAATAACCAATTAGATGATAACTCCTCTGTGACAGAAATACACGTGAGGAGCCAGGGCTCGTTCTGTTATGCTTTTGTGTTTGCGTTTCTCTGAATGAGCTGTTCTTGCTGCGTGGGTGCCAATCTTAAGCTATTCAGTGCTTACCGTGTCGGTGTTAAGCCTTCTGCAGCACTCCTGGTTTTGTTTACAGATGCAAAGAGGTGCCTAAGCCCTTACCTGCACAAGAGCACATCTTAAAACTCAAATACCTATCCGTGCCTTCAAAAACCTGATGACAGGTGTCTGTGGCCCACAGAAGAGCATCCCTGTGCTTCTGTCAGATGTAGCAGTGTGTGTGTGGCCTGGCAATAAAAGGTGGGCACTCCGCTTGGGAACCCTTGGAGCTGCCAGAGGAAGATAGCGTTAGTGTTAGTGCTGAAATACACGCGGTTGTCAGTTGGTGGTAGTCACCCTGGTTAACTTAAGGGCATTTGTAAAGAATAATATATACTCCCAGAGGTGACAGAATGCCTTCTGGGCATCGCCTGGGTACGGGGGCTAGGGAGGAAGCAACAGTCCTGCATACAGTCAGACCTCATCGATTCATCCAAGCCTGGAAATCCAAGCATGGTGTTTGGAGATCGGTTTGGAGGGAAGAAAATCCCCATTCAGGAATGCATTTACCACCGTGTTAAGTTTTGCATGATAAACTCCAAATCTAGAAGCAGAGGGTTTACGTGCCTCGCTAACAAGTTATTGCCCGGCACTGCAGCAGTAAGTGATGCAGTTCATGGTTTTCCCCCCAAATATAAATCGCTGCCTACGTCACGTGGCAGTTCTGTGTACACAGTTCTGATACAGTTTGCTGAAAACCCCCCTGCGCGGGTCCTTCCCTGAGCAGAAGGATTGCTCTCTAGCGACGAGGTGTCAGCCTCCTGAGGAACGAGGCTTTTCACTGACGCCTGGGGAACGTTCCCCTGCTGTTCACTGACACGTTGTCACATGAAAGTGGATGAGGGGAAAATTGCAAAAAGTATCTGAAGTCGCATTTAAGAGCAGGTTAGATCTCTTATCTGATAAAGTACTGTAGAATTATCTTTTTCCCAAATTTATTTTATTTTAATTGTTATGTTTTTTTGAAAAAGATAAAAATGTGATAAAACCAGGAATTTCATAGGTTTGCTGGCTATTTTTTTCATCCAAGATTATGTTTAGAAAAAGATAAATATGTAAACACGTAAAATATACAGAAAACTTTAAAACTGCAGAGCACGTATTCCAAACTCTGCAGGGATTTCTGGACAGCCTTGCCAAAATTATACAGAAAGTGGATCTTTAACTCCCAGAAAGTGTTACAAATCCCACTGCAGTCTGCAGGAGGCTTTTCAAAGCAAATGGGATCAAGATCATGGAGTCTCTGCATTTCCGTGAAGTATAGTGCTTTCTCTGTTATTTGAATTCAGGCAGCTGGAACCGAAATGGGGCCTGTGAGCCATAGGATCGCATGACATTTTCATATGGCTAAAATTTCAAGCCCAGTGAATGGAAATTAAAAAACATAACAAGCTTATTTCTGCACTCGGAGGAACTTGGTGCCATGCGATTGTTTGGAAGTTGGGGATGTCTGTTCGTTGCAAATGCAATCTGTGCTCAATTACTCTGTCCATTAGGAGGCAGGGCTTTCAGAAGCGCTAAAAGCATCTTAAGAGATGGTTTGTGCCAGAGAGCTAATGATTTCTGAAAAAGAGAGACAGTTGGGTTGATTCCACAGGTACTGCAGAAGGGAAAATGTGCCAGATGAGATGGAAATTATTTCATGAATCATCTCAGGATTTCACAGAAAGAAGGGAGTATTATTACCAATTATTCTCTATAAAATGAGTTTAGCAACACAGCATCATCTAAAAAGGAAAAGTGAGAGGTTGCTAAATTGGATATTTAAATTTGCTAATGAGAATGAAGGGAGTTGATGAATGTTGAATCACTCCTTGACAGCTTTTAAACAAAGATTATCATTCATTCTCCTTCTTTGCTCTGACAGTTGATGTTTCTTGTTGAAACAAGGCTTCATGACTTTTGACAAAGCCTCCTGACAATAGCGTTCTCCTGCCTAAACTCTGCATTCTGGTGTAATGTGCTGCACTTGCATTCAAGGGAAGATAATTGGGGATACTTCACAGTCCTCTGCCCTTTTGAGGGGCTTGGGGTTTTTGATTTAAGCATGATCTGTGCCATAACGTTGCTCTATCATGTTACCCAAAAAGGAGGTTTAAATCTTGAAAAACAACCCATCAAACACTACTGTCTGTTTAATATTATTCTGTTTGCTTAGTGCTGCCTTGAGAAAATACATGGTGTGTGTCTACACAGGATCTCGTGTACCTTGTTAAAGTCAGATACCACCTTGTCAGACATGACTTAATGTTTCTTATCAGTGATCCCCACCTCAGAGGCATCAGTGCTTGGTTACAGAGATGGGTCCCTGCTAGGATGACCATGCACTCGTGCTTTGGGGCACTGCTGAGGAGCATCAAAGCTCTTGTTTCCCTCTCGTGAGCGCCAGACAAGCCAGTGTCTTTTGTAGAGGTGTCTTGTACCTCTGCAACACAAGTTGTTGGTTCCCTTTTTGGATGATGATACTCAGGACAGGCTCCATTATTAGGAGTTTAGTGTTTTCTCCTTTTGAGTAACTTCAAAGAAAGGACATTCTCTTGCAGCAATCCATACTGAATTTGTGTTGCATCCTCTGTCTTCAAGGAGGAGAGTGTTGTAAGTTAAATCGGTCTGTTGGGTGTTGCAGACTAGACAGGGATAAAAGTTTAACTTCTCTCCTGAGCTGGGAAGTAGGTGAATTTCTCCTTCCTTCAGCTCCATCACTGCTTGTCCATTACAGGGTGCTGTTCTCAATACATAATTTGCACTCTCCAGATAATAACAGCAAGGTGATGAGCTGCTTAAACACCTTCTCTCACTTCCCCCATTATTAAGATTTGTGGAGAGCCACACTTAAGGCTGAAAAGAGCATCTGGTTAGAACTCAAAACCCCACAATGGTGCTAAGGATGGAATTGGAGAGAATGTTAACGCTCGTTGGTATGTGTGCTGCCTGCGTTTGTTCATACACAACTGTGAAAAGAGTATAAGAAGATAGAGAGGAGAAGTTTTCCTGCAAGGACAACAGTTGCAAAGCACAAGCTTGGAAATGGATTTTAGGATTTTTGGAGCAACCTGCGTATGCAGATGTGGACAAGTGCACCTGGGTTATCTGCTGGGCTTTGTGTGCTTTGTTGGTATTGACCAAAGAGGAGAGAAGGTACTGAGGACACTCGTTCCTTTATAGGAAATACAAGATAAACAGTCAAAAAGCACTTCGGTTACAATTCAAAAGGACAAAGGGGAGGGGAGCAATTAGGTAGGTGATGTGATTGTGATACTTAGTGTTTCCTGCAAGAGCACATTGGAAATACTGTTAATGTAACATCAAGCATCCCAAGATAGTGTTAATCCTTATTTCATCACCAGGCATAGAATGCTAAAGCTGCCAATATCCTACAATTAGAAGAGAAAGAAAGAAATTAAAATGTCTTAGAAAACCAATTAAATATTAATTGTGGCAGAAAGAACATAATCCATTGACTGGATTTAAATAATAATTCTGTCCATTTAACCTGTGAGTTGATCTAATGTTTTCCATTACTAGTTTGAATGCTTTTACATCACACATAGGAAGCCTCAAGAAATTTCTCTGTGCTTCCCCCTCCTCGTTTTTGCTTGTTGGTCAGAGTTTTGTTTCTAAGAGATTGTACGGATGGTCAATTAAATTGTCTTTGTGCAGCTGGAGTTTATTTTGAAATTCCCTGGCATGGCAGTTTGGGTAGGAAATTGCCTTCTAATCCTTCCTTTTCTGCTTCCTGCATTCTGCCATTTTGCTCACAGAAAAGAAAAGAAGAATTGTAATTGCCTGGAGAGTCCTGCTCTCTGCTGTCTGGGCGTATGGCTGCTCCAAGTACTTGAACAGAATCATTATATTTGCCTGACTGTGACATTTGTCCTACCTGGCAGCATCTGAAGGGGCAGAACTGTGATTTCATTGGGGAGTTCTGAGCTCAGCTGCATTACGAATAACCCATCATAAAAAATCAGATTGAAATAATTAATTTCCACTTTAATATCCCTATTGTGTATGCCAAGTTTCATAAATGAACTGCAACCAACTAGACTTTTCTCTTGTATCCATTTGTAGATTTAGAAAGGCAAGATAATAATTGCTTTATTCTCTAAGGTAAAATTTGTGAATTTTTTACTGAAATATGAAATCAAGATGCAAAATAGGTGGGTTCTGTGACTGACATCGTTTTCTTTGTGCTTCATCACAGAGCGAGGCTTGCCTGGAGTTCCAATTGAGTTGGAAGGGACGTGGTGAATCATAGCTGGAATGACCAAATTGCAGATGTTTAAAAGAAATTTAGCAGAGAATGTTATTTTCATAGAACCCTATTCTATGCTCGCAATGGTCTGACTGATCTTGTTCGTAGTATTCAATTAGAGCTAATTACCGCTTTCTCTTATCTGCGGTTTGCAGTTGAGTTCAGCATTGTGTCAATACTTCACTAACAAAAAAACTTCACTGAGAACAGTGTTTCCAATAAAAACTAATAGGATCTGTACTAACTCTTTGTCAAGCAAATTACCCCGAAATCTCACTTCCCTGCCCTCCCCTCTGTTTCTGTGAGCATAGGGAGCATCCATTGTTTAGTCCTGTTTTTATTGCCCCCACATATTCCTGTTCAAACTTCCTGCTGCTCATTTTGTGCTTCCCGAGGCTGCAGCTTGCAGAAGGAAATCCTAGAGAGTGGTACCCACTGCTGAGGGGCAGATAGCAGCAGGCAACTTACAGGTTTATTGTTCAAAGCTAAAAAATTAGCCGTGTTCATTTGTTATTGCACAATTAAGAAGCAGATTTACCTGGGCTTCCTGTGTTTAACTGTGTTTACCTGTGACCTTGGGCTGCTTAATTTCCGTTTTCTGAGTGTGAGTATTAAGTATTTTCCTTCTCTTGGAGAAAAAAGAGGCTTTTAGAAAGAGGATGAGTGTTGGGGAATGTTGAAAACTTGTCTATTTTGTTTTGTTCTTTTAGAGCGGTCTTATGCTGAACCCCAGGTGAATTCAGGAGAGATCTGGGTATGTGGTTTCCCACGTGTTTCCATTTGTCAACGGGATGACATCCATTCTCTCAGAGAGCCCTACCTGGATTTGCACTGAGCTCGTTCTACAACCAGAGAAGAGACCAGACAGGCATTTGTATCCTTCCCAGGAACAACCTCACTGAGAGCTCTCGTTTCGGCACAGCTCCTGACAGCCTGGAACAGCAGAGATGATGAGGGACCAGCAGGCTGCTGATTAACAAGCTGCTGAGTGGCGCGGATGCCTGTGAGTCTTCTGCATACCTTCTCTTGAAATGTAGCATCGCTAGGTCTGTGGTGATCAGGGCACCTCTCGCGCTTTGTTTGATCTCTAAACTGTCAGTGCTGTTGACAGTAAGCTACAAATTATAAGCATCGCTTGAGTTGTGCATGGGTGCATTTTTCAGCACTGCAGGAAGAAAATATAACCGATGCATTCGAAGTAAATACATTTTCTTTTTGTTTATGGAGCTCAGACAATCGCTTTTTATACACATCGAAACCATACGGCTCATGGAAAAGCTGGAGCCAGCGGTCTTAGGATAAACTAAAGTTGGCTAGAACACAAATATGACGTTTGATTATAGGAAAAAATATTACACAAATTGCTGTAGTGTTGAACAGGACTATGGCTTTCAGCTCAGATGGTTCTGGAACAGTTTATGAGACAGATAATTGTATAATCATAAGGCTGAAAGCAATGAACCTTCTCATTGTCTGTGCTGGCTGCCTTTTGCCTAATGGGAGATCTTCACAGCTGCTTTAGAATAAAGGCATTATCTCAGCGTCACTCAAGGAGATGAGAGTAGACGTCCCTTGCTCCTTGAAGCAGCTGCTGTGCTCCACAGCCGTCAGGGGAGCTCCAGTTTAACCGGAGATCTATATCAGAGAGTGGCGAGCTACGAACTCTGCGGATGCATGTGCTGTACGGGTTATCCAGGCAAAGGGTTCCAGGAAGAGGTCTGGTAGCAGTCAAATATTTGAAGCCAAATTGTTTGCAGCCCGTACCAGAGTGATGTGCTGTGAATACTGGTGTGAGGGCGCTTATTAACGTAGCCCATTGCTTTGGGTGAGATTACAGAGAAAACTATTAATGGACTATTTTTAGCAAACTAATATCTGTGTAAGGTTTTTAGGCTGAGCTGGTGCCGAAGTGGATAGTTAGTGCATTTTCCAGGGACTGGACCAAAAGAGGAATTAATGAAGCAGCATGTCATGAAGTAGACACTAGAAATCAGATCAGAAAATACTACTAGAATGGAGTAATCTGATTGCCTTCATCATAGACGACACAGAACTTGCAAGAAGTAATTCTAAGTGAAACGTGCCTTTGAGAAACATTATGCATGCTTAGAATCCGCCACTGCCATGGGTTATTTCTTAGAATTATTGTCTTCACCATTTAAAATAATGCCCTCTGTTTCTAGTCTAAATCACATATCAGCTTCTAGCCCAGCCTTTTTTCAGGTTAAGTGGTCATATTAGCAAGATTATTTTCAGTAAGTAAGTATATTTAATTGCAATAAGCTTGTCTTTTGATACCATCTTTCTTTATGTTGACCGTCGCTATAGTGTTGTATTTATATCTCTTCCTGAGCTCCATAGCTCTGCTCTCCTCCCGCACCGGCTGCATTTTCCCTCCCTGAAGCGCAGCAAAGCGTGTGGCAAGGTTCTTGCCCAACGGCTGTTAAAGGAACCAACCTGTCGTATGACTAAAGAAACTGTTCTGGGGCACTGACGGCTACTTAACGTTAGAGAGCAGAGTCATAAAAACTGGTCTGTTTTCATAATGGGATGAGATGCTGGAATGTTGCTGTCTCCCACACTGCTGTGTAGGAAGCAAAGTGATGAATGGGAAGGTTTGCTGATGACAGAACTGCTGCTGAGGATGGCTGCAGGCCCTCGTGCCTCCGTCTCACAGAGCCAAGCAGGTGACATTCAACATTAATAAATGAACAGCCAAGCCCAGAGGGGAAAACAAGCAAACAAACAAGATCTTCAGATATCACGGTAGGTTCTAAATCTGTCATTAGAGACAGAGAGACTGCAAGAGAGCTCTAAGCCTGTCTGCAGTTACCTGTGAAAGTTACCTTGGTGTTAGGTGGTGGCAGGCAAGCAAAGGTGTTAGGAACTCCTGAAAAAGGATAGGAACAATCATCATTTTACAGCTCCATACAGCTTAGAGGTGCTCACATTTAAATATGTGCTGTGAGTCTGCTCACCTGGTTTCAACAAAGGATATAATAGCATAGAAACCCAGAGAAGAACAATCAGAGGTGCAGAACACCTTCCGTATGCAGAGGCAATGAAATCACTAAGACTCTACAGCTTAGAAATGACATGACTGTGAATGGTTATTCTGGAGACGGGGGCATCTTGAGGGAATGATCATTCACTAATTAAAGGACATAAACCAAGGTACATGAAATGAAAAGTCCAGGCAAATGGTTTATGTGGAATGAAAAGAAGTGTTTTAACTCTGCATAACTGAGAAACTCATACCCACTGAACGTTTTAGATACCACAAGTTCTGATAGGTTTAAAATACAATTAAATAAATTATGGAGAGTCAGGTAATCACGGTACTGGGTTTGGGTACCCCTGGAAGCTCAGGGACTGAGTTATCGCTCCATCCTAGGCTCATGGACTTTGAGCATTTCCAAATGTCTGTCATTAAAGGGCAGGTACTGAGCTAAGTGAATCTTCCATCTGACTAGTACAGTCACCCCGGTAATCCTTAGATGGCTGATGCAAATTCACAACTCCAGTGTGCCAATCAGTCTTTCAAATGTCATCTTTCCCCTATTGTGGAATAATCCTCTGTTTAAACGCACTGTGACGCTCTTGGTTGCAGCAGTATACCAGAGCCCAAATCCCCATGCACTCCGGGAAAATACGTTTTCTGTGAATTCAGACCTTTAATTATTAGTTGTATTCAAATCCAGGTTAGCTCTTCCGTTAGTTTACCTGACATCAGACTCCGGCTCATAGATCCATGATTATTCATGACTAAAACAAGGCTGGAAAGGATGTATTTGTGCTCTGGCCCAATGGCATTTAATCAGTCCACGGCTGCGTGGCTGGTGGGCAGGCCCTGTGTGCTGGGTATTTGAGTGCCTGCTGATGCTGCATGTTTGGGCACTTCTCTGTTTGAGTTTCTGAAGTTCAATTGTCGCACGTTTCGTAGCCCGCTTCCTTAAGTGTTCTTATTACCTGATATATCAGCCTTAGCTTTTATACTGCCCAAACCCAAACTATAGGGTTTGGGTTTCTTTCGTAGTTCCTTGTTTTGTTTGGTTGTGGGAATTTTTATGTTAAAGTAACTACAAGACATACAGCAACATGATCCATGAAACTTGTCTGACCTGTGAACAGGGAGTGAGGCTGAGGGGGGAGATCAGGGCTAAGGAAAATGCAACGTCTGCTGTGCTGTGTTGAAAAGGTTGAAAATGTTTGCATATTCATTAAGCGTGGCTAGTATTTTATCTTACTAATTGAGATCTTTGGGATTTCTACATTTTTTCCTCCTGTAGCTTCTCTGTGCTTAATTTAGAAGGAATATACCTTATATTCTGGAAGAAAAAAGGCATTCTAAAACACATCCTGACCTCTTAGCTACCAGAAACACTTGAGGTTCTGACTGATTCTTAGCTGATTTTAGGTATCAACATAGGACATGATAAAACATGACGTGGTTTTTGGGTAGCACAGCGTATGCGTTCTGTAAAGCTGGGAAAACAAAGCTCCGTAAATCTGAAATAACTACCCAGAGCTCTGAATTCCGCAACACAAATATAATTTAAAAGTTAACTTTTCAGTTATCTAGTTTAAGCAGTAATAAATTATCCCCAGAACTAATACTCTTTATTATAATAGCAGAAGGTCGCTATCCTAAGATAATCACACCTCAAAAGCAGTTGTTAATTACTGGAAGTGATAATGCTGTGTAACTGTTCCTGTATTTGCCTTGCTCTCAGACTGTTTTGTGGGTGGAGGAAGGAAGATGCTGTCCCAGCTCAAGCAACACAGGAGAATTATTAGGTATGGCTGTGCTGCTCTTGCTGTTCAGACCCCGAGGGGCTTGTCAGGCAGTGAACCCACCTAAGTACACAGTGTACAAATGCTTATGGTGTCAAATCATGTATTCCCTTTGCTTGATCTCAGAAACTGGCTGAATAACACTAGCTGTTCACTGTCTTCTGTCTTGATATCCAAGCTGAGGTCCTATGCGCACTGTGTCCATCTTTGAATGTCAGAGCCTTGGGTCTCTTCTCCAAAGTAACCAGTGATAGGACGAGAGGGAATGGCCTCAAGTTGGGCCAGGGGAAGTTTGGTATGGATATTAGGAAAAAAATCTTCACTGAAAGGTTTCTCAGGCACAGACGGAGGCTGCCCAGGGAAGCGATGGAGTCCCCATCCCTGGAGGTGTTTAAAAGCTGCATGGATGTTGTACTCGGTGACATGGTTTAGTGGTAGGCTTGGCAGTGCTATGTTAAGGGATGGACTTGATGACTTTAAAGTTCCTTTCCAACCTAAATGTTTCTATGGTTTCATAATTCCCCTGTTCCTTTTAACAGGAAGCACAGTGATGTTGTTGAAATCCCAAATGAATTAGACAGTAAGGAAGTGGATGTTAACAGGCAGTGTTTTATCCTGCTAGAAGAGATATTTTGTGGGATTCTTCCTGTGGTCACAGAGAAGCTCATTTCCATTTGGCTGTTTTTTGATATCCCAGCTGTGCAGATCTCTGCTGCATTATATTTTGTAAGCACTGTAGGATTGTCTTGCCATCTGGTTTTGCATCCTAAGAATCTGGATGAGTAATCATTCACCAAAAGTCCTCTCACAAAGCATTGCCTAAAGTAATCCTTGACTCTAAGCATCAGGCAGTTCCCTGCAAAAAGAGAACATACGCCCACACTCAAAAAGACAGAAGTAGAGGGCTGTAATGGAAAGGCTAAGGTCGGTGGGAATGGGGAATTGGTGGGAATGTTGGAGTGCGGAAGCACCAATGGGGCAAACAGCAGGGAAGAGGCTCTCAGAATGGCTTACATTAACTCTCCAGGGCTGGCACACCTTGAAAACCTCGCTGCATCTACCTGCAGTTTCATAAGGCACCCAGCTTTGGAGACGAAAGGCAGCGATGACTCCTGATGACTCCAGAGGCGGGACAGGATGGAGGCAGTCTTCACTGTGAGCTCCAGAAGGCCTCAGAAACACATATCCAGTACCCAACCATTGTTTCCAGCCTACAAAGAACTGCAGAGATGTGGCAAGGACTTGACAGCCACTATCCCTTGTCCTCCCTGTCACCACAACAGATCCTGGACCGAACATCTATGGACAGGAGCACTGGGGTGCCCAACCACCAGCTAAACCACCTAAGCACCCCTGCCTTGTCAGCAGGATGGACTTCTTGGAGATCAAAGATGCTGGTGAGTACGAGACTCTGAGAGCCTGAGTGAAACCTGTTTTGTTTCAGGTTTTAATTTTAACACCATCTTCCTTTCCTGTAAGGTCTTAGGTGGGCGTTGGCTGTATTGCTGGTACAGTGCTGTAGCAGTATTTTCCACAAAAAAATGAATCAGGAACAGGTCTTAAAGGTGTCTGTTTTAAATGTGAAGAATCCGTGCTAGATTTCCAAAGATCTGATTAAAAGCTCTGCCCTGGGGCCATTAGTTCAAGACTTCTAGCAGGGGTCTTAGAGGGAAATTTATCAAATACTTCAGTTACGTGCACCCAAACTCTTACAGTGGCACATGCACATATACGTTTATTAAAATGTATATATTCATTTAGTTCTAGCCAACTTCTGCTTTATTAGCAAAACCCAATCCCCTGTGTGCTGAAACAATGACCTTTAGATTATAAATTCAAAGATTCATAAAACAGATGGTGGAGACAAAAAAAAAGAAAGAAAGAAAGTAACACAACAAATAAATCCCCAGCTTGTCCGGCTGCAAGGACCAAAGTATGCATATTAAAATAATCCTGTGCTTGCTAAACCATATGGGCTTAGTTATATGAGGCGGCACCCTTGAGTTGAGACTTATTAACATCTCCTCTTCTGCCATTGTTCAAGAACGTCAAAAGCTTTCTGGCGGTGGTGATGAGGTATTCCAGACTGGCGAGTGTCAGGATTGATAGGATCTGCACTGTTTGTAGGATTCAGGATTCATACTGAGTTTGAACAGGGTTTGTGATATAAAGGGAAAAGAAAATCGGTGCTAAGGTGGCTGTAACTACGGTGCTTAATAGGTGTAAACAGGAGAAATCCTGGAGGCCTTAAAGAGCTCGAGAGACCTGCTGAAGGTTTTATGTGACAGAAAGCTCACCTGGTTTTCCAACTCCATCAGTTGCTCCTGTTGAAAGGTACTGCATTTTTATTAGACTTAGAAAGAATGAAAAGGGAAAAATAGCCTTAAACTGCTATTAATCCATGTGATTGTTTTTCCGAGTCCAGTAGAACGCTTCTGAACAGGTCTCAGAAAGTGTTCCTACTTTCTTTTGTCCTTGAATCTTGAGCCAAAGGATTTGAATTGTGGGTTCTCTTCATTCTGTCTTATCAAAGATGAGTTTTATAAAAGTTGGGGGTTTTTTTTCCTGGTCCGTATCCCTGTCCCCATGCCCTCACCTCCCAGTGCTCATTCCTCTCAATTTTCAGGCTGTCTGAACCCAAGCCAGCTCTAGAATGGTCCCTGTCTGTAGATGTTCACATGCTCCTTTGCTAAGGCAGCAATTCCTGCAGAAAAGGGATTGGTTTGCTGTGTGAGTTTGGCTGTTTCCAGTCTCTAATGTCGACTGTGGACCTTGTGCATGGATTTCCTGGTGCACATGTGGCTGAAGTGGTTCCCAGATGCTCAGGCAGATTCTCACAAGGGGGGTTTATGCGTATGAACCACTATAAGTGCTTGAGCCATGCTAATATGTGATTATTGCATGGTAACAGAATCTAATCCATTGAAAACCAAAAAAAGCTTAAATAATATTGACTTTCATCATGCTTAAGCAATCATTTCTAAGACTCCAGACCAGCAGTTTCCTTGATCTGATTTATCAAGAATTAGAGGATATATTACAGATTCCTTATATACAGAATTCCTATACTCTCCAAATCTGCCTATAGATTTCTGCTCCTAGGATTTGCAGGAGAGGAGTAGAGCCCAGCACTTCATCAGGGATCCCACACCGGTAAATGTGATGTCTGGCAGAATTAAGATACCACGTAAAATAATTGAAATCTGGACTGAAATGAAATTGGTGAAGGAGAAATGATAGAAGGAATGTCATAGAAAAATTCCTTAAGCTGTTTCCACCTTTTGCTCCTTCCAGCTGGCCCTGCCTATTTCAGATGGTTTGGTCCCACGTCCCAGCTTGACCACAGCAGGGTAAGAGAAGGAGATTTCAACTCAAAGCTCTTTGCCAGAAAGTACAGCACTTGAGGGCAATGAGGCAGCTTACCAACTGAGAGCACAGCTTTGCCTCTCTCCCACTCTGGTTTTCATTTCTGTTCAGCTCAGTGGACCTTCTGAGGGTTCTCTGCAGTGAGTGACAGCAGGATTTATCTGGCCTATTGCTTTATGTTATTGTACTGTTGTCAGTGTCTTCCTCGCACAAGTAAAACATAAATGATGTCTTTAATTAGTTTTCTGCCATGCCATCCACCATTAAAAATGCTCATCCTCAAATGGTTTTGTCACCTTGACATTTTTCTGTGGAGGCAATCATCAGTAACCCTGCACGTTACGTTCCAGACGTCATTTCTTACATTCCTAAAAATAGGTGTAAATCAGCTGTTCTTTAGAATGGTGGGAGGGAAGGACTTTGTATTTGTCCAAGGGTCAGACTAAGATATAGTGTTTTTGAGGTAAGACCTACTGGACTCTTGATTGATAGAATCAAAGAAAGAGCAGACCTTTTTTCAGGTTCAGGGCTTCTCTTTTGACTGATGTAAACATATTTCCAATGAGAGCACAAGCCTTTTCCTGCCTTGACAGACAGCAGCACTCTCCTGTGTGGCTCCTGCCTGGCACTTCGTTCACATGGTTGTATTTTTGTATTATTGGAACATACGTCTTTCACTGGCTTTTAGTTTATGCACCTTAATCCATTTTATGTTCTAGTGATAATTCTTTTGTGTTAAATGCTGCAAAACCTGAACCTTTCAAGCAGAAATTCATCTGTGCCCTGTCAGGCAGTGACTGGCATCTGTCAACGCCGCTCATTGTTTTGAGGCTTGGAAATTTTCCTGTTTGAAAAATTCAAGTGTAATAAACGTTGTTCAAGGCTGCCAGTTGCAACATCTACAGATAAGATGGATCTGAGCATAGCAGTTGGTATGAACAGCAGCTTGCAGGGAGTGTGAACTGTTTGGGTTTATTCTGTTGCTGCTAAGGTATAAAAAAGTGTACAAAATATTTATTATGTTTCACAAATGTGAAATTCAAAGTGCTTCAAATTCAGTGAAAGAACCAACTATCGATTTTGGGAAAACACCTCAGTTCTGTGTACTCATCTTCCAACTTCATTCACATAAGAAACTAGTGTCTTCCATCGAGTTCTGATATTTGCTGCTGCTCTAGAACAGTTTCTGCAGCTGCTGGCATCGATGAGGCGCCTTTTGCTCTCCCCACGGTCCTTTTGCTGGTGCTTGGCCAACCCACGTTGTGGTGTTTGGTTGCTAAGGTGCTACCTTTGAAAAATACTCTCCACTTAGCCCAGGGAGGTGTTCTGGTGGCAGCAAAGGATGGAGCCCAGGGGCGCTGGTGTGTCCCACAAAGTGTGCGCAGTGTGGGAAGGGAGAACAGGACCCCAGGGCTGGGACAGAGCGGGGCAACGATGGCAGCTGATGGGCAAGTACGTGCTGGGGCAAACACAGGAGTGGCAGAAGAGACAAGTATCTGAAATACAGCAAGAATTACCCCCCAAACCCTGCAAATAAACCCCAAACCACATAACAAACCAAAGGACTGACAGAAAGGGCGAAAAAAAGCGCTCGAAGCAGAAGTAAATTAAGTCTGTGCATCTGCTTGCTTGTATGTTTTACAGCTCTGAGGCTCAGGTTTCTTCTTCAGTCGCATTTGCCTATATCAGATATGAAAAGAAACAAAACCCAATCAGAATCCTGGGACAGTTTGGGTCAGAAGGGACCTCAAAGCCCTCCCAGTCCCACTGCTGCCCTGGGCAGGGACACCTCCCACTGGATCAGGGGCTCCAAGCCCCATCCAGCCTGGCCTTGAACCCCTCCAGGGATGGGGCAGCCACCCCTGCTCTGGGCAACCTGGGCCAGGGCCTCCCCACCCTCACAACAAAACATTTTTTTCCTGAGATCTCCTCTCAATCTCCCCTCTATCAGTTTAAACCCGTTCCCCCTTGTCCTGTCCCTGCACTCCCTGATCAAGAGCCCCTCCCCAGTGGTTAATGTTCCTCAGAGGACTGCTTTCATTCTCCAATGATGTTGTGATCCTGAACAAAATGTGCAGAGAAAAAGCCTCAGCTGGTTTGTTATCTTAGTTCCAGTCACCTTACTGGATCACCTGTGGACAGTCTGATTTTGCTGGAGCCTTGACAGTTTATGCCAACTAAGGATCTTCCCCACAGCCTCCAGGTTTTATTTTCTGATGAGTAGAACTGCAGTGACAGTGCTTCCCTGCTCACCAGGGTATTTCCAGAGCAAACACCTTAGAAGAGCGTAAGGCTCTCAGTCGCTATGCAGATGGGAGCTATAAAAGTCCCTCGGATAGAAAAACCCAAGCCGTAGCAGTTCTGTGACCTAGATCAAGTCGCTCTGTTCCCATCACCAGCCCTGCCTGAGCTCAGCTCCCTCAACTGTGTAATTAGCTGGTCTCAAATAACCCTGAAAACTTCTAGAAGCTTTTGCAGGGGCCCCTAAGGTCTGGTTGTGCCACTTTTTCAGTCATCTACAGCTTTTAGGTAATTTCCCATCAAACATGCTTGAAGGCCCTTTTCTACCTGGTTTTCTTCCCTTCTCGCAGCAGCTCTGCTGAGGCTGTAGCATTCAAACAGTAAAACAATTATTTCATATAATTGTTTTTTCTCTTTCATATGGCAGAGTTAGAGCTTCTCTAGAGGAGTCTCATCTCCATTGCAATGTCTCTTGGGATATGGAGGATTTTAGCTGAGGGAATACGTTATTTCACGCAGCTCTTGATACAGATACTGGGAAATAAGTCATGATTATAGATCTCTTTCCTGCAATAAACACTATAATTTGTTCTAAATATTAAGATTCAAGTTTTATATTGCAGGATTCTTTAGATCCTCTTTTTAATGTGCTTGCTTCCAGTTCCTAAGGCCAGCAGTTAGAAGGGGCAGGGAATTTACTGTCCAATACAGTGTACGGATTCTGACTTGCTGCTGGCTGAAGAAGAGTGTTGTTACAGCTGAGCTACATTTATCACCTGCAGGTGACTTTTTTGTTATAGGAAGGTGAGTAATTTGGTAAATCTGATAAAGTAAATACAATCTGTTGCTTAGAGATAGGCCAAGTGGAGCCACTTCTTAGATGGCTGCAATTCCCAAGCCGTGTGTATGGAAGCAAATTTATCTGGCAAAGTAGATTGGTAAGAAAGCCAATTACTGGAATTGTTGGTTTGTTTTCCTCCTGCAGCCCTGAACAATATTACACACGTTTTTGTTATACAACAATTTGAATGAGGTTGTTTCCTTCTTCGTGGTACTTGTTGTGGAAGGCAGCAGTGAGGAGAAAGGAAGAGGGCAAGAAAAGCGAATGAGAAACCTTTTGATGTGATTTAGGGAGCTTTTATGAAAGCTTTCTCTTCATTCCTACCCACAACCATCACCTTTTGTCCTCTCTCACCTTCAGAAATGTCCCTGCTCCCCTCTAGCCACAGTGTGTGCTGTCTGTGTGCTGGGGTCCCCTGGCAGAAGCTGCACTGTCAGAGCCTCTAGAGAGCAGTGATCCTAAACTGCTCTGGTTGACCTTTCCCTGGGAGAAAGCCACACCAGTAGTGGCTTTTTTCCTGGGTTTTGATGATGAATGTTACTAGCATTTCTCTGGGCAGAAGCCTTGGAAACCACTGACTGGTGCAGCTCTGGTAGAGGGAAATTTCCCTTTCAGCCAATTGATGCCGGTGCTTTTCTTTGAAGAGCTACGATTTGCCACCATTGAGCTCAGCAAATGCAGCTCGAGGGTTCTGTGCCACCAGCAGACAGCATCTTTGAACTTAGCTATGAGAGGAGTATAAACTGAATCCACATCCCACTGCAAGCCAGAGGCTTGTGTTGGGGTCAGAATGACCCAGACGTGAAGGACCTTCCTAGTCCTGGTGATGTCCCTCTGGTTCGAGACAGAAAGAAAGAGAGAAGTGAGGTAGGATTTGCCCTAATTTCTCCACTAGATGTAATTTCCAACCCAAACTATGTCCCATAAAGACTCTTCTTTAATATTATACCTTTATACACATGCATTCACAAAATTAGAAGTCAGTCAGAGGTCTGGAATTGACTCAGTCCCCTTTCAGAAACCCTCTACTTGTTTTCTGAGTTCAATTAGATTGTTTTTCTGACACTCTATAGAAACAGGAAACTCAGAGTATTCAGACTGAGTGAAAAACCCACCTAGTCCTCTACTGAATGAGTTGTGATCACTTATAAATAAGAGTAAAACAAAAGAAGGCAATGGGTTGCAAAATAAAGACTATTGGCATCCTCTGTTCGTAGGGAGAGATGGACTTGTACAATTTCTTTCTGCTTCTCCCTTTTAGAAGGGATTAGTTGCCATAGCAACTGATACATAACACAGCATCCTTTGCTGCTCCTGAGATGTACAGAGCAGGTTTTAAGAGAAAGCAATGTTAATTAATATCTAAAAAAAAAATACAAGACACAAGGTCTTTCTGCACTGCAAGGAAATTGTACTGATACTTGACTTTCCTCTGCTCTCTTTGTAAGAGCTGTACGAGGGGCCTGTGCTTCCATTACCAACAGGGGAAGGAGAAGATGACTGTTTTGTCTCTGTTCAGAGATCAGTGAGAGAACCGATGACCCGTGCTGTTGAAATTTTGTGTGAGGTATGCTGAAGTCGAGTTAGCTGCAGTGAGGACCTTGCCTCTAATGCTGGGAAGCGCTACAGCGTCCCAGTAAGTTCTCTTCTCAGCCCTGGTGCACATTAAGCACGTGACCACAAATGTGATACGATGTGTGCAGGTAGCGCTGAGTCTCAGTTCTCCTCGAAGGGACCGTGTGTACCGGTGGTGCGTGCGCTGTTCTTTGTACATGGTGTGAGAATGGCCCCGGTGGTGGTTCCCACAGGGCATGTTTACAGGTATGGCTGAACAAGAGATAACGCTCCATCCCAGAAACTTACTTTACAGGGAATATTGAAGGAGGAGCTGTGATTTTCCACATCTTTCCTGACTCAAATGTGCCAGCTGATGCTGTCGGAAAGCTGTTAACTCGTGATATATCCCAGGACAGCGGATGGTACCTTCCCGAGAGGTACGTGCCGCTCCTGGTGGGAAAGTCTAGTGTGTGAGGTTGACTCACACAGGCAGGGAGCGGAAACAATTAAAGAGAGGAGGAAAAATGCTTATCTAGAATACCTTATGGTAACAGTCCAGTGAAAAGGCAAACTGCAAGAAACGCCCTGGTTGGATAATGTATCTAATCCTTCCTCCAGATAAATAACACAGAAAGAAATGTATTCTTCCTGCTGAAATCCTGTAGAGTACAGGAAAAAAAATCTCTTGCTGTGCCTGCAAGGGTATCTTTCTGGGTGGTGAAAAAGTAGTCGCTGGGCATTTTAATGCTCTTGGGAATAATTTTCAGATGCTATTTACTTTTGTAGGGTAGGTGTAATGATTTTCTGTTTTACGCAGTCTGTGGTTTACATCCTAGGAAACCGGCATCAGAATGAATAAAAAACTTTGCTTTGTCCTTGATTTCAAAAAAATCCACACAGTTTTTCTCCATCACATCCATTATCAGCTCTCTGAGCCTGTCAAACTGCCTCGTAGATCACATTAAAAAATTCACAGTACATTTACTTACAATTGCAATTAGGCTGTCTTCGGTGTTTGGGGGCAAAAAAGGTGCTTTTGGAAGATGTTTGTCTGGATCAGGAACAATAGAAAGGCCTTTGGGCTAAGTTTTCACATGTTGTATGTGGTTTTGTTTTGCTACGTTGCTGATCCTGCTGTTTGTGTGTCACCTTACGTGACTCTTGAACAGATGGAAATAGCACAAAATCTTTTATATTCACTGTTTCTCCAGCTATGAACTAGGATTTCTTTTTGTGCTTAATATTGCAAAGAAAATAAAATAGATTGTTTCCCTTTTTGCTGTGAAAGCTGGGTTTGAGTGAAGAATCATTGAAAGGCTAATACCTTTCCTAACATTTCAAGAACGTAACGTTCGCTGCTCCTGTCACCTTCAGATCCGCATTCTGGGCTCCGGCTGATGCATAAACAGACTGCAGATTATCACACGGGGTACATTCATGTGTAAAATGAAATTCCTACTAAAGTTCATTGCTTGAAATGAAACATGCTTTGTAGCTCTGCCTGAAGAGATCCCTGCTGAGTCCTGTCATCGTATGCTGAAATCCCATCTTTCTTCTTTCTGCTTAGCCCTGGAAGCAAGCGATCTTTTTGGTGAGGCTTTGTAAAGTTTTTGACAGAAAACACCAACGTTCCTTCTGTTCCTTGATTGGAGCCTTCAGACAGGGCTCGTGGGCCATAAGTGACAGGCTCAGTTCATTATTGTTTTAACCTGATGTTCAGTCCCTGCTGGCTCAGATTTGTAAGGTACTTTGAGCGTGAGTACAGTAAATGGAAACCTGCAGCCCCATGTATGGATAGGACTGCAAGAGGTTGGCTTCTGCCATCTTCCGTGGTCCTTCAAGGCTATCCCTTGGGGCTTTGCCCTCCCAGATAAGCCCACGTGCCTCTCTGCTCCATGCATTCGACATTTCAAGTGATCACGAGATAACATGGTGTATTTCTTTGAAGCAGTCAGGGAAAGACCGTTCTGCAGTCACCGAGGCATTTGAGTGATTGGCTGTAGCATGCCGGGACCCCACAGAGAGAAGTGGCATCGGAGAGATGAAGGGAGTCTCCCAGGGGTAGAGAGCACTGGGTGGAACTTGCTTTAACCGAGAAATTCAGTAGAAATTAAAAACATAGGGAACAGACAGAATTGTTTGTGGATCCTTATTTGGTCTCCCCTGGTTGCTTTTCCAGATTTAAAATGTTAAATAAATTGGCTTATAATGCAGCACATAGGAAAGCCCTTTTTTAATTCAAATGCAGCTCCTTCTAGCTTGAAAATCTTTTCATCTCTCTGAGAGGAGATATAAAAGGTATTCCCCAAAAGAAGAATGTCTGCATAGACCCACTCCTATCTCAGAGCAGTTTGTGGTCCTACAGTGCTGGCCTTTTATGATAGCAATGTGATACTTTTTATTTCTGCATATGAATGTTAAATCCATCTCTCCCAGACAGCTGTTGAGCTCAATTTTTGTCCTACCATCAAAAAGCACAAAAATTCTAGGCTCCAACTTTATGTATCCTGGTGTGAAAGGGCTCCCGCTCTGCTCTTACTGCAGCTGATTGTCTCAGTTGTGTTAGAAGTGAGGTCTCTCCCCACAGCTGGCCGGGTCTCAAAGCTTGTTCCCTGCAGAAGTGAATGTGTTTCAGAAATGTGTCTGTAGATCAAGTTTTTCTTTTTAAAATATGGCTTGCTCCCTAGTTATAATACTTATAAATACAGCAAGTTTAGGAAAGCAGAGTAAGTATTTGCCTACATCCTTCTCTATTTGGAGGATCTTGGTTACTCATTCCTTGTGTATTGGAATGAAGAAATTAACGATATCTTCAAACTTGTGCTCTAACTGGACGCACTCTTGTATTAAACTTCTTCATAGTTACATTATTTCTTGAGAACAGAACTTCCATCTGGGTTTATCTTTAGCCAGTGCACATACCTATCTGGTTCTGCTGCTGCCTTTTTTCTTCTGAAAAATGCTACAAGCAAACCTGCAGGGCATGGATCGCTTCGCATGAAATGCAGCAAACTCCTCCAAAAACACTCCTCCCAGGCAAGCAGCTCTGCCCGACTGAGTGATGAATGGATTAACTAATCTCTCAAAATAGCAAATGCCTTGCAGTTTGTTAGTTTCTGAATTTAAGTCCTTCCCAAGTATCTTATGTTGCAGAGGGAATTCCATAATTCCAGTTAACCTTCTTTAGGTGCTTCCTTTGCTTTCTGAGAATTTTAGCTCTCACTCTGAGGGTTTTAAGTTTTATTCCCGGTAACGTGTGGTGTTCAGGAATTGCTCAGACTCAAATGATTGGCACAGGGAAGTTGAATTTATTGTCTGACTTCCAGCTGGTTACTCTTATCAAACACAACTACTGCACAGCTACCTATCTAATACATATCTAATAATATATCTCACTGCCTTGGATGAAGCCTCTTAATGGATTTTCCCAGAAAAACTGTACTTCTACAAAGGATGTCAGCATGACTCAGTAAGTTCCCTACCTATTACAGGTAAGTCCATGTGTCTTCTTCCCCTTTGTCTTTTTATCTCGCTTTCTCTGGGCCACTAGATCTGTTCTTTAATGACTTCAAGGCATCTAAGCCCAATTTCCTTCATTATTTCCGTTTGTATGTAAATAAATACAACTATGTTATGAAAAAACACCAGTGATTTCTGTTACCCCAGCACTGTTTGTCGACATCTCTTCCCCAAATTCTGACTTGACCTTCAAGACGAAGTTTATATTTCTTAGAAATGTTCGTTATTTGCAAAGAGAGCAGTTGGTGACAGCCGATAGCATTGTTTTCAGTGACTGAGAGGAAACCTCTTCAGATTTCTCTGTTGTGGCTGCTGACCAGATTGTGTTGGTGCGGTTTATTCCATCTGCAGCGTCAGGATGTGGGTGGAGAGGCCTTTCACAGCTGAGGTGTTGAGGGAAGTTAAAGCTTACCTTCATAAAAAAAAAATTTATTTATTTCCCATCACCTGGCCCAGAACCAGAAATCGGGTTAGGTTTATTCATGTTTGGCTTTTTAATTGATTGAATGAGTTGATGCAGTATTTTATTAGCATTATACTGCTGTGTGGAAGGAATCCCCTTCTCTCCTGACAAACAACATTTAACTTCCCTGTGAAAACAACGGCTCTAGAGATGACTACACCAGCACAACCCTGCCATGCGAGGCATAAGGAAAGTTGTATGATTGCTGAGACAAGAGGAAGGTTGGTTTGTAGCTGCCCTGGGCCTTTCATGGTTGCTAAGTGGGGAATAGCAGAAGGGGTTCGTTCGCAGAAGGGGTTCGTTAGCAGGCAGTGAGAGATGGTGGCTGAACAGGGGGGTTTTGGCAGGGTGAGCCATGTTTCCTCACCTCTCTGTCGGTGTGTCTTTGTCATACATGGAAATCATGGAATGGTTTGGGTAGGAAGGGACCTCAAAGCCCATCCAGTCCCACCCCTGCCATGGGCAGGGACACCTCCCACTGGATCAGGGGCTCCAAGCTCCATCCAGCCTGGCCTTGAACCCCTCCAGGGATGGGGCAGCCACCCCTGCTCTGGCCCTCCCTCACAGAAAAACATTTCTTCCCAAGATCCAACCTCCGTCTCCCCTCTTCCAGCTTCAGACCATTCCCCTGCATGGGGGGGATTGTCCCAACACCAGTTTTTAACCCGCCAAATCTTTTAATTACTTCATCAAACACCTGAGGCGCCTCCAGCGGGCAGAACTGTTTGAGCTGCTGTCCCCCAGCCACAGGAGCAGCCCGGCCCTCCCCCAGCTGCGCCTGGCGGGGCCTGAGGCGACGGAGCACACCTGTGGCACCGACCGCCGAGGTGTTCTGCACGAGTTCTCCCTTTCCCGGTGGAGAAAAAGAGCAGGATCAAGGGAAAAACAGTGCTCGGGAGGCTTCTGGTGGCTCCGTGAAACAGCGAGATGGCGGAGCTCGTGAAGGCGGACAGGTAAGAGCTGAGCAGGGTTCCCGAGGACCTGGACTGGTTTGCAGCTGGGTGTGAGGAGAAGCTGAGGGGCACATGGCACGTGTGCTTGGTTACTGCTTGTAAATTCAGCTTTAAACCAAAGTCGTGCAGTATATGTCCTGTAAAGAGAGGCTTGTGCTTAACTTTCCTGCTTCCCTCATCCTGCGCATTCCTGTTCTTTCCAGAACCTGTGCAGTTTCTTACAGATGAGGGAGCAGGAGGGGGGAGGGGTTCCGGGACCCTCTCTGAAGGGTTTGCAGTTTGTTTTAGGGTTTTTTGTGTGTTTTTTATCCTTAATGCTTGTGGCTTATGCGTTCTTAAGGGTCAGAGTGCACAAGCCCTATTCATCTTTGGAAAAGGGAGATTTCTGTGGTGCTGGGCGAGGGGACAAACCAGCGTGGAAGTCAGTGGTGGCAAAATGCGGCACAAACAGTGTGTGAGAGAGCTCGTTTGAGCAATAATGAGCTGTCTGGATGGTGGGCTGGCTGCATTTAGCAAACCACTGCTGCAAAGGCACATACAGTGATATTTGAAAAACACACATGCCTGGAAACTCAGTTCTTTTAAGCTGAGGGGATCAGAAGGTTCCTTCTACTGCTCAGGAATTGATGGAGTTGGCTAGATCTTTTGGCACTTATTCCCTGGTGCCTGAGGGGTCTGGTCTGGTGGGTGGGTAGGTTCACTGTCCTCTGAGGGCTGCGATGGCTCAGCTGCCTCCCCGCAAGGCTGCGCTCCTCCAGGTGGTGCCTCTGTATTAACACAGCTGGTAATGTGCCAGCCTGGTAATGCCTGATCAGTGGGTCGGTATTTTAGCATGGGAAAAGTTAGTTAATTGAGCTAATTCACCAGGAATTCCTTAGCCAGAAAAATAAATAGAGATCCACAAGATATGGCTGTTTCAAAGAAGCCACACAATCCAATTAACTAAGTCCTGGTGAATTCCCTGACCCAGGAGTTCCTCCCTTTCAAAACCAAGGTGTTTTAGACTTACATGAAGTCTTGCAATGGTTCTTTCCTATGAAGAAGTTTTTCACTTACATATATGAATTTAAAATAAAATTTTATATCAGCCATTTGCTTAGCAGAGCTGTGTCTGAAAAACAACCCCCCACATGCCATTCGCGTTATCATGGAAAATACTGAGAAGTCCAACATTTTTCCTTTCATTTTTTAATTTCAGTGAGTCATGTTTTGTTCCCACAGAAAGGCTTTTTTTTTTTTTCCTTTAAATTTGCACTTTCTTTGCACCTCTTTTGCTCAAAGCGTGTGTGTGTGTGTGCTGCCTGCGGTGCGTTTGTGTCCCCTGCAGCCAAGTGCCTCGCCTCTCCCTGGCTCTGAAGGTGCAGAATAGGTTTCATGGTCAGGGGCTGGCAGATTTGTGATGTGTTTCCTCAACAGTGAGATAATTGTGGTGCTACCAGTGACTGGTTGTACTTGAGGGTTTCTTATTGTGAACCAAAATGATTTCTCTGTGTGTGTGTGTTCATTGTTTAGATGTAAGGGTGCTCTGGCTGTGCCTGCAGCGTTGTCTTTATCAAATATTGATTACACCAGTGTGCCAGCCTTCTTGAAAAGCCAGGTAGAATCATCATTGCCTCTTGTTGTTCCTTTTTCCCTAGAATCATTATTTCGTGTAATTATGTTATTTTACTCTAACTTAGCCCTATGCTGTGACCATCTCCCTCTGTGTCAGTGAATTTATGATGTGATAATGCCATTTCAGGCTGGGAAGCAGTTGTGTGGGAGAGCTGTAGAGCTAGTAAGGCTGGTGCATTGGATAAGCGGGGCAGAGAGGTTTGGAGTTTAGCAGTAAATGTAGCAGTTCCATCAAACGACTCTGCAGTTTTCTGTTTGCCAGGCAGAAGCCTGTTGCACGCGCACGGGTCTGGAGTAGAGCTGTGAAATTAAGTATGGTTAAAAAACAAGAAAAATGCAGCAAGTCCAATACCTGATTAAGTATTTCCTGGTTTAACCTTTGGCTTGCTGTCAGTTAGTTTAGAAAAATCATTCTTTGAGCAATTTATTTTCCTTGTATTGTGCATCTATGATCTTTAAAGAGGATTAACTTGCTGTCTATTCTCTTCATAGGAACTCTTATTTATTTTATTTATCCACTTTTAGGGTGTATGAGCTCAAAGCATATCTTCCATGTGTTTTATTTATACAGGGCTTGCCCACACCAACCACTACCAGAATTTGTAAGAGGAATAGTTACAGTGAACCTGATTTCCTTCCTTGATTTTGTTCATGTTTCTGCAAGGTATTTTATGTGGAACTATTTATTGAAAAGCTTTTTGCTCTTGAAAAGAGACCAGAAACAAATGCTCCGAGACTACTGCTATGCATAGACTGTATTCAGCTTTGTATCGGATTTAGATTTATCTTGACTTGTAATTTACCTGATCTGTCAGTGCTGGTAACATTAGTTTCTGCTGTATGACCTCAAGTTTGTGGCTCAGGACAAGACACTAACAAGGGATTTCCAGCTCTAGGATTGGAAACAAGGGGCTTATCTCAAATTATCTACTTCACCTCTCTCAGCTGGGAATCAGAATGCAGTTTTTGCTTCTTGCTTTCTTCCCCTACTCGATAATCTACTCAATTTTCCTTTGTTATCTCCTCCACTATACTTACGTCTTTTTGAAAGCTTTATCAATCGATACAAGTTAACTAGAAACTTCAGAAGATGAATGATAATGAGGAAAAACTTCCTAAAATTCGGAGGCATGGCACAAAGAGTAAAAAAAAAATCTTATCTTCCTTGGCTGCTTAACCACATTTGTTCTTTCTGCATGAGGTACAGCCATCTCCCTCCCTTTTTCCCTTGGTTTTAGTGGGAATTTCCGTAAACAAACAAAAAACACTTTAACAAGGTAGTTATATTTTTCATAATAGCAGGAAACGTGACAAATAAACATACAGCAGCAGAAACCACATACAAACTGCAGAAATAGAGGATCACTGGCCACCAGCTCCTCTCTTGCCTGCCTGGTTCTTAAGGCTTTTGGTAACGTGTGTTAAGCTTTGCGTGAAGCTGAAGAGCACATTTTTGTAGGTGCCTACAATATTGGAGTAGTGTTAATGCCATGTATATGCGTTTATTTGGTGTAAAAGGTTGGATTTACAGCAGGCAGAAGCCTCCTCCCGTGCATCTCTGCCCTGTTGAAGGTGAGTTGTTTGGGGGATATCGAATTAGGACTTTCTGACATGTCTCAGCATGTTCTGGCAGATGATGGTGCTGCGCAGCTTCAAGTGCAGTTTGACTTTGTGACAGAAAAATCAAACTCGCCACCGAAGCTCATTCCTTTCTTCAGAAATGGCGTACGCGAATCATTAGCAGCTTTAACAGGCTGGAAGACATCCAAGTCTGTTTGGTCAATAACTCTGCTTCAAACGGAAAACTGCAGTAATTTCTCTCAGGGTCCTGGCGATGTCTCTCACCAAACCGATGAGCATGTTCACAGGCGTTTTGCTTTACAGTGAGACATACGGTATGTTTTGTATTTGTGCTGTCCCTTGGTACTGGCTCTCGGCACAACTTGGCACTCTGTCAGCGCAGTGTTCGGTCTGCAGAGGCAGAGGGTGTCTTGGTGGCAGTGCAGCAAGCGAGCTTTACTCTTCTGGGGGCTTCCAGTGGAAAATCTAGGTCACAAGTGTATGTGTTTAAACATACACACCCATTGTACGCACAGGATGCTGCAGAACACGTGTGTGAGGCATTTGTAACAGTTCTTCTCAGGGTTTGTGTTCTCTTTTTTCTCAGCAGAGCCTTAGCTGGGCAATGGCTCCGTTCCTTAACCAGATCTTGAAATGCTTAGATTTATACCAAGGAAGCATCCCACTAGTACATGTATCGTAATCCTATGATCTAGTTCTGGAACTGCAGCCAGCAGGGGATCCCCTCAGACGCAAGAGCAGAGTTGTTTTTCTTTCTTCCATGTTTTATTGCGCATTCCATATACATTCATTTTCCTCTGATGCTTTATTCTCCAGTCACTCCAGTGTAGAATTCTCCACAATATTCCCAAAAGTGAATTCTTTCTAGAAGTGTTATATTTGCTGAGAGTTCTTTTTTTTTGAGGGGGGTGGGGGGAGGGTGGGTAGAGAGAAGGTCAGAATTGCATGCTTTGAGAAGTGGGCAGGGAAGAACCATTCACTTGAAAGGTGGAGGCTAGTCTGGCAGTCCAAGGGAGCTGAAGTTTCTGAAAAAAAAACCCCAAACAAATGCTCTTTTGGAAAGGATAATGGAGAATCTTGTCAAAGAGAGGATGACAAAAAAAAAAGGGGGGGGGGGGGGGGAGAAGAAAATGAAGTGAAACAAAATTCCCTAGTGGACTCAGCCACCTTATCCTCGGTCCCAGCCACTTGAGACCAATACAAATGCAGAAACTGGCATGCTGCTTTCAGCAAATATCAAATAAACATATACTGAATAAGGAGGTAATTGTGCTGCTGTGGCTTGTGGTAGGATCTGTTTGTGGCTGCTGTGTTTCCAGGGCTGGTTTTCCTTGGGGTACCTGCACTGCCTTGCATTTGCTTACGGTGCCGGTGCTGGGCTGCTAGCATCGACTGCATCCATCACGTGCGCTTTATACAGTTCAGGCTCGAACATGCTTCGGGGAGCTCGGGGCCTGAGCTGGGGTGTGTCTCTGAGAACACGGCGTCTCTGATCTTGATACGGTCGTGTTTATTTACTCTGCCTAGGAGTTTTTAGCTGGCTTACACTGTCTGCACCAGTTTTCAGCACTGTTGGTTTAGTTACTGAAGCAGAGGTTATCTTCCCTGGGCTGTGTTTTCTCTTTGCCTAAACTGAGTCATAGAGGGTGAAGTGTACAGTTATTCTTCACATAAACTTCCTTTAAAAAAACAACACGGGGAATAATTGCTGTGCTGCAGGATTGTTGTTGCAGTGATCAGGCAGCGACAAAATTTTCCTTTTTTACTCTTTCTCATCTGGTGATGGGAACCTTTTGTTGCTGGAAGCTGCTGAGCTTTGCTTTTAATTACAGCCTGCACCTTTTAGCCCCAGGTAATGCACCGTGTAGGCAACAGAAGAAAAGTTGGAGGGAAAGTGATGGAAAAATTACCATTTTGGGTCTTTACTACCTTTATAATAAAACTTTCTGACTTCTTTTTGAACATTGAACTACCTTTTTTAGTCTCAATATTTTAACAATTTACTGAATGTTTAAAAAATTGCATTACAGAGAAGGGAGGATCTGTAGGGGTGAACAAACACAGTGTTTTGATACACATCTTGGATGAAAGCTCTGTACCTTTTGCTCTGCAGTCGCGTTGCTGCTTTCCCTTTGTACTGTTGTGAATGCGAAGTGTGTAACAGGAGACTGAATGCCCTGGTGATAACAGACTGACAGGTGTACAGTCAGCTCTTTGACTTGTAAGGACCTGTTTATACAATTTATGAATGGATTGTGTATCCTGTAGTTTAAAAACCGTAACACAAACCCTCCTGGCATTGGACTGGTGGAGCTCGGAGGCTCCAGGTCAAACCCAGAAGGTCGGGAATAAGTAAGACTGTGCTGAGGACAAAGAACTGAGGAGTCTCGGGACACACAGAAGTGGGATGTTTGTGTTTTCTGTACTATGTAGGAAAAAAGTTTCTGATAGTCTTTTTGTAAAATGAGTTGCTTGAAGGCTGAGAGTCTCACATGCTTCATTCCTAGGCAAGTCTTGGAAAGGATTGTTTTGAGTGAAGATGCAGCTTTAGGTGTGTAGTAGGAGGTGGTGGTGGCAATTCACTTTTACGGTGTTCACTCTCAGCATCGCGGAGGATCATTAGTGCATGTTCTGGTGGATCTTGTCTGCCCATATCGGGTATAAACCTTTGCATTTAGAGTGCCCTTTGCTATCGACTACTGACTTCAGAGGTTACTGCTGTGTTACGGACACGGAGGGACAAAAACTGATTAAAAACTCAGAAGTGGGTTGCGAGGACAGCTCTTGTGTGTCTTTGCCAGCATAAAAGCATGTGGTAAACGAGACTGTTGCTTCCATTTCAGCTGAAAAAGCTGTACTTACTGGGCCATCCTGGACCTCAGGATGATTCTGCATCTTGATGTGCAGTGGGCACGGTGTTCTTATGCACTGCTGCCCTCATGAAGAGGCTGCATTTTTCAGCCTCTTAGCTCAGCTGGACCTCAGTCTGGTGATGGAAAAGTGGCACTATCAGCATCATTCAATCACAGCTACCCCTGGAAAGATTGCAGGTACATTTTTCCCTGCGAAAATAGTCTTGTTAGAACATAACTCATGACTGGTTTTGCTTTATTTTATCTTGTTTTGTTTTATTTTATTCCTTGAACAGTATTCTCCATTAATGCAGACATTTATTTTCATTTGCGCCAAAGGAAACCTATCGAATATGGGAAATCATTCCTTGTAAAATACAAAGTAAACTTTAAATATGGAAATTATTCTCTTGACTCCAATGGATCACCTCCCTTAGGTTTGACTGGATTGGGGAATGTGTTTTTTAAATATTTTTTCCTGTTATGTGATGTTTTTCCCCTCATACCCAATTTTAAATGTCTTTAAATAGCTTTATATAATAATATTGATTTAAAGTACAGCTAAAGTAATTCATAATGAGTTAACTGAAGTCAGATGTTTTCCCCATTAAGGCTATAACGGAGGAACTGATACCTTTTTAAACGCAATTGGATATGTCAGAGGAGGAGCCAGGTTGTCCCAGACAAGGAATTAATTTCATAAACTTGAAATAAAGCTGAATTCCCTTTAGTCATAGACAGTATGTGTGGTAGAGGGGAGGTGGCAACGCCTGAGGTGAGGGCAGGGTGTGTTGTCATGAACCATCCCAGGGTGAACCCTTGTGCCGCTGTGAATAACGCAGCCCTGGGAGACTTCCTTTGCTTGTCTTTTGTTTTAAAAAGTGGAGATATTTAAAGTTTTGCCTAAGTATGATAAAATCTTTCTTTTTAAGAGGTGACGAGCTCCATTTATCCAGACTCCATTCTGCAGTCATTAACTGTGTGTGGTTTAGTCACTGTGTTCTCTTTATTTTAGTTAATACACATTAGAGGATATTTTTGTTGACTGTTAAAATTAACAGCAGTATTAAACCAGCTTGCCTTGTTAAAATGAACAAATATATTTGTGTGACTACAGCCTCATAACAATCATGCTGGAAACAAAAAGAAAAATCTAGGAAATGAAGAGCATAGTTTTAATTCGGGTTTGCTAAACAACAAACGAGCCAGGGAAATGGGGACAGGTTGGGTGTAATGTGGAAAAGAGTTCAACTGTGGGACTCGGAAGCTGTTCCTGTTCTTAGCACCTGCCTCTGGATACCTGGATATGAACGTTTGAGTGTAAGCAACGTTTCCTTACCCGGTTTGACCATGGAAAGATGTTTGGTTCGCTAGGGAGCTCGGGCTGAAGTGGGAGGGGAGGTGATGGGTAGGTACTGTGAGTGTCTACCTGCTACTTGATTTAGCATGCAGCATACAGATACCACTGCACCCCCAGATGGAGCAGCAATGTACTGGGAGATGTGGAAAGCAACTGAGTGCAAACAAAGAAACAGGTTTTTTTAGTTTTGTTATTTTTCATCTTTTTATGTCTGAAACTTTTTTTTCTGAAAGCTGTTCACTTTCATACTGATGGCTTGGTCTTGAAAACATGCCTATGGAATAAGCATTGAGGAGAGCAGTTTTAATAGAGCAGGGAAGTAGATTAGTCCAGGCTGTCATTCTTGGCCTCTGGGTTTGACCAAGAGCAGTGTAAAGAGATGATTTGTCGTGCTGTGGGAGGGAAGGGGAAAGGGCAGCTTTAAACAAGTTCACACTGCTGAGCTAGTACCGAACGATCTCTTATTAGATATTGCCTAGGAAGCATTAGAAACGGTTTAAAGCCACCATCTCATCTGTCTGTGCTTGTTTTGAACAACAGAGTAACTGAAACTACCAATACAGCTCTGTGTATAGCAGGAGAGTTGTCCCCTTCAGTGGCACAGCACGTTAAAAAGACTTTTTTCCCCTTCCTTTGCTCCCAAGCTTACAAAATTAAATTTCACTTATATCCTATTATGATGAAGCTCTTAAAATGTGATAGCAATGTATGGAGAAATAGATTTGTTTTTTTCTTTGACAGTGAAATGTAAAATAATGGGTTTTTTTTTTCCTTGAGCTATTACCTTAACCATCACACTGGATGGTTAAGACACAACAGTAGCTTTCCTGATTTTTTTTTTTTTTTCCAACCTGACATCTGAAAGCAAGAGTTAAATTATCTCAACATTTGATTTCCTGTGCATCAACCCACTTGTGGGTATATTGCCAGAGGTTCTCAGCTTGTTCTTGACCTCAGCAGTTGCACTTAACACTGTTGCACATTCCCTTTTGTGCTGGTGGGATGATTGGACTTGAGCAAAGTATCTGTTGCCTTTTCAAACAATCTCCTGTAGTGCCCGAAGGAAGGTGTGTTTCTGCTGAACAGATAGGTATTCCTTGAATTTGGTTTCCCATGGTGGTTTGTTTCTATTTATAAAAATATTTGGATAGTTTAATTAAATGTGATTGTTTGGTTTTCTCTGGGCTGTAAAAAACAATGGAAAAAAACTGAAAGTACTTATTAAAAAAAAATTTAATACCCTCTTTTTCTATTTCCTGCATCTATCAGAGCTGGGAACATCAGAAACACTTGACCAATTCTGCCTTTAAGTCTCTGCATTAAGCTTTCTGGTTAAGCCCAAGATAAGTCAACAGAGCATTCCAGATGTGTTCCCAGTTGGGTTCTTTGAGCAAAAATGTTCCCAGTGTTAGGTGAGTGGGAGTGCTACGTGATGTCAGGGAGCGATAGTGCTTCTCATGTGGTCCTGCAAAGTAAACTTCAACCTGGCAGAGATAACCTGGCCAGACCTGTTGATCAGATTTTTTTTTTTCAGCCTACTACTTAAAAAGTTACTAAATTAAGTATTTCTTATGAAAATGTGCCTTCATAAAGAATGTTTTGACCGAAGTGTCTGCCAGGATAATCAAGTGTGTATAAGTCAAGCTGTCTTTTGGGATGTAGAGTATTTGTTGTACTCTGATACTGGTACTGAGCGAGGCTTTGGACACAGCGTGTGTGCCACTTACATGCTGGTCACTTTAACAGCACGAGTATGGGGAAGGAAGGAGCAAAAGCTTTGAAAGGGGAGGTTTCCAATTGCAGTGACTAATTGTGTCTGACAGGGAGCCGAAAATCTCCCTTACAAGTGATGATGTGTCCTTTCCTGGGGCTGCTGGGACAGAGCTCTGGCTGACAGAACTCAGCACTAAAGCTAATGAATGGTATCGATGATTCGTGGGCAGCGGTCACTGACATCAGATTAAGTTTCTCAGGAAGAAAATGTATTTCATAACTTTCAGTAAAATAGAAGTGTAGGAGCAAACGCGACCTGGTTGGAGTTGAATACTGGCTGGGATTTAGCAAAATGATGTTAGAGTTGTAGTACTCGGCAAAAGCAGTTGTGTTAAGGCTTCAGTTAGAGTTGATGGAATTCGTAATCTCTTTCCAGGTGTTACACTGCACCTGACTTGCAGGTTTTTTCCTATGCCGCTCTTTTCCATGGAAGCCATTTGGCTGTGTTGTACTGACAAGATGCTGCTGCATGCACTGAGCTGGGAGGCTGCAGAGACATCAGTGTTCTTGGAACCTTTCATGGGGTGCTACATCTTTGCTGGCCTCCAATAAAATAATTAACTAGTGTGAACCTAGCTAACCTACATTATGGAGTTTATTCAGAGGGTTATTTTCTTGACCTCACTGGGATCAGCAGGTGCCAGGATAGCCCGAATTTGTAGCAGTGCTGAGCACTGCAATCTTGGACTTCGTACAGATTGTGCCACAAATTATTCTGTGTCTTACTTCACTGCTAAAAGCTGCACAGCACCCATCACAACTCATTTAAATCTAAATTCATCTAAATTATATTCTTAAAAAAAACACCCACCAGCCCAAACGCAGTGTATTTTAAAATGCAGAAACTGTGCGCTGTCATGATAAATTATGCTTGTTAATTGCGAGTAGTTCGCTTCTGCGTATTGCAGTGTTTGGAGATGACTTGATTAGCTCTTTCCTGCACGGTAAATGTTGTGCTGCTCTGCAGCAACCTGACTCCTTGAATCTATGGACAAAACTGCATCTTTACTGCTGCTATGGGTATTGCCATTGGAAAAGCTTTCGTATTCCCTGTGATGGTGGGGATTAATCAATGTGACTTTGGGTAATTGGCTCATTAACTGAGCCAGAGTTGCAGTGCAAAACAGCGTGCAGTGAACCGCTTGTGTTTCACCTTAATGCTATTGGGATGAAACTGCAGTTAACAGGGGAAGGAAAAGGAAGCAGTTGAGATTATTCGACTTTTTTATAACTATCCCTCCTTCCCCTGTATCTTGTCTTTATTGTGAGGATGGGGGGAAGAAGGAATGTGGAAGCAGAGGTAGCGTAACAGCCAAGAACACATCTCGATGTTGACAACCCTTAAAAACAAAAGGTGCTACAGAATAATCCTTGCTGTTCTTGGCTAGGAAAAAGAAAAATCAAGTGTTCCTTAATTTACTTGACAGAACCTTGGTGAATCTAATCTGTATGCTGCTTCTGCTACATACCAGGAATTCACAATGGCATGTCCCGAGGCTAAGGGAATTTCTGTTGAGTTGTAAGGCTAAGGTTTTTAGTTCATCCAGGTAACACTGGCATACTTGGGAGTTAAAACTATCGGTGCAGTAGTAGAAATCATCTCCACCTGGTTTTGTTACAACTTTACAATAATAGTATGACAAAGCTCAGCTCCATTCCTTGGTTGGCTTTTCCTGTCCTCTGCAGGTGGTCGGGCTGTGGTTAGGAAGTACCTGATCTGCCACCTCACAGGGTTTCCTTACAGTCTGGAGCACGAGGTAACTCAGCTGGATGATGTCTTGTGTTCTACACCAGTGCCCGGTTTAAGCTTTTCAACTCAAAAATGAGCACTTGAATGCGTGTGTGTAACGGCAGTGAGAAGGCTGAGGCTGCCCAGTGATTTTCCTACTTGCTGCATTATCGATACGTGATGAGTGAGTTGGGACGGCTGAATGATTGTTGGCACTGGTCCTGCAAAGCATAATCAGCATCATCTCACTGTGCAACAAGCCCATATAGTAAAAAACCCCAAGTCTGTACAGCCCTAACGGAAGGAAGGATGATTTGTTTGTGAGGAAAACCAAACCAAGGAAGATGGAGAGGTTTTCCAGAGGGGGAACACCCATCACGGCAGCTTGTATAAACTGTGGTGGAACATCTGTCTTGCTGCTGGCTCCTCCTGCGTCCTAAGGTTCTGAAAGGAGAATAAGTAAGACCCTCCCACCCGTGTGTGCTGAACAGCTATGCCAGAATGGAAGTGGGAGCACTCAAGGTCTTTTCCTGACAAATAGAAATAAAACCACAGTTTGGTTTATGTATTAAGCTAAAACAAATATTCTTCTGTGCTTTTCTTTTTTGACGAAAGAAACCAGAAACCATCCCTGTGCCCTGCAAACTGGGAATCTGTGGCCAGGCTGGATTCTGTCTCACCCTACTTTTTTAACTCTTCCACAAATCTTAACTTCCATGCTCTAAGAGCAGAATCAAATTTACATTTATCAGCAATATCGTAGTGTGAGCAGGTCCCTCAGCTCATAATGGCAGATTGAACTGGCCTTGTGTATACTTATATATTTCTTCTTTTCTTTTCCCTGTGGAACGATTTCCTTAAACTAGAACTCTTCATTTGTCAGTATGGTCTTAAATATATCCATTTATTAAAATACAAAAACTGAACACACATAAATTATGGGAGCTCCTCAGCATGTTACAAGCTATATTTTACTTAGTTAAGCTTAATGAATGTTCCTTAAAACTATTACTCTTTCTTGGCTCTCCATGTGTCTCATTTGTCTTGAGTTGGCTAAATCAATTATGCGCGTCTTAATCTTTGACATAATCTATGGCGATGCAGTTTCCCCAGATACAGCATACTTATCTTCATTTTTTAAAGATTACACGTAGATTTTCTATGACCATCGGTTCTCAAAATTTGCATGTTTAACTGGTTTTCTACTGCTTTATATTTTCCACTGACCTCAGCTTAAATGGAATGTATGTCTGTAATTCTTTTTAATTGCAAACCCTGAGCTCAGGCACTTATGCCTCAGTGCTGGAGTAACAATGGCACTAAGGTGGCCGTCGCCAAGGACGGTGATATTGTCTGTCATTAATGAGAGTGTCGGAGATCTGATGATTGAAAATGGTTCTCTAACATAACCATTCTCATCAAATTTAACTTGAGAGTCTGAATTCCAGCTCTGGAATAAAAGTTGGGTCTGGTGACAGAAGTGCAGTTCATCTGGATTCTGAGCACTGGGTGTTCATCGCAGCACATCTGGTTGGGTAAAGGCCTGCTCTTCCACTGGTTTTACAGCTGATTTTATGTAGTCGGCTGATGCTCCAAGGAGGATGAGCTTTGTGTGCTCCCGGGTTAGTTTGGACAGGAGTCAGAACATGGAGGTCTCAGCTGATGTTGGAGCTGTGCGGCAATTACAGCTGGTTGAAGTGCTCCAAGAACAAATCCTCAGCCAAAGTCAGATCAGTTTGGAGATGTGAAACTCTTCATCCGTAGAATCCCTGGGTATTCCCAGCGCTGCTTGCCAGGACAGCGGTGACCTGTCAGCCATGGCTCTTGAGGTCTGGCCCTGGTACAGAGAAGCTGAGCTTCTGTTCAGAACTCAGTTTTTATATTGATGAAGATGGTAGTGATATAGGTTACTTCATCTTCCCTAGGGGAAAAAAAAAGAATGTTTTGTCTGATGCTTGATCTTGGTGTGATTTGGGCCAAAACTGCCTTAGTTCACAGCTTAAACAGACCAGATGAGTTTCTCTGTCCTGCCCCCAGAGCTCTCCAGTACCAGAGAGATGTAATTCCTGCTTAGCTTTTATTAGAAATGGGCACACTTTGAGGAGGAATACTAATTCAGTTGTAAAGAAATAGTTTATCTCAACAACAGGTTAATAATTCTACAGTTGTTTTGGATATTTTGCTCAATTTTATCCTTGTCAGGACACTTAACAGTGCTGGGTATTTCTGCCTGTGAAGTGATGTGTTCGGATTCATGCAGTTGTGTGGTGGGTTTGGGTAGCAGCGGGGATGGTGGCTAAAAACAGTCTGATCTCTTTACTTGGAGGCTGTTGTACACGTGTATTTGTCAATGGATGTGTTTGGAGTCATTATCTTAGCCTTTCTAGTTGTGTGGAAACCCACTAGGCCAGAGAGCTTGCTGACGTGTCTGATTAACGATGAGTGAACCCTCCACAAACTGAAGCTGAAATTACATTAATGGTACCTCAGTGGTGCTTGAAAATTTTTGGCTTAACTCTTCTTTTGGGGCAAATTTGGAAGTGCTTGTCAGTACTTTTGTATAAAACAGAAAAAGAAGCTGGAAAATAGCATTTAAAAATCTTCCAGCACCTGCTATTCTGATCTGGCTCATTTTCAGCAGCGCAGCGCTTAGGCTCAACTTTTTTGTTGTGACTGCTTGGTCCTTGAGGCATAGCAGAAGAACGCATCAACCTTTGTTGCTTGTTGCAGTTATGTTTTGTGCAGAGTTCGTAGTAAAATATTGAACGTACAACGAGAGGTTGTGGGACATGAAGTTGAAACTGTCTCCAATTGACATATTTAAAGTTTCTCAGCTGTTCCTGAAGTGATGTTGTGTAAATTATTAGGGCCACATCATAAGATATGTTAACGACCTGCTGAACGTCTTCAGCTCCTCTGCCTGTAGTCACAGTTGAAGAAATTGGAGATGGCTTAGAGCTGAGAAGGAATTGCAGTCGTCTTACCTGGAGCTCCTTTATTTTTGCTTTCTGCTGCACTTCTCATTAGTGTAGCTGTGTCCCATTCTGTGCAACCTCTTGGAACCCTTGTCTGACTGTAAGATTATTTGTTGTAAGTTATCAGCTGTTTCCGTGCGCACAGTTTTTCACTGAACTGAACAGAAAGGTTCCCAGGTGCATTGTTTAACCCGGGCTTAGACTTGGCTCCTGAGATGACCCATGCATGTTGCTGTCGTGCCAGCGCTCCTGTGCATGAGAGCGTAATCCTTACAATGTACCAGAAAAATGGTGGAAAGGAGGCAGGAACCCACCTGCATTTTGTTTCCTATACTGCCAGGCAATAGAGATACCCTTAACGGCTCCCTGGGGAGCCTCTTCTTGCAGTCATTAATTGGAAAATGAGCGTGGCCATGACCCAGCCAGTAGGAGACAGGGAGTTGCAATGCCTGGGATATCACCCATGTACCCCAAAGCCCTTATTGCCTAAAACAAATTGTCAGCAAGCAAAGTCTAGGTGCCCCAAACATGTCTGCCTTATTTTATACACGCGTACTAAAAGCTTTATTAATAGTCCTGTGTGGTAGAGCCTGCTTGCTCTATTTGGGACTCGGAGTGGTGGGGCAGAGGTTGCCCGAGTCATCTCGCTCACTGGGTTTAAACACAGCCACAGCTTTTGGAGCCCCTCCAGGCTTACAGGAATTACTGAAAATCAATACTCTATCTCCAGAAGACTCTCTTAATTTGTACTCTAAAGATTTTGTTTTAATCAAGAGCTTTCACAGTCATGATAGCAGAGGGAAAGGATTGTATCAGTCTCATGGTATCATTAGTCTAGACTTTTAGGGTTTTTTTTTCCAAAGATAAGCTAGGGACATTTGTGGCTGTTAGGTCTTTGTAAGAAGGCTACTGGCCCTTCTTGGTGCACTCTTACTGGTATCCTTCTTACTGCCGCTTGAGAGATCTTACACCGGAGTTTGCTATGGGGGTATCTGCTTGGATCTGTTATTTCTGACTCTTACCTGTAATTCAGATTTCCATTTCTTCCCTCATTTCCTAGAAATCTTTTATTTTTTTATTAAAACAAATCACGTTCAAAATTGTGACCTTAAGTTTTTAAACCACTTCTGCATAATCCTGGAAGATGTGGCTGCACTGGAGTCTCTGCTTGGTAAAGCTTTGCAGGGTGGACCCAAACCCTGAGTCCTGGGCACGCTGCACGTCTTGGAAGTCAGATGCTTGTGAACAGCTCTGTAGGCAAGCAGCAGGTTTGGTCCTCTTGGGCTTGCTTGCTGTTAGGATATCAACAAAGTCTGGTTCTTACACGCTGTCACAGTCTCCCAAAATTTACAGGACAAATTTACTTGGCAAAGTAAACTTTATTTCATTGGCTGACTGGGATTAAAAAAAACCCACCCAAAACTCATACAACTCTACAGCGTGAGTTGTCCAGTTCATGGCTTTGTTACTTCACAAATTCATTACCTGTTCTCAAGGAACTGTGTGCCTGTGAGCAGAACAGTTCCTTAGGGGAGAGGGAGAGTGCCCGTCCTTCCTTCCTTCTCTGCAGCAGTGTGGGCATCCCTGTGCTGTGCTGGGGGCACCGCGGTGCAGATCTGGTGCTCCTGGATCTGCTTCCAAAGCTTTCTGGGAGAGCTGCTCTGTTTACACCTCCCAGCTGGAGGCTTGGTTGGTTCCATCTCTAAGGCAGTGGATTGCAGCTCCTCTGCAGAGATGCAGAGGACAGAGAGCTGCAGGCGATGAACGCTGTAGAAAAAGCCCTTCCTCGTCCTATCCCGTGTCCCATGCACCCGCTGCTCAGACATGAGGGCACATCAGAAAGTCAAACCATAAACACATTCTCCAATTCATATCAATAAATGAGGAGATATTATACTCTGTTAGTGTTCTAGGGTTTATTGAAGGCAGTTATTCTGAAAGAGGGTAATTATTCTAGAAATGAAATATAGTCAGAGCACAATGATGCTCCATTTTTAAATTTTAGTGACATGACTTTGCAGTCTCACAACCATGCTTATTTTTAATCAAATTGTGTTAATCTAGCACTGAACTTTGTAGCAGGGAGTGAGAGGGACAAAATGGGAACAGCGTAACAAAACCAGAGGCATTGTGATAGAATATATAGTAAATTATCTTTTTGTCCCCCATGTGCTGGTTTAATTAGCGTAGAGCTCTTGCAAGTGGTGCTGTGCAGCAGTGGATGGACTATTAAAATACCTAAACCAAACCAAAACTGAACACTGAAATGGATTTGACCTCACCTTGCTCTGAGGACTGATGGACTTTCAAATCAGCAGGTGGTCTGCATGTGGTGTTCGCGTGGCACTAAAACCAAGCAAATAAAAGTTTGATCTGTCCAATCACTTCTTTTAACTAAAGAAGACTTCAAGACAGATATCCACATGGGTAGTGTTAAGATAATTCTGTGACAAATCTAACACACACTGTTTAATTTGCTGCTTCCTGACGCAGTTCAGTGGGTTTTGTGTACTTCAGACTTTGAAGGACATCCCTCCACACTCCCCACGTGGCTTTTCCCAAATTGTGGGATCATGTTTAAATAGTTCACGTTTGTGGCGTTCCTTGAGAGTCATTTCAAAGCTTGGACCCACACTGAAACAATATGTTATTTCAAGTACTTGCAGTGAGATTGTCGTGTCGGAGCACTCTGAGAACTGTAGAACCCTCAGCTGGGTTACACCTGACTCTTTCCAGCAGGAATATTGGTGTTCCCATACCAAACAGACGTGTGGTGGCCAGGCTGTCCTGGAGACTTCAACAGGGAAGTGCAAACAGTTTGACAATGGATTTTTTTCTTAAAGGCACTAAAAATTTTTCTCTTGGTGTGAGAGAATTGATGGAATTGACCTCGCCTATGAAACCACCTGAGTTGATCTGAGGATGTATTTCTGTAGCACGTGATCTCTAAAACGGAAGACATATTGACTTCGATAGTGTAGGTTTTCTTCTTGCAGGCAGTAGAGGACTCTGTCTCCTCTGTGATGCTTGTGTTTACAAAGAGCTCGGGTGTGTGTTCAAAACTTCACTAAAACCGAAGCTTCTCGGAGTGTAACTTTAGCCAATAGATACTGATTTTTCTAAAAATTGTGAAAAGTGGGGAATTTGAATCCATAGTTGATCGTTGATGTTCTCTTAGAACACAGATGCCGTGTCGAAAAGGACCGTACGGATGGACTGAACGTGTTTGAGAAGGGATGCAGTGGAATTGTTTTAAAAAGCCTTTTAACTGAATGCTGTAAAGCAAGAATTATTGGGGATCAACCTTCTTTCATTTTATAGTTTTGCGTCTATTGTCATAGAATGGTTTGGATTGGAAAGTGATCGTGAAGGTCATCTGGTCCAATCCCCCTGCCATGAGCAGGGACATCTTCAACTCAGTTTGCTGATTTATGATTAATTAGAAACAGACAATGAATAAATTTTGTTCAAAGGGGAGCAGATAAGACTTTGAAAACAGAAGTGTTGCCTTTTTCTGTTGCCTCCAACCATACCTGTGGCTCAAGTGAGGCTGTAATGTGGTATTTACTTAATTTTATATAATATAATTAATATCTTTAATAACTTAATTATATATGATATAATTAACTTTAAATAATTTTGAATGTTCTGATTCTTTCAACAATTTGCGAATAAGTAAATTAAATAACCTAATCACTAAACAACTTAAAGGCTTTTTTTTAACTCGAATTTAGATTCTTTTCTGCTGGGATTACAGCCTGTCATTTCTTTTAGAGCGTCAGTAAAGGAACATTTTTGAAGATTATCCATTTCTTCTTTAGGATAAGCATCTTCTTGAAAGCACTTTCTTCTGCTCGGTGAAATACTGGGGGAGGAAGCTTACATTAGAATAAATTGCTGAGGAACGGGGCTTTTGTGGGGCTGTCAGTCACAGTTGTCATTACCCTATTCTTAAGAACCTGGTAGATGAATAGGGATTTAATCAGTGTACTTTTTGACTTTGCGGAACAACCTCGTCTCTCTGAACCCCAACGTAGCACTTTGAGCAAAGGGTGTGGGGTCAGGAATTGGACCAGTCTGATGGCTCTTCTTTCTGTGCCACCTTCCCTTTCCCTGTGCGTGCGCACTTGTGGCACAAGCACGAAACCATTGATTTTTGATCTTCTGACTCATTGCAATGAGTGTGATGAGGTCAGGAAACACCACAGAGCAGCAGAGTGAACAGCCAGGCTGAGAATGAAGTTGAGGTGGGGTGTGTGTGGGCTGTTTTTTTAGTGGTCGCAACTCGTTTAACTCTATCTTTTCCAAAGGAATGCTCTGTTACACCCTGGCACTTCCAAAGTAGCTGCCACCCCACCTTGTTTGTGACTTTGTGACAATGTGCTTGGCTCTGTGCATCTGCACCAGATGGATGGAGGGACCTCCAGTCTGGCTGACTGACCTATAAGAGCTTGTAGGACCAGTCCATGTCGCTCATACCAACGAGAACATTATCCTGGATATTCTTAAACCGAGTGCTTCCTTGGCTGTAGCCTTCAGAGAGTGGCCAGCAGTGTTTCAGTTTACTCTGGTAATTCACTTTGCCATTCATCTTGGCTCACTGGTAATTGAACAGAAAATGTTATCGTGGAAACCATTGAGCAGAAAGATAAAAAGAAAGTGAAGGATGGTTTTTTGTTTGGTTGGTTTTTCTTTGCCCATAGGCTCATTGCTCCCCAGTCGCTCTTTGCATGCAGCCCGGCTCTTCCCAGTTGCAGCGCAGCCCGTTTGATGGTTTCTGGTGAGCCCTGCACTGAAACGCTGCCTTTGCCGAGACTCGACACTAACCTTGGGTGAGGATGCTTTGAAACTGGTGAATCTGGGAGTTCAAAGAAACCGTTGTTTTCTGGAGGTGCTGTGCCGTCTTGTGTTGCTTCATCGGCTCTGATCACCAACCGATGCTTTTTTAGCAAGACGGAGGAACGTCTCTTCTAATGACTTTTGCTGCACTGATTGTGCTGACTCAGTGATCCAATCTGCAAAGTTAATTGGAGAGAGACGGTAAATTGGGTGGAATTTGAAGGATTTTAATGTTCTAAGCCTCAGCCCCTCAGGCTTCACACAGAATGAAACACATAATCAGCTTTCAGTAAGCGCTAGTTTTCATTAATCATAAACTGTAGGCAAAGTTGGAGCTTGCAAATTTCAGTCTTTTATTGTTGTTTTATGTTAATGACTATTATCTCTTTTTCCTATTGTATATTACTCTCTCAGCAACTGTGTTAGCACAGATGGCTAAAATCCCTAGCAGAGAAGTAATCAGCATTTGTGAACATGATGCATTCAAAATAAATGACAGAGGAGGAAAAATGCATTGCTTTAGAAATTAGGAAGCAGATTAAACTATAATAATGCATGTAAACACATCCAGGGTAGCAGGCTGCAGCTTTGTTGTCAACACGACTCTGTCTTCAATATATGTAACCTTCTGCTGAATTTATTGACGGGACAGGAAGCAAGTTAAATTAAAATTGGAGAGCAACTTGTTTTATACCTGTAATTTGGAATGTTGTTTTCTTAAAGCCTAACAAGATATGATATGATTGGCACAGATTAGATAGTATAGGGGAGACAAAGAAAGGACACGCTTCCCTACAAATCCTAATTATCACATTTGAACTGAAACATGAGTAAAAGTTACAGCCGTTCACAAGCCCTTCCCTTTGATCAACGTGTGCAATGCATTAACTGGAGTCATTTAAACTCACCATATACATGTGCCTTGTGGCTAGTTTCTTCACATTACAAGGCCTGTATTACAAAGATAATTCCTGAATGAGCAAGTGAAATTCTAACCTCTCATCTTCTCTTTAGCTTTGTTAACCAGGGCCAAAGTTAAGCGCTAAAGCTGAATTGCTGCTATAGACTGCGGGCTCAATCTAAATGTCATTAAAGCCTAAAGCTAACGTGTATTTTTCTTAAGAGCCTGTGGCTTTTCTTTTTTTCCCACCACTTCCCATGGTGAATCTCTCACCCTGCTTCCTTCAGCGTGTGTGCTGGTAGCTGTTAGGTATGGAAATGATCTTTGTGTGGTTGGCCTGGAGAACGCAGGCAATGAGTCAGCAAGAAGAAACATGGCAAGAAGAGTGGCAGGAAGGCCAGACCCTTCCCCAGGGTGGGGAATGAAACCCGGCTGTTCAGATTTGTGTTCCTGTCTAATGAATAGTAATCAAAGCTGTTACTAGCATTGACTTAGCTTCCTTCAAACATTTGTTACCACTTGTCTGTCATGGTAACAGCTGGAAGGTGGTACACGGGGAAGTTGTGGCTCTTAGGTGTGTCTGCGCTGCTCCCTCCTTGGAGTCCTGTGACTGCTGCTCTGGAGAGGACAACGGATTGTCTGGTGATGTCACCATCCAGTGGTGCAACCCAACGTGAGCCTTAGAGAGTATGGTGAGAGTAACGTGGTGAGGGGAGGGGACAGCTTCATTTGGAGCGCTATACTTTGTTAAGGACAAATGCTACAACTCTCCCTTGCTTACGTATGTATTGGTAGGAAAGTTTATGGGCCTTTCTTCGCCTGTCACCTCTTCCCTTCGCTGCTCAGCTGATGAGAAATACATTAAGAGCTTCACTTCTGTGGGTAAATTGAGACTTCAGGTTGACTTTCAGAACTACGAAGTCGTGCTATGTTTATGCTCTTCTGAATGCACGAAAGGAGATGTGAAGTGCTTTGGAATTTAGGCTTGAGCTTCTCAAAGTTGCATATAAAAAATATGTCATAGTCGTGGCTTTTTCTTCTGCCTGTAGATGGGAGATGACAGCGTGTCTCTGTAGGTGAAAGCTGTCTAGCAGGCATATTTTACTCCAGGAGCACTGTTTTTGCTGTGACATCAGGCTGCTGGTTTGAGTTCTGCCTCGATGTTTTGAGTATTCTTTTCCTTCCCTTGCTTTCTAGGGAATCGTACTTGAAATGCTCACAGCGGTTTGTACTATTTAGACTGGTTTATGTCCAATAACGTCTGGCCTAGAGGAGAGAATCAGTCTGACTGGTTTTGTTCTTGCAGATTTCTGTAAACTGTGTTCTTGAGGAGTGAGTAGAAAAGGACTGACTCTTGAAATGACCTTGAAACCCTGAAGTTTCTAAAGCACAGTATTCAGTACTCATCACCGTATCCTCCTGACCCCTTCCCCACCACCACCCAAACCCATTATCCTGCAGCAGAGGCGCTGTCTGCCTTACAGCTGCTTCTGGGAGTGCTCACTGGAGTCTCCCCAGTCTCTCTGGAGCTGTTACACCTCTGGAACACTGCACTGCCATGTGGCATGTGAAAGAGTTAGTGGGGGTACAAACAAGGGGATCAGTTTGCTTCATTGGCTTTGGTAATGGTGAGTTTTATAGGAATTATTTCTCTAGCAGACACCACTTCTTTGATTATTTTACTGTTTATCAGCACTCAAATTCTACTACTTCAGAGTTGTTTTCCAAGAAGCTAAAGAAGAAGAAAATAATCGGGTTGGAACTACGTGATCTTTAAGGTCCCTACCAACCCAAACTATTCTATGATTCTATCATTCTATGATTACTATAATTTTACTAAATGATATCTTATAAAATACTGGGTTTTAGTAGTCATCCTGTGTAACAGGAATTAAACAAGTGTTTGTCATTTTGCTTTAACAGATGTTAAGCTGCAGTCATCTCTTTTAAATAATGGGATTGAATTTGGTTTTTAATTCCAAACTCTATTGGCAGCTCACCACCAGAAGTTTTATTTCCAAAGTGCATGTTATGGGTTAATTCTCTCTTCTGGATACAGGGAGGAAATTCCCAGGGTGTGGGGCTGTTGCAGCTCAGTCATACATAAAAAGAGCAGCTATGTTGTTATTCTTTTTCCTTCTAAAACCCTTTCGAGGCAAGCTCTGTCTTCCCTTGTGCCCACAGCAAGTGGTTTGTGGGGTCACTGTGTGAAGAGAGGTTCTGCAAACAGGAGATGTTTGTGAGTCTGATGCAATTATTTATTGGCTAAATGTGCAGTGGAGAGCTGGAACTGACCTGGTGGTGTGCTGACCATCCCAATGAGGCTGTGGGTGAGCTGTCCCCAGGAAACCTGCCAGGGCTCAGGGCAGGTCAGCCTCTGTTTCTGGAAACAGCCTGAACCTTCTTGCTGTTTGGTTGCTGTCTTCCTCTTTGATGTTGTTTTTTGCCCTGTGTGGTTTCATAGCTTCTTATGCTGGTGTTTCTCCTCTTGGCACTATCACTGCCTCAGCAGCCACACCTCTGTCTGTGATTTCTACCTCATTAACCTGCTTTGTTCTCTCTAGTTTCCCCAGATCTTTCTCACACCTTTGCAGTCTTCTCAAGCGTGCGAGATAAGGTTGCGCTACTGGTCTGTGTCAAAACCAACCCTTGGCTCTCAGATACCTTTGAGTGAGCTGGACTGTGTATTTTCAAATACAAAAGTTCTTGACTGCTGCTCCTTCCCCTCCACATGTAGGGTTTCTCCACAGGCGAGTACTTTTGTGCTTTTCCTCTTTCAAACCAATAGCTCTGAATAAATTCTGCTGCCTGAGACACCGGGGCTGTGAAAAGACAACTCTTTTCATTAAGAAGTTAGTCAGAGCTTTCTCTGAATTTTTTGCTGTGTTGCTTGTCACGGAAGGGCTCTTAAGAAATGAGAGTGGCTTTTAGACTGGCACTTGCTGAGGTAAGACGTGCACCTTGACCGATCTTTATTCTCAGTACTTTGTTCTGTGTCACTATCCCTATGGCTTGTCCCTATCTCTAATAATACTTCCTTGAAAATTGGTTAATAATAAAGTAGGTATTGAGGTACAAGAGCTATGATTTGCATAGGACTACATCTCCTTCTTATGTTGAGGATTCCAGAACTGGACCGAGTACTCCAGATGGAAGTGTCTTCTGATAACCTTCACTGTCTGTTACAGCTTCTCTGAATTAGTTATCAACCGCATCTATTTAATTGTGTCATGTTAATTGTGTACAGCACACATGCAGATGTAGCAAGCTGAATATATAATCTATAGCTGTGTTCTCAGAACTCCTGAGAGCCATTTTTTTGCATTCCAGTACCAAGCTGGATTACAAATGACTTGAGGGAAAAAAAACTTACTGATTTTTTAGATTTTTTTATTCTTGGAACTTTGACAGAATGTCTGACATTGGAAACCTTTTCTTTTTGAGATTGCAGATGCTTTTTATGGAAATCTTATCCCGCTGTTTAGCTGCTCCTTGGCTTTCAGGCCCTTCAGGACAGGATACCCGCTCTTGGCTTGGCAGCCTGCGGACATGTTATGGTGTTGTGAAGCGATGCTTAGTCAGTGGAAATAAATACGTAGAGTCTGACCTAGAGAGGCCATGCGCATAATAAATAGCAGTTTATTCAGCAGGATTTAAAGGCAGGAGAGAAGGCTGCAGCTTTGGCTTGTACTTGGGCATTCTTGGCTGGTCACACAGTTATTGTAGCAAGGAAATTCTCCAGATGCTTTTAATGAGGGCTATTAATTCTGGGCTCTCTAATGACATTAATTGTCCGGTACAGAACACAAATGAGTTGCCCTACGCGATCAGGTTCATGGCTTGTTACGATACGTGTGAAATATTTTCTGTCAGTTATGCAACTGCTTTTATTTTTTGAGTTGTTTCTTGCTGCTAATGGTCTGTAGCACCACACAAACACAGCAGATCCTGCTGTCTTGAGTGCTGTGGACGTCAACAAGTTGCGCAGAGATTCACGCTCGTTAATGCTGCTATGCAGAGCGGAGAGTCAACATGCATGGATGCTCGCCCAACTTTGCCATCACATTTTTATTGTGTCACTGAACCCGCTCATGGGATGCTGTATTTATGGAAATAATTAATGGAATCTATGAGAAACTTCTTCCCTTCATCATGGAATTTGTAACCAAAACTTGTGGTGAAGGAATAACTGTTCATCAAAGCATCTTTTGACAGCACTGGTTCCATTACTCTTGTGCGAAAGATGTTTTTATTGTTATTTTTATTTAAGTTTCAGCACAATCGGGTAAAGGAGAACATTTTTACCTTGAGGCGCACAGAAAGTATTGCTTCAAAACCCTTCTCTGGATGCTGCTCTGCTAATTATAGAGCGAGCCAGACGCTCTTGGACCAAAAGCGTGCCTGCCCTTCTCAGAAAAGGTCAGGACGAATCTGTGTTGTTATCCGTGTGAAATTGAATCCCCACAGAAGAGCAGTTTCAGAAGGACTCTCAGACTTTGCAGACCAAATTGCCAAGAGGCAAAGTATTGTGGGCTTTTAAGTGTTGTGTGTAGCGCTTTCCTAGGCAGTCTAATGCTTTCACTGGATGAAAGGAGCCCTCCTAAAGTGCTGGGGCAGAGTAGCTGGTATTACACACCACTGCAAGGTGGAGCTGGCAGAGTTGCTGCACCGGTTCCTGGGAGAAACACGTAATTGGGAGCCTGTATTGAGGATTTGTTTGTTTTTTTTTTCTTACCAGTATAATTGGTGTTAATTTTTCTATAAGCTTATATATTCAGTGTAGCTTGATCAAAGAGAAATTGAACGGCTTTTAGGTGCGTGTCAACGGCCTCTGGTTGGTTTTAGAAGCGTCAGTCTGGTTTGGAAAGTCACTCATGTTGTACTGGGTGCCTGTAACGTCTGGGGGGTTATGGGTTTTCTTTCAAGTGTTGGGGGTTTTTGGAGGGATTTATATGAGATTCCTTCTCTATGTCTGACTGGGAATAAATGCCGGGGCAAGGACTCACAATTGCACTGAATAACAGTTGGGTGGGTTTTTTGTGTAAGATATAAAATAAGAAGTTTCTTCACTCATGTGAGCAGGAGTTTTCCTCTTGAAACAGTGGAGTGGGTTTTTTTCTTTTTTATTTAAAACCAGAAGTGAGACAAGGGAAGGAAAAAGAACCCCAAAAGAGAGGCTTATGCTTCTTTCCACTCTTCTCCAGCAACTGAATAATTATGGAACTAACACAGGGTGTTAGTGAACAACTAAATTCTCTCTTTGAAAATGTGAGACATGTTCCACACCTAAAAATGCTTAATTCCCCTTTTCAAGCTGATCCACTACAGACTGGGGAGAAACGTCTCTTTTAATCGCTCCTAATGCATAAGAAATGTAAATATCCATGCAATCTGACAGAATTCTATTAACATGATGTGCCGATGGGAATGGGAGCCCTAGAATTGAGTCTCTAGAAACTGGGACCTTGTGAGAATTCCACCTGTGTTCCATCGGGTGTTTAATACGTACCCAGTGGGCAAAAGACTCGGCAGATAAACTCAGTCTGGTTCTCACTGGAATATGCTAAGGGATGGAGATCAGAGCATTACCTTGTAGATGGAAACCTGCTGAGGATGCCGAAGTTTTGGGAGTTTTGTCTTGGCACAGAGTACTTACAAGGTTATTGATTAAAAGCAAGGAACATTCACTTTGCCAGTTTTGCACGCTGGGGTTTTTGTGGCTCAGGTCACAAAAAGTTAGAAGTCAAAAGTGTTCAATACAAATATCTCAGCATATCTTGTTTTAATTTTTCTTGGGTTTTTGTTCATGCAGGATCCAGATGACTGATCACACCAAAAAGGGTTTTTTTGCTTCTGTTTAGACCCTGGCTGTATCAGCCCAAGTAAAATGGGGTTTAGTCTGTGTCCTAGAACTCTCTCTTAATGGTTTGATTGTAACTCTTAACAAAAATAAACAAATTATCAAAAGAGTAGTGAAGGAAACTCCTTGTCTGCTTGTCCTGGATACAGTGATGATGAATCTCACCTGGAGGACTCCCCAAGGGCTGGGGGTGGTGGGGAAACTTCAGAGTGCTGGAGGCAGGAATGCGGCTGCCTATTACAACCATTTAGTGGTTATCTATTCTACAACAGATAACCTTTTTGGTTTTTTGGTAGTCCTAAAATACAAGAGTTTGTGGTTTATTCCACAAGTGGGAGATTTGAGCTTAAGAGCCAGCTAGACTGACACTCTGCTGACAGAAATTATTTGAGAGCGATTTAGTGGAGCAAAATAGCCTAAACTGACATCATATGAAGAATGAAGTATTTTGAATTGGCAAGCCGCTCAGGAAATGTTAGTTCAGAGGAGGCTAAGCAGTCTGTTAGAATACAGCTGCCTAATTATGACTCTCAAGAAGCAAATCTTTGAAATCAGCATCAGTATGAAGCCGACTGTTCAAGATGCTCTGCAGTTCTTTGTAGGCAAAATAGTGTGTATGCCTGTCTCGCTGTGTAATCTTAATAAGATCTTGTTTCAAACACTTGGGTTTAATAGTGTCACACGGTGGATGTGAAAGCTGCCTTCAGAACTTCCACGACCTCCTCGAAATGATATGGGATAGGATATTGTTAAGCCTCTCCTGAAACAGCGTTAAATATGTATTGGTTCCTGTGATGGGCTTAACCACATGAAGGGGAGATGACAAATCAATCAGGTAATTCCAAGTGCGTATTAAATTAACCTCTACTTGCTGAAAGCCTCCCTGAGAAGCTGTTAGCAAATTCAGAAGAAATGTCTAAACACCATTTAATCACAAACGTGTGAGAGCAGGAAATCCCGCTTGTATATATTATTTCTGACATTCAGCCAATATATTTTAGTCTGGGTTCATAGGATTCAGTCTGTTTTTCACAGTGTTGTGCACACCTGGAGGTGTGCAGGTCTTTTAGTGTTTTGTTGTCTTTGATTTGGGTTTTTTTCCACTTAGTAGTGATGCCTATTGTGCTTTGGTTGGTTCAAAATGCTTACAGGAGTGTTAGCGCTTAGTTTAGTAGATCCTTGTGGATGCGTGTTTCTCCTGGGTGCAGCGGAGCCAGTGGACTTGCTTCCTCAGACACTTCACCAGAAGAGAACATCTTTTGCAGGTGAAGAGAATTTGTTCTCCTTCTCTGCTTATCTGTGGATCTCAGGGTGACAGACAGTGGCTGGAATTTGATGAAGCCACGTGTAGGTCCCAGGCAGTCAGGGCTGGTGTGTTCTGTGCAGGTTACTGAGTGACACTGGCTGGACAGCACCGCTCTCTGGAAGACCTTTGTTTATTGAAGTGGCACTTCCCTACAAGAAAAGTGGCATTGCTTATTCTATGTCGTGGTTAGGAAGGTCTCTCCCGTATGTCAGTCCTCATTGTTGTGAAAGAGGTGGCTTCTGCTTCATGCAGCATGTGTGGATCTCTGTTCTCTTCCCTGTCAGTGCAATTATCTCCATCTTCAGAGGAGATGGAAAAGTGAACAAGCTTGTCTCTCTGATATGGCCAGAGGCGGTGGTTTCCTTTCTTTGCAGTTAAGAGTCTGGATAATCATCCATGTTCTTCTAAATAAATGTGCAAACTCTGCATGGAAAGGCAGGTGCATGATCAGTAATGTCACACGTACCAGTGAATGGCTCAGGACAGACTGGGAGCTGAGCAGGAGGAAGCCTGTTGTGTGGGTCTGCACAGGTACATGCTCAGAGGAAGAAATTCAGGGGGTATTAATGAGAGAGAAGCTGACTGGTGGATAGAGTCTACTTTTCTTTCACCAACCTGCAGCCCCTAAGAGAAAAGGAATAGCACAGGTACACAGAGACCGCTCCGGAGAGGATCTCATCAGCGCTTCTGCACGCGTTTCAGACTGATGGAGGTTCCAGCTCCCACATCTTGTGAACTGTACGCAGTTGCAGAACGGTGAAGACTCCCAGCAGAAAAGGAACCGTTTTGCTGTTTGTAACAGTTGTAGGCAGCTCCGCTGGCAATTAGTACCTCCTTGTTAGGCCTTAATCAAGGAAAAGTCCTTTTCTACTAAAGTAAAGGTATAGAATGTTCACAAGAGGGACAAAACAAAGGGATCATCTGCTTGGATCAGAATTTTGCTGATCTTGACCTGCCCCGGAGCAGCAGGAGTGGGAGCATTCTTTGAGGGTTTGAAAGCACTTGGCCTCTTAGGATGAATTTCACAAGTAGTTCCTGAAAGCCTGAATAGCTGGGATAAAGCAGAAGAGGAACATTAAGTGAAAGACAAACCAGCTATTTTCGGTAGAAGCAAAAGTAGTCTAATTGTATTTTCTCTTCTTGATTGTGGTAAACACTCAGGGCCAGAGAAATTAAACTCCATTGTGTGTGTACCTGTGTAGCATCTTAGCAACTAATTGTCGTGACAACAGGAGACAACTTCAAAATCACAGTGATCTGAAGAAAAATTTCCAGCCTTCTTCTTGAACTGATGCCCATAATATGTCATGTAAAACCACTACAGAGGAATACAATCCCATACAATCCAAATGAATTGTCTGCTGCAGAGATTGAACGTGGTAGCGAGGTCTGTGGGATGGGTTGGGTTGTGGTTTTTCATTGCTGAGTGTAGGCCGAGAGGGTGATTTTCTTGAGCTGTTTAAATTTTGCCTCTGCATAAAGCCGGCTTTGCTTGAGCTAATGATGGAGAAGAATTTCTGCCAGAACTGGGATATCCTTTTCTTTGTCAAATTACTTATTTTGCAGATTTCTATTGTCATGTGGCAAATAATTGGTCACACTGAATCCACACGGGCATAAATAATTCTCTGTGCCAAGGCATCTTGTTTCCATACAAGCCAGCTGTTTGAAAATTGCAAACCACAAAGATCCCCTTAGTTTATTAGTTGGAGCTTCCCCACACAGGCTCTGTGGCTACCCTTTAATTAAGGGAGGGAATTGAACCAGCCGCGTGCATTCTGCTAAGTTCCGTACCTAATAGTCCGCAAATATCTTTTGTTCCAAGATTACACTGAAAGCTGGAATTCTTGTTTAGCATTTTAAGCAAACTATGCACAGAATTAGAAAAGCAGGAAGAAGCCAGTAAGACGTCAGAATGTTGGATTGGCTGTCCTCCATCCAGACATAATCTTTCTATTTGAAATAAATGCATGTTTTGAACCAGTTAGTAGTTGATAGGCGGTTATTCACCCCTCTGTTTCCTAAATAATACGGCTAGGATGGAGTTAAAGAGGGATGAAGTGAGCTCTTCAGCAAGATCTTTTTCAGCAATCTAAATTGACTGTCACTCCAAATTTCCTCGGAACAGAATTTCTGAGTACATGTCATAGCTTGAAACTGGTAGCAGCACCAAAATTATGACTGTGAAGGCAGGGGAGAATGAAGAGGTGTTTGTTTAGAGCTTAAGGCATGGCTTCCCAGTCTCCTGTGAGTAACTGCCATTAAGTATATAAAGTAAATATACAGATAACAGAATTAGTTCTTCACTCCTAGCAGCTACCCATTTTTTCCCACATGTGGTTAGCAGCCAGAGGTCACTGTCTGATTGATTGGGGTTATTTTTCCCAATATGAAATGAGTATAAACTTAAAACATTTAGAGTTCAGCTTTAAAGGCAGCTGAGACTCAAAATATAAATTGTACATAGTGAGAACACATCATTTGGTTCATAAGAATAGGAAAAAGTAGTTTCCCTACTGCTGAGATCACACAGATTCCTGTAAAAGGCATTGATGCACCAAAAAAAAATTTATGGCTTTTATGAAGAATGAAAATAAAATCACTTAAATGTCATTCCCTTCTACTGCATTATTGATTTTTATTATAGAGAGCTCTCAAAAACACCCACTGTACCCTGGTGCTTTGGGGTTCTTTGTTTGCAATATATGCAGTCAACTGAAACTTAACTTCTAAAAGTCATCAAAATCTGTGTGCTGCTGTATTTGGGAGGGAGAATTAGTAACAGATCTTATGTAATGGAGAAAACCATTGTAATTAAGCAAGCATCCAACTTGAAATGTCCCCAGCGGGCACGCAGCTGCTCGTGCAGTGGAGTGATCTGCTGAGATCTGTCCTCTAACCCTTAAACCAGGAGCAAGTTTAAATCTGCACCACAGTTCTTCAGGTTAGTTGCCATGGCAATTTCTGTCACTGGTTTAGGGGATGAGATTTCTATGGAAACGGTTTTTCTGTAGTCTTTTGCTCTGAGTGTTGTCATCCCCCTCCTAAATAACATTTCAGGCCATTGGCTACATTTGACCGTGGTTATCTTGGAGATGATGGGTTTCTGGCAGCTGGTTGGGTTCTATCTTAGACTCTGTTCTTCCTTTTAAAGGCACACCTTGGTTTAGGAGGTGGTGAGAGTAAAGACTAGAGCGTACGCTGACAAGTTCTCACTGTTTTCACGGCTTCCTTCATGGAAAGGTGGTGATGTGCCTGTATGGTTCTACAAAAGGACAGATGTAAATGGGAAAGGAGCAAAACCACTTTGTTGCGACTCGCTGAGCTGCTACGCTTGTGGAGTGCAGTTTAGTGCCTAAAGGGGCACCTTTGCAGTAGTCTCTGGAGGGCAGCAGGGCAACTCAGAGTGCCATTTAGGGCCTTTTTTTCATGCCAGTGCTAGAATCAGAAATGAAGCACGATTAAAAGAAGAATAAATTATGTGAAGGTTGAGAGGAGGATAGTGTGGCGTGGATGACCCCAGCAGTGAACGCTGCCAGTTGACAAATCCATTCAGTCCTAGCTCATATCAGTGAGGTCTGCTCTGAACCATCAGTAGTACCAAAGAGGCACTGGGAGAGCTCTGGAAGCTCTGCAGGAGCACTCATTTACATGTTTATCTTGCTTTCTAAATTGACACCTAAATCTGTTGATAGGTCAGGATATAATTGGACTATACCTGGGTGTAGGAAAACAGTCATGACAAAAATCCGTTCTTAAGATTTGTCTTAGTGGTGGCACTGTAATGCAATCATTTCCAGCAGCTCCAGTGATTCTATCAGCTGATTCTGTCTTCCGATTACACAGTCCATTAGCTTTGCAACATCTAAGTATAGCTTGTTTTTAAAGACTTACCACGAAATTCTGGGGTGATTTGGGTTGGAAAGGACCTTCAAGGTCATGTAAAATGTAGAAAACAGCAGGAGCTCCCAAGAAAGTTGGAAAGCTAGCAATATCAAGCAGTATCCAGGTGTAACTTGCCTTTTTGTGTGTGTCTCTGTGTGTGACCATACCTTAAAAAGAAAAAAAAAAAAAAGGGAAAGAAAGTGTTCCTGACTCTGTTTACCTGAGAGAAACTGGAGTTCTGGCAGCACTCACTGGGATTGTGGTGAGCATTCAGGGAGGAACATGACTGACTTCATGCCCTAGGCAGCTTGGAGTGTGCTGATATCCTGGCTGTTTTATTCATCCCTAATATAGTATCATTTGGTATTCTTCCTTAAAGGTGAGGAATAAAGTTCCTTCTTCCTTAGTTTTTGTGGTGGTTTTGATGATGATGTTTGTGTCAGCCTTTTCTTGAACTGGTTGTGCTGTTGTTGTTTAGTTCTTGTTTAATTCCTACCTTTTGAGAGATAATTGCCATGGATGTGCAGTGTTGTCCAGAGCTAACTGTATGTGTACTTCATCATTATATATTATTATATTACTTATATTAAATCTCAAAGTATTGCAATTCATTTACAGAAGTAGTGTAGGAGGTCCATATTGCCGCCTTTAGCATACATGGTTGAATTGAAGAGAAGCTTTGTGTGCCTGGACATGAAGATGAAACCCTATCTTGGGCATCTTTGTGTTCAGATGACGCCTGTGGCTGGCCCAATGGAGGGGACACTTTCATGTATTTATGTTATTTCAGTGTTGCAGGGTACGAGCTAGAGCTGCTGAGCTTGGTTTCTGTCTAGAAGTGTATGTGGTCCCACAGCCAGGAGGTTGCTCTGTTGTGCTCGTCCCCTGTTGCTTTCGTTCTGTGTGTGCAGACCCAAAGTGGCAGTCGAGATGCTGAATGTATTTGGAACACATAACAAAATACATATGCTTCCTTGTGAAAGCAGCTTTTTGTTCCTTTATGTTAACAGGCAGCATATTATTCAAAACAATTAGATTCAGTGCAAACGTCATCTTTTCAGAATGTAAAATGAGGAGACTGACTACTGGCTGACTGACTGACTGGCTACTACTGAGTCAGTAGTAGCACTGACTGTAGCACTACAAGCCTCAGCAAATGGAACGGAGACGCCGACTGGTGTCACTGTAGATTGTTCCAGATGTGAACAGTGTGAGAGAAAAATGCATTCTGAAATTTCAGAGTCTTCATTCTGCCTTATAATTTGATCATAAACAGAAACAGAAGCTTCGGATTGAGGATAAACATCAGAAATGAAACCCTCTTATCTAAAAGTGGGAGAAAGTAAAAAGAGAAGTGTATTCATTCTTCTTTATCTTCATCATTAACTGAAATATTACCCTCCAGGGCTGGAGCACCTCTGCAGTGAGGCCAGGCTGAGAGAGCTGGGGTTGCTCTGCCTGGAGAGGAGAAGGCTCCAGGGAGACCTTAGAGCAGCTTCCAGTGCTGGAAGGGGTTCCAGGAAAGCTGGGGAGGGGCTTTGGATCAGGGAGGGCAGGGACAGGATGAATGGAAGGGTTTGAAGCTGTAAGAGAGGAGATTGAGAGGAGATCTTGGGCAGAAGTGTTTTGCTGTGAGGGTGGGGAGGCCCTGGCCCAGGCTGCCCAGAGCAGGGGTGGCTGCCCCATCCCTGGAGGGGTTCAAGGCCAGGTTGGATGGGGCTGGGAGCCCCTGATCCAGTGGGAAGTGTCCCTGCCCAGGGCAGGGGTGGAACTGGATGGGGTTTGACATCCCTTCCAACCCACGTCATCCCATCATTCTGAGATTCATTCATTTAAAAGCACAGTCCTGTTCACTTGCATAGAGCCTCACTGAGATGGGGGCAAAAGTCTCTATTGTTCTGGCAGAGGTCCTCCTCCTGTCACCCTACCAAACCCCTCTGCTGTTCTTATTTACCTTCCCCAAACTTTATGGGGTTTTTTAAGTAATGATAATATTTATATTTTGTAATGATCTACATTTTAATGAAGTTTCATTTATATGATTGAATGTGGTTACTTATCTCATTGTTATGTAAAAATATATTTTTCTTCTTACATAGCGCAATTTGCAGGCAGATTTGAGTAAAGATGCTCTGGCAAGGGAAGAAGCATAGAATTTGTTATCAGATTTGTTAACAGCGTCATGGTCACTTCTGAGATTACGAGGGAAAAGCTGAGGTTTGTTGGAAGTGTGAAATAGCATTTGGTGTCTTGAACTATCAGAAAAGTAAATTTAGTGAAGATATACTGTATTTCACATTTAAGCATTTTAACTGGGAATTTCAGCAAGAAACACTGATCTTATAAGGTGGGTTTGAAAAGCCTGAACGGGGAAGAAAACCACAAACTCCGTCCTTCAAAGAGAACTGAAACTTTACAGACTTTCTCAAGGGATCAGTGTTCAGGTCCTGGTCATAGCTGCCGGTTGGTACAGAGAATTATTGGAACCTGTATGGAGGGGTTTGTTCCGTTCTGCTAACAGGACAGCGCTGCTCAGAAATAAAAGGCAAGCAGTGGTTGTGATGCTGCTTCTGAGTGATCTGGCTTCTTACAGCTCCCGTACTTTTTAAATACGACCCTTCTGGGAATCATTGCTATGACTCTTCTGCAGGTCAGGGGTTAAATAGAAGGAGGGAGACCATAAGGGATATGGTAACCGCTCTGTCACAGTCCTTGATGGAATATAATGAAAAGAGTCTATTTGCCAGTTGTTAATAGACATTTCAGCTGGGATAGAATTGTTTTTAACCAGAGGCAATAAGATACTCTTTCATTTGGGCAAAGCTGTATCCTAACAGTTCTGAAATCATAATTTAGACAAAACTCTGTATTTGCCTATACACAGAGGTGTGCTTGGTCTTAATATTGCAAACTGTGCATTTCCTGTGAGAAAAGGATTTTTAGGGTGCATGAGCTACAGTGAGGGCTCTGTTAGGAGCCCTAGTGCTGATGTGTTTGGTCCCTTCACTGGTTTTAACATGAACGTAAAAAATATTCATTCCTGAGATAGTGTGCAGAGTAAATCCTGGGAGGAGATGTTTGGCAAGGCTAAAATTGTCAGTAGTGTGGTAGAGAGGAAGTGAATCCCTAAATCTTTATGTAGTGAGTATGTGGATTTTCTCCTCAAATCCTCTCTTCTGTCCTTCTCTGGTTGCTTCTGGTTTATTTTCCATCTCACTCCTCGGGTCCAGCCATCCTGTCAGGCAGAAGAGAGAGTGGAGATGCTGGGTGTTCCTCTGCTTTCAGCCCTCCTGAAGAAATTGGTTGTTGAAGGCTCAGAAGCTGCCCAGCTGTGGGGGATGTGTGGGCAGGGTAGAAATAAAGGGTGTGGAAAACAATTACTGAATGTGGCAAAGAGTTTATCAATCACTTTGACAGAAGGTGTTTGCCAGCCTGTTGTTACCAGCCTGGTAGGGCTTTGGCTATGTTCCCAACTGCTATTAAAGGATCAAATAACAGCAAGCCTCCAAAAGAACCTTTTACCACCTTCTCTGGAATAGGAATTTCTCACAGTGCGAGTACCCAGCTGCCCTGGTTTGTGCTTTTGTCGCCTGGGAATTGATTTGCTGCCAATTAAGCCACGGAATCATTTATATATGTCCAGCAACAGGAGGTAGGTCAAGAGGAATAACAGAAATATTAGCAGGCAGATCTTGCTGTAAGAGCAAGAATTGAAGGATCAGTTTATATTTTCTGTGTATATGTGAGGAAACAGTGGGTACCTGTACATTTGTGTGAACTACTTTGAATAACCTGAGTGAATTCCATCTGTAAAATTAAAGGATAGGGTCTTTGTATCCGTTCCTGTAGCCCCCAATGGAAAGGCTCGTTCTCTCTTTAACAGTGCAGCTATGCTGGATGCCGACGTTTTGATAAGCCCAAGAGAGCGAGTCTTAAAGAGATGAGAACACAGAATTAGAAGAAATCTCAACTTGCCCATCATCAGCATCAGTTGTCACATAACACTGTGTGATTTCTCGCTTTTCCAACGCAGAGGCTGCTCCAGCACGTCAGTACTCTGCTGGCTGGCAGCCTTACAATTTACAGCCCAAATGTATCGAAGCTCCTCTAGTAGTCATTTGTTCATGTCCTGATATTACCTTTTCCACTCCCTGATGTTTATCTTCTTGAAGCATTTGTAGTAAGTGACCACCTCTTTTCCCATTTTCATTTTGAGAAGCCAAAAGTCATTCTGTTCCTGCAATATTTTCTCATTACTCACTTCTGTTCTGGTGAGCTGTGGCTCCTGGCAGGACATAAATACCACGGGCAGATTGTTTGTAGGGAATTTTTTTAAGGATAATAGTGAAATCTAGCCTGCAGGGAGGGGAGAAATATATTTCAGATTTCATTTATGAGGTTACATTTTTTTCCTCTCCATCAAAATTCTAACTCTGGATGAACTGAGAAAGAACCCTGTGAAATGAGATTGGTGTGAGGCGGCTGTGAGCTCGTTGGACGTGCTGGCAGCCAACACAACCAGCAGTGGGGCTATGGGAGCAGAAGGCAATTGAGGTCTTTGTTCCATATGGTTGTTGTTTGAAAAAGATGTAGAAAGCACCAGATAGAAGCTTCTTCTGCACAACAGCTGGCTTGGGGAGCAGCCTGCTCTATTATCTCAGCACTGTCATAGCCCCCACACCTATTGCAAAAAGCTTGGTAGTCATAATAGAGTATTTCTTCCTCTGTTAATTATTCATCCTTCTTAGTCATTCATTACTTGAAACTATATCCCTGATGAAGCAGAGCAGTTTCAGTACATTGGAAAACAATCTTAAACCATCTCAGTAAAAAGAAAATAACCATCTCTTCTTAACGTGATCTATTCTTGTGGGGTTGGTTTCTAACCTGTATTTTATATATTGACAGAATGTGGAAAATACTTGAGGAGGGGAAGAAAATTTACTTGGCAGTGGAAAAACCTGCTTGTGACAAATGCTCATGGAGGTGCGCTGTGTGGCAGAGGGGTGGAGCAGGGTCCGGCTGACCCTGGTGTGCAGCACGTGCCTACATTGCTCTTTAAAGCAATTACAACAACTAACAGGACAGAGGTACGAGTGCAGTCTCATATAGTGTATCTAGACATGATGAAGGCACCTAATTAGCAAGTACCCTTTGATTAATTAACTCTATGGAAAGCATCTGGCACTTGAGCTTAAGGTAGAGTAGAAGGACCTTGCTATTTGCGATACAAGCAGTGGGAAGACTTTCTGGAAAGGTTATTCAGAACGGTTCACTGTAAGTAGACAGTTTTTACATTGATGGCTTGTAGTAAACCATAGCCTGGGATCCTTAGCCTGTCAGGCACTTTGCTGTTTGCTGTGTGCAGCCATCCGTCCCGCAGGCAACAATTAGTTTCTCCAAATGAAAACCCCCTAGGGAGATTTTTTCCACAACCTGTCACCTTGGTTTTCTCGCTAGCAGGAAATTAAGGCAGAGTTCAACTGACTTGAAAAAGTTTTGGTTTAGAGCATTTGGGAACATCTAGCAAATAAGAATTCTGCATGCTCCCCCCTCTTTTTTTAATCATCTCCCTCACACGTTCCTCCTGAGAAGAGGAAACACATGAGGATTTCAATATACATGCACAAAACCATCTGTGTTAATCTGACCCTGTGGCTGTCTGTGTACGAAGACTTGTACATGCTCTACTCTCTCCTTTTCTTTCTCCATCCCCAAAATCTAATTAGGTGTTTGTGACAAGGTTGTAAGTTGTGTTCGGGATGCAGGGGTGTGTGTGCTGCATTTGACGTGCTTGCATGCTGGTGGCTTTACTTAGTTGTTTGTGCATAAGGCAAAGTAGAAAAGTGACAAATTCATACTGGTGAGTATTGCTCTCCTCTGTTGAAGAGGATCAGGCTTCATTGAAAGAGAAATGCAGAGTATCTCCTTTTAAGAGCGGCTGAAAATGGTGATAGGTGCGTGTAAGCACAAGTATGTGATATTAAATTGAAGCAAGTGGTGCTGCACAAATCACGTTGGCTGTGGGGTTTTATTAGCAACTTTAAGACTTATGACAAGATATTTTGATGTGCTTTGTGTCAGGCCTAGAAGTGGATGAGAATCAATATTCGTGTGATAATCATTTAAATTAATTAACATGTAATAAATCTCATTTTTAAATAAATATGAATGTGTACATGCTGAAGCATGTCCAGAGAAGGGAATGGAGCTAGGAAAAGGGTGTGGAGCCCATGGGTTCTGGGAGCAGCTGAGGGACCTGGGGCTGTTCAGTCTGGAGAAGAGGAGGCTGAGGGGAGACCTCATCGTACTCTGCAACTCCTGGAAAGGAGGTTGTGGTGAGGTGGGTGTTGGTCTCTTCTCCCAAGTAACAAACGATAGGACCAAGAGGAAATGGCCTCAAGGTGTGCCGGGGAAGTTTAGTTTATATATTTAGAGAAGTTTCATAGAATCATAGAATCACCAGGTTGGAAGAGACCCAACGGGTCATTGAGTCCAACCATTCCCACCAATCTCTAAACCATGTCCCTCAGTACCTCATCCACCCGCACCTTAAACACCTCCAGGGAAGGCGAGTCAACCGCCTCCCTGGGCAGCCTGTTCCAGTGCCTAATGACCCTTTTAGTGACCCTTTCTTCTCCAAAAGCGTTGTTGTGCACTGGAATGGCTGCCCAGGGCAGTGATGGAGTCACCATCCATGGAGGGATTTGAAAGACATGTGGATGTGGAGCTTAGGGACATGGTTTAGTGGTGGACTTCGCAATGTGAAGTTAATAGTTGGAAAAGGACTGTAAGATCAGCTTAAATAAATCTGTGATTTCTAAAAACCTCTTCGCCACACTAATAAGAAACTGGGGAGCTACCATAGTTCGTATAGCATTGTCTTCATTCAGTTGCTGAAGTGTCACTGTTGCAGCTGGAGTAACTGTGCTGCCAGTCACCCCAGGGGTTATTGGTTGTGGAAGAGGGATACTTCAGGCTATCAAAGCCCTCGGACAGTTTTTTTTCCTCAGATGGTGATGCTGCCTATTTCTGGCAGGCTGTACTGAGAACATCCTTGCCTCTCTGAGCAGCTCTCGAGGAGCACTTTAAAACTGGTTTGCAGAAACCACCTCATCTTCCTTCAGAATTTTATAGAAAGTAGTCAAATTTATTATACCAGGATAATTCATAAGAAAGTCTTCCAAGCTTATTTGCATTTAATATTTGTAAAATATTTTGAAATTTGGAAGGCAAATACTGTGGCAAAAGTCCAATGTGATGTAAATACACACTTAGTATTTTCTTATGTGCTGGTGTTAATTTTTCATTGGTTTCCTTTTCGAAGGAAAAGCAGCTGTATGTGTGTGTGTCACCTTCATCCCGCTCGCATGTATCCTGGGATGATGGTGAAAATCTTCCAGTCGCTCGATCCACCCATTAGCCATGGACTTTGTAGGAAAGCCCACTGAGGCTTCTTGGCGTTTCAGTAAGAGACAGTTTTGCCTCCTCTTCTGTTTTGCTGGCCTGTGATTCTAACCTTGTGCCAAAGCTGTTATTGCTGCATAAATTAACGAGAACATGTTGTCGCTTCAGCTCCTCAAAACCCTGTAATTGTAAATGCCAGACACTTAATTGAAGCAAAACTTGAAAGAAATCAGTCACCTCCCCAAATCTTTTTCATAACAGTGTCACTTAGAACGGTTTCTGAAAACGCAAAGAGCTTGTGTCAAGCTTAGCTGTATGCAGCTTTTGCTTGGATGATATCATTAACCTAGATTTTTTTTTTTTTAGTTTTAATAGGAGCAAAATATCTTCTTTTCCCCAGCAATGCAGGTTAGCAGGTTAATGGAGGCATCACCAAAGTTCTTTCAGAGCACTGGAAGTACCTCTGTCACATAAAAAAGATTATCAAGCAAGTTGGATGCCCTATAGTTTCGTGTGGATTGTGTGCAGGTTTTTGTGTGTTATTTGCTGGATCATGCTGAAAGGATGATGTTTTCAGGCTTTGTAGCACACTGCTTGTTTTCTTATCGAGTCCTTATGCTGGTACCCAGCCCAGCCGGCTTCCAGTTTTGATGCCACCAGCTGGGTACAGTGCGGTTCTCTGCACTGGCCTGGCAGAGGTTATTCACACACTCGGGAGTCTGCAAATAGCCAAGTAATCACTGGAGTCCTAGGACAGGTCACATACCCTCACATTTAAGTAAAAGTGTAGTGGCAGGCACTTAGTGATCAATGTTGAAGATCAGAATGGAATCCCTTTTGTGTTTTTCAGTAAGACACACTCTGTGTCCCATGGAAACATTGATACAGAAGTCAGTTTGCTCTCAAGCAAAGATTAGGTCAAAAAATGAAGGCGGGCAACAGTCTGACCCAATTCAAAGTGAGACCATCGGGCATTTAACTGTTCCACTCAACTGTAGATAAGAAATACATCAGGAAAGAAAGTAGATTCATGAATCGCTGCTCAGCATCGCTTGTGATTTCTTGTTTGTTTGTGGTTGGACTTATCCTTCAGTATGGCAAAAGAAGCTTCTATCACTCATTTTTGGATGAGTAGAAATATACCATGTTTTTGTTTCTTTTTTCAGCTGAGGATTTTTTCCACTGTGGACATAACTCTGAAGGGTGGCAATGCCAAAGTGTGCACGCAGAATGCAGCAAGGGTGCCAGAACCCGGTGGGGTTTGCGGTCCCAAATGCTATGAAGGCATTGGTGTAAAGCATGGTCTGTGCATTGTAGTGACCTAGACTGGATCAGAAGCCAGAGAAACTGCAGAAATAACACAGCTCAGGATATTTTCCTCTCTCTGAGGTGTTGCAGGGATAAAGTATATATCAATATTGCCCTGGGCCTGCAAAATATGGTGCCCAGTTTCTGGGTTTTATCTGGACATGAAAAAAAACAGGAGAGAACAGTGAAATTTTTAACAAATAAGGTTCCTAAAATGGCCTGGTGTGATGTTTAAAGGCATCTCCACCCAGATTCAGTGGGCCTAACGCTCCTTTTTTCCCCAATAATCAGTCAATCAAAACTACACTTCGCTTTTGAAACTGTCAGCTCTTGGGCTTTAACATATAATGTGAGATTAAATAACGTAACTGATATGATACTTTCCATAGCTATCCTGGTCTTTTTTAACACGTTGCAGCAATGCCCAGGCTGTGTGTTTGCGTATGAGTGTCCTGTTAGCAGGGAGAGCTGAGAACCAAATTCTCAGCTGTGATCGTGCAAGTAATGGTGTGGAACTCTGTCAGCCTGAAGAGTAGGATGAAGTGGTTCACTTGTGATACCGCTTGAAAAGTAATACATTTTGGGTAGGTGAGAGACTGAAACAGAACATTCTGTGTGCACAATTGTGAAGAAGATCTGGAGGAGTTTGTGCCAATACCGGCCGTTAGTCGCCTTTCCTGGGCAGGGCTGCTCGGTGGCCACTGCTGCCTTTGCACTGGATTGCGGTGCGTGCAGTCGGCTTGAGCAATAGTGCATGCAGCCTTCTTTAATATTTTATATTCATTTATGAGCTCTATTAATATACTGAAGAGCTGACTGTTAGAACCAGCAATATACTGTCAATAAAATTTAAAGGAAGCATTTAAGCAAATTCACCAAGGCAGCAAACTAAATGGACTACTCTAACTAATTTGACTGAAGGAATTGTATTTACTGCCTGGGGTTATTCTCTTTTTTTCTTTACTGTAAAACAATTAATGTGAGTCTGTATGGATACACTGGTACTCAAGCATCACCATTTTATTAGAATTTTCAATAACGCGTAATTTATACTGGAAGCAAACATCAAATAACAAATCGCTGAAAGAGAACAATGTTGTCAACACATTCCTACATAATTTAAACAATGGCATAGGAAAAGTAATTAGCTCGACAATAAACTAAGCTCGCTCTTTTCAGTGTTTGCTCTCAGGCTGATAATGAAATAATCAGTAGATGAATGCTTGGGAATCACTGCCAAATGAGTGAGTGTTTTAAATCAGAAGTCATCAAAATGAGAAGAATGATTTGTGACTCGATAAATAAACTGATTTCCTTAAGAGTTATACGATGAGAAAATGGTCATTGGTGCAAAAATGATAAAGTTGGGTCCCTCTGTAAAGTCTGGAGGAGTATTGGAAGCTCTATAGACAGAAAAGGGCAGCATCACCGAGAGGGCTGAGAGGAACAACTTCATTATCCCAAGATATACAAGAGTGTAATGTTCAGAAGGAGCCCTCAAACTGTGTGGCAGCGATCTCGGTGGCTTGATATGACGGGATTAGTAGAAAAATACTCCCTTCCTTTCCTTTAAACTCCTAGCTTTTCTAGAAGAGAATACTTCCACTTGTGTCCAGCAAATTCTAAGTATATGCAAGGTGTAAGAATATTCTAACAGGGCTTTCATAGTGTGAGGGTGAAAGGACTTGGATGCTGACAGCTACCAGATATGTTTTGATCTTGTATGTGTGGGCAGTGCCAAAATACAACTGTTGCTGTTGTGTTCAGGAGGAATTTAGTGCTAGACTGTTACCTTTTCTATCTCTTACTGCAGGGCCAGGATGCATTTGAATAGATTTATATGTTATGCTGTTGAGGGTCATAGTCAAATTATCACTCCTTACTGTGAGACAGCCTCAAGTGCCGAGCATCATTACTCAGTGCAGTGGCTTTGCATGTTGGGTGCTGCTCATGGTCACACCTACAAG